>NC_059133.1:67795598-68395598 GCF_020740605.2 Lemur catta | reverse complement strand
TTATAGACTGGAGGTAGGGGTACAGGTGTGGGTGGCGAGAACAAGAGGAAGCCAGCTTGTACAGATGCCCTGAGCTGAGGCCTACAGCCTGGGGCAAGGGCAGGCCTTGAAAGTGATGGCAAGTGAGGCTGGAAGGGTGGACAGGGACCTGAAGACAGAGGGCCAGGCTAGTGAGGGCAGACTTTACCATGGGCATAGCTAACAGTTGTAAGAACTGGATTAAATTTTCATTATATAAAATCACCCCGGGCAGGGCGTGGTAGCTCACACCTGTAATCCTAGCACTCTGGGAGGCCGACAGGGGAGGATTGCTTGAGCTCAGGAGTTCGGGACCAGCCTGAGCAAGAGCGAGACCCATCTCTACTAAAAATGGAAAAATCAGCTGGTCATCATGGTGTGCATCAGTAGTCCCAGCTATTCGGGAGGCTGAAGCAGGAGGATCCCTTGAGCCCAGGAGTTGGAGGCTGCAATGAGCTATGATGACACCACTGCACTCTACCCCAGGGCAACAGAGTGAGACTCTGTACTAAACCTCCCTCTCATTCCCCACTTCAAAGAATTAAAAATTTAAGAAAATAAAATCACCCGAGAGCAAGGTAGCGAGTGGATTAGATATGGATTCACGTGAGATAAAGAAGCAGTTACAGAGACTTCTGAACTATGCAGATGAGAGGCAGCAGATGAGAGATGGGAATCAAAACTGTGAGGAACGTGAATGTTTCCACGTGTCTCCAGCTGGAGTCCAACTATATATATTTCATAACCCAGCCTGTGTGTGTACGCACAGCCTGCTCTTATTGCCTGTGCTCCCTCATCCTCTGAAATTTTGTATGTGAAAGGAGCTCAGTGAATGCTGTTAGTACTTACTTCCTGAACTAATGGCCTCAGCATTTTGTTATTTATAAGTTATATTTTTTTCCTATAGAAGCATTTCTATTTACGTGTGTTCCGCCTTTCCATATCGCTATACTTTCTTTTTCTACAGAATTCAGTTCTTGAAATAGGAGTGAACAGTAGTCTGTGGAAACCTGTAATCTTTTAAGCATATATTTTCTTTTAACATAATTTCCACAGAGCTCTTCCCTGTAGAGAAAGACCTGGGCGCTGCCAGATGCTAGAGCATGCTGTCTTTAGTTTGGAATCTGCCAAAACAAAAGTTAATTCAAAAATATTAATTTGCAAAATTACCAATCATGTGTTGAAAAATACATTTTTATATCTTGCCTCAATGAGATATGTAATTAGAAATTGGTTCAGATTTCCAAATTTTAGTGAATCATGCATGCTGCAAGAGTCTTTTTAGTTCTTTGTTTGGGATAGTCATGGTTTATTTTACAGCGGAAATGTACAACACCCCCAAATTTCTTTTCATTTCTTTCACTATGTCTTCAAGTGCTAATTTCATTTTTAGGACATCTTTTAGTATAGAATGATCTTGAATTGGAATGTGTAATGTTAAGGATGTCATCTGAAAGATTTGTCTCTTTATTAGATTCTGTTTGTCACTGTGATGACAGACACCTAATTGAAAACTGAAAAATATGGGAATTTGTCTAATTTTTTTTCCCAATAGCTCTGCATTTGGATTGTTTAGATTACATACTGAATTTCCTTAAATTTAGTTGAATGTTTGGATTTTTTTATCCAAAGAGCTAATTTCATATCAAAATATTTTGGAATTCTAAGATATCCCCCCCTTTCTTATTTTCTCTTGCAAAGGTTTAAGCTATGTGTATCACATATACCAGTTTTACCATTACATACGTACGTATGCTAACATTATGAAGTCTTTTCTGATCCCCTGCCTCCACTAGGTGAAATTAGCCACTTCTTCCCCTAGGACCCACTGCAGATAGCACAGGCAGAGAGTTTGTTGTATTAATAAAAAATACATTTTCTGTATATTTGGGAATGTATGAGTGTGTGTGAATATGCATCTATCTACCTGAATATAGCCTATTCAGTTATTCATTCAGTCAGTTGTTTATTCTCTATTGTGTGTCTATAATAAAATCTGATTCCCCTATGAGTCTGTAAGCTCCTTGTAGCAGGGACCTTGCCTCCTTGGTCTTAGAATCCCAGTTCTTGCATAACACCTGGCACATAGTAGGCCTTCAATTTGTTGGATAAGAGATAATTGGTCCAAATTTTCCATAGTATCTTAAAATAACCAAGTTTATTGTGGTTTGTCATCTATTCATGTAATTCTTCTGATGTTTAGAATTATAAATAGTGTAGTTCAGATATTTGTTTGTTTGTTTGTTTGTTTTGAGACAGAGTCTTACTCTGTTGCCCGGGCTAGAATGCTGTGGCGTCAGCCTAGCTCATGGCAACCTCAAACTCCTGGGCTCAAGTGACCCTTCTGCCTCAGCCTCCCAAGTAGCTGGGACTACAGGCATGCACCACCATGCCCGGCTAATTTTTTCTATATATTTTTAGTTGTCCAGCTAATTTCTTTCATTTTTTTTTTTTTTTTTTTTTTTTTAGTAGAGACGGGGTCTCACTCTTGCTCAGGCTGGTCTCGAACTCCTGAGGTCAAACAATCCACCTGACCTCGGCCTCCCAGAGTGCTAGGATTACAGGCGTGAGTCACCGCGCCGGCCCAGATATGGTTTAATATAGGTGATGTAGTAAAATCTGTGTAACAATTGCATTTGGAAATTTTCCAAGTCAGTTATTCACTTCTCTTATTATTTAAGCCAGCAAGCATGTATTTCATCTTGATGTTTCTTTATTTGGTTGTGTTAATACAGACATGCCTAAAATTCAAGGCAAAGATAAAATACCCATGTTAGAGGGCAAAATTTATGAATCCATGTAGTACAGAGTAGAATGTTACATATAAATAAATATAGAGGCTTTTCAAACTTTTATTTTTATTCCTTTTTAATAATTTTTAAGTATAGCATATTTTTCAATAGGTAATGATGGTTCAAAATTTTAAAAGTACAAAAGGTTTTACAAGAGAAAGTAGATCTCTGCCACAACTGTGGCTACCCAACTTTTGTATCCTCCCAGGAACATTCTGTACATATCTAAGCAAATGCATATAAATATATACATACATAAAAACAAATATGCATTTTATATACATATTAACAATAACATTGGCACAACCACAAGCATTGCTATGTGTGCTGTTTTTTTTTACATAATATATCTTAGCTCTTTTATGTCAGTTCATCTTTTTGTTTCTTTTTAATCAGAAGAAGTTATGGAGAGGAAGGAAGACATGCTTCAACACTTTAAGAAAGCTTGAAATGTTTCCGTGTATACAATAGAAATATTTCTTGCCAAATGATAAAATGACAGCTACAGGAAGGTTTCACTTTCTAGACCAGAGTTATCCAATAAAAATATAATGTGAGCCACATATGTAATTTTATTTTATATTATTTTATTTTATTTTATTTTTATTTTTTTGAGACAGAGTCTTGCTCTGTTGCCTGGGCTAGAGTGCCGTGGTGTCAGCCCAGCTCACAGCAACCTCAAACTCCTGGGCTCAAGCGATCCTACTGCCTCAGCCTCCCGAGTAGCTGGGACTACAGGCATGCGCCACCATGCCCGGCTAATTTTTTCTATTTTTAGTTGTCCAGCTAATTTCTTTTTAATTTTAATAGAGACAGGGGTCTTGCTCTTGCTCAGGCTGTTCTCGAACTCCTGAGCTCAAGCAATCCTCCCACCTCGGCCTCCCAGAGCGCTAAGCTAACAGACGTGAGCCACCATTCCCAGCCTCTAGGGTAGTTTCTAAATCATAGCTCCTGCTTCAGACTTACTGAAGTGATCAGCCTCCACCCAATAATAAAAACTAGTCCAAATGCAGGCTAAAACCATTGCACATTTTATCCCATCACCTACCTGTGTGTGCTTTCCACCCTCAAGACAGAGAACAACCTTTATTCTACCAATCTACAATCACTTACCTACAGCACCTAATCCTTAGCTTCTTTGGTACCTATTGTGTCACAGAGTTGGGTACTTGTACAACAATGTGTCTTTGTTACTGCCTTGCCTTCATATCCTAAAGCCCTGCATGCAAAGGAGAGTTCTGGTGGCTAGCTGGGGCCACGTGTTCCAGGGGAAGATGGCCAGGTTTTCTATGTTATCTTCACACAGGTACCATCTAATCCAATCTGCTGGCACTAGTCTGCTGTATTCTACTATTTGCCCGCACTGTAACTACGTAACAACCTCCACTATAACAAACCCTCTGATTATAAAGCATTATCTGAGATGTTGTAAATAATAACATATATTAAGAGGAAGCCACAATAGGTACCCAACAGGGAAGCCAATCTCTAGGTTAACCAGCTGGACAGAAATCTCTGTCCATCTATCCTCATAAGTGTACAGGAGCGCCTACGGTGAGGTATTCCCGAAGGGGCTTCTCCCAGCTCTGACACTTTCTGATTCTATGAACTAAAGTTATTCTCTCCATGATTGGACCTGGAGTTCATTGTATGAAATCCATGTTTCTAAATAGATATATTAAAATATCTCAGCACCATATAGTATAGTTTCCAAAAAAAGGGAATTCTTTTCCAAGAAAAAGGAAAATTCCCATTATCTAATATATAAAACAAACATCTTTGACCGTTCAAAGTATTTCTGTGTTATGAACTGACTATAGAAGGCAGGAAAGAGCAGTGTTCCCGAGTTCTCGCTGAATCCTTGCGGAGTGCTAACACTTTTATTTCTTTCTCAAAACAGATGGGATTCAATATCTAAAAGTATACTGGTATTATTACTCTGGATATGGGACTACTGATAAATTCAGGAATGCTTCTTTGGTGCCTATCAACATGACAGCCCACCAGACTCCTTTGGGGCATTACAGACAGTTTGGAGAATGGGCCTTTCTACGTGCTAAACCTGGATTCAGGGGCTCTGCTGAGCTCTGAGAGAATTGAGCAGGGTCTGAAGGAGTCTGAGCTCTGGCTGTGAGCGTAGCCCAAATGATGTACAGTTATAATGCTCACGCAAGGCCATGCTTGCCACTTCCCACTTTCGTTTTAGATGACGTAGTAAAAATGTAGTTCCGTAGCACTTACTCCTAGACAACTGAAAGTGACTTACTCATTAAACTTGTACAGCTCACCAACCAGCAGACATTCATGGTGCACTATATTCATTATAGGGCAATGAAGCATCCCTGCCACCCCCTGGGATTCCTCTTGCAGGATCTGTGTTCCTTCCTCCACACACTCACCTCTTTAGTCATCTGTTGATCTCGTTCAGTTTTCTTGGCTGTGTCCCCAGTGTATTATGCCTGAAAGGTATGAGAGGAAAAAGGAAAAACAACTCAAAATGTTTGACTTTCTCTCTTTCTTTGTTTTAGAAATCTTTAAAAAATGCAAAGTCATAAACATGTCATATAGCCATTAAATTCATTGTCCTTTAATTGTCACCTCTCAGCCAAAAATAGTCATTGATATACTCTCAATATCACGAACAATGTTTTTGTGAGCTATACATGTAAAAGCCAAGTTTGTTTTCACTTTAGTCATTACTGGACCCTAGAGATTGTCTTCTTCTTTTTTGGCATGTAAATTATTTGTGCCACTTCAGTGTGCCCAGTCCAAGGTCACATCTCCTGATGGACCCCTTCTGGAGCCGGCCTCCCATGTAATTGCACGAGTCAGTGAATGTTCTAAGGAGACGGACTAGATTAGGTTGCCACTCTTTAAATAATTATTTCAAAAAAACAACTATAATTTCAAACATTTGCATTTAAAGATTTATAAGAAAATACGTACATTTGTTTTGCAGGATAATGGTCTAGATCAGGACTGTCATTTTAAACCTATTTTTAGTGGATGTAAAGGTTGAAATTATTTTAGTTGGAGGAGATATATTTTCCTCATGTTAAGGACTTTTTTTTGCTGCTCTGATGTTGACCGTCTAGTCCTTTTTTTTTTGCTCAAAACTTAGCCTTTCCTCCCAGTTCTTCATTGTACTTAAGATTGTGTCTTACTACAAGTAGAAAATCTGTCCATGATGAGCTTGGATCTTAAAAACTAAAATTAGAAATTTAGAGCAGGAAGAGGTACCATTTGCTTCTGACCACGTGGTACCCAGGTGCCTGGCGCAGATACCTCAATAGGAGTATGCTGCTTGGTTAATCATAAGTACCTGTTTCTGGCTTTCCAGACAGTTCCGGCTTCACCTCTATTCATAGGATCCTTTAAAAAAAACTAGTACTATAGTCCTTTACTCTAAGTAGGTATTTATGGAATAAGCCATATGTAATGACATTAGAATCAGTTAAACATAAATGTTTTTCTCTTTTTATGCACTACTTGACATCAAAAGCAAAAAGAGGTAAGTTGGCTATAAACCTGTAGGTGAGCCTTATTTTCCTTAATAGATTTATTCCTGAATATCTTTGCTTCAGTTAAATTTCTATGAATCAAATACTTTTACATTGGGAAACTTGTCATTGTAAATCCTTATTCTTTTCTTTGAAAAATGAATAAGCACCTTCTGTAAAGTTGGATTGTAAAAATATCTAGTATTTAAACGTACTGCTTTTTCTTTAGCCAAATTATATTTATGGTTTAATTTGCTCATGAGGACATAGGGCATTTTGAAACACTTGGTTTAGTTTTGAGGTTTCTGAATTGTTTCCCCCTGAAGTGTGGATTACATGTTGTAAGTATTTCTTCTTTTCTTAAAAATGAAAACAAAAAACAAGCCAAGAAACCGCTGACATTGGTGAAAGTCTATAATTTTCAGATTCATCAGTTTACAGAAGAAGGATTACCTGGACCTCTCAGAATATTTTCTAGTGTGATTTTTTTGAAATGATAAAAAAAATGAAGCAAATATTAAATAAGAAAATCAAACACATTTCATTGAGTGGTGTCATATATTTTTCTCATTTAAGATCTGTTTTTACAATTGACGTGTTTAGTGTGTTCTTGTTTGTAGTTTGTTTAACTTATTTCTCTTTTGTTTCTTTTGATGATGAATTAATTCTGGCATTTCTAAGGTATAGCTGGTCTTCATTAGATACATGGTGTTATTGCCTTTGCTTAGCAAGAACAGACCACCATACCAACTTGAGTTATCTCTGTGCCAGCTGGCATTGCTTTTGAGAAGGTCCTTTCTAAACAAAAGGTTTTTCATTGGTGTAAGAATCTGGCAGCAAAATGTACTTTTACCTCTTGGTGCCACTGTATTTAATTCTCCTCTCCTCTTTTATCCTCCTCGTCTTTCCTGTCATGGGCTGTTGATAGCACGTGTTGATAGCATGGTTTAATTGTAAGTTGTTCAGGAGAAAGTTGACTATACCTCTGGGCATTTTTATGTTTCTCTTTTGCAAGATTTGAAGTAAAAATAGATTTTTTTCTGTGAATATTGCTTTGTTTTATCAGCTAGTCATATAACATTCATCAGGACAACAAATGGAAAGCTGGGTTTTTGTCTAATCTATAATCACTGAAAAGTCTAAAAATCCTCCATCTCTACCTCTTAGCAAGTCATGCTCTGATTCTACATCGTTGAAGACAATTTTAATGCTTGTCATCAAAGTGTGATAAACTATATGCAGTTGTCATTTATGTGAAGGCAGAGCCAGATGCTTTTAAAGATTTGTCACCAGGTCTTATTTTTGCATTGTCTATATTGAAATTTTTTAACGTGTTTCAACAATTCTGTCTTTTTGTTCTTTGGAAATCTTTAACAAATAATGATTGTTTCTGGCTATCAAGGACATAAACATATAATGGAGTTTGCTGTGTTAAAACACTGATATAAATATAAGTCTGAAGTGTCTGGTGATATAAATTAGCAGATTACACTCCTGAGAAGTCAACAATTACGCTATTGTCTTACCTGTGGGTACTTTCAGAGAAACCAGTCTATTAACAGGGCATATGATATTTTTGACAAAAAGGGATAAGATAGCCAATTTTATATGTTTGATTATAAAATGCTAAAAGTTGTTCACAGATATCCACTTTTACTAGTGTCAATGTACTGTTAAGTTCATCATTAGATTTTTAAAAAAATATTTCCACTTTTCCTAACTATTGTTAATACTTATGTAAATGCTTCTATCTTATGCTCTTATTATTTTTCTTTATGTAATGTTTCTATCTGAAATTCTTATTTTTTCCTGAATTCTCTACTCACTATGTCTGTTTTTTCAGTTTATGTGTTTAAGAATTCATAGGACTACTTAAATGTTCAAGTTGTTACTACAAGAAAAATGTATTTTGATGTTTCTTTCCATTAACATTTATGTTAATTTCACTAACACACTATTAATCATTGTGTAGATTTAGTGAGGAATAATTTGGTATTAATGATATTTGACACATCTTAAATAATGGCACTTTAAAACTTGTTTTTAAGATGCACACGTATAATTGTAATTTGATATATGATTATCAAAGAATAATTGATCATCTAATATCACTAAATTAACTTTAAAATCTTTGTCAAATAGTATGTCTTTCTTATCCCTTTCTTTAAGTGAATTGATCAAAAATGGCATTAGTAAAGTGCTGATAAAGAAACAAATCCGAGGATACTTTAAGGGAGTAGAATTAGTGCTATAGCAGGTACTTTGCCCCACATGCAAATTCCCTAAGCAAACTACCATGGGGAAACAAAGAATTATAAGGCAATGCCCTGCCTGCTCTCGAGAACTACATAGTATGGTTGGGAAGATCAGATAACACTGCAAGGAAAGCAGTGGTCAAAAGTTGTACAAGAAATGCTGAAGGAGACGAGATGATTGCTTAAAGAGTTCAGAGGAAGCCGACACTTCCTTCTGGGGTTGCCAGGAATGAAGCCTGAAACGTGGCTCTGAATAGTCTGAGAGATGAAGGGAGCATTTCGGATGAATATAATGAAAGCAGCAAAGGCTTGTTGAAATGAATTCATCATATGCTCCATTTTGGCTTTTCTTATTTCATTGCTGTTACTTTGTTTCTTCAAGTTGAAAAGCTCAAAACTTCAAGGTCATATCAACTCCTTCCTTCCCTTCGTCCCATATGTCTAATTGAAGGACTCTGGACTGGGTGCTTTCACATTCTCTCATAAACCCTGCAAGATTGGTATTTAATGTCCCCACTTAGCAGATAGAAAAACCTAATGCTCAGAACAGTTAAATTGCTTCTTCAGTTTCCCTGGGCCGTTGGTTGTCCGAGCTGTGATCTAAATACGAAGGTCTCTCTGACGGACTCTAAATCCCATGCTTATGTGGCCGTGAGCTGAGGAGCAGAGGGGAGAGAAAATAGAGAATTAAAAGGAAAGCTAAGGGACTGCAGGAAATTACTGCAAAAGCATCAATGATGAATGGAAGGAAATTATTCTGACGTACCTATTATCCATTCCTGTGGATCTTTGTGTGAAACCCTCCCCTAAGACTTGGGTGTCTCCGTACGTGTGTTAGTGACTGTTACAGAGAGCACCATCCTGCTATGATAAGAATATCTGAGTATGGGAGATTTTATAACTACGCAGTTTTTCTATCTCCACCTCAATGTGCAGTAAATAGAAATTTATATTTTGTACTAACATAATTATTCAATTTTCACATTCTGTCATCAATTTAGTTTTCCCCAACACCACTGATTTGGCCATTTTCACTTCTCTCTACAGTGCTTTTGCTAGGGAGGAAGTCTGCTAAAATTTAAGTGCAGATTCTCGCTCAGAATTTGTGCTTCTGGCCTTTTGTATATATCTTTTTGCTTTGAGTGTCCTTAAATTAAAACATCTTTTTTTAAACTTCAACCCTTGGACTGCTTAGAGTCTGGAATAATTTAAGATAATGTTGGCTAATCTTAGTTTATTTAGAAACTGAAGAGGAACTCTTGGAGAGTAAGGGAGAGTTCTGACTGCTTCCACTTTGGAGCAAGTATCAAAGGCTGCTATAATGTGGTAGGGCTGCCATCACAAATTACCACAGCCCTGGTACCTTAAACAGCAGAAATTTATTTTTTCACAGTTCTGGAGGCTTAAAGTCCAAGATCAGGGTGTTGGCAGGTCTGCTTTCCCCTGAGGTCTCTCTCTTGGCCTACAGATGGCCACCTTCTAGCTGTTTCCTCACATGGCCTTTCTCTGCACTGCAACCTGGTGTCTCTGCATGTCTTCATCTCCTCTTCTTTATGAGTACACCAGTCAGACTGGATGAGGGCCAACCCTAATGGTGTTATTTTAATTTAATCACCTCTTTAAAGGCTCTATCTCCAAATACGACCATATTCTGAGGGACTAGGTGTTAGGGCTTCAACATATGAATTTGGGGGGAACACAGTTCAGTTTATAACAGGCACCATGGAGCATCCACTGAAAGGGAGGGCATGGGGCAGACAGTCAGAAACCAAGGCTGAAGTTCACACCCTGCCACTTTCTCCCTGGGCCCTAAGAAAATCACTTAACCATTCTGATCCTCAGTGTTTTAATCTGTAAAATAGGGATTATGACAACCAGCCTCAATTGAGTTTTCTTTCCAGGCCCTAAAAAGCTTTTGTGCACTGTAACAGTCACACAGAAAGTGACCATGCATAAACTCTGTAAACTCCCTACACCTCAGTGTCTCATTTCTAAATATGAAATCTCCTTGAGTTTTTATAAAATTAATGAGCCTTTGCATGCAAAGTATCTACATATATATAGCACTCTATAATTATTACATATTGTCATTATTTCTCATCCTTTCCTCTTCCTTCTACATTCCTGTTGCCTACTTTTCCATTTTTGTCATTGCTCAAAATCCCAATTAGTGAGTAGTTTGGAAGAACATGGCCAGGTTTACAGAAAGAAGAAAGAGGGATATCCTTACCCCTCCCATAAGGGCATAAAAGAGGCTGCCTCTATGCTTTGATCATTAACTATGGAGTGTTAATCTTAGGACAATCTATAACTCTCTGTCAACTCCTTGTCTAGTAGCTTTCATAATTAAATATCCTTGCTTTTGTTTGTTTGTTTGTTTGTTTCTTTTTTTTTTTTTTTTTTTTTGAGACAGAGTCTCACTCTCTTGCCTGAGCTAGAGTGCCATGGCATCAGCCTAGATCACAGCAACCTCAAACTCCTGGGCTCAAGCGATCCTCCTGCCTCAGCCTCCCAAGTAGCTGGGACTACAGGTGTGTGCCACTACACCCAGCTAATTTTTTCTATTTTTAGTTGCCCGACTAATTTCTTTCTATTTTTAGTAGAGACAGGAGTCTGACTGGTCTCGAACTCCTGAGCTCGAGTGATCCTCCAGCCTTGACCTCCCAGGGCACTAGGATTACAGGCGTGAGCCATTATGCCTAGCCTCTTGCTTTTCTAACGACTGTTAATTTCTGTCCTTATTGAAAGGTCTTTGATGAGTATTGACTGTTTACTCCCAAGTATGTAAGATTTTTGGTCCAAAGTGGTTGTCTTAGTTTGTTTTCTGCTGCTTATAACAGAATACCTGAAACTGGGCAATTTATAAAGAAAAGGAGTTTACTTCATACAGTTATGGAGGCTGAGAAGTCCAAGGTTGAGGGGCGCATCTGATCAGAGCCTTCTTGCTAGTGGGTACTCTCTGCAGAGTCCCAGGTTGGCACAGGGTATCACAAGCAAGGGGGCTGAGCCTGATCACTCAGGTCTCTCTTCCTCTTCTTACAAAGCCACCAGTCCCAGTCCCATGATAACCATTATCCATTAATCCATAAATGGATTAATTCATTCACGATGGCAGAGACCTTGTAATCAGGTGCCACATTGGGGATCAAGTGTCACCATGAGTTTTGGAGGGGACTTTCAAACCATAGCAGTGTTATCTATTCGAAAATAGCAACCATGTTATATGACAGCAATTGTTCAAATAGATTTATTAAACCTTTTTTAAAAAATAGTCTTGAAAACAGTACCTCAAGTTAACAAAGATAATAGCTGTCTCACCAAGAGGCATGTGTACGCTTTGTGTCATAAACTTCCATTTCTCCTATTTTTGAGAATATGAGTTGCCATTTTTAAAAGAAGAAAGGAAAAGAGGAAAGCACATATCCCTTTTCTTTTTTCTTTTCTCGTTGAAGGAGAGATACTACAAAATCATGGACTAATGAAAGATAAAGGAAGAGGTGCCCAGGGAGAAAGAGAATGTGGAAGTGAGAGGATGAATACTTACATGTGTCAGAAGAAGAGATGTGGCAATAATAGTTTTTATACAGTGGAAAAGAAAGAAGTTTCTCTAAACTGTAGACCAACAAATTTGAGGCTGTTCATAGGCAAATTTCTGGAAATGGATAAGTTTCAAATGCTCAATATAAAACGGGGATTGCTAAAAGCCAGTGTGAGTTCATCAAGAATGACATAAGCTAGACTACCTGAATTCTCTATCTCATAAGTGGGAAGTGGTAACAACTTTGGCAAACAACTAACCAAGTATTTTTTTAAATATCCTTGAGGCAATTAGAGAAATCAATTCTAGAGGACAGTATAATTGTTGAGATTCATAACTGGTTGAATAACATGTGCTAAGGATTCAAATTCATAGATTGATATTTATGAAATATGGTCTCTACCTTACCTGGCCCTATTATTAGTTGCTAATCTTAGATAAAGATATCAAGGGCAGGGTTCAGTGGCTCAAGCCTGTCATCCCAGCACTTTGGGAGGCCAAGGTAGGAGGATTGCTGGAGCCCAGGAGTTTAAGACCAGCTTGAGCAACATAGTGAAACCTTCTCTCTACAAAAAAATTTTTTAAATAGCTGGATGTGGTGACACATGCCTGTAGTCCCAGCTACTCAGGAGGCTGAGGCAAGAAGATCACTTGAGTCCAGGAGTTCAGGGCTGCAGTGAGCTTGATCACACCCCTATACTCCAGCCTGGGGAATAGAGTGAGACCCTATCTCTTAATAATAGTAAGATACCAAGGTCGTGATTATGACATTTTCTGATCTGAGAGAGACATGATTGGGAGAGGTAGCTAATATGCTAGATGACAGAATAGAATCCAAAAGATTCATCAGGTAGGAAAAGGTGAACTGTATGAGGGGTAAACATAAAGTTAAAAGTATACAAAATATTGCACTGGAGTTTCAAACACCATAAGTATAGGATGGAGGAAGCATGACTGGATAGCACCATCTGTAAAAAGAGCAAACTCAGTATGAAATAGCAGCATGGTATGGCTGTCAGAAGAACTGCCATGAGGTTTCTGCTGTTTTATTAGGATTGAGATGTCTCAGATGAGACAAGACAGTGCCCCTCTGTTTCTCACCAGGCATCTCTTATCATGACTTCCTTTCTGATCACCTCATTTTTAGAAGGATGTGCACAAACTGGAACATGGTTAAGGGGCAAGGAGAAGAGTGAGGGAAGTTGACGTAGTGTCTTATAAGGAAGAACTTGGATGTTTGGCCTGAGGAAAGCTCAGAGGACAGATATAGTTTTCATGGGAGCGTGTGGAGCACCTGGCAGAGTTTATGGTAATGAGAGAAGGAGTTATGGTATGGAAAATATGAGCTCATGAAAAGGTAGGGATGCATTAGTTCTCAAGTCAGGAAAGCAAGCAGGTGGGGTCAAGCCATGCTATAAGGGACAATTGGCCACAAAGAGCTACTGCCCCGCTCTGGCTGGGTGTGTTCTCCACACATGACCTCTGTCCCACGTGGTCCTCACCAACGCCTGCCCCTTCCATCCGGGCCAGGTGTGGGGCCAAAACACAGACGTGTTCCCTGCCTCCTTCCACGTGAGGCCCCCTCCAATACCAAACAGCCACCGGTAGGCTCTTGCACTCCCTAAGGCAGTGACTTCTAGAAAATTGTTTAATTTTCTAAATTGCATTGAAATGTTTATAAATATTAGAGGCCCAAGAGAAAGCCACACAGCAAGACTTTCCCTCCCTGCCAACGAAACGCATTATTTTCAGCCACCTCTTTTCAAAAACTGGATTGTTAACCCCATCCCTGGCCTTTCATCTTGCTTTGTGCTTTTGAGGTGGTTAGTTGCCTTCAAATCAGTATCTCAACTCTACAGTGAAGTTCTTATGTTTCTTTGACTCTATGACCCTGATATTTTCTGGAGGTGCCTGGTGTCAATTTGAGAGGCAAGCAGAGTAGTAAATAGAAAATGGGCCTTAGCGTCAGAAAAGGTTGAATGTAAATCCTTGTTCTGCCACTTTCTAACTGTGTGACCTCAGGTGAGTTAATATTCATGGTAGTTATTGATTAATTTAATATATGGAAGTTGTGGGGCACCCACTGTGATGCCAGGCTCTCTGTGTCTGGTGGGAGAGATCATAAAAAATGTTAAGGAAAAAAAATAGTATCAAAACTCCGTGAGACTTTGATAGCGTCCTATATATCAAAAATGCTTATTTTCCTCATTGTAGGAATAGTGAAAATAAAAACTCCAGAGTATTGCTAAGACTTAAGACAGATAACAAGCCAGATGTAGTGGCATGCATGCACGCACCTGTAGTCCCAGCTACTCAGGAGGCTGAGGTGGGGGGATCACTTGAGCCCAGGAGTTTGAGGCTGAAGTGTGCTGTGATTGCATCTGTGAATAGCCTCTGCACTCCAGCCTGGGTGACAGAGCAGGATCCCATCTCTTAAAAAAAAAATTGCTTGAGTATGGTATGACATTTCTTCAGCTTGTGGCCTTTTTGTTTTTTAAGAGGGTCTCACTCTGTCACCCATGCTGGAACTCCTGAGCTCAAGCAATCCTCCTGCCTTAGCTTCCTGAGTAGCTGGGACTACAAGTGCTCACCACCATGCCCACCCAATTTTTAAAATTTTTATAGAGACAGGGTCTCACTATGTTGCCCAGGCTGGTCTTGAACTCCTGGCCTCAAGTGATCCTCCCACCTTGGCCTCCCAAAATGCTGGGATTACAGGCATGAGCCACCATGCCCTCAAGCCTGTGACCTTATAATGAAACTTATAGTGTTATCTAATTCAATTCTTATCATTCATATAAACACTTCGATTTTATGATAAAATATCTTATTACTATTCAGAGACCATAAACAGTTTGCAGTTGCAAAGAAGTTATCTGACTAATTCATTTTGTTAGGTGTCAGCGTAGATGTCACAATCTCTAGGAAGCATTGTGTGACCACTTAAGATTTAGTTAAGTTTAGTTACATTTAGTCTAATTTATTTAAATTTAGCTAATCTCTGCTATGAGATCCCATAATACTCTACACTTTCTCTATCATAGGAGGCAATACAGTGAAGTGTCTGCAAGTCCAGTTCAACCCTTGGATCATACAATTCTGGATGCAAATCCCATCTCTACCTACTAGTGAACTTTGTCATGTTACTTAAGTCCCTCTCCTCATTCATAATTTGGGATTAATAAAACAGGGTTAAAGGAGAGCATGTATATTAAGTGCCTATATAGTGCCTGACACATGGTAAGCAATAAATAAGTACTAGATGCTGTCATTGTCATCATTTCCATCACCATCACCACTATCATGACACTTGATCATAATTGCTTATTGGGTATGCTTGTCTTCCTCAATGGAGTAGGGACCACATTTTCTCTGTTTACCTTTTGTCCCCACTGCCTAACACAGTTTCCGACACATAATAGGAGTTTAGTAACTTGATTGTCGAATGGTTGAGAAGAACCCTGCCAACCAAATGAGAGCAGTGGCTTCAGGGGTTCTGCAATGCCTAGTCCTTAAGTCACATAACTGTCATCAAAAACAATGAGATGTGGCCTAATTCCTTCATGAGTGAGTCTAGCAGAGTAGATCCTAGACGGAGCGAGAGCCCACAGCGTCTCCCAACCTACCCCCTTCATTTTACAAAGTACATGCTAAGACACATCTGCTGCTCAGCTCGGGTAGAAGGGAACATATTGGAAGGCTGTACACCCAAGAAGAGAGATTTAGAAGACAATTGAGTCAGCAATATAGCTATATTTTTAGTTTTTCATCTATCACCACTTTACCTATGGAATTTGCTTTTTGTAATTTAAGGATAACACTTAGCTAAGTGCTTTTAGGTAATAAATGCAAAATAATAATAATTAGCCAGAGGTGATGTTACTTCTAAAGAAAGAAAAAGTGATGTTCGCTACAAATGTAAAAAATATATACCACCTGTTAAACAGTTCATTAAGGGAGTGCACTGTGGCCCCAATAACCTGCCTTCTAAATTTTATCACAAAATATATTTTGAATGAGTAATAATCTATAACTATATTGGCAAAAAAATTATTTCTAATATAAATGAGATATGAAAAAAGATTTAAGCCACTTTAATACTCTAATTACTCTAATTCTAAGGATTTCCATTTCTCACAGGCCAATACTCTGCTTTAGAAAAGCTTCATTTAGACCTCCCCGGCAATATAAGACATAAGGATTCCAGAATGGTTTTCCAAGCATTCGTGTTTATATATATATACGTTTGTTGCATTTACCCAAATACACCATAGGAGGGCAGCACACACCTGGTTAACTTAAAAACTGCCTGTCTGGTGGCCTTATCAAAATAGTTGTCTCAATTAGCCCGAGACATTCCTAAGTTACCACTACTCAGATAGGAAGAAAAGCTGTTTGAAAAGACAAAAGGAACAAAGATTTTTAATAAGACAAATGCATCCGTTAGACTCTGAGTTTCTACAAAAGGGAATCTGGAGCTAATAAAGCTGCAAAATGGGAAAACAGAGTTAAAAAAAAATAGAATTTCCCAAATCTGAGAAAACATTTATTTGTTACACTTGAAAGACTGTTACTGAGTATGATAATCTGAACGCCAGCTACTCGACAAGAATCAGATCTCCTCGTTATTATTAATAAACAATAGTTAATAAGTTACTCTGTAAGAAAGCACCCTATAAGAGTCCCTTCAGTAATCTTTTCTTTTCTTTTTTCTTAAAGTTTACATCTTTCTTTCTTTCTTTTTTTGAGACAGTTTCACTATTTCCCACCAGCTAGAGTGCAGTGGCATGATCATAGCTCACTGCATTCTGGAACTCCTGAGCTCAAGTGATCATCCTCCTGCCTCAGCCTCCTAAGTAGCTGGGTCTGCAGGTGTTTGCCACCATGCCTGGCTGATTTTTTCTATTTTTAGTAGAGATGTCGTCTCGCTCTTGCTCAGGCTGGTCTCAAAGTCCTGACCTCAAGCAATCCTCCCACCTTGGCCTCCCAGAGTGCTAGGATGACAGGCAAGAGCCACCTCACCTGACAATGTTTTCTTGAATTAAATCAAGCCAACCTTTTATTATGTTCCACTTTGCATCACAGATAGTTTTAGTGTATTTGTGATGTCTTATATAAGAGCATTAGCAATTTTCATCAATTTTGGTATTCTGGAGTTATAGGCAGATTTTTGTTATAACAGATAATGTAATGACTTTGGAACAATCAATGCTTAGATATAAGCTTTTAATATTTCAGTAGAACCTCATTAATCAAGGCTGTAAATCCAGAATTTGTGATAATTTGGCTTAAATATTATTTATATAACATATAGGGAAAGGGGTTTGCTAAGCAAATACATAGTCTAAGCAGTTGGCGAGAGAAAATACTTCAAATATTTAAGAATAATTTTTAAGTTTGCCTCTATTTTTAAAAATGTTTTTGCAGAAATATGATATACACATTTCTAACCAGCATCTTGCATGATGCTAGTATGGTTAGCTTGGTACCAGTAAACAGGCTGATTTTTGATTTTTTAGAACACCAGTCTTTCTTGGAGTAGATGATTAATATAACCCATCAGCTAAACCATGGCCTTTTACTAGCTAACACGTTGTTAATCTAGTGCGAGTTATATTATGTGACTTTAAAATGGTAAAAACAAAGTGGAGTTCCCATTAATTCAGGTTAGCTTTCTCCATCAGTCCAAGTTACTAACAATTTACTACATAATAAACTTTTTGAGATTTCTGCTAACAATCCTTTTTTCAATGTGTAAAATAAATTTTCAGAAAACAGTAAAGATGATTTCCTTGTTTAATATCATTCTATTAATCACAGAAAAGCATGCTTTTCTCAATGTACCTACGGCACCGACAACATGCTTGTGTGTTCTGATGATAAAGTCAGTTATCCAAATATATTCCATTTTGGAATAGCAGATCAAAGTGCTAAGCAAGTAACCACCATCATGTTCAAGTTCAGAACTCAAAGATCTTTCATTATATTAATAGACCCTCTATTTTTAGATGTATCAAAATGCCAAATACAAATGGCTACATATGTCCTAATGTACTTGAGAAATCTCGCTACTAATTTTTTAACACTAATTTTTAATACTGCATTTAATTAAGAAAAAAGACCTGTCTTTTCTATCGGCATCAATCAGAAAAAGAACGTGCTTAATCAAGATGTTTGTGTGAATGCACATTCCTCACTAAATCTCTCAGGCAGCTGCTTTAGTTTACTGTTACTAACATCTTGCTCTGTCATCTCTTTGTATACATGTCTAATTTATCAGTTTCTTGTAGATTGTCAGCAGCCTGCTGCCTCCGTACCGCCACAGTGCTCACAACTAGCCGGGAGGCAAGACTGCCCGACTGTCAGGTAAATTCAGACGTCCTTTCTCTTCCCACCCAGCTGCATGTCAGATCCATAGACCCCAGCTCCCCTTTCCAACTCCATGTATGCTACACATCATTATATGTTGCTATGTTTTATTTCAACATGGGCCACATAAACACACATTGGATACCTGCAGTCCATGTGTTCCCAGTGGGAATACAGGAGAGCTGGAGTTTATCTTACTGGCCACGAGCTGGTGAACTAACGCCTGCCAAGTAAATACTTGGATTAATCCAGTGTTTCCTTACCTTCCAAAATAGAAATGCTGGAATTGTTAGGATGTCTGTCCTACTCTTCCTTTTCTTTTGTCCTTAAAATATATTTCTCAAATAAACAGGAAGAATATAGAGAATTAGATATAAAACGTATCTATAATAATATCTGTTCCAAGACAAGTTTATAATAAAGTGTTTCTATTTTCTGTCCACTCAGTACCCTCATTAAAACTGAATTGGAAAGGTGGAAAAAAACTTTGTAGGTGGCATTCGAAAGAGAATATTTGCAATGGTAGTGCCCTTTATGTGAGATTAGCTGAAGAATTTTAAAGGCAGATTTGCACACTCCCTGCACACTGAGCTGGAGAGTTTGCTGATGATTCCTGCTCATCTGGGCGAACTGCACACGGCCTCACGGTGTCCCCTCAGGACCTCGTCCTGGTCGCGGCATACTTTGTCTCCAGTTACTTGGCCTCTGCTGGTGCCAAGCTTTAGTAGGCTGGTCGTGGCTTTCATTGTCTCCTCATTGTTCTCTCCTTATTTTAATGGCACTGCTGCTCTTCTACCAGAGGAAGGCCTCCTTTGAACAGCGGCAAGCCCAGAGATTTTTCCACGTGTCTGAGGAGTAGGTGTCAGGAGCAGGCTGCACATGGTCATGGGTGGGAGCCCCAAGAGCCGGGGAGCTGCAAGTGCAGAAACACCGTGGCAGCCGAAGCTCCAGTGTGGTGAGGTCTCAGAGCCGTTGTGCAGCCGCCTGTAGAAGTGGAACATTGAGTTAGCAGGAAAAGGGACATTATTACAGAGGTTGCCGGCCAGGGTCTTCCGATTGATGTCTCAGTAGAGTGTTCCCACCATCTTCTGCAACAGGGCTTTTCTTTCCGAATTCTTTGCTAACATACTAATGCCATTTTATAACAGTAGTAATTTCAACTAGAAATTATTATAACATATAATCAAAATAACAGAGTAATTTCAATTATGTGAGTAACTGAATATAGCCATAAATGTTCAAGCCCATCTCAGCGAGATGCTACACGTGCAGCGGTTAAAACCATAGGCTCTTAACCTGCAGTCCATTCTCCACAAAGCACGCCCCACCCTCACCTGGGGCCAGGGACAGTGCCGGCACGTGACAGATATGGAGTAAATATTGATTACGTGAATGAGGGAAAGAGCTCTGGAGTCGGATTGCTTGGGTTTGAATCCCACCTCTAACACCCGCTAGGTGTATAATCTGGGAAAGCCACTATTACTAAGATTCGTTTTCAATGATGCACACACAGGCCTGGCTTGTAGAGTCTGCTAACCTATTGTGAGTACTAACTATTCTTAGTACCTTACCATTCCTCAGGACAAAGATCCACAGTCTCTTTCATGACCTCTCTAACTTGTTTGGACAAAGAGTGGAGAAGGCTACTGTTTGGTTTTGTCTTGTTTTGTTTTGCTTGTTTGGGGCGGGTATCACTATGTTGCTCCCGCTGGACTTGAACCCTGGGCTCAAACAATCCTGCTGCTGCAGAAGGCTACTGTTTTAAGTGTTTTAAGTAGGAAAATGGAAAGGCTGGGAGAAAATTTTTTTAACTTTAATTTTATTTCACCTTTCACCTTGGTTTTTTTTTTTTTTTTTGAGAACCACTTTGACTAAACAATTACGTAGCCTAGTTTCATCTGTTTTGAGATTACTGAATTTAGGTTGCTTGCTACTCCCATAGGGGTGATTTACTGTAAAGAAAAGCAATTTAGTAAAGTACCAGTGTTTCTAGTTTCTACCCACATGAATACAGCATGGCCCAGAGCCAGCTTCCACTATTCCTTATTGTGGTCGACACAAAGAAATGATTAAATGCATATAAAGTTGGAAAGACTTCTTTACAGAATTGCTGGGATGATGCCTGGCTTCCTTCCCACCCATGCCTGCTGCCACAGGGCTTGAAGCTAATGCCTTCACTGGCCTCCTTACTCCTTCTTGGCAGAAGAATTAACACATAGCCAACATTTGAGTTCTTACTATGCACACATATTAATCATTACAACTTCCTGTAAAGTAAGCACAGTTATAATGCCCATTTTTAAATGAGGAAATTGATGTTTGGGAAGGAAAGGTGACATGTCCAGGGTCACACATCCTGAACACAACTGAGCCCAGTGACTCCTGCCTGCCACAGGGCTGACAGCAAAGAGGCTCCCCCCGTGTCAGTTACATGGTGAGGAGCAAAGTAAGAGTATGTAAGTCTGGACTCTCTTTCCTTGAATTGAAAGGGAATGTTTCTCTAGTGAGAAACAGGAGAAGATTTGCTAAGAATGTTTAGTGATTTCAGATCTAGTGTTCTCTGTTTCTCATTTTGGAAAATTATTTTGTACGTCCCCCAGTTATACATATATTCCAATAACTTTTAAGGTGTATGATTTTTTTATTAAAAGAGCATTTGCTTACATTTAAAAGTGTAAAACTTTTCCGTGTATACTTTGTATAGATTGATTCCATTGTAGAACTAAATTATCAAAATTGTTTATAGATAATAGATATTATAATGAGAAAGGAATACCCATGGTATGCAGCTTTGAATATAATATTTAAATATAATATATAGAAATGTTTGTATTTAGCACTTCTCCCTTCTGTCAAATAGCTGCTTACTTGGGGAAAAAAAGAAGAAACTTTCTAAAGATGCATCCAATCTTAGTAATAGTTTCCTAAGCTTACTGTTTACAACATCATCTACTTATGAAAAGTAGATTTGTCAATGGTAAATATTGAATAACAAGGGGGCTCCTGAAGATATTTGATAATCAGAACTGAAATTGAATATATTCTATACCTTAAATGATTAGAATTTATCAAATATTTATATTCAAGAAATAATTTCTTAATCTGTAAGCCAAGAATGTGTTTCTTACGGGTTAATATATATATATATACACATAGTATGCACAGTGTGATTGCATTTTATGAAAATGTAAAATAGTAATGCTATAATAGAAAATATTTATAACTCTCACTTTATGTAAGAAATTTGAAATAATGAAAAAATTTTAAATCACCACAAATGAAATGTCAGCGTGTTGGCCAGCTGAGCTCTAATCTTTGTTTAAGCTGTTGCTACACACCTCAGCGGGTCAAGCAGAAGGATTTGCCTTCCTTCATCAAGAAGAGTATTGGATTACACAGGTCTTCAAAAACATACCCCTCTTGTATAATGTTACCACATATTACTCGTCATAGTGTTGCATAACGTATTTTGTTCCCTAAAAAGAAATCAGTCCTAAATCATGCAGATTTATAGAAAGACACTCTGGTAGGTCCATAAAAAAGAAAGTCTGTCTGATTAAGCTATAACCTGTGGTTTCCCAGACCATCTGACTCTGTTTGCAGGGTCAAGGATGAATCTTGCTATGCATTATTTTCTTCTTTCTATTTTTAATTTATTTTTTTTAATTGACAAATAAAACCAGGCACTATTTTCTTAGTCCTTTTGTTGAAGCTCCAGTTCTTCCATGGTAGCTCCAGTTCTACCACATTTTA
The DNA here is from genome assembly GCF_020740605.2 of Lemur catta. Classification (NCBI taxonomy): domain Eukaryota; kingdom Metazoa; phylum Chordata; class Mammalia; order Primates; family Lemuridae; genus Lemur; species Lemur catta. The sequence continues at coordinate 68,373,373 of NC_059133.1, read as the reverse complement.
AAAATAGGTAGGAAACATAATTTTTATCCATGGTTGTCTTAACCAGTGCAGAATAGCCAATCTTCTTTTAAACTAAATTTACAGCAGGTCAAAGAGTCTAAGAAGTGAGAGTAACCTCAAGCAAACCAGATATTTTATATAATTATGATTTGATATTAATTTCGAGTGATACACATGAAGGAAAATTTCAGTACCAAAGATAAAAATTATTTATTTTATACTAAGTTTTAATGGCTTCAATGATAATACTAGCTTTAAAAAACTGTTTAAATCAGTCTCCTCCACTTGCCAGGGTTGACCCATTCCTTCTCCGGAATGAACTAAAAAAACAAAAACAAAAACAAACTGTTTAAATCAATAAATAATAGTAATAAACCTTGAATAGTTCTCCTAAACGTCACTCCTGGCAGAAATGAATTATATGGATGGTACTGAGTTTCATAAGATAAGGGAAATTAGCAGAGTTTTGAAAAATACCGATCTTTTCTAATTAAAAAACAAACACAAAAGACCCTAAAGCCCACATTATAATTTCACCACTGCTAGTCACATTTAAAAGATCTGAACCCAAATGTGTTTTATAGTTTTACCCTAAGAAACTCAGTGATTTTGCTTCCTTATTCTTAAAGACTATTCATCTGGACATTGATGGGCCTGCACACCTGTCTGTCTCAACTGTGGCTGTCAGTGGTTGTCGTTTGGAAAGCTACCTTATTAAGTATAGTTAACAAATGGGAAATGTTATAAAACTCTTCAGTCGTTTTCACACCACCAAGCTAAAGCAGGTATCCTTAGAGCAAATTAGGCTTCCACAGGCAAATTATTTACCCTGTTAAATCTGGATACCAGAGAACTGTAGAATCCTCTAAACTCCAAAGCCTTGGTCCACCCATCAGCATTGCTGGGAGCGCTTTGGAAATGCAAAGTCCCAGGTCCCACCCCTACTGAATCAGAATCTGCTTTCTACCAAGTCCCAGGTGACTTGTGTGCACATTAAAGTTTGAAAAGAACTGATCTAGTGAAATCTCACGGCTAACCCAGAGAGCTAGGACAATGAAATTGTGTGCAAAAATGGAAAAGAGTGACATCCAGGGAAGAGTTCATATATCATTTCCCTACCACATTTCATTTTTCTTATTTCTGCCTTGTTTTGAAAAGCCACAGTTGTGTTGGCATGTTTTAGATTTAAACCATTTTTTGTGCCAAATTTCTGTTCGTGTTTTTAAAATGTACGTGAAAATAATTTGCGTAACCCTTACGACTGTGCCTGGCCCTTTGCAAATGCGTTTCCTGCTGACTCGCCTGTTTCTCCTTTGCAGTCCTGACACAGCTCTCCCTGACGAGCAGCCGCATTCCAGCCCCCAGTGCACCCCTCTCCGCTGTCTCTCCAAGCCTCCTCACCCCTAGTCTTCATTTCCTGTGGACAAACACCTGGGGTGAAAGTTTTGTAGCCACACACAGGATACTGCCCAAGATCCAGCGGGTGTTTTCTTCTGGGTTGTTGATATGCACTTGGATTAATGTCTGTCATTTTGGAAGATGAGAGAAAGTTGAGAAGAATAACACAAAGCACAGACCCTGGTGTGATAAAACCTTCTATGGTTTCTCTAAGTCACAGATAAACTTCTGCAATCAAATGGCTACAGTTCAGTTAAATTAAAAAAAAACAAAAAACAGGAAACATTTATCTCAGATGGCTGGCTTTACCTCGATAGCATAAGAAAGACCTAAGACAATGTAAAATACGTATATTGTAAAATCATCTTTCCTTACACTCCAAATTCAGCTATAGAAATTGATTCCAATATTTTTTGCCATTGATATTTATTTTGTACTTTATTTGCTACATGATGATTTATGTCTATAAAAATAATTTCTGTGAGAGGTGAATTTAATTCATTTATTTTCAGATAAGCATAATTTGCTCAATGAAGTATGAGTTTTAATTTACTTTGAAATCTGGAATTGGCCAGACTGTGGTCATTTTTCTTGCACAAAATGATAAATGAGGTGCATCAGAATGTTAACAATAACTGTATTTTGCTGCTACACTGATATTATTTATGCTCTTATTTTCTAATCAGCTCATTAACTGCTGGGTTTTGTTTCTGTTTTTGTTTTTTTTTAACTAGAGTTCTTCACTGGACATTATTAAGTAAATCTAAAAAGGAGACTAAGTTATGATCCATTGATTTTTTTCGAGTTTTGATGGTATCTTTAATTTTTTTAAATTGCAGTTGAGTAGCTGTACTGGTGCTGCTCCTTTGTGTGTATGTATGTGTGTGATTATGTTAAAGAAGGCTAAATAACTTGAAGGGAAAAAATGGTGTGTTTATTTAATGACCAGAATTTTTTTTTTTTTTTTTTACTTCTCCCAAATTCAGGGTCCTACCATGAGTCTTTCCTGCGAAAAGGTATCAAGTACAAATGGGAAAATATATACATACAGATAAACGTAAGGTAGCCTTTGGTTAATTAATTTACCCAGAAAGTGTTCAAATTTTGGTCAAAATTGTATGTTTTGTTGTTGTTAGGTTTTTTCATAATGAATCTTCCTTGCCAAAAAACAATAGATAATAAACCTTCGCTCACTGTCTACTTTTGACAAACACTCAGGTGCCTACAATCACATTATATTGAGATAATACATGTTCCTAGTTAATTTACAGGTTCTGCTGGGTAACTTTTATGACTTGATTTAAGGCAGTGGATTTTCATAGCAAAATTTATTTTGCACATAATCTGACAAACAAGGAAAACAGCTAATTGAGCTGAAAGGTCTAAACACTCTTGGGCTCCTTAACTACCAAGTGCTGCCCACACAATTGCTCCTAGCCCTGATTCCTTGTCTTTGTCAGGTAGCCTTAACTTATTTAAAACCATAAGGGTTTGACCTTTTCATATAAGGATATATGTAACTTCTCTTCAAAACAAAACGAACAGACAAAACGATCCTTGCTGTTAACACGAAGGACAGTTAACAGTGCAGGGCACTAACGATGGAGATCTCCGAGCCACTCAGCTGGGAAGTGGGGGGCACAGGAATGGAGTGGTCTGCTGAAGGCCAACCCGAAAGTCCTAAAGCACATTGCCGGAGCTTTTGTCAGTCCTAAGCCTATTAAGTAGAGGTCACTGTTACCAAAGCAACCAAGAGGTTTTTGTGTTCCTTAAATGAGTGCTATTTTCAACAGTGTCATTTATTATGCAACTTGGAATACATAGTTGAAATCTTCACCAAAATAGGGATTCAGGTTTAAGTACAGAAACAGAAACAAAACAAATCTTCCTAAAGTCCTCATCATAGCAGCCTAACCTCCGGCCCTTTCCTACCTGCATTGCCTTGCTCTTCCTAAACATTTTCGTCATTGTCTTGGTGTTGTATCTGACTAGTACCAGTGATTAGTGAGACAGTGTGGATTTTATTAGTGTTCAATTAAAGAAAGCTTACCCTCGCCCTCACTTTTTCTTTTCCTTTTTTTTCCTTTTTTAAGCATATCATATGTTTGGACCTGAGAAGTGGCATAGCTGCTAAGTTGACTTTTTAATAAAAACTGTGCCTGAGGGAAAATATGCCTTTTTTAAAAAGTACCTGGGAACACCTTCCTCATATATTGCCTCATCGGTTTTGTTTGGTGGGACTGGGAGTTCAGCAGCAAGTATTGTCTGCATGTGATGATAGGGAACTTCTGCCTGTTGCATTCTTACTCCCTTACTCTGGATTTAGGACCCAGTGAAAAGCTGGGTCGTATACCAAACATTTATTTCTTCCAATACAAAGTTTATTATTAAGTCTATTATAAACTCATTTTATTTTGGTTCTTTATTTTAACAGAGTGGGAAGTGCTTGTTTTGAAATATTAATTCTGTGAAAATATTAATTTTAGCAAAATTTTGCCAAGAAGATTTAGACACTTGGAAATAAACTTCTCATTTTCAGCACAAAATTAGATGATAGTCCCTAAGCGGTAAGAAAGAATGCCGTGTATTTACGCTGTGGCATCATTTAGTATAGTTTAAACTGAGCCATATCTCTATTTATTTACAGGCATTTAAAATGAATAAATATGCGTAGTGTTGATAAAAATCAGTACCTGTAGAGATAATATCAGGAATTCAAAAGGAAATTGAAAATTGAAAAACTAGGGAGAACCACAAAGAACAAACCTCAGTAAGAGTAAGACATACTTGGGGAGGAAAAATAAACTGCAGAAATGCATTAAAAGTACTGACTAATTATTGCAAACACGGTGAGCAAAGATTAAAGATAACTAGCAAGACTGGTTGCAAAATAAACAGGTAATTTTTAAAAAGTAAGCACAATCACAATGCTGAAAGGAATAGTTAGTATGCAGAAATGCTTTCCTACTGAGGATTTTCCTTAATTAAAAAAATGATAATAAAAAAGAGCAATAAATTGCCTTTGGCCTGAGTGCTCAAGGCCATAAAGGACCTTGGATTAATCTTTCCATTTAACTCATGGTTCATCAGATCCCTTTCACAGACCCATTTTGGATTCCAATAGAAGGAATTTAGGAATTTTCTGAATAACTTTTGAGAAAACCAAAAGTTATTAAATAATTAAGACCTATTTAGAAATTATACTTTAGCCAAAGGAAGAGGAGATACAATAGTGATCTATAAGAAAAGAGAATTTAACAAATGATAGATACCAGCTATAGATATTGTTACTGAGACTAGAATGAGAAAGTCTTCAGTGTGAAGGATTTATATTTACTCTAGAAAAGAGATTTTTAACACTGGGAAATTAATCATTGACATTGATAATCATAAGGAAAATTTGTTTTTTAAAAATTGAATATTATTGGTAGTCTAGTAAGGACTAAGTTAAGTGGCATGATATCTTGTGATAATGTATTATAATTCTGGGAGCCCATAATTCTATGATTCTTTTATTTTAAATTTTACAATAAAATTTTACTGGTTAGTCATAAAATATTTTATATTTGAAGATAGGATGGCAATCTTAATTCTTCCAAGTTATTTGCTTTTTTAAAAAAAAGGATTGTTGGTATTATTTTCTTTGCAGCTATATTTCATAACAACTTTAAAGTTGTCCAGAATGTAGTAATTTTGCTAAAAAACTTCAATTGTCAGAGTCTAAAAAATCCAATGTCCTCAGAAATACTTCAGAAATAGACGGTATACAATCCCTAGGGGCAAATGCCTCTAAAATTTTATCTTTATTTAAAACATATTCAATCTACTACATCTGCTTTTTCCATGCTTTGGAGAATATTCTTGTACTGATAATTCCTTCTGTTTCAAACAAGCACAAATCAGGGCCAATCAACTAAGAATGTGGAAATTTCCTGATTTACTGCATGAAATAAAATTCTCTACAGTTCTTAAGTGGAGATTGCAAAACATGAAAAGTAAAAAATGAAATAGATTTTCTTCTGGGATAAGAATGTCAAGTTTAATGTATAATTGTCATAATCAATCAGCCAAAAGATGTAACCTGTCTCTCAGACACATCAGGGGAAGCGGATGGAGTTCTAGTGAGGAACTATTCTGGTTCAACCCAAAGATGCCACAAATGCATTGATCTGGAAGATATAAAGTAGGACTAAATTTGAATGAAACTCTTAGGATAAAGTTCACAATTTTAAAAAGCTTGCCCTCCAGTTCTTTTGTTTGTTTATAAACTAGATTTTAAATAATCCTTGTATTTAAGACTGCAAAAAACTTACAAGAATATGTTTTCAAATAAAGGGAACATAATTGTTCAAAAAGCTGTTGAACTGGAGTTTTGATAGATAAGTTATGATAGCGTGATCAGTGCTGATATTGACAAGTAATTTTTTATCTTAAAATCAATTTCTATGGACGTACAATATCAATCTAGCTGCCGAGTGACCTTTTCCATTGTCTGTAATAATGCCCCCAGATGAGTTGTATCAGAAATTAAATTCGTTTTTATTTAAATGCCAACTTAACTGTCATAGTCCTTGATGTATTGCATTTATAGCCTGAACCTATTTTGTTAACACCTGAAAGATTTCATCTATGTCTTTCTGAAAGACAACTCTTTCATCCTTATTACTCAAAGTGTAATTGAAAGAGATATTTACTATTAGGATATGTTCCCCAATTGAAAAATTTCCAGAAATAATATACTACTTAAGAAGAGGAGCAGTTAACTGCCTTTAGTGTAAGGGCAAGAGTGCATAGAAGTATGCAGTGTAAAATGTTTGCATGAGATATTTCACATCATGTAAGCTTTCCAATATTCATAATATGAACACTGTAGAAGTCTTATTTCTCTTGTGATCATCTGTCCATTAGGAATGTAAGGAGATTGTTACCTATATCTGGTCTCCTTTCCATATTGAAGTGCATGGCTCTAATCCTCAGTGTATTTTTATCCCTTTCCTCTGGAGTTATTTAAAATTTTGCCCTATTTAAACTGAAGCCTGGACAAACTGCTGACCCAGATTATTTCTGTGATTGGAGTTTAATTACTGTAGAACACTTGTTAAGAACACATTTTTTTTTATTTTAACTTTTTTTCTTTCAGAATTATTCTTTGGATCATTATTCTCTAATGAAAACACTGAGAAGTAAATCTGATACTTAGTACAAGTGTATGTTTTTCTTTTAAAAAGTCATTTTAAAACAAAGATCAGAGAGCTATAAAGTAAAGGGAAATATCATTTTGTTTAAGAATCATTATTCAATGATAACGGAGATACAGAATGAATCGTTAGGTTCATATGTATGATTTGTGCAGTAAATCTTAGAGGAAATACATCATTTTAACATTATCGCCACAAAATTTTTAAGCTCAAGGTTTGACTGTTAGAGTCAATTAATTCTTTGAAAATCTTTTGTGACATTTTTGTAAACTACTCAGTGTTTTTATTGGCATGATTATGTATATGTGATGAACCATACATGATTCTGATACTGTATTTCTTTCCAGTGTTAACATTTGTGTCATGTGTGGCCAACCCTGATTTGTACACTGTATGATTATTGTTGTAATGATTCAGCTATTCCTAAATTTAATTGCAGTTTATTATTATGCCTTTTGGAGCTAAATGATGTGAAGTGTTTCCACCTACTGATTATACCATATGAAAACATGACTAAAAGACTGATCTAAGAAACCTTTTTGTTGCTAATTATTTTTAAAAATCCGAATTTCAAAAGAAATGTTCTCAAAGACACATGCATTTATTTTAAATTCAAAAAAATTCTTATGAATTTGTTATTGCTTGTAATTTTTAATTTTTTTATTGTAGACAATCCTAAGCGAATGTCTCATGGGAGAATCCATATTATATGTGCTTGTATTTGTGTAATCTGATCATGCACTCAATGGTTGGAAAAGGCACTCTAGTGCTAAGAAAATAACCAGAAGCCAATATATCAATTCTTATATTTGGTTTATGTTACCAACTGAATATGGTGTAATGCATAACTTTTTCCAGTAAATAAACTGGTTATCTTTTGTTCATCAGTGCTACCTTTTAATCAGTTTGAGTAATTTTTCTGCATGTCACTTTGATTTATACTTACAAAAAGGAAAAGAGTATATGAATTTCGATGTGATCTATGTATGTAATCAAAGTAAGAACTCATTCGAGCTAAAAACTGAATGCTTTGCTTTAACATTTCTACACATTCCTGGTAAGTAATATGTATCAACTTTACCCATTCTCTCCGTTTATCATCTCTACTACTTGTAATCTTTTTTAGAAGATTATTTTGGCAGGAGGATACACTTAGCTGAATTTGATTAGAAATGTACCAACATGAAAAAGAAATGCCTGTTCTAAAAAAGGAAACACTATTTTAATGAAAGAAGAATGAAGGCTGGGCGCTCACGCCTGTAATCCTAGCACTTTGGGAGGCCAGGCGGGAGGATTGCTTGAGGCCAGGAGTTCAGGACCAGCCTGGGCAATAGTGAAAAATGGGGAAAAAATTAGCTGGGTGTGGTAATCGGGCCCCTGTAGTTCCAGCTACTTGGTAGGCTGAGGCAGGAAGATCACTTGGCCAAGAATTTGAGGTTGCTGTGAGCTATGATGATGCCACTGCACTCTGGCCGGGGCAACAGAGTGATACCCTGTCTCAAAACAAAACAATGAAAGAAGAATAATGAAATTTGTATGCTTCATTTTGGGAGACAATTCTTCTTCGTTCTCTTTCATATGAAGGAATAGCAGACCCACAACTTAGAGAGAAGTTAATTTACCAGCTCCTCCTACAAATATGTATTGTGGGAAATCAGCTGCTTTGGGAGCCATCTGCTTTGATTTGATTTTATCTTGGGGGTGCGGGAGGGGGAGAACCAGACAGAATACAGACTTATGTGAAGTTCTAGTGAGTTGAAACCTCTAATGCAATCCTCATTATAACTAATCAAATTCACCTACCATGGGCACCCAACCCAGGTAAAGTTGCCTGCTTATCTGTTGTATAAATACAATGCTAAAAATAATAGTGTTAACTTTCCTAGAAATCTCTCCTTTTTCTCCTCCAAAAAGCTATTGTTTTTCTTTCAAGTTGGATCTATGAGTCTATTTGATACGTGACCTTCCCTTACATGATAAAGCTGATAATTTCTCACATTCAAAAACTAAAACAACTGAAAGCATCGAGGAAGTCCTTTCTCATCCCTACGTTTTGCAGGCAACTTGGATAAGACTATATTGTTGTGAAGGCGATGTGGAGGGTTCCTGCAACCCCACCAGGGGTAAGAGAGAAGCCAGACTTGATGGGAACTTGAGGAAGGGATTATTTAAAGTTTTTGGTTGTAACACACACCAATTAGTACATTGTAGGAACTCAATAAATTTTGAATTAGAGGAATAGTTCCTGAGAAGTGGGTTCTTCGGCTTCTTCACATCTAGCTTTTCTCCTAAGACATCTGGAGTTGGGTTTATAGAACCTAATGTCACTTATGTATATAATTTCAGCAGGCACTAATTACCAACTAATTGGGGGGAAATGGCCTTTAAATTAGGTAAATGGATATTCCTATCATTCTTTCTTGGTAAGTCTGAAAACTAGAGCTCTAACATTGCGTTAATGGAGAAGGCTTAGTGTGTACAATGAAATTATCTGAGTTTCTTCTTAAGCAATTTATGCATTACTACATTTAAATGCTTTTAGAAGAAACTCAGAATAATTAATCCTCAAAATATAACTGTCAAGGAAGAGATATCTCATTGGGATAAATATTGCCAGTGTCAAAAGTAAACATAATTTACAATGTAATTTAAATGTAGAAAGCAATATACAGATAAATAAATCATAACTATAGTGGCATCTTGTTAAATAGTAATGAAATGTTACAGTAAGAATACCTCATTTTATTTATTATTTACATCAGTAGGGGATAAACTAAGGATAATTCAGTAATGTAACTTCTGTTAGTACTAAAATCAGGTGAAAGCCTATAAATTATTAGGACAGACATCTATTTCATATTCCACAATAGGACTTTCTACATACTTTGCAAGACCTAGTGCAAAATTGAAAATGTGGGACTCCTTGTTCAAAAATTTTTTATTTCTTTAAAAAAATATTTTTTATTAGAGATAGGGTTCCACTATGTTGCCCAGGCTGGACTTGAACTTAGCGATCCTCCTGCCTCAGCCTCCCAAGTAGCTGAGACTAAAGGCACTTGCCACCACAACCAGCCAACATGTTCAGAAATTTAATGCTCAGCAAACAGAGCATTAAAGCAACCAACCAATAAACCAAGCACAAGGTCCTTCTAAACACTGGGCCCTGTGTGACTAGGGGTCCACATGCCCTGAAGCTAGCCTTGCCCCAGAATATGCTGAAATAACAATTGAAGACCTCAACACCAAATGTAGCTCTCCAGAAACTGAGCTTTATTTTCAACAAAATGGATTTCCCAGTTTCTGTACTTGGAAGAAAAAAATAATGTGTTTATGTTCTGGGGAAACATATTTAATAGTAATACATCAAAGGCTATAAAGTTGAATCTTGCAATACTTCCACATTCCAATGCAGCCATAACATTTCAACTCAAAATTTCTAAACTCTGACATATATGCCAAGTTTTCTAAGATTATAAAAATATTTAAAGGAAATCTTCAAAATAGCAGCAGTAGACATTTTAATTAGTGTATATTAAAACTAATTTAAGAACCCTACTGATACCTTCATAATTTGCCTTCCTTTGAAGTTGTAAATTATTAATAATGTCAGTCAAATGTCACAGGAAGATTTGCCTCATTTAAAAGATCTATAGCCCAAGATTAATTAAGTGATTCATACCAACTTTTTTTCCCAAATCAAAAGGGAAAGAAATTATTTACCTCCTTGAAATCCATTGATTTTGAAAATATGGGTCCTTGCATACAGTAAGCTACCCTATATGTAAGAAAGGGATAAAATAAGAATATGTATTAATTTTTTCTTATTTTGGATAAATTAATAATAGAAACCCATAATAATGATTATCTGTAAAAGAGCAAAGGGAAGGGGACCAGGTAGGGGTCCAGGTAGGAGCTTTTTATATTGTTTTGCTATTTCAACCATTGAAATATAAGACCTATTCAAAAATGAAAAATATAAAGAAAATACAGGCTTTTAAAAATTTCACAATGAGGCTAGAAATAAAACAAAAATTTTAGAGACATATTTGTTCTAAAACAGGCTGTGCCAGCAGAAGTCTTATTAAAAGCGTGGAATTTTGTTCAAATTCTAGTCCTGACACTTACTAGCTCTGTGACTTTGGAAAGGTACTTCATCTTTATAAGCCTTGGTTGTCTCATTTTTAAAATGAGGATTAAAAATTCCTACCTGGCAAGGTTATTGCAAAGATTAAATGAAATAACACATATAACATCTTTCAAACAGTATTTAGCCTTTGGTAGCTAATTTTTTTGTTTGTTTGTTTGTCTTTTGAGACAAGGTCTTGCTCTGTCACCAGGGCTGGAGTGCAGTGGTGTCAACATAGCTCACTGCAGCCTCAAACTCCTGTAGCTGGGACTACAGGCACCTGTCACCATAACCGGCTAATTTTTTAAACTTCTTTTTTGTAGAGATGGGGTCTCACTTTGTTGCCCAGGCTGGTCTCAAATTGGCCTCAAGCAATACTCCTGCCTTAGCCTCCCAAAGTGCTAGGATTACAGGTGTGAGCCACCTCACCCAGCCTTAATATTATTTTTAATAACACAATGCCTAGACTTTTGGAGTCCTATACATTGACATAGATGGAATTCACATGTTCACTTATACATGCATTAATTCAGGAAATATTTATTGGCAACCTATTTTGTGCCATATTTTGCTCTAGGGGCTTAAGATAGATCAGAGAATAAAACAAAGGTTTATACCTTTTCGAAGTTTGTATCATATATGGGGGAGACACACAAAAGCAATAGATATAATACGTATGTAAATATCAAAGTATGTTAGATGATTAAACTGTTATGGGAAAAGGTAGAAGAACAGGGAAAAAGATTGTGTTAGATTGGGGTAGGGAGAAAGTGAAACAGTTTACAGTATTAAATGGGGTGATCAGGTTGAGCCTCATGAAAAAGATGAAATAAGAAAAATCATTCTTGACTGGGTGAAGAGGCTCATGCCTGCAATCCCCGCACTTTGGGACGCTGATGCGGGAAGATCGCTTGGGGCCAGGATTTCTATAATAGGTTGCAGTGAGCTGTGACTGCACCACTGCACTCCAGGCAGGGCAACACGGCAAGAACCTGTCTCAAAAAAAAAAAAAAAGAAAAGAAAGAAAGAAAAAGAAAAATTCTTTTTATATCATGGTAAAATTTTTTAAAATGCTAAATTGCACATATTCAATTATTTTCAAATTTCTTAGAAGTTATTATCTATCTAAAAATATCAAATAATTAACATTAAGCAATAGCATGTAAAAAAAACTAGTCTTTTAAAATTGTCTAATAATTTGAATAACCATTAAAATATGCATATGTTTTATTTCCTGACCGTATTAATTTAAAATCTCAATATTTATTTTACAAATAGATATCATGTCTTCTTGTAGCTTAAGGACTTGCCCGTTTATGTTTCTCCTATAAACATTTGTGTAAAATAATTTTATTCAATGGGCTTATCAATAACTGTCAATTCTAATGACCTTGCAATTGACTCTATACATAATCCTTAAAATAACACATCATATTGTTTTTCAGTATAAAGTCAGAAGCTAAGCTATTCTTTCTTCTAGTTCTTAATTCTAACTCTCCTCCTTGAATGACACTTTCATCCAGATTTTCTACAAAATTAAGAGCATCTTTTAAAATATTTTCTCACAAAGTTCCTGATGCAACAGTAAGAAAGATATTATCACATTGCTAAGCTCCGTGTTAGCTTTATGTCAAGTGTTACCTTTTTTCTTAGGTTTGTATAGATTCAAATTTCACGCTTGGCTGTTTCAGTAGCATTAACAGCAATTGGTATATATTTAAAAATCAGCCTTTGCTTTATTCACAGGAATAATTGTTCTAATTCTGGGTTACTTTATTAGAAAATAAAGTCCATGATGCTAAATACATTTATGTAATATGGAAAGGGCTTCATCAAATTCCATTCCTAGGTAAGTACTATGCGTACATAGTAAATATCAAACATGAAAATAAAATCCAACTGATGAAAATCTTTCTTATTAAAAGTCTATTGAATTATCTCCTGTGAAGAGTTCTTTAATGCCCGGGAGGTACAAAAGTAAACCAGACTTGAATTTAGGTATAATTATGGTAATGTGACTTTTAACTACATACAACCAGACCAGTAAAATGTTGTCTTTTAAGAGTGTGCTGTATTTGGAAAATGGCTGTTCAGACTGGACAAATGGCAGCCTACAGTGATCTGTAGTACATTCCATTTCCACATCTAATGACTGATGGGGAAAACAATATTTTTGAGATGCTCCTCAGAAACATGTTTTTATTGGATGTTGACTACTACAAAGTCCACATTTGAGTATATTATGTACATTACTATATAGTTTCTATATTTTTAAAGGATACATGCCTTACGCCAGGCACAGTGGCTCATGCCTGTAATCCTAGCACTCTGGGAGGCTGAGGTAGGAGGATTGCTTGAGGCCAATAATTCAAGACCAACCTGAGCAACAGAGCAAGACCCTGTCTCTACAAAAAATAGAAAAATTAGCCGGGCATGTTGGTGCATACCTGTATTCCCAGTTACTTGGGAGGTTGAGGCAGGATGACCACTTGAGCCCAGGAGTTTGAGGTTGCAGTGAGCTATGATAACACCACTGTACTCTAGCCCAGGCAATAGAGCAAGACCCTGTCTCAAAAAAAAAAAACAAAAAAAAAACAAAAAAAAAAAACCCATGCCTTACATTTTATTTATTTATTTATTTTTATTTATTTTTTTTTTGTACAGTCCAGAGAAGGAATGGGTCAACCCCCGCAAGTGGAGGAGACCTTACATTTAAAATATATTTTCTTGCTCAATATAGTTTATTAGAACTTTGAACGTGAGATCAGATCAGGGAAATGGAATAATTTAATGTTCCTTCTATTGTAGAAAACTAAATGAGTTCCAGTAAGTTCAACACATAGTTATCAATTTAACAATCTGTTCTTCCAGTGTTTTCTTTGGTAATAATGTTGCACATGACCAAATGCAGGTTTCTCGTATAAACAAACTCATTACTACTAACAATTCTTGTGGCAGTCAGTAGATGAACATTTATCAACCACAGACTACATGCATCAATGAAATCTAAAATATTTCTTTATGATTAATCAATTGAGCAAAATTATACCAACTGCTAAACATGAAAAACTGGAATATGTTTTGAAGTAGTAACATTCTCCTGGCACGTGCAACCTTATACTGAGCAATATTGTTGCTTCTAAAGCAGTGCTAATTAATTTAGGCTCTATATATTGAATACAACATGGTTAAAATATATTCCAGACTACATCTGATAAAATTTGAAAACAGACACAGAGAGCCTATAACTGTGTCTATTTTCAATTGGAAAAAAAAATGTGCCTAAGGTATTGAACAAATTTATTCAAGAATTGATTGTGTTTTTAAATATCCTCTAGATCAGCAAAGACACAGGGTGATAATTGGCTGGGTAAGTGAGGATCACACCAGTGAGGCTGCAGAGGCAGTGTCAGCTTTTTAAGTTCAAGATCCTGTTAACAGTTGAGCCTGGCTCATTATACTTGTCCCTGGCGGATCTTCTCTGTGTCCTTGGACAGGAGTTACATCTCTGCCTCATGGCCAGCAAGTTTGGGAGACATCTGTTCAGTTCGATATAAAAACTTTAATTTCACCTGGAATAAATTAGATTATTTTCCTTCAGATTGGCCACAGGTCCTCCAGATCCATTCTTTTATTTCTCAAACGCTTGCTTCTCTTTTCCTAGTAATAAAATAATACATATTTATTGTGGCAGAATTTGGAAGATGGAGAAAAGTAGAAGATGACAGTACAATTCACCCATGATCTTTCCCTCAGTGAAAACTGCTGATAACATTTTGCTGCCTTTCCTTGAATCATACTGAATATACAATTTTGAATCCTTTTTTTTCCTCTTAACATTTTATGGTGAATATTTTTTGTATATTATTAAAAATTTTCAACTACTTTATTTTTAAGGCTGGTATAATATTCTACAGGATGGATATATTATACTTTAAAACACTTTTTTAAAAATTTTAAAATTGTAAAAATTTTTATTTCTTTAGAGACGGGGATTGGGCTCAAGTGATTCTCTCGCCTCAGCCTCCGGAGTATAGACTACAGATATGTGCCACCTTGCCTGGCATATTTCTTAAAAAAGAAAATATTCTCCTCTTATCAGATATATAAGTTGCTTCCAGTTATAATGTCATAAATAATGATGCCATTAAAATATTTATACATAAATTTTCATCTTAATTTCTGACTTAGGATTTGTTACTTGATGAAAATTACTATTAATGTTCATGAATATTTTTCCTTTTCTGTTTAGTAAATTTTACTGAGTATTTTACTATATGGAAGCTGCCGTACAAGATGCTACAGAGAGTACAAATATGAATTAGACGGACTTGGCCATCAAGGAGCTTACAATCTAGAAAGGAAACTTAGACCAAGGTATACATTGCTGTGATATATGGTGGATATAATGATACATTCCATAAACAAAGTTTTTCATTTGTGCTTTGCAGACCCAAAAATTAGGAGACCATTTTCTCACAAGAAATTGAAAACTATTAGCATGAAATGTTTATGCCCTGCTTTTTAAAAGTATTTTGATTGCCAATATTCTCATTAAAATGTGTATCAGATAATCTATTTGTGTCTACTTTGAAAACAATTATCTTGGAAGTACTGCATAAATAATATCACTGACTTCAGGTTTATAGTTTTTCTCTTTTTCATGGAAAATTTCAGGTTATTTTGAATAGGATTGTTTTAAATTCTAATCCTGCAGAGAGATGTGGGCTACTGCAAATGCCTATTAGACGCATGAGCATTGTGATAAAGCTACGGTGTCCTTGAAGAAAGATGTAAATTTAGAACTATAGATTGGCACTGTAATCTTATAGATAGCCTCAGTGTATCTGTCACCTTCTGTTGACATTATTATGATAAGTACAAAAGTGTAATATGGCAGAGCTTAAATTATATAGTTTTTGAAAATACTTTAATTATTTTTCAAAATCAAATGAATCTTTTATATGTTTATTTGCATCTAGATCAGGGATCAGCATATTTTCTCTGTAAACAGTCAGATAATAAATATTTTCAGGGCCGAGCGCAGTGCCTCTCACCTGTGATCCTAGCACTCTGGGAGGCTGAGGCTGGAAGATCACTTGAACTTAGGAGTTTGGGACCAGCCTGAGCAAGAGCAAGACCTGTCTCTGCTAAAAAAAAAAAAAAACATAGAAAAAAATTAGCCAGTCAACTAAAAATAGAAGCAAAAAATTAGCCAGGCATGGTGGCTCATGCCTGTAGTCCCAGCTACTCGGGAGGCTGAGGCAGGAGGATCGCTTGAGCCCAGGAGTTTGAGGTTGCTGTGAGCTAGGCTGACGCCACGGCACTCACTCTAGCCCTGGCAACAAAGCGAGACTCTGTCTCAAAAAAATAAATAAAATTAATTAATTAATTAATGTTTTCAGATTTGCTGGCCATCTGATCTCTGTCACAGCTACTGAACTCTGCTGTTGTAGCAGCCATAAACTGACTTGGTTCAATAAAATTTTATTTATGGATACAAATTAGTACTTACATAATTTTCATGTCATAAAATATTCTATTGATTTTCTTCCAATCATTTAAAAAATTTTAAAAATATTAAAAATCATTTTAGTTGACAAGCTGTACAAAAGTAACACGCCGTGGTCTGCTGTTGGCCCACAGGTCATAGTTTGCTGACCCCTTATCTAGGTGACCTCATTAAAAAGCAACAAAGGGCCTGCTTCCCCCTCACCCTGTGCTGTCTGCACGTGCCAGGTCCCCTTTGCCCTCTGCCATGAATAGAAACAGACTGAGGACCCCACTGGATGCCCATTCTTGAACTTTCCAGCCAAGTAAACCCTTTTTCTTCATAAATTAAAAAAAAATAGTAACAAAGGGATATGCATTCATGCTAAAATAAAACCTTGCTAAGCAGTAATAATAAAACATTAAATGCAAGATGTTATAAGTTCACAACTTCGAGTGCTTTTCTTAAAATTTGTATAAATTATTTTTCTTATATCAATATACTTTTGGCAACAGATAATTAAAAACCTAACAGTAAAGACAGTTTATCCTGTCACTTATCAAGGATTCACTAGGTAGGAAGTTCCAGGGTTGGTTCAGTAGCTTGTGGAACTCGGCAATGGCTATCATTCTGCTCTGTCATCTTCAGCGTCTTCCCTCCTGGTCACAGGATGCCAACAGCAGCTCAGGACTTACTAATAAATCTGTATCTTCACAACACCACATCCAAAAGCAGGAGTAGGGTGATGGTGGGTTAGGGGGGCCAGTCCTTCTCTTGAGAAGGAAAATCCTTCCTGGAAGATCACAGCAGATTTCCCCTCTAGTCCCGCTGAGTGGAACCAGTTCATATGCTTCCCCTAAACCAACAACTGGCCAGAGAAACCAGGAGTACCATGATCACCTGACTGCATCCAGCTCCCACATCTGACCCAACTGTGAAGGAGTATAACTTGTCTGCCAACATTGCTGCCAACATTTGAATGAAATTGGGTTTTATTAACAAGAAAAAGCAGGGATGACAGTTGAGTAGACTTGCCACAGTCTTTTAATTCTTAATTATCTGTGAAGTGATATGACATACTTAAGGTACATAAAGCTAAATGAATAGGAAAAACTACATTTTATCAAATAAGTTTTGGGGCTTTTGTATTATAACTCCAAAGTAAGTTTTCTGACTTCTTGATGTACCCCATCACTAATTCACCTTTGATCACTAACTCACTCTTGATCAATCCTATAATATTTCAGTTCAAAGAATATACCTCTTCTAGCAATAAGTAAGATAGTAAGTAACTGTTGGAAAAATTTTTTTTAAAAAAGGGAAATTTACCTAAGTCAGGCACATATAGGAAGCTTTAAAAAATGCCTATCAGAATATTACTCTAATTTTTAGAAGTAGAATATATATATAATATAAACATGTATACGATATTTCATTCAAAGATGCATTTTTTCTATTTTACCTTTAACATCTCTGAAATTGGGTTGCATCTTACAATCAATGGCATCATATAATTGCAGAAGGCCAGATAGCTCTTGATAAAATATATCATTGTGCATGCATAAACTTGGCCATTGAGTTTTTTTTTAATTATGGTAAAAAACACATAACATAGATTTTATCATCCTAACCATTTTTAAGTATACAGTATCGTAGTGCTAACTATATGCACATTGTTGAGCAATGTATCTTTAGCACTTTTTCGTCTTGGAAATCTGAACCTCTATATTCATTGAACAACTCTCTTTTTCTCCCTCCCCCAACCCCTGAGAAACACCATTCTTTCTGTTTCTAAGAGTTTGACTACTTTAGTTACCTCATGGTCATTGAGTTTTGCTCAGAAGTCTGCATGTGGTGGGTTGAAAAGCCATTTAAAATGTCTTCAAAGAGATTTCACTATTAAGTGTAATGAAAACAAAACTCTGAGTATATATAGAAAGGCAGAGACACAGAGCAACAGGTACAAATATGATATTAGTAAAGCAAATAATTGCCATCGAAGGAATGACTGTATTTCCATATTTTCTTGAAAAAAACCCAAGTGTTTTACAGAACCTAAGAGAAGAAGGTACCTGAGAGTAGATAAAACTGCATAATTTTTTTCTGATAAGTATGAAACAATTTCCTGTCACATACCAGGCAATAGAACTGGGGGCAGGAGAAGTTACCAAATTCCTCAGAATAGATAAAAGAAGTTTCATAATAACAAGATTCACTGAGTGACCATTAGAACATTTTATCATTGCTTAAACTGGCAGAGTTTCTTTCTTTCTTAGTGCCCCTTCCGATTGATGGCATCTTAGGGCTGATGAAATAGAGCATATGCCTGAGAATTCATAAAGGCAGCCCCTGGAACCAACAAACTGATCTTTATAGGTGGGACCTGTTCACCTCACAAGTGGCCATTTTATAGCACTGAAGTGGTCTATGGAGTGCATGTGGCGGTCTTGGTAAATCAATACTCACTGCTAATTAAATACTCAATAACATGTGGAAAGCTTAAGTATTCAGAGTCTTTGTGTTTCCTGGCCAGGAAAGAGGAGAGTAGGAATATAGAATTGCACTCCATCATTCTATGCCCTAATTGTCCTGGCAATGATGTGATAGTTCAGCAGCATTTATGCATCAGATGTTTAATAAGACAAGTCATAACAATGCTACCACAACAAAAACTAAACTAAAAAAAAATGAGTTAAGTAGCAGAAAGATGTGGAAGATCTATTCCACAGGGGTAGAGAAAGTTTCTTAAAAGTTTATATATATGCCTAACCTAAGTAAATTTCCCAAATATTCCATTCATTCATTCATGAAGGGATATATCCTTTGAGATGAAACATTCTAGGATTAATCAGTATTTTTTGATCTAATGATCTAAAAAAGGGGAGGGTGTCATGGACAACTAACAGGATAGCTAAAATGCAAACCTGACATCACCCCTTGCTTAAAAGTCTTGAAAATCATTTCCTTGTCATTAGAATAAAGTCCTAACTCTTTTTTTTTTTTTTTTTTTTTGAGACAGAGTCTCGCTCTATTGCCCAGGCTAGAGTGCCATGGCATCAGCCTAGCTCACAGCAACCTCAAACTCCTGGGCTCAAGCAATCCTCCTGCCTCAGCCTCCCGAGTAGCTGGGACTACAGGCATGTGCCACCATGCCTGGCTAATTTTTTTTTCTATATATATTTTTTATTTGTCCAGATAATTTCTTTCTATTTTTTAGTAGAGACAGGGTCTCGCTCTTGCTCAGGCTGGTCTCTAACTCCTGACCTCGAGCCATCCTCCCCCCTTTGCCTCCCAGAGTGCTAGGATTACAGGCGTGAGCCACCGCGCCCGGCCAAAGTCCTAACTCTTTACTGTGGTTTACAAAGTCCTTAATGATCTAACTGTACATTCTCTCCAGCTTCATTTCTCTCTTTCCATGCCCTGTAAGTGCTTCTCTTTCTCCCTGCCCACCACACCCCCCCCCCACACCAGATGTCCCGTGTTCCTTCCACTGGAGTAACTCTCTATCCCCTCTACCAGGCCATCTCTGCTTCTTCCCATCTCACTCAGTTTTGACTTCCTCTAGAAAGCTTTTCCTGAAAGTGAGACAGTATAGGAACAGGACTCAGCCAACTTCTGACCAAGGGAAACCACATAGGACTGCATGGCCCAGCTTAATTCAAAAGGGCTTCTTAGTCAGCCCATACCCAGATAAGGAGAGGGGCCTAACCATCTGCTTTGTCAGTAATATTTTTCAGGGCCACTGGAGCAAGATACTGACACAAGCTGATATGGCTGCAGAAGAACCTACCAGACCTATCCGGATCCAACTGTCTCAAGCCAGAACAGACCACTACACTGACCTTACCCTAGCTTTTCCCTCATTATAGTCTCATTTTGAAGCTAAAAATCACACCCATGGTAGAGCTTTTAACATGCTAATGAAACATGTGCATGAAGAGGCCTATAATAGACTATGCGGGTGCAAGGAAATCTCCACCTCTACCTGCTTTCACGTCACCCCTTTCCCACCTAAGCCTCTTTAAAACTCTCCCTAAACTCCCCTGGGGAGCCAGCCTGAGGACTCTTTCCTTTGTGCTGTTTCCTTTGTGATCCACCACAAGCCCCAATAAAGCCTTGCCTGTGACTCCCATTTGGCCTCCTGTTAATTTCTACTACATAGAGCGCCCCAGGGCCCATGCTGCTAACAATAGGCCAGGTTCAGGTTGGTTGCCCCTGTCCTAACCTCAGGGAATTATAGGCACCATGATGCCAGAGACTGCGTGCTTTAGAAAGTAACTGCTTTCTTTCTGGTTTCCAAATGATTTTTACAAGATACTGACTGGCCACTTCCTTTTTAAGAGCAATAGTGGTCAATTTAAGTATAAGACCAAACTTATACCATGACAGTTTCAGTGACACCTCAGATTTGTGCAAACCTTCTATATACACATGGCCAAACATACACATAGAAATTAGCATGGTAGAAATTATATAATCATATATATAAGTATATATATAAAGTTATATATACATATAAAACTATTGAAATCTCAACTTGTACCAACTCAAAATATCATACTGTTTACTAAGTTCCTGTTAAATAAATGTATCATCTTCTTCATTTAAGTGCTCATGAAATTATCTTCTATATGTCAACCCCCTAATGCTACTATATAAAGTCAGCATGATTCATAACTTTTAGTGACCTTTCTTAATGACATTTATATAAATTCCTACCCAGTGACAGGATCAAAGTGAATAACTAATAAATATATAATTCATTTCACTGAGGAAATAACATAATTTATTATCAAAGTGAGAGAAGTTTTGTTTTTTCCCTAGTAAGATTAAAATAAGAATGAATCTGCTGCAAAGTTTTGATTTCTCTTGAACTCTAGTTTTGGAAGTAATATCAGTAGTTGAATCAGCTTATTGATTCATAATTTTTCTCCTGGGTATTCCTTTTTGGTTTCATCCTGTTTAGTAAGGACTAGGTTAATCTGAGACTGATTATGTTGTTATTAATAAATTAAATAGAATGTTTATATATCTTTTAGAATTAAAACATATATATCAATATACCTATACTTTTCCTCCATTGGAAAATATAAAGATAAAATTTAAGGGACATGAATCAGTCCATCGGCTCCCCAGGCATTCTTCTAGTCTGATTTTATATGTTAGTTCCTGGGGAAATGGGTGATCCTGGGCTCCCAGCTTTTCCCTGCAGAATGGCTCCACCACGGTCTAGAGCTCCAGGTCCTGCACTGGCTCCTCTGCACTCCAGCTGGCAGCCGAAGAAAGGGAGTAGAGAGAGTTTCATTGTGAGGTTTCTGAGGTCAGTCCTGGAGGTGGCACACATCACTTCTGCCCACAAAATTTTAACCAGAATTCAGTTACATTGTTCCACCTAACTGCAAGGGATGGTTTAAATGCAATCTCCTTGTGTGTCCAAGGAAAATGATACAGGGTTTGGTCAGCATTCAGCACTGTTTCAGCCACAGGGACAGGTAGTATAAGCACCTGTTTATGATACTTATCACCGTATTCAGGGACCCAGCGCAGTTTCCATTCAAAATGTGTTGATGGGCTGGGAGTGGTGGCTCATGCTTGTAATCCTAGCACTCTGAGAGGCCGAGGCCACAGGATTGCTTGAGGTCAGGAGTTTGAGACCAACCTCAGCTCGAGTGAACTACAAGTAGAACTGCCATTTGATCTAGCGATCCCATTACTATGCATCTACCCAAAGGAAAAAAAGACATTCTATAAAAAAGACATCTGCACTAGAATATTTATAGCAGCACAATTCACAATTCCAAAGATGTGGAAACAACCCAAGTGACCATCAATACATGAATGGATTAATGAAATGTGGTATATGTATACCATGGAGTTCTACTCAGCCACAAAAAACAATGGTGATGTAGCACCTCTTCTATTATCCTGGATAGAGCTGGAGCCCACTCTACAAGTGAAGTATCCCAAGAATAGAAAAACAAGCACCACATGTACTCACCATCAAATTGGTATTAACTGATCAACACTTATGTGCACATATAGTAGTAATGTTCATCAGGTGTTGGGCAGATGAGAGGCGGAGGAGGGGATGGGTATATTCACACCTAATGGATGCGGTGCATCCCGTCTGGGGGATAGACACGCTTGTAGCTCTGACTCAGGTGGGGCAAAGGCAATATATGTAACCTAAACATTTGTGCCCCCATAATATGCTGAAATAAAAAAAAATAGAAAGAAATTAGTCAGACAACTAAAAATAGACAAAAATTAGCCAGGCATGGTGGCATGTGCTGTAGACCCAGCTACTCAGGAGACTGAGATAGAAGGATCACTTGAGCCCAGGAGTTTGAGGTTGCTGTGAGCTAGGTTGATGCCATGGCACTCTAGCCCGGGCAACAGAGCAAGACTCTATCTCAAAAAAAAAAAAAAAAAAAAAAGTGTTGATGAATTAGTGGCAAATTCCCTATTAGCTACATTAATGCAATAGTATTAGTATATTAATACTCTCTAAGATGATATTTGATATTTTGTTCCACCCTAAGATAACTTTAGATCAAATAAAGTTCTGTCAACTCCATTTACTGTTGCAAAATAGTCATCAAATGCAAAGTCCATTAGAAAGAGTTTCTATCAGAAAATAAGCAGCAGCAACATTGATAGTGGTGATGTCAAATGATATATGCATTGTAAAACATTCCATCTGAAAATATAGACATCCACTGATGAGAATAAATATTATATCATTAAGTATGAACAAGTTGAACCAAGAAAGAAATATATACAATATAAATGACTCAAACTATCCAAATGAGGAAGCATAAAAATGCTGCCCAAAATACTTGCAGTAAGATAGCTTTTTACTCCATACAGGTGTGTTTACTACATTTCTCTACAGAAAGAGTGAGCATCTACTGAGAAAAGTATTTGGCTCTGTGTGTTGGGGGGGGTGGGGAAGGGGGCTTTAAGTCTATTCAGTAACTAGTTCTCTAAAAGAGAAGATTGCCAGCATCTTCTCCCTTACAAATAAGTTGTGCTGGCCAGGCATGATGGTTCACATCTGTAATCCCAGCATTTTGGGAGGCTGAGGCAGGAGGATTGGTTGAGGCCAGGAATTCAAGATCAGACTGAACAACATTGCAAGATCCGGTCTTTACGGGGGAAAAAAAAATTAGCCAGGCATGGTGGCATGCACCTATGGTCTCAGCTACTCAGAAGGCTGAGGCAGGCGGATTGCTTGAGCATAGGTGTTATGATTGGGTGATTGGGCCACTGCACTCTAGCCTGGGTGACAGAGGAGAGAGAGAGAGAGAGAGAGAGAGAGAGAGAGAGAGAAGGAAGGAGGGAGGGAGAGAGAGAGACCTTGTCAAAAAAAAAAGATTGCTCTAAGCTTGATTGCTAGTATAGTATTGTTGATTGCAATACCACCTTTTCATTAAACCAAATAAATTATGTTAGAAATTTACATTTAAATGATAGTTAACTTATGTATATGGAGGTACATAACTATTAATTTATTATATATTGGAAACTACTTGTTTAAATTACTTTTGATACTACATGACACAGTAGATAACACTTCTATTACACAGAAACAACAAATAGATGCAATACAGTAACAATAAATCCTAAGGGAACAAAACCTCTTTTTAGTAAGATCTGAAGAGCTGCATAAAAAATTAGAGGGGTAGTTCCTTTTATTCAGAGGTATGTTTACTGGGGTAGCAGCCAAGGAGGCTGGGAGTGTTGAACTGCCCTCCACAAAGGTTTCCTGAGGAAGACTTGGTTATGGGCTACACTTCAGAGAGCTAGAGATGTTACCTGGGTGAAGGACCATTTGAAGAAACGTGGGGTGCTGGCTTCCAATATGGAAGTGATGGCTGGGGAACTCTGCTTGAGCTGGGGTACCTGCAAGGCTGCCCTTTCCTATCTCTACGGTTTTGGAACACAGCCTCTTCCTTATTAGAGTAATGAATTTTTAAATGCAGATAAACAAGCCAATCTAAAATGTATTTTCTTCAATTTGGTATTTAGCTGATGTCAAAACCAAAAATATGCCTTGGCAAGTTAAAATGACTCTCAGGTGCATTACTAATGAAGTCCTGAAAGTGGTCACGATGATGCAGGGTCTGATGCTCTTCTGGAAACTTGTGGATTGTGAGCTCCACCTGTTCTCTTTTACTTACACCCCTTTTTTCATTTTCTGTCCTGGTGTTTCTGGCAAGGTGATTTGAGACACATATGTGACCCTCCGAGCGTGGCCAAGCACTCTGGACAGAGTAGCTGGGTATTTTTTTTCTTCCCGAATCCGCCGCCGGGCCCGCAGTTGAGCGCGGCCACCTGCCCGGCTCTCCAGGTGTGCGGCCGCAGGTGCGCTGGCGCGATCCCCTCGGCCAATGGGCGAGTCCGCGGCGCGGCGGGGCGGGGCCCCGGGCGCCCCACTCGGCTCGCCGAGCCCTTGGCTGCCTCCCCGGCCGGAGGCGGCGGCGGGGGCGGCGCAAACAGGCTGAACTCTCCCCGCTCTCCTTCTCCCGCCCTTGGGGCCCTGCCGGCGATTGGCTCCGGAGGGGAGGGGGTGGAGGGAGCCCCGGCCCGGCCGCTGCGGCTGTGGCATCGGGTGAGTGCGGCTGCCGCAGGAGGAGTCGGAGCCAAAGCGCCCCGCGAGGCCCGGAGCATCCCGCAAAGGCAAGAACGAGGAGGCACTCGCCGAGGGGCCGCCGGAGCAGAGCATCCCCCACGGAGTCGCACGGAACCTGGGCATGCAGGCGACGCCCCCGGGGGTCCGACCGCCGCTGCGGAGCCCGTCGAGGGCGCACTTGCGGCGGGACGAGGGCCCGAGGGAGCGCGGAGCCGCGAGCGAGCCCTGCACGATGAGCGGCGAGGGCGGCTACAACTTCAGGCGGGTGGCGATCCGGCGGAAGACCACCCCTTCCTATCTGCAGCTCGGGGTCCCCCGGCCCTGGAGCAGGTCCGTGTCGCACCAGGGATGGGCTGAGTCAGCCACCTTCAGGGGCCAGGCGCCCGCGGCCGCCACAGGTGAGCCTCGGGTCGGGGAGGGGCTGAGCGGCCGGTCGGTGCCGGTGGGGGACGCGCCCTGCGCCCTGCAGGTGCGCCCCTTCCTCTGGCTGCACGAGGAACTGGCCGGGAGACTCTAGTCCTGGAGGGCTGCCCTCGGCCACCCACTTCCTTAGCTATTTTGTCCCTTCCCCCAAAGGACCTTGGACAGGAACCCGCCTAGTGCTGAGCTTGCTCTGGAGGTCACGTCGCAGAGAATTCCGGAAGTAAAGGTCTCCTAAGAACAAACACACACAACTTTTGTGAGGAATTGATAAAGCCCATTTTCTACCTATTGAAGTTTAAGATTCTTTGCTAAACTCTTGCCTCCGGCAGACCTCGTGAAGGCCTAACACTGTGACCCGGGAGGCTGATACCCATCCCGTTCCAGCATCCCAGCTGTTGTGAGGGACCTCAGGCCAGATGTCCACAGCGCCCGGGTTGTCTCTTCTGAAAGGACGCTCACCCCTCAGCCTGAGTGTGAAAAGTGGCAAGGAAACATGCTACTAATGTCAGGAAACTGAGTTCTTACTGCTGTTTTCGTTTTAATAAATTCAGACATCAGTAATGCTGTATACTGATGTCTGAATTCTCCTTGAATCTTAGTAAAGATAGATAGAAATCCTTAAGGTGATCTATTCAAGGCCACATCATCTCCTTTGTCTTGTAAATGTGTTCGCCCCAGGCGAGCATGAAACTATCTAGAATACACTAGGAATTTTTTTCTTTGATTTGCAAAACTTCGTTAAAATCTCCCATCCCGTTTTTTTTTTTTCTTTTTGTGACCAGCTTAGGAGGCAAAACTCTTAAGCAGCAGAAATACGAATACTTCCAATTGTTTTCACTTATTTTGTTATGATTAAGCAAAGCTGTTATGACAATTTACCTATGATAAATATTGGAGCTTTTAAATATTCCCTTTTAGTTCTTGTCCTGAATTTGTAGCAGGCATAGGGCAGAAAAACATGATGCATGATGAATTACAAATGTATAACCACCCTAGAGGAGAAAAAATTATAATGTGAGAAAATATTAACAAGTAACTGAATTACAGTGCTTTCGGTCTCAGTTTCCTCATCTGCAAAATGAGGACACTGGTGAAACAATTTCTGAACTCTCTTCCAGTTTTATGTGTGATTTTAAAATGATTTGAAAGACTGTTTTCTTCCTTATCAATGAAAGACTGTTTTCTTCCTTATCGAGTGAAAATGCTTTGCTTTGCATTGAAGGTAATTATTTATTTTTTATTTTCCAAGTTATTTAATCTGCACAAGTTGTAAATCATCAGCTGTTTTCAATTTGAGGATAATGGGTACCAATTCTTTACATTCTTTTACTTAAGTTCACCTGGCTCAATTTCAAACCCGTTAAGTAGGTAAACAAAAGAAAGTGCCTTTTGGAAGTAAGGGTGAATGGAGTTGTTGCAGTCTATTGTCAATGGAAAAGAACCCAGACAATGTAAAATAATTTAAAGAGGCATATTCTGAGCCAGGCCGGAGAGTTATGCCCAAGAAGCCTTGAGCAAATGGTCTCTCTGTGGTTGTGTTACAGTTTGGTTTTATATATTGGAGGGAGACAGGAATTATACATAAAATCATAAATTAATACATGGAAGGCATACATTGGTTTGGCCCAAAAAGGCAGGCCAGATATCCATAGTGCCCGGACATATCAAAGCAGGTAATTATAGGTTACAGGTGAGTCCCCCCCCATGAAAGGCTGGTCTTGACATACAGGTGAGTTTAAAGATTCTTTGATTTGTATTTGGTTTGATTTGTATTTGGTTAAAGAAATGAAGCTTTGTCCAAAGGCTTGAGATATTTTTTTTTTTTTTTTTGAGACAGAGTCTCACTCTGTTGCCCAAGCTAGAGTGCTGTGGCGTCAGCCTAGCTCACAGCAACCTCAAACTCCTGAGCTCAAGCGATCCTCCTGCCTCAGCCTCCTGAGTAGCTGGGACTACAGGCATGTGCCACCATGCCAAGCTAATTTTTTCTATATATTTTTAGTTGTCCGGCTAATTTCTTTTTTTTTCTTTTTTTTTTTTTTTTTAGTAGAGATGAGGTCTCGCTCTTGCTCAGGCTGGTCTCAAACTCCTGGGTTCAAAAGATCTGCCCTCCTTGGCCTCCCAGAGTGCTAGAATTATAGGTGTGAGCCACAGTGCTTGGCATTGAAATGTTTTAAGTTAAGGAAGTATGTTAATGCGAGACAAGCCACCAGACATAGACTCAAGTGATCTGTTAAGTAAATTGAGGACCTGCAGGTGGTGTTTAAGCTTTGTCTTGCTTGGTCTTAGGCCTGTTGATGAGTTACAAAGCGTGTCTCCCAGAAGGGAGTGGGGGCCTGACGAGGCATTTCTGACTTCCATTCTCATGGCCAGCAATTCAGCTTTAGGGCCTTTCTGGGGTCCCCTTAGCCAAGAAGGGGTCCATTTGGTTGGGCGGTGGTGCTTAAGATTTTTACTTCACACTGTAAATCATTTCTACAAGGCTGTTGTGCTTATAGAAGAAAGATTACTTTTTTTCCTTTTCTATTCTTTATCTCATAAGAGATAGATGGGTCTTACTGTGTTGCCCAGGCTGGAATGCAGTGGCTATTCACAGCACACTTCTGCCTCGAACTCCTGGGCACCAGCGACCTCCTGCCTTAGCCTCCAGAGTAGCTGGGACTATAGGCACCATACCATTGTGCCCGGCTTTTTTTTTTTTTTTTAAAGAATATCCAGAGCATTTTTTTTCAAATGGAGAACGTAGCAATAATAACTTTTCTGGTTTTTTTATATTGTCTCAATATTGTTCAATGCTTGAAACTTAAAGTTCTTGCTGCTATTTTTTTCAGGGTTGAAAAGTAATTACTATATCTTAATAGGTACAACTGTTCCCCTTCCCATAATAAAATCTGTAGCATCTGTAGGAGAATGATCTAGTGTTGTGACAAGTAGTCTCAAACTTCTGGTGACCATACCCTGTTCAATTTGGGGAGGGTAAAAATATTTTAGGAAGTGCTTCTTACTTTGAATCAAATCCTGCCTCCCTATTAAGTGGCTTATCTGTCATTAGATTCGTAGAACTCCTCCAGTCAAAAGGTAAACCAGATTTAGATTCCTGAAAAGTGCCAATTCATTCTATAGCAACTAGAAAAATATTTATATAGGAACCACAACATTTAGATGCATTACAAAGTGGATATTACTCAATTGACATGTTACTTTCCCTCTTAAAGAAGAAGGAACAAAAACTGAAAGGCCAAGAACTTGCCAGATAATTCAGTTTAGCATTGTTGCGCCATGTTCTATGGTTATAAAACCCACTGATTTTAGAGTTCTCTGCTTTTTGGCTAAAAGCAATGAAAATAAAATCTACCAACTACATCCTTTGTATATACCTGAATGTGAAGCTCCTCTTTTAAGTGAAGCAGAGAGGGGAAGTCATTAAGACATACGGTGTGGGGTTATCTAACACCCTCTTCCATCACTGGCTGGGTAAATTGGACTGCGTCTGTTAACCTTTGAGGTTCATAATCTGGACAGCAGAGATAACGGTACTTTATAGGATTGCTGGCAGAATTAAGTAAAATTGTGTAGGTAAATATCTGGCACAAAACAACATGCTAGATAGTATCATGACAAGGAGTCATTCAACTCCGTGTCCCAAAAAGTCTGACACTAGGATTGGCACATAGGAGACAGTTTATAAATACTTGTTGAATGAAATAAGAAATGAATTAATGCTCTCCACCTGTGGTGTTCAGCATAGCTACTATTTATTGAATGCATTTTCCATACTAAGAACTGTGCTGTGGTTCACACAAATACACACGTATAAATTTGCTTCATGACAATCCTGCAAGGTAGGTAGTATGGTACCCATTTTACGGCTGAAGAAGTTGAGGCACAGAGTTTGACTGACTTGCTTGGAATCGCTAACTGGTAATTGGTTAGCCAGGATTCAAACAGAAGTATGTCGGGCATCAGAGGCAGTGCTCTTACCACACATCACACAAAGCAAGCATGTTGGCTTTCTTAGTCTTCCTTCTAAGCAAGTGGCTGAGAAGTGATATGAGTAGAGGGTAGAAGACACCAGATGGTCTTTAAGCACGGAAGGGAGAACGTTCTTGATTGTTGTGGCCCCATAAATTACAGTTTAAAGATCCAGAAGTCATTTGGTTACCCTCTCTCAAAATTGTCTTTTCCATTATGAAAAATACATTCAAAGGAATATATACACAAAAAGTTGGATTAAAAGATTGTTAAATCTGATACCACGTAACAGTTTAGTTTATAAGTACTGATGTACTTGGATTTATTTCTACCATCTTATTTTGTGCTTTATTTGGTCCAGCTTTTTCTGTCTTCCCCTTTTTGCTTTTCTATAGTTGAATTCTGAAGCCCTTGGTGGGGTGGTCTTTCTATTGAATGCCTCTGCTGTCATTCAAGATGGCTTGTATCTTTCGTTATTCCCTAGTTTTATGGGAATTCTCAAGGGTCCGTATTGAAGATGCATTTCTGTAGAAAATATTTGTTTCTGCTTTCCTCTCAGGACCACATTAATTTATTACATAGGCATTTCTCCAACTTCAAGGTGGTGTAAATTTGAGCTAAGGCTTGCTCAGGGGATGCTTATTTTTCTGCTCAGGCTTGGCATGGGTCTACATGTTTTCTCATCAGTTTGCTTTGGTGGAAGGCAGATTTTTCCCAGGCCACCCTTTTATGGTGCAGCTCCCATCTATATGGAGCGTTGGTCTCAGGCTCAATCTTTTTCCTATTGCAGAAAGCCGAAGGCCAAGTCTCCTGTTCCCCCTGTAAGGCCCTCAGGCCTCTAGGCACTAGGTTCCTGGCAATGGCACTGCTCCCAGGACAGCATGGTCTTATGAGTTAGTTATTAATATTTGGGTTTACATTTACAGTTCTTTTCTTTTTTTCCCCTTGCCGTTAGGCATCTCCTTAATTTTCTTACGAGCTCAGCAATGCGTTTAAAAGTGTATCTGATAATTTATTTAGCATCTGGGTGCTTTGTGGTGAAGGACTTTTCACGTTGTATACTTTGCAAGCTTTCTATATAAGTGGAGTTGCTTTTCTAGTTTGCACCCTGACTGGAATACTCAAATTTTTAACACATACTCCAGAACCCTGAGAACTTTTAGAGGACTAATTTCACCTTTGGGGAAAGAGGAATGAAGATTTGGGTAAGAGCAAAAGAATAAATACTATTTATTGAATTCTGGCTCTGAACCAGGACTACATGTTGGTTACTTCCAATTCATTTTTTAATTTTTTGAGACAGAGTGTCTCTGTTGCTGTTGCCCAGGCTAGAGTGCCATGGTGTCAGCCTAGCTCACGACAACCTCAAACTCCTGGGCTCAAGCAATCCTCCTGAGTAGCTGGGACTACAGGCTGGAGACCCCATACCTGGCTGTTTTTTTCTATTTTTAGTAGAGATGGGGTCTCGCTCTTGCTCAGGTTGGTCTCGAACTCCTGAGCTCAAGCAGTCCTCCCACCTCTGCCTCCCAGAGTGCTAGGATTATGGACATGAGCCACTGCACCCTGTCTTACCTCCAATTCTTATTCTTATGACATAAAATGGTGGTGTTGTTACCATTTTAGAGAGGGGAAAAAAGTCTCAGAATGTCTTAGTTGTAGTGCCCTACAACTAGTAAGTTTTAGAGGCAGGATTCGAATTTGCCTGTCTGGCTTCAATGCCTGCATGCTTGTAACACTAGTTCTTAAGGTTTCCCAGGGCTTTGAATGGTCAAGTGTAAAGCAGTGACAATAGGTCATATGTTTTCATGTACATCAGGGCTAATATTATTTATGACATTAACAAATCTATATTATATTTTAAAATAAAACTATCTTTAACATTAGAATCACTTTTAGACAGTGTTCTAAACAAGCAATTTATCTAAAGATTTACCTAAGATAAAATGATGGTGTGCATCAGTATCATTAATGCTTCTTAGAAGCTCCTTAAAGATGGACTCTGAAATTGGAAAGTCCTTGGCAGGGATGGGAACCAGGAAGGGTTTCTTGCAGGATTTCCTTCCAAGAGCAGTTTAAATATTAGTCAGTGTTCTTTTAAGGAGAGCCATGTAAGCTTGTGAACCTAAGAACATCGAGAGACTCTTATTCCACTTGCACCTACTCGCCTGCATTCCTTTCGTCTGCTGAGGGAAACCTAAGTTCATGGATCCAATTGATGACAGAGAAGAGGAACTGGAATTTGTGGGGATACAGATTGGGGGTCTGCCCGAGGCCACTGCCTCTGGACTTCAGGGCACCTGCACTGGGATTCAATCCTGGTGGTGTCAGAGTTGTACTGATATTCTTTTCTATATGCATTTACTGAATAGTTGATTGAAAAAAATTCAAATAATATGAAATGCAGTATGAGATTTGGTAGGATTGGACAGGAGCTTATGACTCTATATTTTTAAAAAGCACATGAGATACCTCTGGTCTGCTTGTTTTCCAAATGACATTCTACAGGTTGTGTCAGAATTACCTGGGGGTGCTAATTAAAATTTCCTAGCCACACCCTAGACATAATGACTCAGAAATCTCCAGGGGTAGGGTTAGAGAAGCTATGTTTTTAACAAGTGTCCCAGATGATTCTGATACGCAACCAGCTTTACAAACTACTGTCCCTTCCCAAACATAGGTAAACCTCCTCTTGGTCCTGAGCACAGGCAAGGAAGATTTGCAGGAGCAAGGCAAGGAATGCTGTAAGTTGTCCCTTCATTAACATGTCATCTGGGCCCTCTATACTTTTTGGCAAACTCCTTTGCCTATTTCTATTTGACTCCTAGTTGCACTTTTTCTATCTATTAGAGAGTTTTTCTCTACTTGGCTGTTGTCTCTCAACTCCACTCTATCCCTCTGGAAGTAGACCTAAGTTATCCTGGTAAGTTTGTCAGACTGCGGTATCTATGTGAGCTCAACTGACCTTTCACTTCAGGCATAGTTTCTAGTCTCCTTTACTTTTTCCTCTGCTGCCTCCCGTGGTTTGCATCTTTACTCTCACTTTACAGGCTGCTTTCATCCCACCCTCCACCCCATGAGGTCAACCTAGACTTACACCTTGATGTTCCCTGGAGCTACCACCCAGTGACTTTCTTTCTTAAACCTCTGAATGTACCTCCCTGGCTGCCTCCACTTCATGTCCCTCACCCTGTCCTCCCCACTTCCTTTTTTCCTGAGCTGGTTTGTGTTCACAACATTGAATTAGCAATTCTAAGGACAGCGATGCTTGGCCTGCCACGCCTGTAATTCTTGCACTTGGGAAGTCCAAAGCAGGAGGATCACTTCAGGCCAGGAATTCGAGACCAGCCTGGGCAACATAGGGAAACCCCATCTCTACAAAAAAAGCAAAACAAAACTAAGGTCAGCAATGAATTCCCAAGTATCATCCCACAGCCTATTTTCAGCCCTTCTTCTTAATTCCTCTGTGACATTTGCACCTTTTTAAGCTCTTCTTGGTCCTGATCCCCTGAAATCTGATTTTCCTACTTCACTGGTTCAAGTTTCTTCCTCTGGCTGGCTCATTTTTTCCTTTCCCCTCTCTTTCTTCCTTCCAACATTCCACTTTTTTCCTCTCCCCTTTATTTGCTGCCTTCCCTAATCCTTAGTGGTCTCATCTCCTCCTGGCCTTGTTTAGCCAAGGGTATCAGTAGCTGCTCTTCATTTTCAAGGACCTGCTTAATGAATGCAAATTTCTAAGGACTCCAGATTGCAACTTCTTTTTCTGCTGCAATCCAGCCCCTCCTCCTGACTTTCCTTAGAGATTTTTTTTTTTTTTATCAATTTTTCTCTTCTTTGGTTTCAAATTTTGTTTTAAATTTGCTTTTCTCTGTTATCTACCTGCCACCCAATCAGCCATTAGTTCTTCATTTCACTGTGGTGGATTTTGCCTTATTTCTGGCCCACTCTCTCAACAGTAGTGTTGCCATCAGTTTACATGACCTCCTCCCCGTCATTGATTTTCTTAAATCTGTGTGTGGATCATGTCCTCCCAGGGTCAGAAACCTTCCTTGGCTCCCCAACTGCCCGTTATTGATGTCCATAATGGGATGCTTTGTGTCGAAAAAATGATCACCTCCGTGTTGACTAAACCTTTTCCTGTAAACACCCCTCCCTTTTTTTTTTTGAGACAGAGTCTCACTCTGTTGCCCGGGGTAGAGTGCCGTGGCATCAGCCTAGCTCACAGCAACCTCAAACTCCTGGGTTCAAGGGATTCTCCTGCCACAGCCTCCCGAGTAGCTGGGACTACAGGCATGCGCCACTATGCCCGGCTAATTTTTTCCTATATATATTTTTAGCTGTCCATATAATTTCTTTCTATTTTTAGTAGAGACGGGGTCTCACTCTTGCTCAAGCTGATCTCAAACTCCTGACCTCGAGTGATCCTCCCGCCTCAGCCTCCCAGAGTGCTAGGATTACAGGTGTGAGCCACCGCACCCGGCTTGTAACCCCTTGGTATAAAGATGTACCTTTAAAAATTCATATAACTGTTTAATCTTATTTGAGCTATTAAAGCTGGACTAGTCATGCATTGATCACAGTTTTGGGGGTTGTGTGTGTGTTTGTTTTCAGGAATAAATTTGCATCATTTGCAGAGCATTGTCTTGAATTAGCTAGTCATCTCTTCCCGGATGGCAGTTGACAATGTTGACATTAGCACCAGCAATTCTGGGAGCTCACAATCCACTTTGAATTATTGCCTCATTTATGTAGGAATAGAGTGAAAACAAACTCAGCTGCTTTGCCCCTTTCAATGCACATCCACTCCCTGGAATTAAACTGTCAGCTTCACCAACAGCAGTGTCTGTGGAATCCAGTGCAGCTGTGGACAAAATGCCAAATGCCTGGTCTGCTCTGTAGGGGTCTCTGGCAGGGTTTTGTGTCAGGCCACATGTTAATAACGGCCTTAAGAAGTGGGATGACTACCATGAGCTTATTTGTATTTTTAAAATACATGCTGGGAGGTAGAAAGTCAGCATGTACAACCAAATAAATCATAAAATACCACAACCGAAGAATAATGCAGGATCACTGCTTATAATTTCAAGTGCCATGCAGTATAATATATGGGAAATTATCAAATTATGTTGTAGCCCAATTTGGCTAAAAATAATACTAAAAATTCTCCATAGAAAAATAAAGCTTATAAACAAAGTGATCTTTGTTTCCTCTATAGAAAGTTGATATATGTAACATTTTTTTTCCTGAAACATGCTACCTAAATACTGTCATACTGATGACTTGCCAATACGTTAAATGGTATTGGGAATCCAGAGATGAATGAGACAAATGCCTTGACCTTTAATTTCCATCCTGGAAAAAGGAATACGATGCATAATAAAAAACTGATGCCGTGTGTGAGAGAAACAGGATCAGAATGATTGTAGTTCAGAGGGAGGCACACTCTGGACTGTGCTGCATCCAGCTTTGGGGAAAACTGAACATCTGACTTGGCCTTCAAGGTCACCCTGGAGCCTGTGTCTGTTGGCTTATGCATCTGGTTGGAGCAGCATCCTGGTGACACAATCTGGAAGTCCATACCAGGTTGGAAAAACAGTTCCAAGTTCCCTTTAGAGCCCTGAGCCGATTTATTCTATTAGTATCTTTGTGTTCTCTTTTCAAACCCCTGTAGACTTCATTATAAGATTGGCCTCATATGATGCATTTTTCTGATCCCACTGAGCTAGGGATCCTTCATCAGATATTTGAATGTCTACTTTGGACCAGGCATTGTTCTACTTCAGAGAACAGTTTCATCCTGTGCTTTGGGAGAGAAAGAGGATTGAGAGACAGGGGGGGAGATGGCAAGGTGAGAGAGACCTTTGGGATGCTTCTTTAGTTCAGCATATGAACGTGCTGTATTTTGAGGTACCAATTTCTGAGTCCTAGCAGTTCCTTGTGGCATCTGTTGTGTATCTCTAATGCCTGTCTCACTAGATTGCGTTTGGTTGTTTGTACAACCTAGCTATCCTGGCACCTATGGAGTGCACGTGATTGCTCCAGGTGCAAGCTCTTCTAGGCATGTGTCTTCCATCCTCTGTCACCCCCTTCTAGCTTACTTAGCCCTCCCCTCCCTGCAGTCCCTGTCCAAACTGCCTTGTGAGGCTGACTGCTCTCCTCTGTCCTTCTTTGCTGTCTTGAACAGCCCAGTTTTATGTCAAGGAAGTTCCCCAAAACATGAATTTCAACACAGACCCACCCTCTTTCTCTGATTCCTGAGTAAAGCATTGCTTTCTCCCACAACACAGATTCCCTGGTGACTCGTGGCAGTTGTTCGTCTCCCGTGACCCACATATCTACTGACCATGAGCTCAGGTCAGCCCTGTCCTAGCTTTCCCTGATTGTTTTTGACCTTCCTAGAAAAAAAAACCATGTGCTTTCACTCTTGCCTGTCACCTCAACTTCTTCACCAAATTTCTCCTTATTTTTCTTTTCTTCTTTCTTTCTTTTTCTTTCTTTTCTTTTCTTTTTTTTTTTTTTTTTTGGTGGTAGAGATGAGGTCTCATTATGTTACCCAGGCTAGTGTTGAACTCCTGCCTTTAAGCGCTCCTTCCACCTCAGCCTCCGAAAGTGCTGGGGTTACAGGCATGAGCCACTGCACTTGGCCTCTCCTTGTTTTTCACTGTCTGCCCTGCCAGCCCCTAGCTTGGTAGTCATCCATTGCTCCTCAACGGGCTCTCAAAGTCCATTCAAGGGCTCAGTAAGCAGAAGAACCCCAAACTAGCTTGGCACATTTTGGTTCAATGTAAGAAGTTTCTGACAACAGTATTAGTTTCTGACAACAGTATTTCCATTAGAAAATGGAATTGAGGTCTTGCAGTGGATCTGAGTTTGGGTTAATGAGAATACTCAAGGAGAGGCTAGATGACTTAGTGGCTGTGCTGTAGGGGAGATGGAATGTCAGATGTAACCCTTTCTGACCTGTAATCCCAGTTTGCAAACTGAATATTCCAACATTATTGGTACTCAACTTTCCTTCTGTGTCTATACCACTTGTATACTGCCATCTGCGATGTGTAGCAATTTTATGCTGGGGTGTATCAGGGAAGGCGTGGGAATAGCATACTTTTTGTTCTCTTTGAGAATTTGTGGACTAGTTGATCTCTAAGGATTTTTAGTTTAACATTTCTCATTTTCCTGGCTTCCTTCCCAATGCTGTGGTAGGGCTTGACCTCAGGAGCATGTTGGGGTCGGTAGGACCTAGTTCCTCCTCCACTGAGTGCCCCCCAGAATGCTTTGTTAAATTGATAGGAGTTTCTCTGTCTTTACCTTTTAGCTTTTCGTACCATTTCCCATTCCTGCTATCCTCCCTTCTCTCCTTTCACAGCCTTTTTCTTTCTTCTTTGCATGTTTTTCACTATTAGAAGTTTGCTTTTGAGGTCAATATTCCTAATAAAGTACCCCTTTCTTTTGCTTGTTGACCAACCAGTCACATACACGGCACTGTCTCTAATGGGCTTGCTTTGAAAAAAAAAAACAAAACTAAAACAAAAACTCCAAGAGGCAGCAATTATGTTTGATCAGAAGGTGGATTTTAGTTGACAGCTCTTATAGGCAAAGATGAGACTGTGAAACATCTGATACTTGGAATATCACTATTGTTTTCCATCTCTTTTACTTAATGCATTTCATCACATCTTAAATAGGTAATTTTTCACATTTTAATATCTCCAAAATTGGGATGCTTCTTACAATTGATAGTATTTTAAAAATTGTGTAACACTGGAGGGTAGATTAGTCTAAATTTTGAAATATAATTGCATAATATTCACTGCCTTTGAATAATATGGATTATTAAATATGCTGTCAGGTAATATAACTGAGAAAATAAACTAACAACTTCTCTGCGCCTTTCTCTAAACCCAAAATATACTATGGATGAATGTCATTTCCATATCTCTTGCTACTTCTTTAGCTTTGTTAATCATAATCCTAAGATTCATATTAATGGCAGCTATCACTTACTGAGTACTTAGATACTGTTCTAAGTACATGTATAAACTTGCTTAATTATCACAAGTGGGAACTATTATCTTTACTGTACAGAAGAGGAACCAGAAGCCCAGACAGGTTAAACAGTTTGTCCAAGTTCATGTGGCTTGTATGTTGGGTTGCCAAGATTTAAACCCATGCTCTTAACCCCTATACTTTTCTATTGCCCATAAATTTCTTATTGCCAGTTTTTAATATCTCTGAACATAAGACTATTAATTGGTGATCTTTAGTAATAGAAAAAAAAAATTTCTCCTGATATTCTTTATCTAGTTTACCAAAAGTTTAAAACACAAAGCAACTCTTTGGTTTACTATAGCGAATGAGGCAATAAATAAATAATTAGACATTTTCAAGAAGAAACAAAAACATATTCTTAGAAAAGATTCTGAAGATGTAAATAAGAAATACCTTCCTGATCTTTGTGGGGCAACCAGACTTTTGGGAATACTTGCCTACCCCAAGCCTCTACTGCTTTCTAGGAACTTGTTTGACTAGCAGGGTGATTGTTACCTGGGTCTCTGTTATCAGGAATCCTGTTAATTTTAGATATCCTGCAAAAATAGGTAAAACTGCATTCCTCGTCTTTTATCCCATTTTAAAAAGGTATACTATAATGGATGGATGTATAATTGCATATGTGTGTAAAAGTATTAATAAAATATCAATATCATGATCCTGCTGGTCTATGTTGGCAAACCACTTTAACTTTTCCAAGAGAATTATGTATAGCCTCTCCTCACTCTTAGAACATTTTAGTATAATAAAAAATTGGGTGAGTATTCACACTCAGAGATGTTGTCCAGAGTAGAAGAACTAGCTACAGGACTGGGAACTGACTAGGGTGCTAATTAGAGCCCCTCTGTAGTCCTTTTATAGAAAGTGGTAAACTCAGGCCACTGCCTATGAAAACAGTGAAAAGAAGGGAAGAGGAGAAGGATTCTGGAGGAAGCAAGGAGGAAACTGCCAATGATGGCAATCATTGTTCTGAAGTCAGCGTGGTGCACAGTTATAAAGCTCGTTTTCATTGCAAGCTAATGCCCATTTCCAAGTTTTGGAAGTGAGTGGCCAACTTGTATGTTTTTGTTAACCTGGGAGACTTGCTTTAGCAAATTGGAGAGGTAGAAAAAAAGGAATAGAAAATTAAAAGACATTCATTCACATAACCCCCCTACCTTCTTCAGTGGGCAGCTGT
The DNA here is from genome assembly GCF_020740605.2 of Lemur catta. NCBI lineage: Eukaryota > Metazoa > Chordata > Mammalia > Primates > Lemuridae > Lemur > Lemur catta. The sequence continues at coordinate 68,334,910 of NC_059133.1, read as the reverse complement.
CATCAGATAAAGTTATAAAAGCTCTCCGATGAGCCAGCAAGATGACCTGGCAGAGGGTGTGTTAGGTGCTTTTCTGCCTCATGGTATTCTTGGTTGTAACCCTTTTCTGTAAGAAAAATTATATTCACGATTCCATATATCCCTTATGCATTAAAAGCTCTTATTTCAGAGTATTCATTTTTTTCCATTCTTATGTTAATTGTCCATTTCTGGCATAGATTCTGGATCGCACTGCAGTTTGTACTTTTTCATCTGGAAAGAGCTTTTTTATTCTCCTTGTTTTTAGTCTCAAAACCAGTTCCTTACAATCAGTTCTTGCAAATGCTATAGTGGCTCATTTAGAAAATAGGTTTTGTGTGGACGTCTGGAAAAGTTTAATGGATTATGCCTGCTTGTTTTTTCTTTATCCAAAAATAACCACCACCCCCCCAAGAATAGATGAAGACAATAATTTCCCTTGATTTTTTTTTCTTCTAACGTTTTCTTTTTGCTCATGTGTTAATTGACACAACCTTTTATTGTAGACCTGAAAGGCCTGACTATAATAATACAAAATTTCAGGCACTTGAAACCTATTAATTTTTAAAAAGTATTTATTGAGTTCATCTCCTTCGAGACTTAACCTTCTGGCCTTCGCCGGGCACCTTATTTGAAATTGGAAGCCCTGCTTCTGTTCTCTTTTCCTTGTTTTATTTTTCTCTACAACATTTACGACTAACCCAGCATTATGTTTACCTTATTTTCTGTCCTCAGCCCCCCTCCCTACCCCACACAAGAGTCCGTGAGAGCAGGGTTTTTTGTTCTCATCCAGAGGCAGGGTACATACAGTCAGGATTCCTAATGTGAAGATGGCCTGGCTGAGAGCTGTTCTGTGAGAAGGGAAGGAGGCGGCTGTGTGTGTCAGGTGACAAAGCTGAGCATTGGATGTAAGAGGTAGGTGCTGGGCCTAGGCCTTCACCAGAGTATCAGCTGTTACAGCCACCAGGTCACCGTGAGCTGCTGTTTTTTTCTTTTTTTAAATTTTTTGTCTTTTTTTTTTTTTTTTTGACTTTCAAAGACCTCAGGATTTGAGACAGTGGGCTGGTGTTTTTGACAGGAACAGGTGGAGGCAGAGTATGGAATCAAGCTGGTTTAAGAACAAGGTAGTGCAGGAGTTGGCCTGAGGCCTTCAGTTTATAAAGGTGAGAGCTGTGTGTACGGAGCAGCATTCTTCGTCACCTTCTTTAGTAATCTGGGGAATCACCTTAACGTGAAGATGAACCTTCGTGTTAGCACTGTGACAGCTGCAGCTATACTGGTTTTATTCCTTATTGTTTCTCTAATACCTACAAAAGTTCCTGGCTCATATTTCCTGTTTGCTAAATTTTTAATTTAATGGCCAGATGTGGTGGCTCATGCCTGTAATTCTAGCACTTTGGGAGGCTAAGTGGGAGGATTGCTTGAGCCCAGTAGTTCAAAACCAGCCTGAGCAAGAGCTAGACCCCGTCTCTACAAAAAATAGAAAAATTATCCAGGCGTGGTGGCACTAGCCTTTAGTCTCAGCTACGTGGGAGGCTGAGGCAGGAGGATCGCTTAAGCCCAGGAGTTTGAGGTTGCTGTGAGCTATGATGACACCACTGCACTCTAGCCTGGGCGACAAGTAAGACCCTGTCTCAAAAAAAAAAAAAAAAATCTAATTGAATGAGTGAATGAATGAAATCCTGTTGAATGCTACATTTTTATGCCAGCCCAATATATAAAAATCTAATTTACACAAGCTTTATGATCTTGCCTGTTTAATTTTTTTCTTTACTGAATTTTTTTCCAAAATAGGATTCCTTTACATACATTTTCTTGGTGTCTTTGAGAGTTGATTCAATTTAAAAGTGCGTTAGTGGACTGGGTGTGGTGACTAATGCCTGTGATCCTAGCAGTTTGGGAGACTAAGTGTGAGGATTGCTTGAGGCTGGAGTTTAAGACCAACCTGGGCAACATAGACCCCATCTGTACAAAAAATAAAAAAATTAGCTGGAACGGTAGCATGTGCTATAGTCCTAGCTACTTGGAAGGCTAAGCTGGAAGGATCGCTTTAGCTCAGAAGTTTGAGGCTGCAGTGAGCTATGACCACACCACTGTACTCTAGCCCAGGTGACAGGGCAAGACTGCCTCACACACACACAAAAAAGAAATTGATAGCTTTCAAAAGTATATCCGTTTTCTATAACAAAGTATCCTTTAATTATAGCTATTGAAGTTAGTCATATCACTGTTAATTATTTCTTTGAGACAAAGTTACATCTTTACAGTTTTATATCATGGGTTGCAGGTGTGAAGCAATGACAACTCCTTTGGCAAAGCAAAGGGATTGGCTATCTGATAATACATTTAAACCCCAATTACACAAGCTGGGCCATTTCCTTTAGTTTTCCAGGTTCCTCACATGCGCCATCCTTTCCTAGCTCTTTTATAACATTCTAAAACTTTGGCTGTGCTTATAAAAATGGAGGAGAGCCTTAATGGCAAGTTGTTCTGTGTTAGCTTGCATTAGATGCTTCTAATTCACAGAAAAGTTAGTTATCCTATAACTACAAAAAGGAGACTCAGGTGAGCAGTAGTTAGTTTAAATACAAATAGGTTTTTACAGTTGGAATCTTGAAAATAGTTTTCCCCATTTGAAAATAGTAAATTTTGTGCACATGAAAATAATTTTAAATTCATAGGCTAAATTCATTTTTTAGCTCCTTAGAAATAGTCTGGCCACTTCAAAGGAGAAAGCTTTAATTACACTGTCTTCTTCAGGAAGATCATTTCCTTCATATAAATTAGGATTTTTGTGCATCTGCAACCACTCTGTGGTTTCTTTACGGATGTAATTAACTTAATTGCCTTCTCAGTGTTTTATGCGAGGAAAATAGGAATGTACATTAAACTTTTGTGGGTATTGACATTTAGAATGTAATTAAATTGTTAACAAGGAACAAATTCATTCTGATGCAAAAATCTACACACCATGTGGTGTTTGGAACAAATTTTGTCAGTGGTACTATATATGAGTCACAGAGTAGTGAACAAGATTTTTAAAAAATCAGATATAGTGGCAAATGGTAGAAATCCCTGTTCTGAGAGGAGTGGCTTCATTTCCTGAATGTGGGCTAAAACTGGTGGCGAGATCTGGCTCAGGAGTTAGACAGGCCTGACTTCAAATCTGTCGTCGGCTGCTTCACAGATTTGAGTGAGCCAATTAATTTCCCTTAGGCTGTTTATTTATAAAATCGGGATAACGAAAGTTCTTGTTTCATAAGGTTATGAAGGATTAAGTAGAGTAATGCTTTTAATGCTCGGTATATTTTCATATTCAATACTCAAATGCTAGCTACACATTTAAAAAATATGTGTATGTATATATCCATGTATCTACCTACCTATGCAGTGTATATGTGTGTGTATTTTAAATGGCAAAATTGGAATTGGTCCAGGCCTTTTTAAAGATGTTTGATAAAACTCAATGTAGCAACTACCAAAACTTCACTACACAGATACCCCTGGTATTTATTTGAGGAGCACTGCAGATTTCATATAAGCAGATGTTTTTCCTAAAATCTTAGAAAGTGAAGTTATATTAACAGATGGCATGAATTCACTGGTACTCTTTGGGTGTTTTGCATTTGGCCAGTGTCTTTTCATTTTTAATAAAAGTGAATTCTTTTCTAGACGTAGTCCTGCTGTTGATATTGCATAGTTTCACTCTGTCATCCCACCTACCACAGACACATTCTGCGTGTCACTAATACCTTCTTTGTCACTGTGAAAATTATTTTTTCACATTGTTTTTGCTCTCCAGTATTGTAGGTAGGAATACGCAGGTATGGTTCTTGAACTATTTCTTCCCATCTTAGAAAACACTGAATTTTCAATAGCTTTATAGAAATGGTTTGGAAATATATAGCATCAGATAACATTGTACTTCTCTATAGGTTAAACTTGGGGTAAAAATAACTCACAAGAGGTCCGTCGTGGCGGCTCACGCCTGTAATCCTAGCACTCTGGGAGGCCAGGGCAGGAGGATCGCTTGAGGTCAGGATTTCAAGATCAGCCTGAGCAAGAGTGAGATCCCGGTCTCTACAAAAAATAGAAAAATTAGCCAGATGTGATGGTACGCACCTGTATTCCCAGCTACTCAGGAGACTGAGGCAGGAGGACTGCTTGAGGCCAGGAGTTTGAGGTTGCAGCGAGCCATGATAATACCACTGCACTCTAGCCTGGGCAAAAGAGCAAGACCCTGTCTCTAAAAAAAACAAACAAAAAACACCTTATAAGATACTAGCCAAAGCTGACAAAAGAAAAAGTATTTGCTGTAAAGATAATGTTGAAGGGTCTGTACTTCTGTACTTTATTCAAAACATTAGCCTTCTCCCTTTTTTAAAAATTTTGAAACATTACTGGGATACAAATGTTTTGGTCACATGTATTGCTTTTGTACAGTTTGAGTCAATGTTATAAGTGTGCCCGTCACCCAGAGAGTGTGCACTGTACCCACTAGGTGTGAATTTACCCAACTCCTCCCCCCTTCCCACTTGCTTGATTTCCGTTGTGTTTTACTTCCATATGTGGATATAAGTGTTGATCGATTAGTTCTAGTTTAATAGTGAGTACATGTGGTGTTTGTTTTTCCATTCTTGTGATATTTCACTTAGAAGAATCGTCTCCAGCTCCATCCAGGTTGTTAAAAAAGGTATTCTGCTTTTTTTTTATGGCTGAGTAGTACTCCGTGGTATACATATACAACATTTGATAAATCCACTCATGAATTGATGGGCACTTGGGTTGATTCTACATCTTTGCGATTGTGAATTGTGCTGCAATAAACATACTAGTACAAGTGTCTTTTTTATAAAATGTCGTTTCTTCCTTTGGTTAAATGCCCAATAGTGGGACTGCTGGATTAAATGGTAGGTCTACTTGTAGTTCTTTGAGGTATCTCCATACTGCTTTCCAGAGAGGCTGAATTAGTTTGCAGTCCCACCAGCACCAGCAGTTCCTTTCTTTCCGCATCCACACCAGCATCCGTTGTTTTGGGACTTTTTGATAAAAGCTGTTCTCACTGGAGTTAGGTGATATCTCATTGTGGTTTTGATTTGCATTTCCCTGATGATTAGAGACGTTGAGTATTTTTTCTTATGTTTATTGGCCATTAGTCTTTCCTCTTTTGAAAAGCTTCTGTTCATGTCTTTTGCCCACTTTTTAATGGGGTTGTTTGGTTTTTTTTCTTGCTGTTTTGCTTGAGTTCTTTATAGATTCTGGTTATTAGCTCTTTATTGGATATATAGCATGCAAATATTTTCTCCCATTCTGTAGGTTGTCTGTTTGCTCTATTGATTGTTTCCTTGGCTGTGCAGAAGCTTTTTAATTTTTTCAGGTCCCATTTATTTTTGTTGTTGCTGTGATTGTTTTTGGGATCTTCTTCATAAATTCTTTGCTTAGGCTGATATCTATAAGAGTTTTTCCAACATTTTTCTTCTAGAATTCTCACAGTTTCATCCCTTAGGTTTAAGTCTTTCATCCATCTTGAATTAATTTTTGTGAGTGGTAAGAAGTGTGGATCCTGTTTCAGTCTTCTACATGTGGTCAAAATATAGCCTTCTCTTATTAAATTCTTTAATGAGCTTTTAAGTCTTCGCTGCTCAAGGGGCAAATTATGAGAGACATGTGAGTGCATCTGGAGGGAAGTGGACACAGGAGGATGCTTTTACCTTTTATTTTTTTATTGACTAATAAAAATTGTATATATCACCTGCAGCATGATGTTTTGAAATGAGAATACATTGTGGAATGGCTCAGTCAAGCTTATTAACGTATGGATCACCTCCCATACTTATTTTTTATGATGAAGCCACTTAAAATCTACTCTTAGGCATTTTCAAAATACAATGCATCAATATTAACTAAAAATGTTTATAATCACTGTATTGTGCAATGGATCTTGAATTTATTCCTCCTATCTAAATGAAATTTTGTATCCTTTCACCAACATCTCCCCAAACCCACACTACCCTCTACCGCAACCCCTGGTAACCACCATTCCATATGTAAGTGAGATCATGTGGTATTTGTCTTTCTGTGCCTGGCTTATAATATTTTCTAGGTTCATCCACATTGCTGCAAGTGACAGAATTTCCTTCTTTTTTAAGAGTGAACAGTATTCCATCTTTATACATATACAAATATATACACCACATTTTTTTTTGTATTCATCCATTGATGGATACTTAGGTTGATTTTTTTTTTTTTTTTTTTTTTTTTTTTTGAGACAGAGTCTCGCTCTGTTGCCCAGGCTATAGTGCCGTGGTGTCAGCCTAGCTCACAGCAACCTCAAACTCCTGGGCTCAAGCAATCCTCCTGCCTCAGCCTCTCGAGTAGCTGGGACTACAGGCATGCACCACCACCATGCCTGGCTAATTTTTTCTATATATATTTTTAGTTGGCCAGATAATTTCTTTCTATTTTTAGTAGAGACGGGATCTCGCTCTTGCTCAGGCTGGTCTTGAACTCCTGACCTCGAGCGATCCACCCTCCTCAGCCTCTCAGAGTGCTAGGATTACAGGTGTGAGCCACCGCGCCTGGCCTTAGGTCGATTTTTGTATCTTGGCTATTGTGAATAATGTTGCGATGAACTTGGGGATGTAGATATCTTTTTGACATTGATTTTATTTCCTTTGTATGTGTACCCTGTAGTGGGATTGGAAGATCATATGGCAGTTTTATTTTAAATTTTTAAATTTTAAATTTTTATTTATTTAATTTTTAGTTTAAGAGATGGGGTTAGGTCTTGCTCTGTCAGCCAGCCAGGAGTGCAGTGGTGCGATCATAGCTCACTCCAACCTTTAACTTCACAGGTATGTGCCACCATACCTAGCTAAGTTTTTAAATTTTTTTTACAGATGGACTCTAGCTATGTTGCCCAGGCTGGTCTCAAACTCCTGGTCTCAAGCGATCCTTCCATTTCTACAAAAAAGAAAACCTTTTATTCTGGCAGAGCATAGTACTGGTAGTCATCAAATGCCAGAAGGAAAGTGAATGCCAAGGCTTCAAGTTCAGTTTTTTTGTATTTGATTATGATGACAATTTTGAAGAGCTAAAGTAATCAGTTATGGTTTTATTTTGTTTTAGAGACAGAGTCTTGCAGTGTTGCCCACGCTGGAGTACAGTGGCAGGATCATAGCTCAATGCAACTTCAAAGTCCTGGGATTAAGCAATCCTCCTATCTCAGCTTCCCAAGTATCTGGGACTACAGGCATGAGCCTCCGTGCCTGGCCATAAATTGTGATTTAAAAGAAAGCACCAGGCTGGCTTTTGAGATGGAAAACTTTGGCTTGCTTTTATATAGTTCCATGGTACCCTGAATTAAGCAATGATTTTTGACAAGAATTTTTTCTCTTTGAAAGTGCTTAATTTGTGGCAAGACAATATCCGAGGTGACCAAACAAAGAATGGGTGGCGTTTTTTCAGAATCCAGCAGAAAGGTTTGCCAACCTTTAAGTAGATACTCTATTCCAAATTTGTAACAACTTCTGTCAAATTGTGTAATAAATATATTTGAAATGGTGATTGAGACTATAGATAGATATGGTTGACTTACTAAAATATCATTCACAGAAACTTAGCAAATTGAGATAGCAGAGTAAGTTCCATGCAGACTCTAACATTTACCAGGTGAAGACTTTTGGGCGTGTGCATGAATTGGCCCTGAAAGAATGTGAGACAAGTGAAGTGTGAAGGTATTATAGTTCAAGGTCCTTAAAGAGATAGAACAGCCTGCAGTTGTCTTAGTAAGATTTGCTAGAAGTAGTAGGTGCCCAGTAAAGTATTTAGTGAAGTTCCTAGTCTCTATGAGAAAGAAATCCTCTGAAAGGAGTACAATATTCATAGTAGGACTCTTTAAAAATACCTTTTTATATGCTTATGTTTGTAAAAAGCCTGTATTGAAGTTTACTTCTTTTCATTTTGTTTTGTTAGTTCTGTGGTATAAAATTAGATTTTTTTAGGAAATTCGATGTTGATTTTGATAAATCTTACCCTTTGACCATTGCTTCTGAACGATTAGGTTGCAAAGTGGGGATTGTCCTCAGGACAATGGCTCTTTATTTGGGTAAGATCTGAAGGGCACAGCTCATGATAGGATTATTGAATAAAATCTGTTGTTTCTGTGAGTGCTGAAAATGGCAGTTGGAAAACATATTTATTGCATTCCATCACTAGGCTTCTGTGCATTGGCTGTTTTGGAACTGAATTTATAATATCTCATCTGGTCATGGAAGCAGTCATTTTGAAAATGAAGCATAATTTGCGACTAGGAATTGGGCCATACTGTGAGTTGTAAATAAGATACACGCTATTTCCAAGGGTCTAAAATTTCTTTGTTAAACACAGACTCAAAATAGTTCCTTTAAGAGCATCCTGCCTATGGAACTTCCAGTTTGTCAAGAGAAGCCTAAAGGCTGGAATTTTATGTAAAATTTCTCAATGTTTGCAGCTAATTAAAAAATATTACTCTGTTTTTTGGGCTGGGTCCAGTGTGCATTCTCTGGCCTAGACAAGATTGGCTAAGGCACTGTTATGGTCTGAGTGTTTGTGTTCCCCGCCCCCAAATTCATATGTTGAAACCTAATCCCCAGTGCAACAGTATTGAGAGGTAGAGGCTTAAGTGTGATTGAATAAAGCGGGTATAAACTAATGGTAATAAGGCAGGGAGACAGGACTTAGCAAGACCTATTTGTTTAGATTCTTTTCTGTGTCCCTGTGTCTTCAGCGATAAGGACATTCCTTTCCTCCAGGTGTGGGAATGGAAAGGAAATGAGGCTCTTATGACCTACTTCAGGAGAAGGTCACTTAGGTTTTATGGCCTACTTCAGGGGAAACGAGGGGAGGGGAAGGTAAGAGTGACCTTCCTGTTTCTGCTGTTTCCTCGAATGCCAACAGGCCGTATTTTGAGGTACTGTCCTGAACCCCATCGACAGTGTGGGCATGATTCTGTGCAGAAACAGAGCATTAAATGGCTGTTTTGCAAACTAGAAAGTGATAATGTCTAGAGTTCATAGAGATGCCAAAGACCTGCCGTAGGGGCAGTTTGGAATGGTGTACCCAGGCAGTGGCATTGATTTAGAGGTGGTCCAAGGAAGGATGTGCATCCTGCCCAGAATGGGGAAGTACAGGCCACTTAATTGTGAGTAGCACATAGTTTAGTGTGTTGCCAGGCTTGGGCTGTGGACATGCTCCAAGTGAGAAAAGGATAAGGCAAAGCCCTCCCTATATTCTGTGTGAGTTTCCATATACATACAAAACCTCCCCAAACGAATTGGGGAGGTGCAGTGCAGATCAAAGGAGAATATGAATTTCTTTTTTTTTTTTTTAGTGATCTTGCTCTTTTTATTTTTATTTTTTATTTCAGCATATTACAGGGGTACAAATGTTTAGGTTACATATTGCTTTTGCCCCACCCAAGTCAGAGCTCCAAGTGTGTCCATGCCCTGAGAATATGAAAATTTGAAACGCTGAAAAAGCAGCTTTAAAATAAGCTCCCTAACCAACCAGACATTGACCCTTAAAAACATTTTTATATATTGGAGCTGCCACTGTTCAATAGGTAGTTACCTATTTCATCTCGGGAGTCACTGGGCTGGAAATAAAACCCTTACTTATACATCCTACTTGATTGACTGAGATGGGATGTTGTTCTCTCACCCAGGCTGGAATACAGTGGTGTAGTCATAGCTTACAATAACCTCTAACTCCTGGGCTCAAATGATCCTCCCACCTCAGTCTCCCAAAGTGCTAGGATTGCAGGCATCAGTCAACATGCCTGGCCAACAATACACCTTACTTAAAGAACATACTGACTCAGTACCGAAAGAATTGAAGTCTTTGGTCCTTTTTTTTTTTTTTTTAATTTATTTTTTATTTTTTGGAGACAGAGTCTCGCTCTGTTGCCTGGGCTAGAGTGCTGTGGAGTCAGCTTAGCTCACAGCAACCTCAAATTCCTGGGCTCAAGCAATCCTCTTGTCTCAGCCTCTCGAGTAGCTGGGACTACAGGCATGCGCCACCATGCCTGGCTAATTTTTTCTATATATTTTTAGTTGTCCAGATCATTTCTTTCTATTTTTAGTAGAGACAGAATCTTGCTCTTGCTCACGCTGGTCTTGAACTCCTGACCTCGAGTGATCCTCCTGCCTCAGCCTCCCAGAGTGCTAGGATTACAGGTGTGAGCCACTGCGCCCAGCCTGGTCCTTTAAATTTTGTTTTTCCTTCACTAGACTTTCATATTTTATTATAGAAGCATTTTCATATTTCTCAAGAGTAGTTTCCTGGGTGTGGTTGCATGACTCAAATAGAGGCTATTAAAGTTATTCTTTTACCTTTCCAGTGTTAAGATTTATTGTCCTTCCTTTTAAACATTAGATTCCCGACTTAAGGTGACAAATTATGATATATTGTGTTGTGTATCAATTGTGTTGTACTAAATAGGATCATCTATTTGAAATATGGGAGATAATGTGACACAACTAAGAATTAAATGTGCAACTGAGAGGTTAGCATTCTAGTCCTGGGCTATCCGTTAATTTGCTCAGTGACACGGGACAAATCACTTACTTTGAACAACTCACTTTGTTTTTTGTCAGTTAAACAGAAGTTTAACCTGGTTAAATGTTTGATAGGGCAAGGTTTGAAACACACAAAGGAAAATGCTGTCCCTCTCCCCCAGTACGCTATCTGATTCATTCACCTTGAATCTTAAGCACCTGGTACAAGTGCCTCACACATAGCAGGCACTCAAGTATTTGTTGGTTGAAATCAATGTAGAAGAGAAATAAGCCTATTTTTTTCTGTTGTGGTATTATAGGAAAGAGGTTTATATTTTCATGGTTTGTTTCTGTGTTTGCATAGGAAAGAAAACCCCAAAACCTTTACCTGTTATGGAGGGAAAAAATATTGGTACGAGACAAAGAACTGTTCAGCAAGAATAGATTTGAATGTATGATCTGTCCCCACATGTTCACATGTCATGGATTATAACCTTGGCCCCTTGGGTGCCCTCCCTTGCTCATTCATTCACTTAGGTTGATTTATTCCCTTTGGTTGATTCATTCCTTCAGAACTCAAAGCTCTGGTCTAAGCATGATGGTGGCTAAGATGAATTTGAGTCCATCCATCAAGCAGGCCATCATCTCAAGAGGGAAATGACTAGGAATAGATCAGAGCTATATGGTGTAAGAGGTATTGGGATAGATATATGCAGAGAGTACAGTGGGAGTATAAAGAAAGGGCCATCATTTCTGTCTGAGTAGATGGAGAAGAGTCATATGGGCTCATAGAACTAGGAGTGCTTGAACTTGTTTGGTTTGACACATGAATGTGCATTCAGCAGGGAGAAGGGAAGGAAATGGAAGGGAAGCATCCTGGCAACCCAGGAGCAGCCCGATCACCTCCTGTGGGCTGCAGTACAGGGAGGATGTGTGGGTGGGGGTGCAAGGCAAAACGGGGAGACCTGAAGCCATAAGATGCCTCCTGAGACAAATGAGAATATTATAAAGTGTGGTTATAAATGAACATATTAAATAATAAATAAGTACATATATTATTTAATATACTCTAGCAATATACTATTATCTTGATATGTTAAGACCTTTTTTCCATTAAGTGTACTAAACATTATAATTTTTATGTAATTTAATCTTCATAATTCTCTTGGAAAGATAAGCAGTATTGTTTCCATTTGTAGACTGAGAAACTGAGGTAGAAAAATCAAAGGCAGGTAATTTGCTTAGGGTACTTACTATATCTAATTTTTTTAAATTTTGAAAACCATCTCAAATGTACAGAAAATTTGCAAGTACAGTACATAGAACTTTTATCCCTCTGGTTGATTTGATAGTTGCCCACCTGAAGCCCATCCTCTCTGAATATTTAGTCATTTTTTTTTTCCAACAAGAATATTCACCGACATAGCCACAACACAGCCATCAAAGCAGGAAGTTAGGCTGGGTGCAGTGGCTCACGCCTGTATTCCTAGCACTTTGGGAGGATGAAGTGGTGAGATTGCTTGAGGCCAGGAGTTTTGAGGTTGCAGTGAGCTATCATGCCGCCACTGCATGCCAACCTGGGCGACAGAGCCAGACCCTGTTTCAAAAAAAAAAAAAAATCAGGAAGTTAACATTGATTATCATCCAATCCTGGGGTCCTATTTAAGTTTCAGCATTTGCCCCAATAGTACTCTCTATGGCAAAAGGATCCTTTTCAGAATTATCCGTTGCTTTTAGTTGTTCTATTTAGTTTCCTACAGTCTGGGACAGATCCTTCCTTAGTCTGTCCTTGACTTTTGTCACCTCTATACTCCCGAAGATTAAGGGCCAGCTATTTTGTAGAATATCCTTCAACTTGAGTTTGAGGTTTCCTGGTAATCGGCTTCAGGTTAGGCATCTTTGATAGGAAGATCATAGAACTGATGCTGTGTTCTTCTAATTGTATCTTATCAGGTGACTTACAATTTTTGTCCCATTATTGATGCTGTTCACTTTGGTCATTTGATTAAGATGGTTTTTCCTGGCTACTCCATTATAAAATGTCTTTCTTTGTTATTAAAAAAATCTTTTGTGGGGAAGTACTTAAAAACTATGTAAATACTTCATTTCTTATCACACTTCAAATTTATTCCTTTATATCAGTGTTTGCTCATCATTTCCTAAGTCATGACCTATTACTCCCCTTTCAAGCTGGCTTCTGTTCTCTTTTGACAAGTTCCCATAATTCTTGGAACACCCCTAGCTGACACAAGATTTTCCAGGCTCACTTTGTTCTTCTCTACCCTGACACTAGAATCAGCCATTTCTGTAAGAGCCCTGGTTCCTGTTAGTGGAGAATGGAATATAGAAACCAAGATCTGGCTGCCGGGTGTGATCAAGGCTATTGGGGTGTTTCTGCTCTCAGGCCTCCTCAGTGGACAGAGCTAGGCAAAACACGTCCACGTTTGCGTGTTTTCTGTCTTCCTAGATAGTCAGGAGTTGTTCATGCAGACCCATACAATTCTAATCTGACACCACAGGATTCATTCCAGTTTTCTTCCTTGCCGTATTTGTAACTTACTTTCCTCAAAATGAGAAACCTGATTGCCATTACCCCTAATGTATTTACTTATTTAGTCAGTCCTGCTAGTAACCAATCTTCCATTGCTGCTGCCCCCCTCCCTCTGTGCAAATGCCCTACACCACTTCGGCCCCGACACCCTGTCTCGAGCTGACCCTACCTGTGGGCACTTTCCTTTCTAGGCTTGCACTTGGTTCTGTTTTTAAGTGCAACAAGTCTAAAGGGACTAGATTTACTTCTCCTGTAATTGAGGTCTTGCCCATACGCCTTTAATCTTAAATTGCATTTTTTCAGTCAATCTGTTCATCTAATTAACTAACTTTATTTTTGTCTGTTTTTTTCTTATCTACAATAGCAATCTATACATTTACCTGTGGATGTTGTGGTTCTCATCGTATGCACATCATTATTGGACAGCTTGTGATATGTTAGGGAAATGTTATATATAATGATACACTTTTAGGTATAAATAGTAAAGCTGTATGTCTATCCACAGAAAATACAAAGATGTTAGGACTGGCTTAAAAATCCCACATGTCTACCTGTAATCCTCATTATTATGGATTGCATTGTGCCTGTGTAATCATATCAAAGTACCCAGTATAAACTAGAATATTGCATAAATTTGGTACTCTCTGATTTTAAAATTATATCAAAGACATCACCATTATTGTATTAATTTCTTTTGTGTTCATGTTATTCCTTAGAGCATTTGTTTTTTTCCTTTCAAAAATGTATATGAGGAGGAAGTTTCTGCTTTAGATCATGCTGATACTCTAAAGATAACAATAACAGAGTTTCTTACCTTCCTAAACTATGTTCCTTTGGAGATCCTTCTTCACAAACAAGTCAATTTGTTAGACAATAGGGCTTCCTGGATGTTCTTTTCTTGCGTGTGCTATGTAAATGTGGGCTCTCCTTCAACAATTGTTAAATTACCCCTGAGGTTCTGACTGATTAAAAAGCATGTTGGCTTTAAAGTTCTTTTTCTTTTTTACATTTCCTGTTGTTAAGTCTGTCCTTTTGAAATAACTCTTTTGGGAAGCCATCCTATTTCACTATTATTTTTGAATGATTTGGGGAGCAGTTTTATATGAAAACAGTTTCTACCTCTGCATGTGGTATGTGGTAATTTGTGTGGAATTCTCAGTGCCAGTATGCACAAGATACAATTCAGATATCATCTCTCCTTCATAAGGAATATAGAGGTCACTGTTGTAGCCCTCGATGGGCAGATAACTGTTCATCCAGAAGCAAGTTAATGCATTCATTGGTGTAAGAATGAAATGTTGGTGAGACAAGTGGGAAGCTGCTGGAGAAGTTATCAGTCGGAGTGTAGGTGTATCAGTTTGTAAATACAGTTACACTCCAAAGTAACACAGCTGGCTGAATTGGTTAGCTTCACTACCCTTTCTAGGTTGGCACCGTGAAACAAAAAGCAGAGCCTCAGTGATCCCATGGTAGGTGGTTGGTTTCATTTGAGCATTCTCCTTGTTTTAAATTCTAGTCTATTATTGTCCTTTGAACTATATAACTCTTAATGCCCAAAAGTGTATTAAATGCACCTTATGCTAAAGAAAGCACTAGATATACAATTTTATTTTACTTTTTATTATGGAAAATTTCAACCTTGTGCAAAGTAGAGAAGAGTATGATCCCGATACACCTATCACCCAGCTTTGATAAAATAATTATCAACACATATCCAAATAATTTTAAGTTATAAAGATTTAAAAAAAAACTTAGAATAATTTTTATTTTTTTATTTTTTTATTTTTTTTGAGACAGAGTGTCGCTCTGTTGCCCTGGCTAGAGTGAGTGCCATGGCATCAGCCTAGCTCACAGCAACCTCAAACTCCTGGGCTTAAGCAATCCTACTGCCTCAGCCTCCCGAGTAGCTGGGACTACAAGCATGCAGCACCATGCCCAGCTAATTTTTTCTATATATATTTTAGTTGGCCAGATAATTTCTTTCTATTTTTAGTAGAGACGGGGTCTCGCTCTTGCTCAGGCTGGTCTCGAACTCCTGACCTCGAGCGATCCACCTGCCTCGGCCTCCCAGAGTGTTAGGATTACAGGCATGAGCCACCACGCCTGGCCACAAAAAAGCTTAGAATAATTTTAGTGAAATGGGACTTATTTCTAATTTTTAGCGTACTGCATTCTCCTAGAACTAAAATATATTTAAAGCAATCATTTCTGGAACCTTGTCTGTCTATAATACTATGGCAAATAAAAAATTTCCCTTGCATTCCATTTCGTCGTTGCCATAGGTACTATTTATTCCTTTTCTCCCTTTGTGTTGTGAAATCATTATGATTACTTCCTGGAAAAAACTTTTCCCTAGGTCTGACCAAAAATAAGTAAAGCAAGCAGAAAACCTTATCATACGGATGATTGTTAGTTCCATGAATGAATTAAAAGGAGTCCAAGGAGGTCTTTTGCACAGGATTTCTACCCTTCCTCATTTTGTGATATTCTACCCCATTGTCCCTGTCGGTTCAGCATATCCACAGCAAACTGTTTGACAAGCATGAGATCTTCCCACCAGAGTACATACACGTGGGTACTGTGGCACAAATGCTCCATTCTGCTTGACCTGGTTTAAAATTTGCTTTTCTTCCTCCCACTCCAGTCAGCTTATTCTAGATTCTCATCTTTTAGATCATATTGCCTTTTTTTTGCTTATTGGCTGTTAGGTTTTGGTGGTCGTAGAATATTTCATAAAATTAATATGGTGTTTGAGCTTAGTTTTAAAGGATTGGTAAAATTTAGATTGGGGAAGGTGGGACGGAGGTTGGGAAAAATATATTCCAATCTCTGCTGTTCTGTGCAAGGGCTGTATATGCAAATCATCCCCTAAATGCCGAGGCAGACATCCAGGTTTTTGGCAAAGGGTGATTTATTGGGGAAGTTACAGAGGTGTGGTCTTGGGGGGCAATAAGACAGGTGGATCCTCTGCCCCATTACTCCCTAGACCCAGTGCTTATATACCATAGGCAAAGCGAGTATGTGCTGTTCTGTAGAGACAGTTAAAGGCAACCCTCCAGAAGAGGCAAGAATACTGTGTGCAGCATAGCCTGTAATTTGTGCCATAACATCAAAGTTGCTTTGCTCTAAAGGCAGGATTTATACTGAGTACATGTTCTTAGGCCAAGTGCAGTAAGTAAAGTAGGAATCAGGAGGCATTCACAGGACTGGGGTTAATCAGAAGTTGACATGGTGGATTATCCTCCAAGGTGGAGTTGCTTTTGTCTCCCCATCTGACAAGTACAAAACGGTATCCTATATTATAAAAATTAGAAGTCTTATTATGTGACAAACACTCTGTTAGGTCTTTTAAAAGTATTGTTTACAATTCAACAATAACCTTAAGAGATAGGTATTAATTACTATCCCCATTTTCCATGTAACACTAGTCTTCTAGGCCTCTCTTTGTGTTTATGCTGGCATCTCTTGTTATCATTGGTCCTGGGTAAGTATCCTAGTTTGGCTGATGAATTATATGTTCATCCTGCAGAGAAGCAAAACGATGTTCAGACAGATTAATCAACTTGCCCAGCTTGCTTAGATTTGGGCTTATTGTTTGAGATTATATTAATAACTGTCTTTCACAAAGTGTTCATTTTTTATATGGTATGATCATACTTTATTTTTTAGATGTTTATTTGCTTGCTTATATCTCCCTCATTCTTTAGACAATAAGATCCAGGAAGGCAGGATCACATCTGTTGTCTTTGCTACCACACAGCTGGTACTTAGTGGGACAACTGATATGCAGTGTTCAGTAAATACATGTTGAATGAATAAATCAAAACCATCTTTATATTAGGAGTTTGATTTGCATTTAAAAAATACTTCAGGTGGCATTTTTTTCCTTCCCTTTAATCATAATTCCTAGGTTTTTTCATAAGCAGACTGTTGCCACCAGGGAGATAATATAGACTTGATTTCTGTGCGTGTTTAACTGTCAATAAATAGAACCTACTAAAGATAAAATGTGAAATGATGACAAAAATTGTTTTCATTCTTAACCTGGCAGCAAGTTATTAAGTCCTTAGTAGCATTGAGGAGAAATAGGCACATTCATTACTAGAAATGAGAGACAAGTTCTCTGTGTTCCAGGAGCAGAGCAGTGTGTTATCTATGTTCTTTGCTCTTTCTGACATAATTTACAGCGTGAATAAATAATATGGGAGTGACTTGAGGGAATAAGCATTTGTACCCCACGTATTTTTCCATCACCTTCATTAAAGCATTAGCCTTGCTTCCATCCTTTGAAATGTGAAACCTCATTTGTCTAAAAAATAAAGAGTAGAAATGAAGAGCATCCTTTGTTCCTTGAGAGAAGTGTTCTTTCTGCTGTCAGTTTGTAGTGTACTCAAAGGCTTTTTCCTATGGTACAAGATTTTTATAGCACAGAGGATTTTTTAACCATGTTATTGGTTAAAATTTTTAAAACATAATTTTAGTTTCGTAGACACCTAAGATTACTCTAGGTCACATCTTCACTTTGAAGTTTATCATTAAATTTATCGCAGTGTATCAAACATAACACAATCAGAATGGTCTTTAAAATTTTTCAAGGTAATAATAGTTTTCTAAATTAAACCACCAAGAATTTTAAAGTCACACAATTATTTCATAATAAAATAGCATATTCTGAATTTAAGACATAGATCTTTATTATTTTATCTAAGTGAATTTATATGAACAATAACATTCAGCATTTCTGAGAATATTGGAAAATTGCCAAAATTATTAGACTCCTCTTGAGTGTAGAGTGCTATTAGGAAAAGTAGAGTGAACTCTAAAAATAATCTAGGATATGGAAATTTCATGTCAAAGGCAGCTTAGTGATGACATTAGCAAGTCATAAAACCATAACATTACAAAATTTCAGATTTTATTGATATTCTCTTTTTCTTTTCTTTTATGCTTTATATCCTGGTATCCGTTTTTTCTCCTGGAAGAACTTTTGTGTGGTTGTCTTCCTTCAGGATTTTATCTTCAATAAAATGCCTAATCAGCCCATGGGTATACATAGTGATACACAGAGATTGAATCTATTCCCTGCTGAAGTTGTAATAAAATTTTAACATACATTACTGTTAGCAGTATTGTTAGAGTTTTGTGTGTTCATTTGGATTGCATTTATATGAAATTTACAGAGAATTGGGTAGTATTTCTAAGGTTAGGAGGACAGAGTGGTCATCTAAGATACTGCCATTCAAACATAAATCCTAACAGGAAAAAGAGACAGTCAAGATATTTAAAGAATAATGTTCTTTTTTAAGCAAGCAAGTAAAAAATGATTTGTGGCCGGGCGCAGTGGCTCACGCCTGTAATCCTAGCACTCTGGGAGGCCGAGGCGAGTGGATCGCTCGAGGTCAGGAGTTCGAGACCAGCCTGAGCAAGAGTGAGACCCCATCTCTACTAAAAAAATAGAAAGAAATTAGCTGGACAACTAAAAATGTATAGAAAAAATTAGCAGGGCATGGTGGAACTTGCCTGTAGTCCCAGCTACTCGGGAGGCTGAGGCAGGAGGATTGCTTGAGCCCAGGAGTGTGAGGTTGCTGTGAGCTAGGCTGACGCCACGGCACTCACTCTAGCCCAGCCAACAGAGTGAGACTCTGTCTCAAAAAAAAAAAAAAAAAAAAAGGATAGTATTCCATCATGTGTGTGTGTGTATAAAATTAAAAAAAAAAACAATTAAAAAGGGAACATGTTGAGGCCAATCAATAACTTAAATTTTTTTTTTTTTTTTTTTTTAATTGAGACAGAGTCTCGGCTCTGTTGCCCGGGCTAGAGTGAGTGCCGTGGTGTCAGCCTAGCTCACAGCAACCTCAAACTCCTGGGCTCAAGCAATCCTCCTGCCTCAGCCTCCCGAGTAGCTGGGACTACAGGCATGCGCTACCATGCCCGGCTAATTTTTTTTTGTATATATTTTTTTAGTTGGCCAGATAATTTCTTTCTATTTTTAGTAGAGACGGGGTCTCGCTCTTGCTCAGGCTGGTCGCGAACTCCTGACCTCGAGCGATCCACCCGCCTGGGCCTCCCAGAGGGCTAGGATTACAGGCGTGAGCCACCGCGCCCGGCCAATAACTTAAAAATTTATTGGACATTTTAGCCTACTTAAAGGGAAAAGAGGAAAACTTAGGTACTAGGTACTTAAAAATAGTAATATGAAAAGTTAGGTTCATTGAAAACTATTTTTATCAGTTTAATATATTACATCATAAAGCAATTATTGGTTAGGCCATCTGAAATTTAAATTAAGAAGAGGATGTTTATGAATTTAGACTTTGGATTCTTTTTCTTTTTCTTTTTTTTCTTTTTTCTTTTTTTTTACTATTACCATGTGTGATAAGATTTCTTTCTCAGTTCTTCCTCAACCCACCCTACACTATGTCTTATTTCAGTTCCTGAAGTTTGATTCATTTCAGGTCTCTGAAATATGTGGTCATCTTTCACTCCTCCATCCCCTACTACCTATGAACTGTTATTTATTTAGTGACAGTCTTTACAAAATTATAAGCTGCAGGAGCACAGAAACCATGTTTTTCTCACTTCTATGTTCTGAGGGTCTGGAACATACTAGGTGCTCAATATTTATTTAAAAAACCAGTAAATGTCAAATATGACCATTGTGGTCTAGTAAATTCCACATGCTCGTGAGTACTTTTAATTATAGAATCGTGTGGTAAATATTCTTTGGGATATCTGCCAGTCAATCCCATAATTCCTCCTTCTCTCCCTGTCTTTCCAAATGGATGGGTCTGAACTTCTGCGTCTGCCTAAGATCGAGTAACTGAATTTTTACCTTCCCATCTGAAACCAGAAACAGTAACCAAAAAAGGTAAAATTCATTCCATCAGATAACAAATAGTAATCCTGAGAAACGGTGCAGAGATCCCTGGGAGATGGTAAATAAATGAGGTGAGCCCTGAAACTTCCCTAGCTGACTGCCTAGAGAGTGCTTCCAGGCCACAGCTCAGGGAGCGGAAGATCCAGGAAAAGCCCAGTGGACTCAACTAGAAGACCATGGTGGCCAGAATTTACAGGGCAGACTACTAGAGCAAAAAGAGCTGCAAAGAGAGAGATCCCCAGAAATATGTAGAGGGGTCCTCTTAAGAATACTTAGCAGTACACGTATGTAAAGAAACCACCCAAGGGTTGGGATAAACCGCCCGGTATAGATGATGAGAAGCAGTGCCCAGTGCTCACAGGGAATAGTACTGCTCTCAGCCATGGGGTATGGGGTAGAATACTCAACATGTTTTTGCCTCAATAGTGGGGAGTAATTAATGCTACTGATTAATGCTCTGGACCTAATAAATCATAAAAGCAAGACCTGAAAGACACAGGCTGTTTCCAAGTAGTTTCTAACAGCAACCTAGAATAAAACTCAAGAATATTTATAGGAATACAAAAATATCCAACACGGAAAAATTTATAGTGCCTGGCATCTAATCTAAGATTACCAGGCATGCAAAGAAACAGGAAAACATGCCCCCAAATTAGAATAATTAAGTGACACCAACCCAGAAGCAACACAAATATTAGAATTATCAGAGAAGGGCATTAAAACATTGTTATAACTGTATTCCACATGTCAAAAAAAGTTAAGTAGCATTATGGGAGATCTAAAAAAAGACCCACAAAGCACAGAGATGGAAACTGCAATATCTGAGCTAGAAAATACACTAGTTGGGATTAATGGTAGATTAGACATTGCAGAAGAAAAAATGATTGAACTTTAAAGCATAATAAAAATTATTTAAAATGAAACACAGCAGTGGGCCAGGTGCAGTGGCTCATGCCTGTATTC
This sequence comes from Lemur catta, assembly GCF_020740605.2. Taxonomy (NCBI): domain Eukaryota; kingdom Metazoa; phylum Chordata; class Mammalia; order Primates; family Lemuridae; genus Lemur; species Lemur catta. Next base: position 68,313,966 of record NC_059133.1, on the reverse strand, counting down.
CTAAGCACTTTGGGAGGCCAAGGTGGGAGGGTCGCTTGAGGTCAGGAGTTTGAGACCAGCCTGATCAACAGAGCAAGACCGTGTCTCTAAAACAAACAAACAAACAAACAAAAATTAGCTAGGCGTGGTGGAGAGCTCACGAGTTTGAGGGTCCAGTGAGCTATGATCATGCTACTGCACTCAAGCTTGGGTGACAAAGCACAACCCCATTGCAAAAAACAAACAAACAAATAAACAAAGGTGAATTAAAGATGTTTTCAGATATGTGAAAGCTGAAAGAATTCATCAGCAAATGGGGGGGCTTTTAGGTTTCTCATTGGGCATGGGTGATTAAGGAGACTCTAGGCAGGCCTTAGCCAAACCAAACACAATCTCCTAGGAATGTGGCATTTGGACCAAGAGAATCATACAAATATGTGAAATTGGGACCTACATGTGGTAGGCCTTGGGAACTGAGTCACAGAAGATTGTGAGCAAAGAAAGCAGAATAGTCCCTGAAATGAGACATGTGAGAAATAGATACTCCTTTGGTTTCTGGTCTTCCGATTTCCAGTTCTAGTCCCTCCTGAGACTGAGTTGCAAGCTGCATTTGGGCTCTGTGAGAAACACCATTCCATTTTTACAACATCACCTCTTTTTAAGTCAACTCTGGATGTATTTGGATACTTGTCACACACAAAAGGGATCAGTTCCAAATTTTCTTTATTTTTAATTTTTTAGTATAAATATGTTGAGGTTGTCACATCTAGATAAGAGAATGGACAACATAGTTAATGTTGAGGATTTAGCCTTTCTAGGCCCATTGTCTTTGGAATATTCAGAATGTTTTCTAGGTGAACTTTAAGGCCTTTCATTTCTGTTCAGTCATGGAACAAAAAGATGCTACAGCATCTGAGGTCAGTTAATGCCCTTTCTGACTATGTGGAGTATCCAGGCAGACAGAAATTATTGAAAAAATGAGGGAAAACAGTGGCAAGTGCCTCTCAGTGTTACTCTAAGAGTGTCTGGCAAAATTAGGGTCTAGGTATGTACTATTTGCTTTTCCGTCATTCTCCACAAGATGCCCCTCTGTTCTGGTTGTTAACAGATAGAATATTTGGTTTTTTCCCTTTCATTAATCTTGTATAAGGTTTCATTTTTAAAAAATCACTAATATTTTAAAGTACTATCAATGTGATAGATCCCAGCCTCTAATTCCTTCATGGCAAAAGATTTTTTTAAACACGTTTTGATTCCTAAATTTGTCTGTGTCTCTAATCTAGTAGTTTTGTTTTACTTTTTATTTAATTCAACTGGATTGTAAAGCATGCCTTTGACCGGATATTTTGCTGGCAAGTGTCTTAAATTGACTGGACTGTAATTTAGAATCTCAGAAAATTCTTTTAATAGTTCTTTTTTATCCTCAATGTTTTTATTTCTGACAATGTGTCTTGTGATTCTTTTTATTTTTCTTGCTTTCTGGGTGAAGTGACAGAATTTTAAAGTCTTTTTTGAAGGTTCTGGTGATCTAAATACTGTTTGGGGGAGCTTTGACCTACATAGAATGGTTCTTTGTGCTAGAGAGCATATTTATTCCCAAGGTAACTCTGCTTCAGAATTGCCCCGTGTGAATGCATTGAAACTTGCCACTTGCCGGATCTTTTATTACACAAACACAATGGAGCAGCAGGCAGCCAAAAAGAAGTGAGGAAGAGTACATTGTTCTTGTACTTCCTTGAATTAAGAAGTTTTATTCATCGCAATGTTTTCTACAGATTCTTTAACAATAATATTGTGAGCAAGGATTTAGCAGCAACAGTTGATTGCAGGTGTGTTCATTCCCAGCATGTTTGCTGTATTGAAACACCTTCATACATTTTGTTTAATAGATTATCTTTGCACATAAAAGTTTTTCTTTCCTTTTTTTTTTTTTTTTTTTTGAGACAGAGTCTCACTTTGTTGCCCGGGCTAGAGTGAGTGCTGTGGCATCAGCCTAGCTCACAGCAACTTCAAACTCCTGGGCTCAAGCGATCCTCCTGCCTCAGCCTCCCGAGTAGCTGGGACTACAGGTGTGCACCACCCGGCCTAGCTAATTTTTTCTGTATATTTTTAGTTGTCCAGATAATTTCTTTCTATTTTTTTTTTAAGTAGAGATGGGGTCTCACTCTTGCTCAGGCTGGTCTCCAACTCCTAAACTCAAACCATCCGTCCACCTCAGCCTTCCAGAAAAATTTTTTCTTTATACTTAGAGCTTTTTCAGTCATTTTACTCCATCATGAAGTATAGTAGTATTGTCCTTTTAGAAATTTAAAGATATGTTATCAGAATAGTTGTGTTTAAACTTATAATACGTGTTTTGAAATATTTGTATTTATTAATATTCTATTTTTGTGACTGACGGCAGAACGTCTATGCCATTTGCTCTGTCTCTTCAAGGGTTGGGTCATTTGCAGTAGACTTTTTCTAACCATTTCAGTATTTTAATGTAATTAGGTATCTACCTAAAAATTAGAGTCACTTAATGAAATAAGCAGGGCATGTTCTGTGTAGTTATCAAAATCTGAATTTGAGGATATGTGATGTTTGTTAAAATTAGACTTTTTGTGAATATAGAGGTATTTTTTATGTACCCTTGGCCTGTAGGAGGCAGCATGATCTAGACTAAAATTTTTGTAGCCTGCATAAGGAAACTTAGGCCTTTGTCATTTTAAGAACTTTCACGTATGAAAATATTTGCCCTCTGAATCATAAAGTTACACTGGGAATGAATAAAATAACAGCTGATGGTCACAAAGTCCTAGAGTGGGAGATTTTCTGATTGTGTTATTCTCTTTGTGAATACTTAAAAAGCAGAAAGAATTATTGTGATCCTTTTCATCGATGAGTGCTTTTCTGGTGTGCAGACCACATTCTTTACTTGACCACCTCAGCTCTTGTGTAAATGTTCTACAAGCATTGCTGTCCTTAACAGCAGCTTAGAGATCTGTTTCTAGCTGATGTTTTTGCTAAAATACTGTGTTAGGTGTTTATTTAAGTATAATTTGAGTAAAATCCTAGTAAATGTTTTAGCTCTCCTATAGCTATTATTAAAAGCTATCTAAAATTGCTTGAAATGCAGGAGATGCATTGTGCCAATTTTTGCATTGTAATTGTGCACTTTTGCTATGTGATCAGAGTGTACCTGTGTGAATATTGCTGTAATTTATGGCTTCAGGAGAACAGGGATTAGGAATGTATTGTAAGGGGGCAGTGGGTGAGCAGCCATCCTTTAGTTGATCTGTTTTCCTTTCTTTGTCCTTTTTCATGGCACCTGAGTAATTGCTATTTTAGTGACTCACATGAGAGTAGTATAGTAAAAGAGTACTGCCCCTTGCTTGGTTCTTCTGGAATTGCCAGTCTTAGAAGAATATATTCTGCTCAAAACTCAAAGGTAGGTTAGGAAGACAAAGGGAGGGGTGGGAGGGTTCTTTTATAATCGTATTGATGAAATTGATATTGCTAATATTGTCATTTTAATTTTGGATCTGTTTCGGTCAAAACAAAGTTCCGGTCATGCCCTTACACCCTTGAATGTACTTAATCTGGAAATATTTGACCAACATAATCAAAAGCTATGCTGAAGGAATTGATAAATGTTCAGAAGAATTAGAACTGCTATGTATTCTAAATAAGTCCAGTGGATCCTTTTCCACAAGGGGATACAGCCCTTTGAAATGGACGTCTCTATGAACAAATAATCTGGCGTTTTCTTTTGTGAGCAGTCTGAGACTTCCTCCCCTTTTGTATTTGAGACACAATGGTCTTCAGTCAGCTAATGAGCTGGGCTTCTTTTGCATTTTTGGTAAATGCTTATTTGTGCATTGTTTCTGCATTGATGGAGTGATATTTGGGACAAAGTGAAAATGGGAGAACATGAACTGGTATAACCTGTTCTGTGCCCTGTAATGAGTAAAAGTGTGCTTGAAGGAATTGAATTATTTAGAAACCTTTAGATTTTAAAAAGCAAAATAAGGCTTATATCCTCTGTTTTTCATGTACTTCTACATTATGTCATTAGAAAGTTACTTATAAGTAAATACATAATTTCTACCAGGAAAAACAGTGAAGTTTTAAGTATTCTATTTTAACATTGTTTATACTGTGGTTTTTTTTTTAAACTAAAAATCAGAGTTATTAATACATGAAGGAGAATCATTGTGGGACATTTTATATTTTAGCCTAAATGTGCCTTGGCTTGTTTTTGTCCATTAACTTAATTCAACATTGTTACACCTGAAATAATAATGCCTAAAGATGTCGTGATCCTTTTAAGATGAGGAATTGTGTAATTAGATTATTTTTCTTACTGCTTACTGTTCCTCATTTTTGGAACCAGTTTATCCAATACATGTTACAAGTATACATCACAAATACACTGTAGCATTTTTAGCGTGAGGAAGGAAATTTTTAATATCTAATTGCTGGGGTCTTTTGCAAGAAAAGACAGTCTGTGCTTGGTTTGTCAAATTAGTATAAAATAATATATACTGTTAGAGCATTTAGTGAGCTTCTAGGATGTCTTCAGTGGACCCAGCACTCAAGGGTTGCATTTTGTGGGGTTTTTTTTTATGTTTTTTTTTTTGAGACAGAGTCTCACTCTGTTGCCTGGGCTAGAATGCCGTGGCGTCAGCCTAGCTCACAGCAACCTCAAACTCCTGGGCTCAAGTGATCCTCCTGCCTCAGCCTCCCGAGTAGCTGGGGCTACAGGCTGACTACCACCTACTACCACCATGCCTGGCTAATTTTTTTTTCTCTATATATTTTTAGCTGTCCATATAATTTCTTCCTATTTTTAGTAGAGACGGGGTCTTGCTCTTGCTCAGGCTGGTCTCGAACTCCTGAGCTCAAACAATCCGCCCGCCTCGGCCTCCCAGAGTGCTAAGATTACAGGCGTGAGCCACTGCGCCCGGCCTGTGGGTGTTTTATGTAGAAGTATGTATGTATGTGTTTGCTGGACTCTTTTCTTAAAATGATTAGTTTATCAGGCACTATTAAAAATATTATACTGTAACTTGTACCTAGGATTGCCTGTAGCATATGCAAATTGTAGTGGAAACCAGAAACAGGGTCCTGAGGCCGAAAAGGACTTTGGAGAGTGTCTAGTACCTTGATCTTCCAACTCTGTTTCCAGGAACTGGGGTAAAAAGCTCTGCTATTGAAATTGTTAACAAATAAATGACTAATACTTAAATGATGACAGGATTGTTTTCCTTTCTGTGAGATAATGAATAGAACTTCCTTAAAATTTTTTCACTCAGAAAAAAATTTTTTTTTTTTTACTTTTATCATTTTTACCACTTGTCTCCTTAGGAGTACTGAAAACTTCAAGGTGAAATTCAGCAAGTACAAATGAATACAAATTAAGAGGAAAAACTCACTAGCTGTCCCCCCACTTTGTGGCCTTGTATGCTTGTGGCTGTGATTTTCATTTTAATTTATAATATATATCATATGATTGTATTTTTCACTTATAAGATTCTCCTATGTGTGATGGAACTGATATCAGTATTTTATTGTATTTCACAGAAACATGTTCTGCAAAGAGCACCGTGAATTTTAAGTGCTGCACCACCCAAACAGTTATTGGAACTAGTGAGTTTATCCCATATTCTCTTTCAGCAGTAAGGCCCAGAGACACATTAATGATAGGGTCAGGGTTGTATTATGCAGTTTCTAACTTTACATTCATTGTTCTCAATTTAACAGTAATATGTCACAAGTTTAACTGAATTTAGAGGGAGTTTTTTTGTTTGGAAAGCATTCATCCATTTTTTCAGTGATTAAAAATCCTGATTTTCACAGATGAGGAAACAGGCTCATAGAGTTTAAGAGATTTTCCTAAAGTTTGCCTAGAGTTTCTGTATTATTAATAATTAGAGAAGAAACTAGGTCTTTGTACTGGAATTATTGATCCTTCTACATGTAACTGTGGGTAGGGGAGAAATTATCAACAGGAGTGATAATACCTTCAGAAATATCTTGAGTCACTAATTCATTAGAATTAAAAACTTTCAAGGATTTAGACAGCAGAAAGAATTGGACCAGCAGATATCTATTTGAGAAAGTTTATCACTTTTGGTTGGAAAATTGTAGTTATTTGGGGATGTTTTATTGCTATTTATAAGGGTCATAAAACATAAACTTAAGGCACTTAAAGATGCTTCTGCATTTGGATTTATACTTAAAAAATAAAGATTTGCTCTGAGAGGCCAAGGCAGGTGGATGGCTCAAGGTCAGGAGTTCGAGACCAGCCTGAGCAAGAGTGAGACCCCGTCTCTACTAAAAATAGAAAGAAATGATCTGGCCAACTAAAAATATATAGAGAAAAAATTAGCCCAGCATGGTGGCGCATGCCTGTAGTCCCAGCTACTCGGGAGGCTGAGGCAGTAGGATCGCTTAAGCCCAGGAGTTAGAGGTTGCTGTGAGCTAGGCTGACACCATGCCACGGCACTCACTCTAGCCTGGGCAGCAGAGCAAGACTCTGTCAACCAACCAACCAATCAATCAATCAATACATACATACATACATACATACATACATAAATACATATATACATACATATACACATACATACATAAATACATGCATACATAAATAAATACATACATATATACATACATATACACATACATACATAAATACACATATACAGACATGCATACATAAATACGGAAATACATACACAAATACATACATAAATACACATATACAGACATGCATACATGAATACGGAAATACATACATACATAAATACATATATACATAAATACACAAATGCATACATATATACATACATACATAAATACATATATACATACACAAATGCATATATAAGTGCATACATACATAAGTAAATACATATATACATAAATACATAAATAAATACATATACACATCACAAATAATACATAAATTACATATACACATACACAAATGCATACATACATAAATACATATATGCACACACATAAATGCAGACATACATAAATACATACATAAATGCATATATACATAAAATGCATACATACATAAATGCATGCATAAACACATGCATAAATACACATACATGCATAAAATGCATGTATACATACATGCATAAATGCATATACATACATAAATACATACATGCATAAATACATACATAACCGCATGCATAAATGCATACATACATAAATACATGAATGCATACATGCATAAATACATACATGCATAAATACATTCATGCATACATGCACAAATACATACATGCATAAATGCATAAATACATGCATAAACGTACATATACATAAATGCATGCACAAAGACATATACATAAATGCATATATACATAAATACATACATAAATTCATACATAAATACATACATAAACACACATGCATAAATACATATATGCATAAATACATGCATATATGCATACGTGCATACATGCATAAATGCATACATAAAAGCATGCATATGTACACAAACACATAATTGCATACATAAATACATAGATAAATACATATATACATACATAAATACATATATGCCTACATACATAAATACATATATGCAGACATACATAAATAAATATATACACACATAAATACATACATAAATACATATGTACATGCATAAATACATACATACATGCATAAATAAATACATACATAAATACGTAAATAAATATGTGAAAAAGAAAGCAAATGAATTTAAAAATCAAACGTGTTTAAGAATACATATTTGTTTTAAATAAAGCAGGCTGTCTCACATCAATGAGAAACAAAAAAATTGATTATGCAACTGACTTTATTGATTTGATTGATTGATTGACTGGTGGGCTCTTGCTGTGTTGCCCAGGCTGGTCTTGAACGTGATCTTCCCACCTCAGCCTCCTGAGTAGCTGGGATTATAGGCATGAACCACTCTGCCCAGCTCTTACTCAATTAAAAGTGTTTTATTTATTCACAAAAAACTTTCCTCCTGTAAATTTTATGTTCTTTGAATTCTCAATTTGGTATTATTTAAAAGCAGGAGTTCTTACTTTCAAAAGAAGTTCCAGTGGTTACAAACTAGATTATCACTCTCACAGTGTCAGATAGTTGCAGGGACTTATAAAGACCTAAGGATTTGTGCAGGTTACTGGAATATATTCAGTGTGAAAATTCACTGAGCACAGTGTAGGGGTGAGGGGAGATTTCCCCTTTCCCCCAAAAGTTCACTGAAAGATCAACTCACAATTAAGGCAGATTAATAAAAGAAAGAGGTTTATTTACTGTAAGCATGGGGAGAGTCCCAGAGTAATTACCCAATATCCCAATGGGATCCAGATATTTTTATACCTGCCTTTTGGAGGAGAGCGGGAGATGACCAGTATAGGTAATTCTGTTTAGGGGCAATAAATGGTTGGTAGGGAGGATCAATGGATGGGGAAACAGATTGGATGGTAAATGATTCTCTTAGCAAATTAAATTAACCGGAGAGACAGGTATTATATGTAAAATGATTTGGGCCAGGTCTGGTTGCGTTCTTGATTTTCTTTCCTGGGATAACAGGGAAGGGAAGTCAATTCTTTTTGATATGTCTGTCTGGTTTATGCAGATAGATGGAAAGCCCCTTCCAATGCCTTTTTATCTCAAAGGGCCTTAATTCCAAATATTCTTTATACCGAAGAGTCATATTTTAGGGTGAAATTTCCTGAGCTCCTCCAATACTGTATGCACTTTTCTTTATATATATTTTGCTTCCATTCAACGTTGGAAAAGTAAAACACCCAAGAAGTGGCTGTATTTCTTGAATGGTTAATCTTTAAAAATTTGATAGTTGACATTAGGTGGAATAGTTATTTTGCAGCTTTGCCCAACCCTTCAACAGTTGAAGATTCTCTTTTGTACAAAATTTGTATTGAAAATGTCATTATGAAACAGCAGCAAGTATTATAACAATGTGTATAAAGTGATATAAGACCCACTGGGGAGAAGCAACTAAGTTTTTCCAGGGCAGCTTATGAAGTTGGAAATGATGAAGTTGGAACTGGATTTCTGGAGGATTAATAAGATAGAATAGAACAGGGAATAAGGGAGATAATATTTTGCCTGAGGGGAATAGCACCTACATGCTACAAAGAGCTCAGACACTATCCTTCACCCCAGGCTTTCATAATACTTTCTGAAATCTCCATCAGAGGCCTTCCCACATTATGCTGTACTTGTGTGTATTTGGTGATTATTATTTAGGGGAGACCGAACCTTCTAGGGCAAGGACCAGGTCTCACTTTTTTCCCCCAGTGCTTGGTCTATAAGTAGCCAGTAAGTGGTTGCTGAATGAAGGCAGGCATGAAAGACCGCATGTGGATAACATCTGGCAGTTTTGTGGGGCTCCAGAATAAGGCATGGAGTGGGCATGAGTTAAGAGGTGAGCTGGATACATACGAGTTTGCAGTTACACTTTTTATGCCATGCTAAAGAGTGTGGATGCATCTTTTAGGGAGTCATTGAGGATTTCTGAGAGGAGAATAGGGGTAACATAATCAAATTTATAATGTAGAAAGTTTACAGCTGTAAGCAGTGCAGAAGGGAGACTGGAGGAGGGAAGAGGTAGACATTGACTTGGAGGCTGGTTTTTTTTTTTTTTTTTTTTTTTTGAGACAGAGTCTTGCTCTGTTGCCCAGGCTAGAGTGCCGTGGCGTCAAGCTCACAGCAACCTCAAACTCCTGGGCTTAAGCAATCCTTCTGCCTCAGCCTCCCCAGTAGCTGGGACTACAGGCATGTGCCACCATGCCCAGCTAATTTTTCTGTATATATTTTTAGCTATCCATATAATTTCTTTCTATTTTTAGTAGAGACGGGGTCTTGCTCTTGCTCAGGCTGGTCTCGAACTCCAGAGCTCAAACAATCCGCCCGCCTCGGCCTCCCAGAGTGCTAGGATTACAGGAGTGAGCCACCGCACCCAGCCAGACTTGGAGGCTGTTTCAAGAGTTTAAGGCTAAGTAAGGTGTGGGATATGTACACACTAGTGGGTGGGCAGGACAATCCAGGTGTTGGGAGAAACTATTAGACCCTCTGTTTATTCTTAAAAATAACAAGCTATGCTAACATTTATTGTATATATTGAAAAATTAAGCTTATTAACACGTAATATATAGGCTGATGGTGGCTTCTAAGCCTGACAATGGGTAGATAAGGCTTCCTGAAAGACAGTGGGAATTCCCCCACTCAGAGGGGGGGAATTTTGTTCTTTGTTTTTAGCTTTTTGTTCTTTGCTTTTAGCATTTTGCTAAATGTTGCAGTTTATATTTTCCTGTTTTAGTGGATTTATGGAATATGTTGTGTAGCTTTAACTATCACAAAATGATGTGTGAGTGTAAAAACACTCTAATAAACCACAGTTAGGCCAGGTGCAGTGGCTCATGTCTATACTCCCAGCACTTTGGGAGGCTGAGCTGGGAGGGCTGCTTGAGGCCAGGAGTTCAAGACCAGCCTAGGCAACATAGTGAGACCCTGTTTTTAACCCCCCCCCTCAAAAAAAATCCAGGTGTGATAGCATGTGCCTGTAGTCCTAGCTACTTGGGAGGCTGAGGCAGGAGGATAACTTGAGCTCAGGAGTTTGAGGTTATAGTGAACTATGATCGTGCCACTATACTCCTCCAGTGTGGACAACAGAGTGAGATCCCATCTCTTAAAAAAAATATTAATAAGAAAAAGAAGCCACAGTTTGAAGGTAAGGCTAAAAATGTGAGTGAACTCTAAGTAGGGCTTTTACTTCTAGTAATTCTGAGCCACATTATGATGCAAATAGCACAATAAGGTGGTCAAAAAATGTAAAATCAATTTATCACAGAGATTCTTTGAAGTCTGAATTTACATTCGCTGTTGTTAAGCAGGACCCTTTGCCTTAAGTTTTATCATGTTTTGAGATATTAGCTAATATTATAAGGCAAATATTTAAAATGCTTTTCATTTTATCTTTGTATCATCTTATTCAAAGTCCTATTTTTATGTATTTTGTAATATGTCAGTACAGTAGTACATGCATAGAATTTGTAAATGTGTACATATCCCGAGTGCAGAGACAAAAAGTTTCAATGGATTGCATGACAAAAAAAATTTGAGACAACTTGCTCGGTTTAAAGAAAGATGCTGAAAAACTAAGGCAAAGGAGGATTGGTCATTTGAGGACCTATTTAGATTCTACTAGGTACCAGTGATTCTGTGGTTTCCTTTGCCTGTGTTATGTGATACAATGTTGACAGTAATCCTGTGAAATAGGTATTGCCATATTATAGCAGGCAACACTGAGGCTCAGCGAAGGGTGATAACCTGCCCGTGATCACAGTCACTGTATTGAAGATGCAGTATTTCAGCCTCAATCTCTTACCCAAGCTCTTTCTACATATTGTTTCTAATGAGTTAACTGGGCATTTGAAAATGCCGTAGCTGAGATAAAGAACACAAGTAACTGATTTTCTCCAGTAGGTTACTAGTTGAATTTTTTTATAAGGATTTATTTATATTAACTCTACCTGAGACATCTAATACATACATGATGTGTGTTATTTGTTTTTGTGTCTGGGGTCCATAACTTATCATGTTCAAAGTTAATATTGATTCTTCTAAGTTTCTGTTTGATAATATTCAGTTAGGAAAAAAATATTTTTTCCTGTGAGAAATGATCATATTTTGAATTAGGAGCATGTGGGGGAAAACCCCATAATAACTATGTAAGTAATTAAAACTGGTATAAATATAAAATTTACTGATTTATTTTTCACACTCTTTTCAGATGAAGGTTTTCACAGCTGTTCATGATTCATGATATCTCCAAGCTAGTAATAAGTTTTCAAAGGATTTCTTCAGTCATCGAAGCTCACAAGTTGAAACAAAATGCCACAATACTTAGGCTTTTCACCTGATGAGTTTAGTAGTAACATTTCCATTTATTCATCTGTTTTTCTACTCCTTCTGACATCTTTTTGCCAGGTAGTTTATTTATCTGCTGTGAATTTAGCAGAAGTGGAATTTGAATCTGCATAGTTTCACAGAGCACTGAGAGCAAGCTCCTATAAAACAAACAGTCCTTCCTGGGGGAATTTCAAGAATGTTATGCATTTTTAAAATGGAAGTATCTGCTGTGTTTCTCTGTTCCCACAGTTTATGCCCTTTGCCTTATAACTGTTACCCTTTTTAATCTTTATAACAGTTTTAACGGTGACCTTTTTAGTTATGGATTTAGTTTGGTTTCTGCATAATATCAGGTGGTTTATAACAAGTAAACAGTGCATATCTGTGATAGGAAAGTTGGTATAAAAATTACTTTTCCATTGTCCACGTGGCAGCCTTAAATGCCATCACAGCCTGTCCTGTGGTTTGCCTCTTTTTTTAGGTGGGTGTCAAATACAATGGTGCATGCAAAACTTTTAACCCAAGGTTTTTCCCTTTTCTGGTTCAAGGCAATTAACTTTCATTATCATTCATTTATACGCTCTTTCCAGGGTTTACTTACCTTTTATATTATTGCCATGTAGACTTTACTGTGCACTAGTTTATGCCTTCTCCTATTTCTTTTTCATCAATAGGAAGCCAATTATATACTTTTATTTAAAACTAAATTTAATTTTTGTCCAAATAAGTTTCCAAATATTTCTAAAAATAGACAAAAGATTGGAGGCAAAATGCTTGAGGACCCTACATAGCTGTTCCCCTCCCACCCAATTGTTGCAGAAAAGTAGAAGCAGGGTCACAGTGAAGGAGAGAATGCAGCCAACATTTGCCAGGCACAGTGCTCAGCTGTTTAGTAAATGTGATGAATGTATTATCCCCATTTTACACTGATGTAAGCTGGGCTTCAGAGTATTTACATAACAGGCTCTCCAAGGTTGTATCACTAGGAACTGACAAAGTGGGAATTCCATACCACAATTTCTGACTCTAGTACTGTTGCTCTAATGTATCTTTCTTTCTTTCCCTTTCCCTTTCCCATGAATGAGACGGGGTCTTGCTTTTGCTCAGACTGGTCTCGAACTCCTGAGCTCAAGCAGTCCTCCCGCCTCAGTCTCCCAGAGTCTAATTTTTCATGAAAGAGATAGCCTATATATAAAAAAGCCTGTGGCCCGGTGTGTTGGCTCATGCCTGTAATCCTAGCACTCAGGGAGGCCGAGGTGGGAGGATTGCTTGAGCTCAGGAGTTCAACACCAGCCTGAGCAAGAGCAAGACCCCATCTCTACTAAAAATAGAAAAATTAGCCGGGCGTCGTGGCACATGCCTGTAGTCCCAGCTACTCGGGAGACTGAGGCAGGAGGATCACTTGAGCCCAGGAATTGGAAGTTTCAGTGAGCTGTGATGATGCCACTGCACTCAACCCATGCGACAGAGCAAGACTGTCTCAAAAACAAAACAAAACAAGCCTAGCTTGGTATCCAGGACAGAGTAGCATTTAGTAAGTGTAGTTTCCCAACTCTTTCTTTTTTACTGAACTTTTCTGCCGTTCAGTGAAGCAATTAATTAGAAAGATGTAAAGGGGATTAGCTGCAGTGTTTCCACTTTTTAGGACAAGGAGCAACTTGAAATGTGTTACGGAACTATGCTTTTTTGGTCCCATTTTGGCTAGCCAGGAAGGGACCACTTACAGAATTTTTCTGTATTGAATGTAAGTAGGAGCCAACAGAAAGCTGTAGAAAGAGACTTAATGTGACACCTTCTTAATAACAAGGGGTTGTGAAAGATTTGTTTGAAAGGCTTTTTAAAATTGCTTGTTTTTAAAATAAGTAAGCGTTTCTGGAGCTCCTGACGCCAAGAAAGCAGTGAAGGGGAGTCTAACAGTTTTGGGGCAGCAAACTTGGAGATACATTCAGTAGTGATGAGTGTCATCAGGGCCCCCGAGTGTGACTGGATTCCTGGTCTTGGGCATCTCCGTGGACTGCCATTCACATATGCTAGGTTGTGAACGCCCCTTCATTTCCCTGGACTTGTGCAGTATGATGGGGTTGAGTCTAATTGGTGGATACAGTCAAAGGAGAGATTATTTTCTATTTGCATGAGTCTTTAAGCCTTTTTTTTTTCTTATTAAAAACTATTTATTTATTTTTTATTTCAGCATATTATGGAGTTTAAGCCTTTTTAAAATCCCATTTATGTTATATTTTACCATTTCAAAAAATGTTAGCAAATACAGTGGCTTTGGAGGTGATGGCTCCTCTGGAAATGAAGTTTCTCATCATAAAAACAAGCTTTGGGAAGAAGGAGACATCAAAGAATGGAATCCAAGGGGAGGATCCCAGTCCTCCCTGGTGGCAGAGGCAATGAGTGGCTCTTACCTAGTCTGTCCCTTGAATTCAAGGAGGCAACATCTGCAGTCATGTGAATCTTGCTGCCACTAGGTGGCAAGAGAGAGGCAAGAATTCTAGGCAGACCTCTAAGATTAGGGAGCCTGGTCAGTGGTACCTGGCAGGGGTGGGAGGTAGAGTGTGGGCACTCAGGGTGCCACAGGGAAAGAATTTATTATGCCTTAGAGTTTATTTCTGTGCCACTTATCTTTATTCTTCCGCTGGTGCTGAAATTTATTACTTAGGATGTGTCATCTTAAAGGCATAAATCATTAGCTGTTGGAAACTTTGCAAAGTCCTGCTATCGAGGAGCTAAGGCACTGTCATCCCTATGTACAAACAAAGGTTCCTAGAGGTTGGCTTTCTCAGGATCTCACAACTATTGATGATTGCTGGCCGGTCTTGCTCTTTGAGTTCCACTTATGTGCCAGTTACGCTGTTTTAGGTGTAGACTATTATGGAAAAAATTAGAGACTGGAAAATGTTTTAGATTCCACCTTCTGATTAACTATAATCTTGAGTGTAGACCCTGTATAGCCCAAAACGGACAGTTCGGGTCAAGAGGTGCTAATGCCCGTACTTGCCAGTGCCGTGTCTAGGAGATGACCTTCATTAGGCCGTCTCTTAAAATGCAGAACTATAGAGTCACAGCAGCCACCACATTGGGCTGTGAGGATTGAAGGACGAAGGCAGTATGTGTACCTGGCATATCATCTAGCACCGTACCTGAAAATAACAAATATTAATATTTTCCCTCTTCACCTACCCTCTCCATGATGATTCTTTTCATATCTGTTTGTCTGTCTTGAAAATGTATTAGTGATCTGGGTTTATTAGTGATTAGGTAGAATCAAAGTGCTAAAGTGGGAGGGAAGACTTTCCTTTCAATAGTCCAGACCTTTAAACTATCTTTTCTTTTTTTTCTTTCTCACAGCAATGGACTTTTTAAAAGTAGTGTTACTATGGAAGCTGAGTATGTAGTGCTTTCCCACTTCTTTTCAGAGGAGTGGTCAGTAACCATGCTTTAGAACAGTGGCTTTCAAACTTTTGAATAACAGTCCACTACAACAGTGTGTGTGTGTGTGTGTGTGTGTGTGTGTGTGTGTGTGTGCGCACGTGCACGTGTTTGCATGTGTGTCTGAAATAAAACTTGACCTTTCTGTGTGCATACTCACTCTGCTATTTTTTTTTATCAGACCCACTAATGGGATGAGACCATAGTTTGAAAAACCTTCTGCCTTACAGAAAAAGATCAGAAGAAGACATTCTCCTTTTTTTTTTTTGGTTTATTTTTCTGTCTTAACTGGAGACCATCCAGGTTGGCAACATCCAAGGGCCAAATTCAAAACAAGAAGGGTATATACTCCTTGAAATAGGTAAGGTCGGATCCTAGACGCTGGTGCTTCAAACAGTGCTTTAAGGGCGTTGAAGTTTTCGTCAGCTCATCCCATGCTTGTGCCACAACCATGACATAAAGCAGTGCGAATGTAAAGAAAATGCAACATAAATACTGTGAATCACAGCTAACATTTTCGCTAAAACTTTCACTTACCCTGTATTTCTTTCGTGGGGAGATTTTAACCTAATTTTTTGCACTTTTTGGCTCAGTGGGCTTGTGTTAACTCACATCACTTAGCAAATACACTTGAGACGATGTTAGAAATACAAGTGTGAACTCTTGACTGGAAATTCAGTGGCTGCCTGAGATGCTGACTGAACAGGGCAGCCTGTGTCCACCAGGTGCCTTCTTGCTCAGGACTTGGGGGTAAGGTCTCATTTGCTCCCCATCGATAACCCTGAGAAAAGATGAAATTGTCGTCTTTATTCAAAACAACCACCACCAACAAAAATAAGCAAACAAAACGCAAGAGCTTAGATAACTTTTTCTAAGTCATATCGCTAGTAAAAAAGAGTAAAGCTTCCACCCAGGTCTGTCTTCATATTAAAAATCTTGAAACAAATTCCTTCACTATGTAATTAAGAATATCAATGGCAAGAGTCACCTTTATTGTTGATTAAAATACTGACATTTTGGGCAACAGATTAGTTGTTTAAAGAGTATAGCGCAAGTAAGTATCATTCATGTATGATTGTTTAAAGGTAAATAACCCATTCTTCTTAACTTTTAACTCCAGATATCTAAGGTGTCTTCGTTGGGAAGAACATTGATATAATCCCTACAAATATATATTTTGTTACTCTGAGCAGCAAATCTGGATGACTGTGGTAAACATCCCTGTTTTATGATCTGTCATCTTTACTGTTTTTGTTCTGAAAAGCTGTTAAGTATAGGGGGACAGATAGTGTCATTTTTGGCAACACCAAGGTCTGAAAAACGGATGTGAGAATTGAAATGAGAACTCAGGCCTCTGACCACCTGCCCACTTTGTGATGCCCTGTCCCTGTGGGCAGAATAATTGAATGTTGTGGGTAAAGACATGAGGTCAAAAATGGCACAGGAAGAGGACCTTACAAGGTACTTGCTACTTGGGTTTAGAATATAACCCTGTGAAGACTGTTTTGTTGATGTTCTATGAAGTCATCCCATAAAGGAAAGAATTCAGTAAAGTTTTGCACTTATAAGACACTCATTTCACATAGCCAATAAGTAGCCAACTCAATAGGTAGAAATATCCTTTAACTTCTGATTTCCATTTGGTCCTAAGTTTCTTTTAATTTTTGCTAAGCATTTATTTGCATGTGACCCAATGAAGCATGCTATGTATGTAAACACTGGATTAGTCATGGTTTAACATAACACATGGCCAAGTGTGTTTGGCCTCATCCACCTGAAGTTTATGATTCTATAAGAGATTAAAGAAGAAGGACAAGTGCATGTAGGCCATTTATATCATTTGACTGAAAGTCTGATTAAATAATAATGGAAGAATGAGAATGATAAATTTTGAGAGCTTATTATGTACCAAGTAGTATTCACAGCATTTTACCCGTTTCATATCATAAAATCTTATTAAAACTCCAATGAAGGACTGTTCTTATTCCAATTTTTACAAATAAGGAAACCAAGGGACAAACTTATTTATTTATTTATTTTTTTAAAGAGGCAGAGTCTCCCTCCGTTTCCCAGGTTAGAGTGCGGTGGCATCGTCATAGCTCACTACGGCCTCAAACTCCTGAGCTCAAGCAATCCTCCTTCCTCAGCCTTCCAAGTAGCTAGGACTAGGGGCACGCACCACCATGCCCGGCTAATTTTTTTTTCTTTGTTCTTTTCTTTCTTTCTTTTTTTTTTTTTTTGTAAGAGACAAAATCTCGCTATGTTGCCCAGGCTGGTCTCAAGCTCCAGGCCTCAACTGATCCTCCCACCTCACCCTCCTGAGTACCTGTGATTACAGATGTGAGCCACCATGCCTGGCTCCAAAGAGTCTAACTTAATAGTAAGGGTTATAGTTTCATAAGTGATAGACCAAGCAAATCTGACTCAATGTGCTGTGCTTTTAATAACTATGTTTTACTCCCTCCTTATGTAAAATGTAACAGACATTAAACTAAGTTACTAGAAAATGGGTCTAGTACTGCTAATTGTAGGTTTATCATGAATTTACAGTCTAAACTTGCACAAATCACTTCATCTATTTTTGCCTCTGTTTCTTCATCCTAAATTATGAATATCTGTTTTACCTACAATTCCAATTTGTGATAGAGATTAAGGCCAGAGAAGAATAGTGGCTGCAGGGCGATAATACATTATAGAAATGAGATAAAATGGGGAGAATAAAGATAATAGAAAGTGACAGAAAGTACAGTTGACCTTTCAACAACATGGGGTGAGGAGTGCAGTCAAAAATCTCTGTATAACTTTTGACTGCCCTAAAACTGCTAATAGCCTACTGTTGATCAGAAGACTTATTGATAACATTAACAGTGGATTCACACATATTTTGTATGTTATATGTATCATATATCTGTATTCTTACAATAAAGTAAGCTAGAGAAAAGAAAACCTTAAGAAAATCATTAGAACAAGAATATATGTTTACTATTCATTAAGTGGAAGTGGATCATTATAAAGGTCTTCTTCATCCTCATCATCTTCACCTGGAGTAGGCTGAGGAGGAAGAGGAGGAGTTGGTCTTGCTGTCTCAGGGGTGGTAGAGGCGGAAGAAAATCAGCCTGTAAGTGGACCTGCGCAGTTCAAACCTGTGTTGTTCAAGGGTCTGCTGTATATTTTTAAAATATTTAAATGTAAGGAATTCTTTGGAATGTTTTGGTGAGAGAAAAATAATAGGTATGTGAATTGTCAGGGTAAGCTCCAGGCACCCATGGAAGGATGAGGGGAGGGGCCAGAAGTAGCCGGGGAAGCAGCACCTGGGGCTCAGAGTGGCAGGATGGCTGGGAAGGGCTGCCCCACCGGGAGTCTGGATTGCGGGAAGGTGAGAGGAGGCAGCTGCGGTGGGGAAGGTGGAAGGAAGCGTAACCACAGGTGGTGGAGTTCCAGTGGGCCACGTGCTCAGCCGGGCAAATGTTCGATTAGGCCATGGTAACTGGATGGGGAAGTTCCCCGCTATTCAGGGTGACGTTTGGTAATATTGAGGCATTTTGGGGTCTTTCATAATAGAGAATAACTGCACGAGGCACTGACGCAGGGGTCATGTACTTTCTGCTCCTGCCTGTGTTCTTCCTTTTCCTTGTTTCCACAAGGACCTCAGCAGGCATTGCCGAGGGTTACCTGCCTAATCGTGTGGTTTTAGCATTTGTGTTTTTAAGCTTTAAGAGGAGAGGCTGCACTGCCTTCATAGCCCATTTCTCCTCTTCTTCTTCTCTCTCTTTTTTTTTTTTTTTTTTTTTTTTGAGACAGGGTCTTCCTCTGTTGCATGGGCTAGAGTGCAGTGGGGTGGTTGTCATAGCTCACTGCAACCTCCAACTCCTGGGCTCAAGCAATCCTCCTGCCTTAGCCTCCCAAGTAGCTGGGACCATAGGCGTGCACCACCACACCTGGCTAATTTTTCTATTTTTAGTAAAGGCTGGATCTTGCTCTTGCTCAGGCTGGTCTTGAACTCATTACCTCAAGTGATCCTCCCACCTTGGCCTCCCAGAGTGCCAGGATTACAGGTATGAGCCACTGTGCCCAGCCCACATTTCTCTTCTTAGGAGTCTAATGAGTAAAGAATAACAGGCCAGGCAAGGTGGCTCACGCATGTAATCCTAGCACTCTGGGAGACTGAGGCCAGGTGGTTGGGGTGAGGATGGGGAAGGGTTGCCTGTAGTCCCAGCTACCCTGAGGCTGAGGCAGTAGGATCACTTGCGCCCAGGAATTGGAGGTTGTAGTGAGCTACGATGATGCCACTGCACTCTAGCCGGGGCAAAAGAGTGAGACACTGCCTCCAAAAAGAAAAATGGATATTAAGGTGTCCCCAGCTATATCCATTCCGGGGATAGCCATGTTTCCCCAAAGAGCATGGTTGGCCGGAGAGCACGGTGAGAGGAAGAAAAGCTAGGCACACCCTAATCAGGAGAAGCCATTTGTCCCTCACTGAGTGACTCTTCCTGTGTAAGTATTAAACTGCTGGTAGCCAGGCTATGACTTCCCAAGGGCTCTGTGTTGGTCAGAATTCTCAGTAGAAACAGAACTAACAGGATGTGTTTGTGTATCTGTGTATATATATACAGTTTGCCCTCCATATCCATAGGTTCTGGAACTGTGGATTCAACCAACCATAGATCAAAAATATTTGAGGGAAAAAAATCCACAAAGTGCTAAAAAACCAAAACTTTAATTTGCCAGATGCCGAGTTGCTACATTGAATCCACTTGAATACAGTGATTTCTAGGCATTATGTTAGGTGCTAATGGTTATGTAATCTAGAGATGATTTATGGGAGGGTGTGTGTAGGTGATATGCAAATACTGCATCATGTTGTGTCAGGGACTTGAGCATCTGCAGATTT
Organism: Lemur catta; assembly: GCF_020740605.2. Lineage (NCBI taxonomy): Eukaryota > Metazoa > Chordata > Mammalia > Primates > Lemuridae > Lemur > Lemur catta. The sequence continues at coordinate 68,293,742 of NC_059133.1, read as the reverse complement.
TTGTGTCCATGGGGTCCTGGAACTAACCCCCTCTGGTTACCAAAGGACAATTGTGTGTGTCCGGGTGGAGGGATGTGTGTAGGCATATTTCACTTTATTGCTCTTCACAGATACTGCAGTTTTTACAAATTGAAGGTTTGTGGCAACCCTGCATCAAACAAATCTGTCAGCACCGTTTTTCCAACAGCATATGCTGACTTCATGTCTCCGTGTCACATTTTGGTAATTCTCACAATATTTAAAAAGCTTTCATTTTTGTATCTGTTATAGTGATCTGTGATCAGTGATCTTTGATGTTGTTATTGTAATTGTTCTGGGGTACTTCGAACCATGCCCACATGAGATGGTGAACTTAATTGATAAATGTTTGTGTTCTAACTGTTCCACCCACGGGTCACTCCACCTCTGTCTCCCTCCTCTCAGGGCTTTCCTGTTCCCTGAGACAACAATATTGAAATTAGACCAATTAATAATGCTACAGTGGCCTCTAAGTGTTCAAGTGAAAGGAAGAGTCGCAGGTCTCTCACTTTAAATCAAAAGCTAGAAATGATTAAACTTAGTGAGGAAGGCATGTTGAAATCCCAGACAGACCAAAATCTAGGCCTCTCGTGCGAAATAGCCAAGTTGTGAATGCAAAGAAAAAGTTCTTGAAGGAAATTCAAGTGCTATTCCACTGAATACGTGAATGATAAGAAAGTGAAGCAGCCCTTTTGCTGATATGGAGAAAGTTCAAGTGGTCTGGCCAGAAGACCACAACATTCCCTTGAGCCAAAGCCTAATTCAGAGCAAAGTCTTACCTAACTCTCTGTAATTCTATGAAGGCTGAGAGAGGTGAGGAAGCTGCAGAAAAAAAGTTCGAAGCTAGCAGAGGTTGGTTCATGACGTTTAAGGAAAGCAGCCGTCTTCATAACATAAAGTGCAAGTGAAACAGCAAGTTTTGTTGGAGAGAAGCTGCAGCAAGTTATTTAGAACTGCCGTCCCCAACCCCTGGGCTGCCTAGGTACCCATCTGTGGTCTGTTAAGAAGAGGGCAGGCATCACCACCTGAGCTCTGTGCCCTCCCCACCCCCCATGGAAAAATTGTCTTCTATGAAACCTAGGAACCAGGCCACACAGAAGGAGGTGAGTGGCGCGTGAGTGGCGAGAGAGCAAAGCCTCACCTGTATTTACAGCAGCTACAGCTGCTCCCCATCACTTGCATCACCGCCTGAGCTCCACTTCCTCCTTGCCCCCAATCCGTGGCAAAATTGTCTTCTATGAAACTGGTCCCTGGTGCCTAAAAGTTTGGGGACCACTGATCTAGAAGATCCAGCTAAGAGCATTTATGAAGGTGGCTGCACTAAAAACAGATTTTCAGTATAGACAAAACAGTCTTATAGAAGCCTTGTATTAACAGAAGAAGATGCCATCTAGGACTTTCATAGCTAGAAAGGAGAAGTCAGTGCCTGGCTTCAAAGGACAGGCTAACTCTCTGTTAGGGGATATTGTAGCTGGTGGCTTTAATGTTGAAGCCAGTGCCCATTTACCATTTTGAAAATCCTAGGGCCGGCCGGGCGCGGTGGCTCACGCCTGTAATCCTAGCTCTGGGAGGCCGAGGCGGGTGGATCGCTCGAGGTCAGGAGTTCGAGACCAGCCTGAGCAAGAGTGAGACCCCGTCTCTACTAAAAATAGAAAGAAATTATCTGGCCAACTAAAAATATATATACAAAAAAATTAGCCGGGCATAGTGGCGCATGCCTGTAGTCCCAGCTACTCGGGAGGCTGAGGCAGTAGGATCGCTTAAGCCCAGGAGTCTGAGGTTGCTGTGAGCCAGGCTGATGCCACGGCACTCACTCTAGCCCGGGCAACAAAGTGAGACTCTGTCTCAAAAAAAAAAAAAAAAAAAAAAAAAAAAAAAAAAAAAGAAAATCCTAGGGCCTTTAAGAACGATGCTAAATTTACTGTGCCTGTGCTCTATAAATGGACAACAAAGCCTGATGACAGCATGTCTGTTCACTGCTTGGTTTCCTCAATATTTTAAGCCCACCGGTAAGAACTCCTACTCAGAAAAAAAGTTGTCTTTCAGAATATTCCTGATTGTTTACAGTGTACCTGGTCACCCAAGTGCTCTGATGGACACGTACGAGGAGATGAATGTCATTTTTATGCCTGCTAACACAACATCCATTCTGTAGCCCATGGATTATGGACTTTTGACTTTCATTGTGTTAATATTTAAGAAATACATTCTGTAAGACTATAGCCACCATAGATAGTGATTCCTCAGATGGACCTGGGCAAAGTCAGTTAAAATCCTGGAAAGGATTCAACATTCTAGATGCCCCCAGGCCTGTTAGGAATTGGGACCCACAGTAGGTGGTGAGCGGGTGTGGGGAGCCAAGTGTATTTACAGCTGCTCTTTATTGCTTGAATCACTGTTTGAGCTCTGCCTCCCCCCTTCCCCCCACCCTCTCCGTGGGAAAATTGTCTTCCATGAAACTGGTCCCTGGTGCCAAGAATGTTGGGAAGTGCTGACTTAGAAGAGTCATGATTTGTGGGAGGAGGTCAAAAATATCAGCGTGAATAGGAGTTTGGAAGAAGTTGATTCTGACTCCCCTGGATGACTTTGAGGCACACAAGACTTCAGTGGAGGCAGTAACTGCAGGCGTGGTGCAAATAACAGAAGAACTAGAACTAGAAGTGGAGCTTAAAGATGGGACTGAATTGCTGCAATCTCATGAAAAAACTTGAATGGATGAGGAGTTGCTTCTTATTGATGGACAAAGAAAGTGGTTTCTTGAGATGAAATCTACTCCTGGTGAAGATGCTGTGAATATTGTTGACGTGACAATAAAGGATTTAGAATATTTTATAAATTTAGTTGATAAAGCAGTGGCAAGGTTTAAGAAAATTGACTCTAATTTTGAAATAAGTTCTACAGTCAGTAACATGCCGTCAAACAGCATGGTGTGCTACAGAGAAATCTTTTGTGAAAAGAAGATCGATGTGGCGAACTTCTTTGTTGTCTTACTTTAAGAAATCACCACAGGTCCCCCTGGCCCCCCCAACTTCAGCAACCACCACTCTGATCAGTCATCAGCCATCAACATTTTGTCAAGAACCTCCACCAGCAAAAACACTATGATTCACTGGAGGCTCAGGTGGTCATTAGCATTATTTTAGCAGTAAAGTATGTTTAATTAAGGATGTACATTGTTTTAAAAGACATAATGCTATCGCACACTTTCTAGACTACAGTATAGTATAAACATATATATGCACTGAGAAACCCAAAATTTGTGTGGTTTGCTTTATTGCGATATTGGCTTTATTGTGGTGGTCTGGAATCGAACCCACAGTATCTCCAAGTATGCTTGTGTATGTGTGTATATGTATACACACATGTAGACATAAAGATTTATTATATGGAATCAGCACACAGGATTATGGGGGCTGTCAAGTCCAAATCTGCAGTGTGTGCTGGTAGGTTTAAGGACCTAGGACAACCAATGGTGCGGATGAAGTCCAAAGGCCATCTGCTGGAGAATTTCCTCTTGAGAAGCTGCTCTTTCTTATTCAGGCCTTCAACTGATTGGATGAGGCCTACACACGCTGTGGAGGGCAGTCTTCTTTACTCAGAGTTCACTGATGTAAATGTTGATCTCATTCAAAAACACCCTCCAAGTTGACATCTATAATACAATTAACAATCACACCTCCCTACGGAATGTGCCACAGCTAGGCCTTCCCACCCCCAGAACTTCTCTCAAAATATGGTATTTTTAGCTAAATATATTTTATTAGGTATAAATCCTCAAACCTGGCCAGGCACGGTGGCTCACGCCTGTAATCCTAGCACTCTTGGGAGGCCGAGGTGGGTGGATCACTCGAGGTCAGGAGTTCGAGAGCAGCCTGAGCAATAGTGAGACCCTGTCTCTACTAAAAAATAGAAATTATCTGGCCAACTAAAAATATATATAGAAAAAAATTAGCCGGGCATGGTGGCGCATGCCTGTAGTCCCAGCTACTTGGGAGGCTGAGGCAGTAGGATCGCTTAAGCCCAGGAGTTTGAGGTTGCTGTGAGCTAGGCTGACGCCATGGCACTCAAGTCTAGCCCGGGCAATAGAGCGAGACTCTATCTCAAAAAAAAATCCTCAAACCTATTTGAGTCAAATAAACTAATAGGTAAGAAAGCACTTTAAATATTGTGAAGCAGTTACAAATGCAAGGAATTTAGGGGGGGCAGTGAGTGAAGAGGGTGTGGGTAGAGGTTATTGTCATTGTGTGGACTGTCACCTGTCGTAAGGATTACATTTGGCGAGAGAACAATAAGCCCTTTTTTCATTTTGTGCTTGGAATGTATGTTACTGTATACAAAGCAATGGGGGGGGGGTCTCCTTAGAACCTCCTCTTAAGTCCACAGGAAAATTCTGTCTTCATTCTAGGGGACAGTGGCTTATGGGACCTTAGGAACCCTGGCTCTAATATCCAATCATTGTAGCTTTTGACCTTCTCTGCCTGCTGCTGACTCTTCAGAGGACTTCCTTGTGGTGGTGATAACCCACTGGTTGAAGAATTCAATATAGTGGAAGTTAATATAGTAGCTACTGTTGAACCACATTGTCTCGTATAAACCTTGAGGGAATCTAATACGGTGGAGGGTGTAGTTACATTGCTACTCTTACAGATAAAGCAACCACAATCTTAAGTCTTCTTGTCTGTGTCTAGCATATAGGTGCTCAATAAATATTTGACTTAAAATAAACCTTGTTCTATTTCTTTTCTCTTACCTTTGATTTTTTTCATTTGTCTCCTATATGAAGAATGCTATGTTATTTTTAAGAGAAATTATTAATAAGTAAATAGAATTTAGATCTCTTCCTTGAGGAATTTTTAACCAAGATTAATGTATCCTAATATCAGAGTGAAAATAAACTGCTTAATACAAAATACCATCCAACACGTTTCAAAGTAGAGGACTTTCCTATTACTTAGACTTTTTATTCTAGAGAGCAAGCCTTTCTTTAGTTTAACTTGCAAAAGAGGCAGTGTTTTTCTTTGCCAGTACTCTGTTAATAGCAAAATGTTCATTAATTAAAAATAGCTGCTCGATACAGGAAACAGCTCATGTAGCAGCTTCTGACACTGTTCTAAAAACAGACGTGAGCTCCTCGAGTGCTAGAGAAGAATGAGCACTGAAAACTGAACAAATTCAGGTAAAGTCTGTTTTAAGAAAGATCCATGTGTCTTTACTTTAATGTTTTCCTGATTATAAAAGTCTTACGTGTTCACTATTAAAAAATATTATAGTAAGATATTATGTAGAAAGTGAATATCTCACCGAATTTGTTGCATCTCTTTAGTCTGTTGGTTTCTAGCAGATTTTTAAATGCATACACAAATAGCACATACTTAAAATAGAATTGTATAAAAAAATACAATAACTTGTTTTTTGTTGTTATAGATTAGACATTTTCCATATCATTCTTTTAAAATTCTCTTCCTTTATTTTTACTATCTTTTTTAAAAGACAGCATAGTAGTTTACTATAATTTCTTTAAATCAGTTTTCTATTAATAGAATTGTGGATTGATACCCTTTTATATAAAAACATTTTTTTTCCTTGGAAGTCATTGTTTCTAGATCAGATACACTTGTCATTGAACACATTTACCAAACATAATGTGTCAATAGTGTAATATATTGAGATTTTACTATGTATCTAGAACTTTTGTAAGAACTATCCTGTGAAAATTAGAAGAACAATTCTATCTTACGAGGGAATTGCCATTTTTGTCCCTCCTCTAGAGAAGCAGAAAGCGTTCCGAGTTCCCCGTATGCCACGTTCGTACTCCCTAGGATGGACTGAAAGCTGGGGGTGCCTGGGTCAGACAGGCAAGAGCCCCTTAAATCCAAAGAAGCAAGCGGGACACCAGCTGCCTCAGTGTGAGAGAGAGCAGAGCCTACACGTTCTTGTGGGAGTCACTGATGTTTAAATATCTGCCGGTTTCCATGACAGGTTTTGGAAAACCTGCTGTTTTCACCCTGTGAGTGCTTTGAAGATTTATTTCCTGGGCTATTACCACAAATTGTTTGGTGTAGTCCTTGCTGACTTCCAAATTCTGGTGTGAATTTACTGGGTACCCAGGGCCTCTCCGCAGACTGGTCTGTACCCCGGTGTGCCTTACCAAACACCGAGAGTTGCCAGCTGAGGCTGAGATGTCCCATCCTTGGCTGTCCCTCCCTGTTGGCCTTCGTAGCTCTGCTCGTTGTTTTGTGTTACAAATGGAAACTTTAAATTTTTGTCATTATTAATTGCTTAGGCTCTGTGATAATTAATTTTGGGTGTCAGTTTGACTGGATTAAGGAATACCTAGAGACCTGGTCACACATTCTCGTGGAGTGTCTGTGAGGGTGTGTCCAGAGGGGTTTGGTGTTTGAATGGGGAAGATCTGCTCTTTCTGCGTATGAGCACCATCCAGTCGGCTGGGGGACTTGGCAGAACAAAAAAGGCAGAAAGAAGATGATTCCCCCACCCCCTGGCCATTCTCTCTCTCCCCCTTTCTCTCCCTTCTCCTCTCTCTCCTCTCCTGGAGCTGGAATGCTCTTCTTTTCCTGCACTTGGACATCAGAGCTCCAGGCTCTTCAGCTTGTGCACACTAGGACTTACATCAGTGCCCCCCCCCCCGAGGTCTCGAGCCTTTGGCCTCAGACTGAGAATCACACCATTGGCTTTCCTGGTTCTAAGGCTTTGAGACTTGGACTGAGCCAGGCCACTGACATCCCTGGGTCTCCAGCTTGCAGCCGGCCTGTCATGGGACTCTCAGACTCTATAATCACTGGAGCCAATTCTCCTAACAAATCCCCTCTCACTGTCTGCATCTGCCTATATCCCATTGGTTCTGTCTCTGTGGAGAGCCCTAATGCAGACTCTAAGAAAAGTCTCCTGAGGCTTAGAAGGTGTGTTTCATTTGTTTAAATTTTAAATTGATCCCAGGTATAATGTATTAACTTTTCAGAAGAAACAAAAGGTTTATTCCTCATTACATTTCTTCATAAGTAACTAGTCTATTGGGAAGTTTAAAATACCACCAGAGGGGACCTCTGTTTTGGTTATTTATTGCAGTATAATAAACCACTTCAAAACTTAGTAGCTTAGAACGGCAATTTATTTTATTTTTATTTTTTGAGACAGGTTCTCATTCTGTTGCCCAGGGTGTAGTATGCAGTGGCATCATAATAGCTCACTGCAACCTCAAACGTCTGGGCTCAAACCAACTTCCTGCCTCAGCCTCCTGAGTAGCTAGAACTATAGGTGCTTGCCAACATGCCCAACGAATTTTTCTGTTGTAGAGATGGGGTCTCACTATGTTGCTCAAGCCGGAGAACAGCAATTTATTATCTCTCATGATTCAGTGGCTGATCAGGCAGTTGTTCTGTTCCATGTGGTGTTGTTTGGGTGCTAGAACGGCTGTGGTCCTCTGAGACTCGGATGGGGGCTCAGCTGTGTCCCAGTGGCTGCTTGGGTCGCCTGTGGATTGGTGTCTGAGTTCCAAAAGGGAGGCAATGGATGCTGCTTGAATATTGAAGAGCTATGCCCAGAACAGGCCGTATGCTAATGGTCAAACCAGTAATAAACCCAGCCCATAGTCAGTGCGGGAAGGGACTAAACAAGGATGTAAATGCCTGCAAGTGTGCTTCATTTGGGATGATCCCCAAAATAGCAACTGGCTATAGTGTGCTGTCTGGCCCCTCCCCGTGCACAGTATACCAGCCCACATAAGCCCCCTCCATTACTATACCAGCTGGGCAAGTCCAGGATCTCATCATCTCAATCAGGTCCAGGTGCAGAGGAAGCTCCCTGGGTGTAGCGTGTGGCAAACTGAACACCTATGAACTAAAGAGACAAGTTATTTGGCCCCTTCTTCCACTCCACTCAACATACAATGGTGATTCAGGGACAGGAAAATTGCAACAGGCACTCCCCTTCAAAAAGCTAGTAGGGGCTGTGAAGAAATCAGAACCCTGATACACTGCTGGTGGGAATGTAATATTGTGCAGTCACTTTGGAAAACAGTCTGGGTAGTTCCTCAAAAGGTTAAACAGTTACCATATGAGCCAGCAATTCTATACGTAGGCATATACTCAAGAAATGAAAGTATATCTTCACAAAAACTTGTACATGAATGTTTATAGCAGCAGTATAATAGTCAAAAGGTGGAAACAACCCAAATCATCCATCAGTTGGATAAATAAAAGGTGGTATGTCCATACAGTGGAATATTTTTTTCAGCCATAAAAAGGAATGAAGTACTGCTACCTACTACAGCGTGGATGAACCTAGAAAATATGCTAAGTGAAAGAAGCCCATCACAAAAGACCACATTATCATTTACAGGAAATGTCCCAGACAGGCAAATCTATTGAGACAGAAAGTAAATTAATGTGATGGCTTAGGGCTAGGGAGTGATAGCCAAAGGTATTAGTTTCTTTCTTTTTCTTTTTTTTTAAAGGTAAGCTGTGTTGCCTGGCTAGACTGTAGTGGCATCATCACATCTCATTGCAACATCAAATTTCTGGGCTCCAGCGATCCTCCTGCCTCAGCCCTCCGTGCTCTACCACACCTGGCTGATTTTTCTGTTTTTTGTAGAGATGGAGACCAGCTCAGGCTGGTCTCGAACTCATGGCCTCAAGTGATCCTCCTGCTTTGGCCTCCCAGGGTGCTAGTGTTGCAGGCGTGAGCCATCGTCCCTGGCCTATAGATTTCTTTATGATGCGATGGAAATGTCTAAAATTGATTGGCTGTATGTATCTGTGAATATAGTAAAAACTTTTAAATTATAAACATTAAATGAGTGAATTATATGGTACATGAATTATCCCTCAATAAAAAGCAAAAGGCAGGAGGTGGGAATGGGAGGCACGTAGCAGTCACTGGTCCATAGCAGTTCCAACATTTAGCTAGATATGTGTCCTCGTTTAGGAACCAGTTGACTACTTGGGTGGTTCTCTGTGGCCGTCATCTCCATCCTCTAGGCTCTTTGCTATGTCTTCTGAATCTTCTGACTTTTCCTCAAGAAATGGCCCATGTTTTTAGTCTCTTCCTGCCTGAATAAGGGCCCTGATATTTTTCATTTTGAACTGTCACCATCCTCTTCGTTCAGGCTGATGGTGCTTTTACTGATTACATTTCTCTGAAAGACTTTGTGGGTTTTCCCATGGATCTCCTAGGGATTCACAATAACATTAGATTAAAAAAACCACTCCCACAAATCTCTTGAGACAGGACTCTCTCTGGTTACCTTGGACTGCCTTTAAGTCTGAATGTTGTATGAGATTGATTATCTTAGAAGCTTACTGTCTGGTTTAGCTGGTACTCAAGACATACCCTTAAAATTCTTCAAAGCCTTTTTTGGTCTAGCTCTGTGATTCAAAAAGCATGGTGTGTGCACTGGCAGTGTTAGTATCACCTAGAAACTTATTATGGAGGTCAGACCCCATCCCAGGCTTGGTAAATCAAAAACTGTGAAGGCCTGGCCCAGCAATCTGGGTTTTGATAAACTCCCCAGATGAGTCTGATGCACACAAAGTTATAGTAGAACCGCAGGAACTGAAAGCCTAGCAGCAATCACCTAAAATCTTTGTGAGGTCTCCATAAAAGGTCTTGTCCCACCGCATCCTTGAGGCTGCATTCTACTGGCGGCACAGGATCTGGTCTTTGCCCTGAGGCCATTTCTTACTTTGAGTGGCTTTAGCTCAGATGCTGAAATGAGGAAGTGTTTTATTTTTGAACCCATCTTATCCAGCTCCTTTATATTTCCTCTAAATTCTGCTTTTAAGCAGGAACCAAATAGTTCCCTTTTTCGTTCTTCTCACTACTCCCGCATTTTATTGTAGGCAGCTAAATTAAGCCATTTGGAACTTTCAGCATTCTTCCTGGAATTCCCCTTAGTGAGATGAGTTCATTAGATTCCCTTTCTATCGGCCACATTGCTGCATGATATGGATCTGCTCATTTTTCTTAGGTCCCCATTTCTTCAGCCACTAATGACCTTTCTATACTGTTTTTCAAGTCTTTACCAACAGTCTTCCAGCTTTTGTCTATCACCTGTACCCAAAGCCAGTACGTATTTTGGGCTCTAGTTAGAGCAGAGCCCCAGTTCTGGTACCAATTTTGTTTTGGTTATCTAATGTTGCATAACAAATCATCCCCAAGTCTAATGGCTTAAAACAATTGTTTTCTTGTAGTTTTGTGGTTTGGCCAGAGTTTGGTAGGGATGGCTCATTTCTGATCTATGTGATGGCAGCTTAATTAGGGCTACAGATTTATTTCCAAAATACCAGTTACGTGACTGGAAAGTTGCTATCAGCTGGGATTGTAGCTGGGACTATCCACCAGGGTCTTGATTCTCCTCCATTCATGCTTTCTGATGCGTATGCCTGCTTCGAACTTCTTACAACACGACAGCTGGACTCCAGAAAGTAGGAAGGAGAAATTGACAGACTCTTAATGATTAATCTCAGAATCGGCACAATGACATTTGTGATCTTTTCTATTGGACCAAGCAGTCATAGGCCCAGTGCAGATTCAAGGAGGTGGAGAAATAGGCCGGGCACGGTGGCTCACGCCTGTAATCCTAGCACTCTGGGAGGCCAAGGCGGGTGGATTGCTCGAGGTCAGGAGTTCGAGAGCAGCCTGAGCAATAGTGAGACCCCGTCTCTACTAAAAAATAGAAATTATCTGGCCAATTAAAAATATATATAGAAAAAAATTAGCCGGGCATGGTGGTGCATGCCTGTAGTCCCAGCTACTCGGGAGGCTGAGGCAGGAGGATTGCTTGAGCCCAGGAGTTTGAGGTTGCTGTGAGGTAGGCTGACGCCACGGCACTCACTCTAGTCCGGGCAACAGAGCAAGACTCTGTCTCAAAAAAAAAAAAAAAAAAAAAAAAAGGAGGTGGAGAAATAGACTCCGCCTCTTAGTCGGGGGTAGTGACAAAATTTTTGGCTATCATTAATCCAGTCAAATCTGTTAGTTTTTTTCCAACAGTAAAGATACTCTTGGGTTAAGGTTATGAGTTGGTGAAAAGTAATTGTTTACTACTTGAAAAAACATTTGAAGATCTGAAAGGAAGTTAAAAGAAAACTTTTACATATAAACAGCCTCTGTTGATATCTGTTTGTAGAAATTTTAAGTGGTACATTTCACAGATGGAGAAATCATTTTTTGTAGAATTAAATTTTAAAATTCTTCAACAGAATAATACTGTCTAGCACCTTTGGTTGTGTCAGGATTTGTGTGTGACAGATAAATGTGAATGCATTTATACTTATTTCATCTTAGCAGCGAACTATTTATTTTTAATAAAGGTTGCTTTGTATACTTTTAAATGTAGAGAAATAGTCCCCTTCCACAGCACTCGTCCTCAAAATAGCAACTAAATGCTGTTTAAGAGTTATGAACAAGGAAAGACAGAATCTGGATGCATTGTAGAAATGATTGTGGGAAACCAAGAGGGTGAATAATGGGATGAAAGAATCCCAAGCCTGTTTACCACTTGGAACTTGTGTGCAGCTGTTTCCAGATTGGTAGGAGAGGACAAAACAGGTGGCGGCAGAAGTTGTCTCTGCTTTTGCTCATTTGCACGAATCATCATTAGGTTTGCTCGTACAGCATAGTACATGGCTTCCTGAATTTGTTATGTGCTTAGGTTAGTAAATTTCCCTGTATCCAATTTGGAGTTCTATTTAGAAGAAAAAAATCAAATTACTGCTGCTCTGTTACCATAGTGATTCAACAGAGTTTATATCCATCTTTGAGTTTTAAAATCCATAGAATCTGACTAGTATTAAGTCTTTGGTCTTTTTCCTGTTTTTGGCTTATTATTGTATTTTTGGTTTAATGCTTTTGGGTTGTTTTGTACTTTTTCTTTCTTTTGTTTTTATTAGAGGCAGGGTTTTGCTGTGTTGCTCAGGCTGAGTTTAAACTCCTGGGGCTCAAGCGATCCTTCCCAGTAGCTGGGACTGTGGGCATGTGCCAAAAAGTTGTAGTTAAGTATCGAAATAATACATTCTTTCCTCAGCATGATTGTTTGTAAAATGTTGGAACAACCCTAGTTTCCCTTAGTTTTGATTTTACTCTCCTACACCCAGGTAGTTACCAAACTGTGACTGATGGTCCTTCTTTTTCTCTCCATCTCTCTTCTTGGTTCTTCTATTTGTTTTTCTTTTCTGTCCTTGTACCTTACCGAGACTGGTGGAGTGACACATTTAGGAATGAGCTTATGGGTAGTGTGGATGTGGCATGATCCTGATTGTGATACATGGTGTATGATTCTGTGTGAGGAATCCTTCTAGCTTCTCGCTATCGTCCATCCCAATGTCAAACGTCCCTGGCATGATACCGACAGTTTCACAGTGATTCCCATACTCTCAGTTTGAAGAAATTATCTCCTTCAGTGTCTCCACAAATTATAATTTCATTTGCTTTGGGATATGCTATGCACTCATTAATCCATCAAGCAATTGTTCTGTGAACTAGGAGACGGAGGTAAACAGGAAATGGTCACTGTAATTGGCACCCTAGTCTCCAGTCTTCATGTTCTTCTTTCACAGTCTGATTTGAAAGCCAGACATGGTTTTACGAAGGTTCAGATCATACATTTGTAGAATGTTAGGGGAGATGTCAATTTTTTTGGTGCTCTCCAGCCTTCACACCTATACTTCAGTCATAGGACCTTATGTTAATAGTACCTTATTTCAGAGTTTGTAAAAATCTGTGTGCTCTCACTATTTTAAACTCCTATTGTTAAGAATGTATTCTTATATATAATGTTTAACTTATCCTTTATTTCCCTTTGGTAGATACGGAACCTTCTAATTACCTTCTAGGTTTTTTCACAGACTTCTCGTTGCTGGGCTAATTAATATTAATCCCCTAAAAATTTTTCTCATAGATCCCACTTCTCCCCATAGCTTTAGTAAATTGTCCAAATAGTTACATACATTTAGTATTCAACAGAATTATTTTTTCCACTTAACCTTCTCTCTATAGATATCTAAGCAGCAAAATTCATAAAGTATCGTTTTTCTACTGTTAACTCTTCAGAAATATAATTGATGAAATAATTTAAAAGTTGGAAGGGATCTTGGAAATTATGCAATTTAGAGCCCTTGCAAGTGTCTATTTGCATGGTTATTGCACATGGTAATACACAAGCTTGATATGTAGAATAAACATAATTTAGAAATGGAGGAAAATAGTAATGCATGTAAATAGAGTATACTTATTCTGTCCTTTATACTCCATCTGTCTTGAATACTGTTTAATGACAAAATTCCCTGTTGTGACCTATTTAATTTATTCATAAATTGTGTAAAGCCTATTTTTTGTTTCTGTTTTTTTGAGACACTGTCTCATTGTCTCCCTAGTGGCATCATCATATAGTTCAGTGGAACCTCAAACTCCTGAGCTCAAGGGGCTCTTCCTGCCTCAGCCTCCTGAGAAGCTGGGACTATAGGTGTGCCATCACACCTAGATAATTTTTTCTGTTTTTGGTAGAGACAGGGTCTCCCTCTTGCTCAGGCTGGTCTCAAACTCCTGAGCTCAAGCCAACCTCCTGATTCAGCCTCCCAGAGTGCCAGGATTACAGGCGTGAGCCACTGCACCTGCACCTGATACACCCACAAAAACTACAACGTTCTGATGAAAGAAATCCAAGGTCTAAGTAAATGGAGGGGAGAGGGGCAGAGCAAGATGTCAGAGTAGGACTCTCCAGTGATTGTCCCCCATAGAAACATCCATTGAACAACTATCCACATGTAAAAATACCTTCCATAAGAGCTAAGAAATCAGATGAGAGATATGAGTACCTTGTTATGGCACAATAATAAGAAAAGACGCATTGAAGAAGGTAGGAAAGACATTCTTACGATACCCACATGACCCCTCCGCCAACTCCAGGCAGCACAGCTTGCAGAGAGATACCATTTGCTGGGGGCAAAGAGAGGGAAGCAAGCATAGGACTTTGCCTTGTGCCCTGCCACAGTAAAACTCAGCATTGAGCAGACCCCACAGCCCATATTCTGGGTTGGTACTTGTAGACTGTATCTCTTGACCTGTCCTAGTGGCAATTGGGATCACCTAGCCTCAGGCTTTAGGCTCATGTGGTGAACTCGATCTGTGACTGGGACCACCAGCAGGCTGATGTCAGCAGCCTGCAGGCCTCAGAAACCCTGGGCTTCTAGCCTGCCTTAGCACTGCACCCACCTGTTGTAGCAGGCCCCAGGCTTCTAGCAGTGTTCTACTGGCCACAGCTACACTGGGCTTTTGCTTATGCCCCAGTGCTTTACCAGGTGTATCTTCCCCAGGTTCTGGCAGTGCCCTACTGGCACAACTGCACCGGGCTTCTGGTGCTCTCCAGCACTGTGCCTGCCACAGGGCTCAGGGCTTTCCCAGACAAAGCCAGTCTGTGAAGACCAGAATAAGTGATTATTTCTTCAAATACGCAGACTTTGACAACAGGGATCAGGGAAACGTGACATCACCAAAAAGACAAAATGAGGTGCCAGTGAATAACCCTAAAGAAATGGAGATGTGTGCGCTACCTTGTAAAGAATTCAATATAACTGTTTCAAGGAAGCCCAGTAAACTTTTGTAAAATTCAGAGAAACAATTCAATGAAATGAGGAAAACAATAAGTGACCAGAATGAGAAATTTAAGAGCAATGGAAATAATAATAATAAAGTAGAAATCCTGGAGCTAAAAAAATACAGTGAACAAAGTGAAAAATGCAATAGAGAGTATCAACAGCAGAATTGATCAAGCAGAAGAATCTGTGAACTCAAAGACAGGTTCTTTGAAAATATACAGTCAGAGGAGGAAAAAGGAATGAAAAGGAAGGAAGAAAGATTATAGGATTTATGGGATAGCATCAAAAGAGCAAATGTTTGAGTCCAGAAGTTCATGAAGGAGAAGAAAAAAATAAAAGGATAGAAAGCTTATTTAAAGAAATAGTAGTATAAAACTTTCCAAACCTGGATAAAGATGTAAATATCCAGGTTCAGGGTTCACGAAGGTCAAACATCTCCAATCAGGTTTAATCCAAATTAGACTAACTCAAGACATAATCAAACCATCAGAGATCAAAGACAAAGAGAAGATCCTGAAGGCAGCAAAAGAAAAGACGCAAATAATATATTAGACTTCCAATAAGGCTAGCAGCAAACTTCTCAGCAGAAACTTTACAGACCAGGAGAGAGATGGATTTAGTATATTCAAAGTGCTGAAGTAAAATGCCTGCCAACCAAGAATACTGGACCCAGCCAATTTGTCCTTCAGAAATGAAGGGGAGAGATAAAGACTTTCCCAGAAAAATAGGCATAAGCTGGGGAGGATCATCACCACCAGACTTTTCAAAAATAAGGAATCTTAAAGGGAGTTTTTCAAACTCGAAGAAAAGGATGCTAATGAGTAACATGAAAACATCTGAAAGTATAAAACTCACTGGTGAAAGTCAAATTCAGAATACTCTAATGGTGGTGTGTAAATTACTTATTTCTTCAGTATGAGGATTGAAAGACAAAACTATTAAAAATAACAGCTATAATTTGAGGGACATATAATATACAAAGATATAAATTTTGACATGAAAAATTCAAAATGAGGGGAGGGGCAGCAAGTGAAGTAAATAAATAGACATACAGTATTCATGGATTAGAAGACTCATGTAGTAAATACGTCAATCCTAAATTGATGTATAGGTTTAACATGATTCCTGTAAAGATTCTAACAAGATTTTTGTAAGTATAAAAAAGATTATTCTGAAGTTTACATGCAAAGGCAAAATATCCAGAATAGCTAACAGTTTTGAAAAACAAATAATGTGGGTAGAATCACTCTATCCAATTTTTAAGATTTATTATGTAGTTACAGTCATCAAGATTATGGTATTGGAACAGAGATAGATGAATAAAGCAATCAAAATAAATGCACACAAATACAGTAAAGTGATCCTTGACAAAGGTACAAAAGTATTAGTCAAGGAAGGATGGTCTTTTCAACAAAAGATTGTAGAGCAACTGGATATCCATGAACAAAAGCATAAACCTCAACCTACACCTTAGACCTTCCACAGAAATTAGCTCAAAGTAGATCATTGATTTAAGTGTAAAACATAAAATTGTAAAACTTTTATTACAAGGGTCATAGGAGAAAATCTTCAGGACCTGTGGCTTAGCAAGAAGTTGATAGCCATGACACCAAAGAGCATGATCCATCAAAGAAAAAATTGATAAATTGAATTTCATTAAAATTTTTTAAAAAGTCTGTTAAAAGGGTGAAAAGACAAGGTATAAACTAGAAAACAAATCATCTGGAAGTCCTGTGTTTGACAAAGAACTCAAATCTAGAATATATAAAGAAATTTCAAGACTTTATGCTAAAAATACTTCAATTAATTAGTGAATGGGCTAACAACATACTGACACATTTTAGCACAAAGGATACATAGAGAACAAATGAAAATAAGCACATGTGGACACGTATCACTGCAGGAAGTAGTTGTACTTTTGTGCATTTATCCCAGAGAAGAGTTAGATCCACACAAAAGTCTGTATATGAATGTCCATACCAGTTTTGTTTGTAATAGCCAAAAACTATAAATGATCAAATGTTCTTTAAAGCATGAATGGCTAAACTAACTGTACATCCACACAATGGAATTCTTTGCAGTAGGAAAAAGGAACATGCTATTGGTAACCTGCAAAAGCTTGAATGAATCTCAAGGGCATTATGTTGAGTGAAGAAGATAATCTCAAAAAGTCATATACTGTGATTCCACTTATATAATGTTTTGTAAGTGGCAATATGGTAGAGATGGGGAACAGATTAGTGGTTGCCAAGTGTTAGGGATGGTGAGAGAAGGGTGTGGCACAGGGGAACTGTTTGTGAGAATAAGATCGTCTATATCTTCATTGTGGTGGTAGTTACACAAATCTATGCAAGTGATAAATTGGTGTAGAAGTAAACACATTATACCAATGTCAGTGCCCAGTTTTGATACTGTATTATAGTTATATAAGATGTAATTATCAAAGGAAACTGGGTGAAGGGTACACTGGACCTCTGTACCATTTTTTTGCAACTTAATTGCAAATAACCTATAATTATTTCAAAAGAAAAAGTTAAAGATACACCCAAACTTTAGACCTACACTGTCCGCTAGCCACAGCTTGTTTTAAAAATGAACATCTCAGCCTGGCACAGTGGCTCATGCCTGTAATCCTAGCACTCTGGGAGGCTGAGGCGGGAGGATAGCTTGAGGTCAGGAGTTTGAGACTAGCCTGACCAAGAGGGAGAATCCGTGTCTATAAAACAGAAAAATTAGCCAGGCATGGTGGCCTACACCTGTATTCTAAGCTACTCGGGAGGATGAGGCAAGAGGATCAATTGAGCCCAAGGAGTGTGAGGTTGCAGTAAGTTACGATGTCACCATTGCACTCTATCCTGGACAAGAGTGAGATGCTGTCTCCCAAAAAAATAAATAAATAAATAAAATTAAAATTGACATCTAAATTAAATAAAGTTAATTTCAGTTCTTTGGTCGCATGAGCCATGTTTGAAGAGCTCATGTAGCTACCTTATATAGCACAGACCTGAAAGCTTTCCATTACCACGGAAAGTTCAGTTGGGCAGTGTGTTTCAGACAAATCCCTCTACAATGCCAGTTACCTCATGTGTTTGTACCTATGTGGATTTCTTAGAGAACTGCTTCAAACTTATAAATCAAAAGAAGAATCTGTAAAATTAAATAGAAGAAATGGATTTATCTTGCAGTTTTAAAAGTACTGTGATATTTGAGGTAGCATCCCATAGTTTAATATGAAAAGGAAATGGAACATTTGCTTCATGTTTGAAATTGGAATAAGGTTTTTTCCTTATCTGCAAAAGCAGTTGCTGTTTTTTCCATAATCACAGTAGAGTATATGTAGGAGATAGGCAAAATAGGGAAGATAGATAGGTAGAGAAAAGAGAAATCAGCATGAAAAATGTTTTGAGTGTCCCAAACTTTTTGTTGCCATTTTCTGTTTTGTAGTAATCAGCTTACCCACAGTAGCTTACCATTGCAGAGGAAGCGTGGTTTAGCCGCCAGACCTTAAGCCAGAGTTCTATTTCTATCTCAGAGTGACCTTGAGGAAGTAACACATTTACTCTTCTCATTCTCACAGCCAATAAGAAAATTAAGATAAAAGCAACGATTGCAAGATGTGTTATTCTATGATAAAATGATCTCACCATTCCTGGTTATGTGCAAAACAATTTGCTTACAAGTGGATTATTATAAATACAGTTTTGAAGAATTTAGTTATGAAAAGAGTCACATGAAGTAGAAAAGAGGAAGTTTACCAGGCATAAGAAGTTTCAGGTTTTAAGTTTGGGGAGGGAAACACAAGAATACAAAGACATAGGATAAGAGTTTTTATTCATCCTAGCTTAATTTGACAAACCTTCAGGAGGATAAGCAGATGCTCTCTGCACTTCAGAGATTAGATGTTGAAGTTAAGTAGCCTCAGATTTGCATCCCAGCTCTGCCGTTTAGTCTCTGGAAAGTTAACTTTCTTAGTTATGGATGATCTATAGATGGTCTCAGTCTCACCGCCTGGTATCATTTTTTTTGTTAGGGTTGTTATTAACAGGGTTCTTAGCAAGTTAAGTATACAGCTGTACTTACTGATGATAATTTTCATTTTATCGAGGCATAAGTATAATGATGGCGGTGTTAGGAACAGATAAACGGTTTAGCTTACTCTCCTTTTATGATGCTTTATTTTTAGCCACATATTGATTTTTTTAAAGGGAGGGTACTAATTTTTGCTTTATAACAAATTGGTTAAAATAGTGGTATCTAAAGCAATTCAGAAATTTAAACATGTGTATGACTAAATTGGTCAAAATCACTTGATGTAAAGCCAAGAGGGATAAATCTGTTCTTATAAAATCTAGCAGGCCAAGATATAAGCAGTGAACTCAGAAAAATAGCACCCATTCATGAGAGAGATTTTTATTTCTGTGTAATCCCTGCTATATTTTTCTACAGCTAGATCCACCAAATATCTGAATGAACAGTGAAAACAGTTGACGGTAAAGCTATGTAAAAATCTACAGTGTACACTGTCAAATCGTCAGAAAACATTCCACATAACTTTTCCTTTCCTTTGCCTTCCAAACTGCTAAAACTTTGAAAAAGAGGTCAGGAACAAGGGCCAACATGGTTATGAGGATCTCTCTGGCCCTAGGGCACGGTCGAAAAGCAGCACAGTTCCAGTTTTAGCCCATAGGTCATTGGCATATGGTCAGTTTGTTGTTTCCTGCCATACTACGTTGAACTAGAGAGGGAACCAAAAATGCTGACATCCTCATTCGCCTTTGTTACTCACGCCTGCGTGTAAACACCAGCACTTACTGTATAAAACCTACCCTGACTGCAGAGGACACCCCCAGCTCTCAGCTGACCTGGATGAGGGTGGCTTGAATTGGTGAAGTTTGGAGAGAGTAGCCCTTGGACGGGCACCACCGCACTGTATGAACATGCCACGTCTCATTACTACACTTTCACGTCACAGACATTGGCTTTCAAAGCCTGTAAAAATAACATTCATTGAGAGCAAGTCGATTGCTGCAGGTGGGTTATTAGCTCTCAAAATCCCCACCCCATGATGGATAATAGCATGTTTAAGAAAGGGCTATTTATAACACCTTGGAAATAGCACTGAACGAAATCTATCAGAAGCTCTGAAGTGTATATATCTTCATGATATCAATGTAGCTATGTCTGGCCTACCTTAGTACGGTTGGCCTCGGTTCTCATATACATAAAATGGGAGGATTTCTAAATTTCCAAGACTTTATGATTTTAGTGTGTATTTCTCTAACTAATTTCCTCCAGGCTTCCATTTCTTGGCTTAAACAAATGCTGCATTAAATGTTTATTTTACTAGACTCATCAGAATTACTTCAAATACTTTCAAAGTGCTTTATGGCAGTACAGTTTTCAGTTTATTTGTTCAGAAACACAGTAATTTGAAGAAGTGATATTACAAAGTTGAACTGAGTCTTTGTATTAATAGTTCGATTCTGACTATGAGGTCTACATATCACATGCAAAGAGAAATTAGAATTTGGGTTAGTATGTAAATGTTGAATCTACAGGGTGATAAGTCTTTAGGTGTTTTGAGAAGTCTGTTATGTCATATTAACAAAATGCTCATTTTAATCAGTAATTTTCTCTTATTAGCTTTACAAGGGTGAGAAATTTGCTTATCAGTGCCTTCCTCTTTTAAAAACCCTGATGTGTTTTCATAAAGAAGTTACTTGGGGCCAGGCGCAGTGTCTCATGCCTGTAATCCTAGCACTCTGGGAGGCCGAGGCGGGTGGATTGTTTGAGCTCAGGAGTTCGAGACCAGCCTGAGCAATAGTGAGGCCCCGTCTCTACTAAAAATAGAAAGAAATTAGCTGGACAACTGAAAATATATATAGAAAAAATTAGCCAGGCATGGTGGCGCATGCCTGTAGTTCCAGCTACTCAGGAGGCTGAGGCAGGAGGATCACTTGAGCCCAGGAGTTTGAAGTTGCTGTGAGCTAGGCTGATGCCACGGCACTCTAGCCTGGGCAACAGAGTGAGACTCTGTCTCAAGGAAAAAAAAAAAAGAAGTTACTAAGTAAACTACATACCTATTCCTGGGAAGGAAATGGAAGGCCCTTGTCCTTTTGGGGATCCAGAGAGCTAATACACAGTCTCACTATTCAACACTGCTTTTGACTTTCTAATGGCCATGACAAAATCCTAAGATTCTTTAAGACCTCTTTTGAAAGGGTAGTTTGTTATAAACCTAAAGACCATAACTATAATAAAATCACATGCAGTTGATAACATCCTTCCTCACCCGCCCCCAGTATTCTTGGGCTTTTTCACTAGATTTTGAAACACCTTCATGGATTTTGAAATGCATTCCTTGCGTAGTTCTCTGAGGCTGCATCACTGCTAGAAGAAGAGTTATGAAACATAACTCTTCACTTCCCATTTAGTAGTTCTTTATCATGTCGAACACTAGATGTACGTGTGTCTGGTGTAAAAATACAGAATGCCTATAGATTTTACCAACAAATCATGGATCCAAATCTTTTCTCCAGAAGTAGGAAATAAGTTAATCAGAAGAATAAAAGTCACTGCTGGATGTCGTGAAAGGAATCTTTTATGGGGGGCTGTGAGTATTGTTTTGCGATTGCCATTTCTATAATGTATGAGTTTAAAACATTTGGATTTTTTGTGTACAAAGTATAAAAGTAGATGAAGTCACTGGTGTTTGTCTCTTTGTTTACTATGAGAGGATAATAAATGATTTTTACCATTATTGAAAAATGATTGTGGATTTTGTTTAGAATAGTTTCATGCTGTGGTTTTAGCACAAAGGTGTATATGTTTTCTTATTTCCCTGGTCCAGGAACAGTTACTTGAGGTGATGGCTTTTCTCTCTGTGGGTTCATAGCAGAGCAGTGTTTCCTGAGAGTAGTGGAAGTGAGCTGTGCTTTAAGTGCAATCACTGTGGACCCTTCTCACCTCAGTCTTTTTTTATTATAACCTCTTTCCTCCTATTTCCAATTTTAATCTGTCATCCTTCTATTTCTAATCGCAGAGTTATGCTTTAGCCAGTTTCTTAGAACTTAATTATGTACTTAACATTCTCTTGGTCGTCAGTTATTTGGGGATAAAATTCTCTCTACTTCTAAAACATTAGCAAGAAACATTGGTAATTCACAAGCTTAAGGATTTCTTGAAATAACCTGTTGTCTGATTTATCAGGATCTGGAATATAGTTGACTTGACTAGATCCTTCTATTGTTGTAGCTCAAGTGATCTTGTAGTTTTTTTATATTTACCAAAAGATCATTTTAGGTGAATGTCTTTGTTCAGAAAAATACTTAAAAATTTTAAACAGATATTTTTGTTGGGTAGGAAGGAGAAAGAAAATAAACCTCCAGGTATAACTTACTGATAACATTTTGAAGAGCTTTTCCTCTTTGTTTTGCAAAGGTGAAGCTATATGGTACATGGATTTTGCATTGTGCTTCTCTGCCTGCCCCTACCAGTTAACATTCAGTTATTTCAGGTTACTAAAAATTCTTAAGAAACATCTATTGCAGTCGCTGTATGATATTCTGTTACAGGGTAGTACCTTAATTTAGTTAACATGTCTACCATTGTTAGATATTAAAATTTTTAAGATTTTTTGCTTATAAATTACTGAGAGGAATGCTAGTTTTTAAGACTAACTGGGAAGATGCCTAGGGGGCAAATCCCACTGTACTTGTATTCTTGATTTTAGATAGTAATAATAACTTGACTGTATACACACACACACACACACACACACACACACACACGCACGTTTTTTTTTTGGAGAAAGAGTGTCACTCTGTTACCCAGACTGGAGTGCGGTGGCACTATCATAGCTCACTTGCAACCTCAAACTCCTGGGCTCTAGTGATCCTCCTGCTTCTACCTCCTGAGTAACTGGGATTTACAAGCATGTGCCACCACACCCAGCTAATTTTCTTATTTTTTTATAGACACGGGGTCTCACTATGTTGCCCAGGCTGGTTTCGAACTTGTGGCCTCAAGCAATCCTCCTGCCTTGGCCTCCCAAAGTGCTAGAATTATAGTCATGAGCCACTGTGCCTGGCCTTGACCTTATAATTTTTAAGGGCAAACACTGAATTAGGATTTTGAAAAAATGGATTGCACTTATCTTTGTGTAAACTTATGGATCTCATTTTTTTTTAACTTTTATTACTTCTATGTGGCAGATAACCTATGTGCTAGCCATTTTTAAAATATGGATTCTAGTTCAATATGGATTTCACTTTGGAAAGAGACAAAGTGGAGAGGGAGCTATAGAATTTATTCAAGTAGCTGGACAATTGAGGAAAATTAAAAGAAAGCTTCAACTAAGGCAGGTTCTCTATGCCCCAAGCCTCATGTAAATAGAAAACTAGATCCATACATACGAGATACATCAAGCATGGGTTGTGAAAATACTGGTACCTAGGCCGGGTACGGTGGCTCACGCCTGTAATCCTAGCACTCTGGGAGGCCGAGGCAGGTGGATCGCTCGAGGTCAGGAGTTCGAGACCAGCCTCAGTAAGAGTGAGACCCCATCTCTACTAAAAAAATAGAAAGAAATTATCTGGCCAACTAAAATATATATACAGAAAAAAATTATCCGGGCATGGTGGCGCATGCCTGTAGTCCCAGCTACTCGGGAGGCTGAGGCAGGAAGATCGCTTAAGCCCAGGAGTTTGAGGTTGCTGTGAGCTAGGCTGACGCCACGGCACTCACTCTAGCCCGGGCAACACAGCGAGACTCTGTCTCAAAAAAAAAAAAAAAAAAAGGGAAAATACTGGTACCTGGAAAAACACAGATTCGCAAGGCTTTGGCCAAAGTTTTTCTTTGTTTTACAAGGTTAAAAATGGACTGAGATTCTCCCTATAATTCAGCCACAGAAGGAAAAAAAAAGCTTTTTGTTCTTTATTCCCATTGTAAAGAGCCTCTGTGTCACAGACTTGCACCAAGATGGTGTGCTGACCTTTCTTGTGGAACGAATGGAACCGAGGTTAAAGTACTTTGAGTTACTTATAAATTAAGTGTGCCTTCTATCTTTAGTGTCATAAAGGTAATAGTAGAATAGAAATAGCTACAATAGTTTGATTGCACAATCAAAATATGAAAGTTTGAGGGCTTCTGTTTAAGTAATTGTAGATCAGAAAATTTGAGGAGGTTTTTTGTTTTTTTAATTTGACTTTAACATCTCAGGGGATTTATTTTTTCTTTGCTCTGCCTCTGTCTTCCCCTTGCTGGTTCAGATAATAATATGAATTAATTACCTGACTTTTCCATACAAATGAGTAAAATTTTATCAAATATATGCTACACTTAGAGTCATTTCTCTTCATTTTTATTGTAATTTAAAAATATATAGTCTGCTATCAACTCCCAGATATATCTGTATAATATTAAAAAGATATAAAAGTGGGTTTTATTATAGAACCTATGTTTTATTCTCTAATGACAAGTAATGAGAATATATTTATTTACAAGACTAAAAAGTAGACTCAGCCTGGGCATAGGGACTCACACCTGTAATCCAGCACTTTGGGAGGCTGAGGCAGAGGGAATCACTTGAGGCCAGGAGTTTGAGACCAGCCTGGGCAACATAGTGAGACCCTGTCTGTACAAAAAATTAAGTCGGGCATGATGGTGTGTGCCTGTAGTCCTACCTACTGGGGAGGCTTAGGCAGGAGGATCGCTTGAGCCCAGGAGTTCAAGGCTGCAGTGAGCTATGATTGTGCCATTGCACTCCAGCCTGGGCAACAGTGAGACCCTGTCTCAAAAAAAAAAAAAAAAAAAAACCCAAAAAAGCAGACTCAGAATTAGGCTGAAAACCACAGTAGTACTTGTTTGTTTGTTTTTTTTCTTGTATTTGCCCTGTTTTCTTTCTTTTGCGTTTCATCCATCTCAACCTGCTATAGCTTTTCTTCAGAATGTGCCTACAGTACACATAAGCATTCTAAGGTTCAACTTTGAACCAACTGGACTCTTGTCCAGCAGTTTATATACTTCTTGGCATCCTTCCTGCCCCTTTGTTTAATCTTTCCAACTCATTTTATCCTGGTGTTAGAGCTGACAGCTGCAGTTACATATGGAGTTCTTAGAGTAGCTGAACAATAAAATGTCATGACCTGGTTCTTCTATAGTTTTCACTGATGACTTAGTTTTTAGCTCTCTTAACACTAAAGTGGGAATAATCAAGTTGTGTAATTTTCTTTGGAAGTTCACAGTGTATAATTGATGAATATTTTTACCTCTTAATGTCTTTCTATAGCAGAAATGCTATAGATTTATTTGGCAGGTCAGATGGAACATTACAAGAGGAGAGTTTATTATAAAAGAAGTTGATAATTGATTCTGAGTGATACATCTCTTAAATTGTACTCTCTTTATTGAGCATGTATTGGACACAGTTTTTTGTATTATATACACATTATTTCTAATCCTCAGAATTATTAGATAGGTGACATGACCCTATTTTTCATATGGGGAAAACAGGCTCAGTGAGATTATATACCTATAATTCCATAGTTAATATTACATGGTAAGTAGTAGAACTGGTATTCAAGTTGAAGATCATCTATTTCCAAAGTTTATGGTCTATTTGTTGCACTCTGTGGCACTAATTTTTTTTTTTTTTTTTTTTTTTTTTTTTGAGACAGAGTCTCATTCTGTTGCCCGGGGCTACACTGCCGTGGCATCAGCCTAGCTCACAGCAACCTCAAACTCCTGGCCTCAAGCAATCCTACTGCCTCAGACTCCCAAGTAGCTGGGACTACAGGCATGCGCCACCATGCCCGGCTAATTTTTTCTATATATATTTTTAGTTGTCCAGCTAATTTCTTTCTATTTTTATAGTAGAAAAGGGGTCTCGCTTTTGCTCAGGCTGGTCTTGAACTCCTGAGCTCAAACAATCCACCCACCTCGGCCTCCCAGAGTGCTAGGATTACAGGCGTGAGCCACCACGCCCGGTTTAGCACCACTTACTGAAAATACTATCCTTTCCCCACTGAATTTCAGTGGCAACTTTGTGACCTCTACAGTTTTGACTGAGAATTCTGACATTTGACGTTTCCAGAATTTAAGCCACCTCAAATTCTTCCTGTGGATTTACTTAAATTGTCTCAATCGTAGGCCATGTTTTCTAATTTATCTTATGTAGTATAGTGCTCTGAATACATTGTATGAAAATGTTAGGAAATTTATCAGTCATGAAGAGGTCTTTATTAATGGGATGGCAACAGTTGGTGCATGCGTTACTGTAGAGAAGGAAAAGGAAACGGTTTTACATTGCTGAGTGGGAGCAGTTTGCGTGTTTCTAGGTCAAATCCTCCTAGCGGCACTTTTCCCCCAAATTTCTTCCCACTGAAAATTACAGAAGTCTGGATTGTAGTTCCTCTCACTGGATTGAGAGCAAATTTCAGAGGAGTCACCATTCAAAATAGAATTCTTCAACTGATGTGCTCTAGGCTGTCTGTTCAGTAAACCTACATATAGTTCACCATAGTTGGGACCGTTCACCCTCATTTATTTTATTTCACTTGTTCTTCTCAATAACCAATTTGATTTTTTTTTTTTTTTTTTTTTTTGCGACAGGATCTCACTCTGTTGCCTGGGGCTAGAGTACAGTGGTATCATCATAGCTCACCGCAGCCTCAAACACTTGGGGTTAAATGATCCTTCCTGCCTCAGTCAGCCTCCTGAGTAGCTGGGACTACAGGGGTACACCACCACACCCGACTAATTTTTTATTTTTTTGTAGAGACAGGGTTCTCCCTATTGCTCAGGCTGGTCTCAAACTCCTGGCCTCAAGAAATCCTCCCGCCTCAGCCTACCAAAGTGCTGGGATTATAGATGTGAGCCACTGCGCCTGGCCCAATTTGGTTTTTAAGTAAGCACTAAGATAAAGAATTCCGTGAAATACTTTTTGTTCAGGCCATAATGGAGTAAGGGATCTTGGAATACCCTCCTACCATTAAAAAAAAAACTATTAATACTGGAAAAACATATAAGTTTTATATGCATATATTAGACAGAAAAAGTTATAAATCAGGGATGTAAGCTTCTACCTTAAGGATTCAGAGAAGGAGTAAATTAAACTCTAAGTAGAAGGAAAGAAGTTAAAAGAAAGTAAAAGAAAACAGGCGATAGAGAAAAGAAAAAGTGTTTTCTTTGAAAAGTTTAATAAATTGATCAATCCCTTTTGAGACTTATCTGGAAGTAGCGAAAACAATTCTAATATCAGGATTCTATTAACAGGAAAAGTGATTGTTATGAATGACTCTATGCCAGTAAATTCTACAGCTTAGACGAAATAGGTAAATTCCTTTGAAAGACATACTGAGCAAAACAATACAGAAAAAGAGAGAGAAAATTCAAATAGCCCCACACCTACTAACAAAATTTAATTTGCAGTTTAAAATCTTCCAGCACATAAAGCCGTGATGCTGGTCCAGGGACCACACTTTGAGGACCACTGTCTTAAGCTGTGAGGTTCACGAGGGCAAGATCTAACTTTCAGGCCTCTTTTGATTACCTGCATATGGCATAACGTTCTTAGTAAATGTTTATCTCAGGGAATTGATTGAATGACATGATACCAAGTGGAGAAGGTCCTTTCCCTTGAAAAACCTAACTTTTAAACCTTTTTTCTTTGGTAAGGAACTTTTGACCTCCTCTCTAACTCATTTCAGAAAATGTATATACCTACTGATATGAGAAAGCTGTTGTTCCTTGTGAAACTGTACATGAGTAGGAATGCCTCAGGGTTTGCTTGGTGAACATGTAAAACATGTTGGGTATACCTGTGGGCTATGTTGTTCCAAGGCATGCTACTTTAACCTAAAATCATAAACCTATAGTCTTATATAAGTTACACTAAAAGGAACATTCTTCCTTTTTCTAGCAGTAGCAATTTGTTATTTTGGTCCAGGGGAGGGGAAGCAGGGATGGATTATGTGTGGATGTGGGTGTACCTGTGCCTCCCTTTTCCCTGGTATTATAGTTCTTTTGCATATTGTCTTGTCATTTAAAGAAAAGAGCCTGGCCAGGCACGGTGGCTCACACCTGTAATCCTAGCACTCTGGGAGGCCGAGGCAGGTGGATCGCTCGAGGTCAGGAGTTCGAGACCAGCCTGAGCAAGAGCAAGACCCCGTCTCTACTAAAAATAGAAAGAAATTATCTGGACAACTAAAAAAAATATATAGAGAAAAAAAATTAGCTGGGCATGGTGGCCCATGCCTGTAGTCCCAGCTACTTGGGAGGCTGAGGCAGTAGGATCGCTTAAGCCCAGGAGTTTGAGGTTGCTGTGAGCTAGGCTGACGCCACGGCACTCTAGCCGGGGCAACAGAGTGAGACTCTGTCTCAAAAAAAAAAAAAGAAAGAAAGAAAGAAAAGAAAAGAGCCAAATTATAGTGTCCCAATTGCTTGTTAAAATTCATGAGTTTCATCCAGCATGAATCACTTTTCAGCTGATGGTTGAAAATCCTCTAGTGAATAGCATTTAGGAGACTATTAGACGCCTTCTTAAAAAGTCAGATAGTGACTCTGAACAGTGAATTAGCTTAACCTGCAGGAGGGGACTGTATATCAGCTGGGGGAGGTCTCCTCTGAATGGGGTGGCAAGTATTCTTGGGCACAGAGTTTGTTTATTTAACGAAACTTGAAATGAATATATTGACATTTATTGGGCTGCTAATAGAAATTATGTTCCTGAGCAGTGCCAACCTGTATAAAATAAAAGTTAATTAAGTGGCTTAATTATACATCAACATCTCCTTTTAAACGGCAACTATCTGACATGATTGAGAAAAAATGACGCAGACTCTTCTGTCGAGATAATTTCATAAAATTTGTTACAGAGCACAATGTTCAAAACAATCCGAATCCTGATATATGTCACACAATAACTTACAGAAATGCATCGGAAGGCTGATTGTGATGTGTCTACATAGTCGTTTTATAGTTGATTTTAATTTATTTTATTTTTGTAATTTCCACATTTGTAAATACATATTACTTTTTTAGTCATTAGGGTATTTTTATTGCTTATTGGGAATATTTGCAAGAATTAACAGAGATTTTCCTAGAGTTATAATAACTTAGTCACATCTCATATTTTAAATATACTCACAAATATATTCAACAGAGTGTATATTTAAAATTGCTATAATATTTAGTAAAAAAAGGAAGCAGAATGTATAATATACTGTTTTGCAAAACCAATATTTGTGATATGTGTGTAGGTATATAAATGTATACAAAGACACTTGATAGGAAAAGATACTAATGGGGTTATTTCTACGTTATGAAAGGAAGCTTCATTGGTTATATTTTTGCTTATTTCTTTTATACTTTTTTGTAACAGACATGAATTCCTAGTTCATAAAGTTTTTTAAAAAGCTATTGCATCAAGCATAGAAATCAGCATTTCTACTAGCTGTAGCAAAGGTGAGAAGCTGGTGTTGCCCTGCTGAGGGACAGCCCTGCTTTCCAGGGACTGTGAAGGAGGAGCCGTCACAGAGGATGTAGTCGAGGCTTATGGACTGCGCGGCTGTCACAGGCACCCGGGTCTGCTGTCTCTGTTTCCGTTTTCAAGATGAAAACTCTGTGGCCTCAGCTCACTGGAATAGGGTTGGGATTTAGATGACTGCCAGGTTTAGGTCATGAGGTAACATCTGGGTCATAGCCAGGGAATGTGGAAATCTTGAGTCAAAGTCACTAGGCAGTCACTGGCCAACCACCTGGCAAAATAGCGAAACAATAGGGAGGTGTGGGGGGCGGGGGGGAAGGTTAAAAAACAAAAGAGATTTCACCTGATTTCCAGTTTTGCTGAGGGTGGACCTCTCATTTTCAGTTTTCCTCAGAAAGTGTGTAGAAATTCAGTGACTTCTATAGGGTCCATGGTCTCCCAGGGTGACAGGTATCTTCCCTTTGAGCCCTACTCACCTGTCCTAGAGGAGGTGTGGTATCCTGATCAGCCAGTCATCAATGCAGAGACACAGCTTCCTGTCTGCTGGTTCCCTGAGACTAGGAAGCATTCTTGCTGCTTGACCTTCAGAATCTGGTCACCCACTTCCATTCCCTGGAGCTCAGATGTATCAGTGACCTGGCTCTGTGATCACTTCCCGGGCAAGCAATAGTGGTGTAGTTCAAGCTTAGCATTATCTTCATTCAATCCTTGCCATATTTTATCTGTTCTTTCAACAAAGATTAATGAGCACCTACTGTGTGCCAGACACTAGAGATTTCTTGGTAAACAAGACAAAGCCTCTGTCCACATGGATTTTGCCTTGTAGGGTAAAAGCCAGAAAGTAAAGTGAGTGAGAAAGAAACATTCAGCGTAATATTGGGCAGTGATAATAGATAGAAAGCGACAGAGGTAGGACTAGTGCTCCCATTTCAGTGGAAGGAAAGACCCATCTGAGGAAGTGGCATCCAACAGACTTGAATGAAGTGTGTTGCGGAACTGAGGAAGATGTGGGTGGAAATGTTTTAGGCAGAGGGAACTGCAAATGTAAAGGCTTTGAAGTCAGAATGAGCTTTGGCAGTCAGAATTTGGCAGGAAAGTTCTAAAATACCTACACAACTGTTCAGTAGACTAGTTTATAAGGGACTGTGAGGTCTTTTACCCATCTCCAGCCGTATGATCAATAAGATATTATTTAGATTGGTTTTTTTTTTTTTTGAGACAGAGTCTCACTCTGTTGCCCGGGCCAGCGTGCGCTGGCGTCAGTCTAGCTCACAGCAACCTCAAACTCCTGGGCTCAAGCGATCCTCCTGCCTCAGCCTCCCAAGTAGCTGGGACTGCAGGCATGCGCCACCATGGCTGGCTAATTTCTTCTGTATATTTTTAGTTGTCCAGCTAATTTCTTTCTATTTTTTAGTAGAGATGGGGTCTCACTCTTGCTCAGGCTGGTCTTGAACTCCTGAGCTCAAGCAATCCTCCCACCTCGGTCTCCCAGAGTGCTAGGATTACAGGAGTGAGCCACCGAGCCCAGCCTAGATTGTTTTCTGATTGACAGAGACGAAAAGCTTCTATTCAGTCATTGGTGTTCCATGTCTGAACTGATATTTTCATATGTTGCCGATGAATTGCTGCATAATAGTCAAACACATTTACTTGTGATGTAAAAACATAAATTTTTTTGAACATCTATTCAGCAAACATTTATTGATCTTACCTGATTGGATGTGATGGAGAAGAGAGAGGAAGAAAGTTGCTGATGAGAGAGAAGAGAAAGGGATTTGTCAGAGTCTGGGGGAACCAGGAGAGTTGGTTATGAGGGGCCAAGTTTAAAAGAAGATCAAGAAGGAGAGCGTGGTTGGCACCCAGAGAAGTCACCCAGAGCAGTCCCAGGTCACAGAAACTCAACACAACCTGTGTGTTTGGCAGCTGGGACGCCCCTGCTGCCCTTAGTGGGAACAGTGTCAGTTGAGGGTTGGCTCACACAGAGGTGGGCTGCTGAGTGACTCAGGGGTGAGAAAGCGACTAGACTTCCCACCCCTTTGAGAAGCACAAACGAGAAAGAAAGGAATGAGATTAGACAGCTTGACAGTAATATGAGTGAAGCCAAGGGTTTTGTTTTTGTTTTTGTTTTTTGAAAGCAGCTTCTGTGCTTTTGTATTCATGATAAGAAGTCATTTTTTGCCATTCTTGTTTGGGAAAGAGCAAACAGTTGACCCCACCTTCCCCCGCTTTTAAACATGTTTAAAACTTCTTACAGCTGCTAAGTTTTCTAGGTGGTCAAAGTGGTTTCACCTACATGATCTCATTCATCTTCTTGAGAGAAAGGTACTAAATATTTTGCCTGTTTGTTAGATGAAGGCCTCAACGCTCAGAGATTATATCTTGGAAGTTACCCTATTAACAGGTTGTGGGGCAAAAATTTTTAGCAGTATATTCTCTGCAGGCCGGAGTTCATGAATCTATATTCGTAGCATTACCTAACCATGGTTTGCTCTGTGCTCAACGGTTCATGCTCCGGGTCTCTCAGAAAAACCCAGTGCATTTAGGAGATATAATTTGTGGTGCTGATTAAGCTTTTCAGAAACATCCCCCCAGCCCCAATATCTCCCCTGCACACACACTCATCTCACCCATCCTTGCATACCATTGCTGCATGCACCGGTGCACACACGCTCCACCTTCCCCACACGCACACCCATGCTGCACAGCAACTTCAAATTCGTCACCTTCACATGTGCACAATTAGCTCCACCTCAGTCCTGGTCTCAACCGACCTTTGCCCACAAAGCTCGGCTACCCTCTCTTCTCGGTACTTTCCTCTTTCTGGGCTTTGGACTTGGAGTCAAAAGGTAAAGGTAGGATAAAGAGAATTGATTTTACAAGATCAGGTGAGAAGCCATAAACTAATCCCTGGGTATCAACAGTAAGGGGTCAGCTGATCATTAAATTTTTGCCGAATTTGCTTTCTCTCTTCACAAATGAAACCTTGTAAAACTTCAGCTGAGCGGTTTTTGTATAAATCTGACCTAAAGCTATAGTTGTTTGCATGCGTCAGTCCTTTAGGGTATATTTTGAGCTGTAAGGATTAACTGTTCAGCATCAGCTTTTATGAGTATAAAACTTGAATTGTCACAGTTTTCATTCTGGCCTGATCTCAGCCCTGAAATATGAAAGGGGAGCTTCTTAATGTTGATAATTTGTTAGTTTTTACAGAGTGATGTCCGTGTGGTATATTTACTGCTTACCTCATGCTATACATCTTTCACTGTTTTATCTTGTTAGCATCCTCCTCCAATGTCCCACGACGAGAGCTAAACATCTTTTTTCCCCAAACATATTAAAAACTCATCAAGAGAAAGGGACCAGTACCTCTTTTTATTGTCTGTGGAGTTTAGGATGGAACTTCGCATATTGTAGAAGCCCAACAAGTAAATTTATAGAACATTCTTTATCCTTAGCCCTTTTTCTATTCGTTATACCTTCTTATAAATATTTTAGATATATTTATTAATGTAATTAATACATGAACTTAAACATGTTATACACATATCCTCTTGATAGTCTTCACTTTCATATATTTCAGACTTCTTTTAGACAAAATTAAAATATCTATATTTCAATTATCTTTGAGTAAATCCCTTCTTGAAAAAATATGGATAAGAATGAAGAGTGTGGAAGGCAACAGACTAGGACCCAGATGCTTGTATAATTTCCTTCTACTTCTGTTTTAGAATTAATATTAAGTGTTTGACAGGAGAGGGAATATTACTCTGGTGAAGATAGTAACAAATAATCTAGTAATATGAAGAATTGACTCCCATTATTATTTGACTAAGGTACATAATCATGCCAATTTTAATTAAAAATATCCCTGGGTCATTGATAGACTGGGTTAGATAAGATGTGGTGATGGGCTTGACGCGGTGGCTCACGCCTGTAATCCCAGCACTCTGGGAGGCGGAGGCGGGTGGATCGTTTGAGCTCAGGAGTTTGAGACCAGCCTGAGCAAAAGCGAGACCCCGTCTCTACTTAAAAAAAAAAAAAAGAAATTATCTGGCCAACTAAAAATCTATATAGAAAAAATTAGCTGGGCATGGTGGTGCGTGCCTGTAGTCCCAGTTACTCGGGAGGCTGAGGCAGGAGGATTGCTTGAGCCCAGGAGTTTGAGGTTGCTGTGAGCTAGGCTGACGCCACGGCACTCACTCTA
The DNA here is from genome assembly GCF_020740605.2 of Lemur catta. Taxonomy (NCBI): domain Eukaryota; kingdom Metazoa; phylum Chordata; class Mammalia; order Primates; family Lemuridae; genus Lemur; species Lemur catta. The sequence continues at coordinate 68,260,426 of NC_059133.1, read as the reverse complement.
GCCAGGGCAACAGAGTGAGACTCTTGTCTCAAAAAAAAAAAAAAAGATGTGATGATGTAGATTTATCCTCCTCAGTGCTTGTTTTTTTGCTTCGTACCTAGGCAGGTCCTAGAATAGCAAGTATTTCTGAATTGCTAACCCCATCAGAGGAATGATGGGCGATTTTTTTGTTGTTGTTGTTGTTTTAAATGCTTCCATCAAATCAGTCTAGACTCTTCCTATTAACCCCTTGCAAACTGAGCAGGGACGTTCCATTTATTTTGGTGTTTACTTTTGCTGATAAGGTACTCCATACCCTGCAAATCTCTGTTCTAAATCATCTTTATAAAACTAATCACAAAAGAAAAAATTGTCAAATGAAAACAGAAAAATTTCATAGACTATTAACCAAAAATATAAAATTCTCGGTAACATACTGAAAATAGCCAAGGAAATTTCCGATCTTTATAGACGTTGTATTTTGTGTTTTTAGTGTGTGAGACTGGTTAGCTGTGTTATGTTCGATCTACAATTATGGTAGGTGATTTGAGCCTGTCTCATAGTCACAGACTACAACCTAACAAAAGTCACTTCATCATATAAACCATTTGTCAAGAAGGAGTTTCAGCAAGAGTGGAAAGAGACCATGGGAAGACCAGCAGAAACAAGCAGAGCTAGAGGCATTGTTACTCAAAGTGTACCCTACACCAGGCATGTTCGTGCAGGTTCAATTGCCATTTCATCTGGTACCTGAGCAAACCCACCTGCTGAAGCCTTTCAGTCATACCACACCTTAGGGTCGTACCCAGATATATGCCATTTTTCTCCTGGAAAATAAACATTCTTGTCTTTGCTACTCCAGCCCTTGTTTTCTTTTCTTCTCAGTAAGAATGAGAAAGGCTCCTCTTTCCTCCAACACGTATGATTTTAGAGCTGAAGAGAATACTTGTGGCTAAGCAGAGACTAAATCCAGTTTTCTGAATTTTTATTATAATTAAGGAGTCACCATTTCGACTTTGCAAAGGCCAAGGGCTTAAAAACATCACTCCCTAAATATGTGCCTGGGTACTCTGGGCTATCACTGCTAAATCACAGGAGTACTGCCTGCAGGGTATTTTAAAATTCCAAGGGAAGCACAGCAACATCTATCCAACACTGTGCAAACTGTTATCTCTAGGTAATTCCCAGTTTTAATATTGGATTGTACTATATTTCTTTCAATGATGGCGTATTTTTCCAAAGTTGGGGGTTTGGAAGGTACTGTGATAACAGGTTGGTGAAAATCAGTATGGACCAGGGAATGAGGTTGGCCATGTCTCATATCCTGTGGTGTGAGAGGTTGTGCAGGCACCCGCACCCCATTAGTAAGTAGTGGTAGTGATTTCAGGATGGAATAAAAATATTAATTTTTCTTGCAATTATTATGTATTATATTTTCAAATGGTGCTAAGTTGCTAGGTCAAAGGTAGTTATTTAGGTTGTTTGTACCTAACTACTTAATAGATGGAATTCTCAGGAATTTCTTTTGGCCTGGGGCACTGGGAAAGTTACTGAGATGCTCTGTGATTTGAAAAGTTTGGGAATTTCTGTCTGCCTGGATAAAGTCTGTTATCAAGGAAAAGAGAACCGAGGATTATGGGCTAATGAAAGTGGGCATTTTCAGTACTAAAGGGAACTGGAGCGGCACTCTCAAGATTATTTAATCACTGCTTCGTTGGCATAGTGGCTGCGACAGCAGATATCCTAGGCAAGGTTGCTGCCTGCCCAATATTTGAAGAAAATAAGTTATCAGGCTCCTGATCCCAACACCTTTTTATCTTGAGAACCTTTATGGGGATTGTTGGCTCTTTGTCACATGCCCTACTGCCTACCTTTCGGGCCCTATTATTAGATTCTGGGCAGTGTGGTTTAAGGAAGTACTATTGGGAAGGCAATGTCAGAACACCCAGAGGGGAACTTGGAGCTGCAGAGGACACTACTACTTCTTACTTGCCTTTCTTAGATCTGCCATTTTTTCCCCCTAAGTAATTCCCATGGAATCGATTTTTTTAGAAACTGTGAGCCAAGTTCTTTTTCAGTTGTTTTTTATTGTCTCGCCAGTTAGTAGATCCACCCAAGAACACGGTGGAATGAACATTGAAAAATATGTGCAGGAGGAATAAATATTATTTTTAGAAAATTATAATTTGACATTAAGCATTTTGGAAAACTAGAAAAGAAAACAGCACAAATATTTGTTCCTCACAGCTATTCTTAAAATTTTGAAGCCCAGGTAAGCCCGAGCTTTTGTTCCTAAGAATCTCTTCTCTTTTATCTCATTGCAAATGTGTTGTATTTGTTCATAGTATTCAGTTTTGTATTCTGTGTTCCCCCTCCCTGCTTCTAGGAGATGGTGACTTAGACTCAAGCTTTGGTTTCAGACAAATGAGGTTCTAGTCTCAGTGTTGAGATCTAGGGCAAAGAGCTTAAATTCTGAGCCTCATTTTGCATACCTGTACAATGAGGATAATACCTACTTCTTAATCTCTGTGAAGTTTAAATAAAATATTTGTAAAGTGCTTTTTAGAGTGTCTAGCACAGACTAGGGACTCAGTGAACAGTACCTTGTTATTAATAGACCGTAAAACTTTCCTTCTTTGCCACATAGTCTTGGTGACCATATTTAATAACTGCATAATAGCTTACTAAGTTGTATACATTGTTATTTGCATAACCATTCAGCTAATTCTGGGTTCTTAGGTACCTCTAAATTTGAACTGGAATAAAAAATTATGTATGGCATACTTTAGTGAATTCAGCAGATTTTTAAAGTTCTCACTTTATACAAGGACTTTGGCTTAGCATCAAGAACACAGAGTTCAGAGTAGCACCGTTCCTGGCCTTGAGGGGTTCATAGTCTGAAGGGGGGATGTGTACAGACAACTGTGGCCTATGAAACACTGTCAATGTCCAAGTTATTGAGAAAGCACAGAGGAGAGGACAAAATGTCAGACTCTGGAGAGCTCAGAGAAGTTAGGAAAGGGTTGTAGGAGATGAGTTAAGTGAATTATGTGGGTAAGGGCAGGTTATTAAGGGCTCTTTACACCATCATACATTTTGGGACTTTTATTCTCAGTGCAATGGGAAAGCCAGTTTTAAAAAGAGAATTGGCATTATCTGGTTGGTTTTATAGCCTGTAGGGTACAAGGTGGAGGCAGGGAATCTAATAAGGAAGTTAAGGAATCCAGGTGAGAGATGGTGTGGCCTAGACCAAGTGAGAGTGGCAGAGGCTTGAGAAGTGGCCAGGTTTGAAGAAATAATCCATGACAAATTGGTTGTAAAGTGTCAGGAGTCCAGGATGGGCTCCCAGGTGTTTAGCCTGAGTGATGGGAAGGATGCAAAAGCAAGGAAAGATGCTGGAGGACCAGATCTGAAGAGAAAATCAAGAGTTGGGTTTTGGAACATTATATTTGAGGTGCTTATTAAACATCTAGGAAGAGGATATTTAACAGGTGGTCAGATGTAGGAGCCTGGAATTCATGGGGAGAGAGGTTTGTCCTGGGGTCATGCATTTGGGAGATATTAGTATATATGTCATATTTATAATGTTTTTAAAACTAGGTACAGTTATTTCACCTATTACTACTATTACATTCCCCTCATATAATTTTTTTTTGTTTTATCATGTATTTTTTCCAGATAAACTTTGGAGTCACTTTGCTAAATTTATTTTTTAAAGTATGTTGGAAATTTTACTAGATGGCTGTTTGGTAAATTTGGAAGGCTTGACAATCTATAAAATGCATCTTTTCATCCTTCAACACATCATGTCTCTCTGTTAAGTTTTCCTTTGTTTCTCCTAGTAAGAGTTCATTCTTTTTTCCCTAAATAGTTCACACTTATTCTTTTTTTTTTTTTTTTTTTTTTTTGTGACAGAATCTCACTTTGTTGCCCGGGCTAGAGTGAGTGCCGTGGCGTCAGCCTAGCTCACAGCAACCTCAAACTCCTGGGCTTAAGTGATCCTACTGCCTCAGCCTCCCGAGTAGCTGGGACTACAGGCATGCACCACCATGCCCGGCTAATTTTTTCTATATAGATTTTTAGTTGGCCAGATAATTTCTTTCCATTTTTAGTAGAGATGGGGTCTCGCTCTTGCTCAGGCTGGTCTCGAACTCCTGACCTCGAGGGATCCACCCGCCTCGGCTTCCCAGAGTGCTAGGATTACAGGCGTGAGCCACCGCGCCCGGCCTACACTTATATATAATATTATTCTCAGGTGTCCTGTACTTTTTATTGCCATTGTTATTAGTAAATCCAATCTTGTTGATATTCTGATAGTTTTTGCTCTTGTAAAGAAATTATATTGATAAATTTGGTTATTTCACTAAACTTCTGGAATTATAAATAATATCCTTCATGATTCCTTTGATTTTTTTTTTTCCTTTTTTTGGTAGGAATAGAATCATATCATCTGTAAGGATTTTTATTTTTTTCCTTCCAGTATATATGTCCCATTTCAGAAAAGAACTCTGAAATTTAAGATAGGGAGTGACTATAGCGTAAGGTGGCAATTAATACCTAAAAGTCTAGTCATAGTACACAGTTTTTGTTTTGCTTTCTTTTAAAGCTAACCTTATTATTTATTTTTCTTGCTCTTTAAAAAAATTTTTTTTGATGGACATTTTGAGTGCCTATAGTTTATATGTTTTAGATTTGTGGATTACCTCTAATAGTTGATTTTCATGTAGTATATTTGGTTTTCAGCCATTTTGATCTTCCAAGGACTTATTCTCTGATTCCTGCATGAGCACCAGAGGGTGGAGGAGCTATTTGCCTGCTGAATTAACATTTAACCTTCATGGATGTTGAAACAAATTAAACCCTTGAAAATCAAGAGATTTCAAGCCTATAATTGGATAAGACTTTAGGTGAAAATTTATATTCAGTACCCCATCCTGCCCCCCAATTCAATAAATGCAGTAAAAAATGAATTTAAGTTTTTTCGTAGAAATTATTAATTTATAAAATAATTGATTTTGAAAACTTGATTTTATTTTCAAACTAAGATATTTTTGCAAAGTTGAATATTATATTTGTTTTAAAAAATCCTTATGCACATCAAAGCATTTTTCAGTTCTCATGTAGACTGCAAAAGCTAGTTTTCTACAGTGCTTTGAGTTTTCAAGTTAACTTTCAAGTTTTGTTTTTTGTTTGTCAAGTTAAGCCTCCAGTAACCTTTCTCCCTGAATGAACAGAGGATGCGATCTGAAACGTCTGAGACTCTGTACCACCCAGCGTAAATTTGCTGGAAAGCTTTTAGTTGGGCTGCGTTGCCTTGTTGAAATAGCCAAACACCTGCTAGGCAAGCCCTGCGCATGTGAGTGGCTATATATGTTCCCTCCTTTAGGATTTGCAAAGCTGGAGCACAAAGACGGCGATTGTTACCCAATAAGCAGTAGTCACACACTTCTACCAATCGCCTTAGGAGGGCTGGTTACCATGGAATCCACCATCTGTTCACTCCCCGCCGGAATGTGATTATCCTTGCTGGGCTGGGAACTGGGGAAAGAGGGGAGCCTGTGCTGTGTGAGATTATCTGCAATGGACTGGGTTAATGGGAGGCTAGAACTGGCTCGCTGGAGGAACAAATGAAGGGAGTTTTGCTTCAACCATTTGTGACTTCTAGCCAAGAGGAATAAATCCAGCTTTTAATAAGGTAAGTAACTCTGGTAACGTGTATCCAGTTTGTAGTACGTTTGTGTGGGGTATTATCTCCATGTGGTCCAGGGAAAGAGAGCTCTAAGCTCTCCTGGAAGAAACCTCCTGCATCTTACACTTCTCTTGTATTGATTTTATGCCGCTCAGTAATGCCCGTACAATTACATGTTGATGTTGGAAGATGAAAAAATTATTTAATCTTTTACAATTTTCTCTGCCTGTGAAATTGTTTTATGATCCCCGAAAGTGGCAAGAAGACAGTCGTTTTTAATGGTTTCTCAGGATGAATGACACTGGGATTCTTTCTGAAATACGCCCATAGCCACAACGTGTTCGATGCCTGTTCTGATTATTTGAGAAATGTCTCGGGTCAGGGACGTTTGTAGGTTACGATTTAATTAGTGGTTATTCTAGCCCGCGTGACAGACCTGCCATTACTAGTTCATGTTTTGAAATGCGATGTTTATGCAGTTTCATTTTGCAATGCTTTGGCACAAGTTTCGAGGGCCTGTACATGTGGAAACAATGTGGCAGTGCTCTAACGGCAGGCGTGCAGGCACAGTGGGAAAAGGCAGGGGCAAAACTAGGAAGATCAGCTTCTGTTTCAAGGGCTTCCTTTGTTTTGCTTTTTCAACAGCCCCTGAAAATGTGTGTTGCATATTGTGAGCAGTAGAAGGAGATTTGGGTTCTAACAAACGGGTGACTGACATTTTTCTGTGTGGCTAAGAGGTTGGTAGCTCAAACAAGGGACTTCTATATCCTTTGTAAAGCAGCATTGTAATACCCTTCCCCAAAACTGTGCCCTAAAATATAAAAGTGAAAAAACAAAAAGAGTGCTGTCTGTACTCTGGATACTTCTTTTGTGTAAGTTTTTCTGTCATTTACGCCCTAGTGCCAGTACTCTGTGAGTCTTAACTGGGTCTGCCATTTTTATTTGATATAGGGAAGGGTTGCAAAGAAAGGTTTTGCTTATGCAGTTTTAGTCCTAATTGTGCTGTTCTCTGTCATCTTGGACATTCATGTCAGTGGGTCAGCGGCTGCCCAGAGAGCTAGAAAAGGTTATTGCTAATAGTCCCTCCTTGTTTCATTTTCTTTTTTTAATGATAGTATAAAATTAGATGACCTCGAATTGGTCAAGGACTCATGTTCTCACTTCAAGAACAGGTTTTTTTAAGCCTGACTGTTAGTTGTAGATTCTTCGTATTAATTCTAGTTGACTTTAAAATTGTTACCCTCTTTTGTGCTTACTGGTCTTTATATAGTATTATTATTATAAGCTTTTTAAAATATGCAAAATTAGATTAAGTATATACTAGCTCTAAGAAGCATCTTTTAAAAATAAGAGTAGACATGTATCTGCCCAAAAATGTCCTTAGCATCATCTGTAAAAATTTGCAAGCTAATCTGGTATTATTGGGATAATATTTTCACCCATAAAAATCAGTCATTCACAAGCAATATAAGGTTTGGGAAGAAATGAGATAAATTAAAAGCATCGTATATATTTTGGGTGTTCATGTTGCTTTGATTACTGTGTTAATCTGAGAAATCTGAAAAAGCCTGAGAGCGAATGGGTGTGAAGTGTGTGGCGTCCTTGTGCCTAGGATGTGGTTACTTGGGCAATTGAGGTGGGCTAGATAAATCTGTACACTTCTCAAGTTCTCTAGTGTTTGTGAATTTGCTTACTGAGTTAAAGTCGTAAGATTGTGTTTTTAAAGTGGATGTTTGTTAGACTATATGAAGATTGTATTTTTAAGTAAGTATTTGTTAGGGTACATCCCAGCATTTTATGGGTATTGGCAGGCGCTTAGTCACTTGTAAGCATATTTATTAATACATTCCTTGACCAAGTTTCCAGAGTAGTAATAAAACCACAAGGTTTTTCAAAATTTGTTCAGAAAGCTTTGTTCCATCAACCACTGACAAACTTAGTGGTTCTTGAGGGTGGCCCTTTACAGAAATTGGTGAGCAGGAGTGATAGCAGAGACAGCCGCTGGAGCACCTGTAGTCCTAACCAGGTATCTGAGGGACAGGAGTGCATGGTCATGCTCATGGACTGCACTTGAAGGGAGACGTCGGCTTCCATTCCCACATTGTCAGTGGTGAGACCCACCACCATGTGCACAGCTGCTTCTTGTAAGGAATTTAGAACTACTGAATTCTCAGGTCAACCGCAAAGCATTGCTTTCTGATTCTCACCGTCCTTACATGTGGGGGTCAAGAGAAGTGCTAAATTTCTATGATTTAGGAGTGTTCTTCCAACTTTTCCAGCTCTTTGATGGCTTGATGCTTTTCAATCCTTCAGTACGACTTAAGGTTTTACTAAATAAGACTAACCTTATTCAGAGTTACTTCATGTAAAAGTATTATATGGATGGCAAATATGAAACTGTGAATAAAGTATTTAGAGTGATTCAAATCCTTAGTCTGAGTAGATAGCAAATCAACCCACCATTAGTCCCGCACAGTCAAGTGTGTCTGCTGCTTGCTTTGACACATTATGCTGGAATGCTGCCTGGGCTAACTTACATTCAGACTAGTAGACTACAGAGCTTATAAACAGTGGTTAAATTCTTACATCTTTCTTCGTATGTTTTATTGGCACGTTTTGCCTAACTCCTAAATTGAGTCCTTTGGTCTCTTTGCTTTTGGGATACAGATATATAATCTATATTTCAAAACTAACTATTTTTGGCCCTTGTGGTCCACTGGACCCTCCAGCTGTCTGAGATGGTGGAATAGTAGGGATGTCAGGTGGCAAACCTGAGGATGCTGTCATTGCTAATGCTGCTATGTTCACACGTCCTTGGGGTTCAATCTGTTTGCATTTTTCACGAATTTTAAAAATAGGTGCACTGTAAATTACCATCCTTTGCCTTCTCCCACAATTCCAAATTGCCATGGGTACCAGAAATGCTCAGAATAAGTTAATTACTGTGTTAGATATAGAACTACAGGATGGGAAGCCTATAAAGCATTCACGTGAATGATGTAAACTCACAAAAGCTATGGCTCAAAGCTGGTTGCATTTGGCGGGATTTTTCTCTATACGTGTGCCAGTCAATGTGAGTATCGGCAGCTGTTCTGAGTTGCTGTCCTCTTCTGTTTTTATCACTGCTTCTGTGCTTCTGTAAAAAGAAAAAATAAGGCAAACTTTTCATAAATTGGCAATGAGTGGAGCCATGTAGACTGTGGTAGATCCTTGGAACAGCTTTGTGTATTGTTACTTACCCTTTTCTCCTTCAGTTGCCATCACTTTAACCCCAGGAATAGCTTAATGGAGTTATACAAGGGTGTCTCACATACCCTATTAGAAAAGTTCTCGATTTTACAAATAACTGCCACTCTGTGGGCTAATTGTTCTTTTGTAACAAATGTGTTGAATTACTGACTTCCCCTGTCAGTTCCTTCCTTCCTCCTTGTCTGCCTGAATCCTGTGTTCTTTTTTAACTTTTACCAATTTCCTGGTCCTGAACTCAGATTAATGCAAGGATGAGACAAAGGACAGACAAGACTCAATGTATTGGGTTTATTAAAAGATTCCTATTATACATAACGTACGTAAGATGTTTGTTTTCACATAATTTAAAGGTCCCAATCTAAACAGGATCAACTAGTTTTTAACTCCCACATTTTCAAGAAGAATCTGAGGCCCCTAAAGATTAAGCAAGGTCACACAACCTTTGAGGTGCAGAAACAGCCAGTGTTGAGTATTGCATGCTGAATGCAAAGACGTGGGGCAAGGTCAACTGACTTTCCACATTGTTGCCTTTATGAGGAGCAGAACCCCAGGTGTCACCCTAAAATCTTACAGATGCAATTTTCCATATGCCTAGAGGGAACAAAGCTTTGAAAGATGATTTCCTCAGTAATCAAAGTCATAAGAAACAGATTGTTATAAATGCCTAACTTTGTGAAAAAACACAACTGCCAAGCTGACTAGATACTTGTGTTTTTTAGCTAGCATGCCCTCTCCCCAGTAGCTGTATCTATACAAAAAGTAAAATGGTCAGAATGTTGCCCGGTGATTGTGGAGCCTGGAGCAGGTGGTGGGGGACAGCCTGAGGGATGATGATGGTCCAGTCTAGGGCACACCTGTCACTTGGACAGCATACAGCACTCCTGTTGTGGGTTAGAACACCTCTTCTGTGGACATTGCTGCAAGTATATAACCTGCACCTCCTTACTCATTTTCCCTTTCCTCTGCTCTCCACACCAACGCACAGGCTCCTCCCTGCCCAGGTCCTCCCTACCCCACATTGGGTCATTTTCTCTTTGGCTATGTTACTGTCATTGGTGTTAACCTTCCATTGATTCATCAGATATTTATTGGACATTTTCTCCATGCTGCTACTGTTGCAGATGTGGAGGACATGACACTGAACACAATGGGAAGGTTTTTAGTGAAATTTACACAATAGAGATAGGTGACATAATGAGATAGGTGAACAAGGTAATTTCAAATATTGCTGAGTATGTGAAGACAAGACGATACGTTAAGGAGAGATTTGAGGGCAGCAAACTTTAGATTGCTAATTAGGAAATGCTTTTTTGGGGGGAAGGTTTCATATAAGCTGAGATACCAATAACTAGGAGCCAGCCAGCAGCGTATGATCCAAGACGGTAGAGGGAGGTATGTTGTCATCCCCAATTTATGGATGGGGAAATTGAGGACAGCCAATCATCAGGATCATATTTAAATAAGGTTAAATTAATGCTACAAAGCCATACTTTGTGTTATCTTTACTTTTCTTTCAGGACTTAATCCTGAGTATGTGTACTTTCTCAAAATCAGAGTTTAATGGGTGAGCTGGGAAGGCATTTCAGGACAGTGGTTAAGAGCAGCAGTTTTAAAGTCAAGCAGACCTGGGTTTAGCCCCATCTCAAATACTGGCTATCTGAATATCTCTAGACCAGTCACTCAACCTTTCTAAACCTCAGTTTCCCCATTTGTTAGAACTCATGGGGTTGTCATGAACATAAAAGGAAGTTATGTTCAAAAATTCAGTTAGTGCTAAAGATGGTGGTGATGGTCATGATGTTCTCTAAGAGGAATCAGTAATAATCCCCTGAATGTTAAAATATTTGCTACCGTTGGCAGTGAAAGCCTGGTAGGACTGTTAGCCCTCAAATGCATTTATTCAACAAACCCTTTTTGAGCGTCCACTCTGCCCATGCTAGATTCTGGGTGAAGAGCAGGACTAGGACATGCTGTGTGCTCACACCGTGCTCAGCTGACAGTCTGTTAATTAATTGCATTCAGTGTGATTGGTGACAGAGCAGAGGAGGGGGCCTTTGGCTGTGCAGGGGAAGTGGCTGGGAATTCTGGTCTGAGCAGACAAGCAGGGAGGCACGATGGGCCAGGAGGTGCTAATAGCTGAGTGCAAACTTGGGCGAAGGCAAGGTGGGATGTGAGAATGGAGATGCTGGTACAGAAGTTTTTACTTTATCTGGTAAAGAATGAGGAACCTTTGAAGACTTTTAAACATTTGGGGAATAGATCTTCAGTTTTATAGTCTGAAAAGATTACTAGCAGTTTAAATGATGGAAACATTGGATGGATAATATCCAAGGCAGCAGGAATTCTTCATCATCATCATCATCATCATCTTCTTCTTCCTCTTCTTTAGTCACACTTCATTCATTCACATTTCATTCATTCCTTTTTCTTCTGTCACCACCCCCACAGTACAGTTAAGTCATCTTATTCTTGATATTTAGATTCTAAATTTAGGAACAATAAATAATAATCTAAATTTAGGAATAATAAACAAATAATCTAAAATCCCAGCACCTAAAGCAAAACTTTCATAAAGTCAAAAAAGTTCTTGAAAAAAATCCCCTAGGAAGACATAACTTTGGAGATCACCCCTCTCTCATTAAGTCTAACACTGTGCGTGGTTTTTTTCCTGATGTTAGAAGAGATTGCTGCTGCTTTGGTTGGGCCTGAGATAAAATTATTACTTTGCTGGCTTTTAGGGGTCATGCTGAACAAATTAAAGGCCTAGAATTAAGCTCAGTGTGGTGAGAGCTCACATTTGGAGTGTCACAAGTGAACCAGGAAGGATTTCAAGAGCAGCAGGTTCATGATTTCTGTCTTACTCTCACTACGGGACATATGAGCACTGGGTCCAGTTGCCTGAGCAACTTAAAACGTTGCACCTGTGTTTGTGCACGTACACTCACAGCTGTTTTCTGTATCTGCAAAGCATATATGGTTCAATTTGAGCACGTAAATGCACTTATCATGCAACTAGAATTACAGTATGTGTCAACTTTAATGTTTTCTACATGTCAGACACTGCAAAGTATATTCATCATGTTATTTGATCTTTAACAAATATTTGAGATGAAAGGGATTCATCCCCATTAAACAAATAAAAATGTTGCTAGGAGATACAATACGTACTCTTTCCAAGTTCACCAACTATTAAATGATGAACTAGGATTAAAAGCCCTGTTCTGGCTTCACTCTTATGGTCTTAGCTGTTAAGTTCAATATTCGTTAGTTAGAAAGCCACTGCATTCTTTAGTTAGAAAGCCACAGGCAAAATGGTAATAATTATAGGAAACTTAACCAATTGCAGTAGCAGAAGGGGTGTAAAAGTAAGATCCCAAAGAGACAAAAAGACTGTCCTTAAGAAGCCCTCAGGTGGTTACTAATTGTCAAAGAACAAAGAACTCTTATGAGTTCAACAAGGAGGAAACAGGAATGACTAATACATGAACAAAAGCTTTACATAACTAGCAAAGAAATACACAATATATTCTTGTTTATTATATCAGTAAAAATTTTCTGAATGCTTCTTTTCTGGATTGGCACCCTTGTATCCTTCAGATGACAGTGTAAACTGATAGAACTTTTTGGAAAACAATTTGGTAGATATGTTTTATTTTAATAAGAGAATTATGTTGCTATGAGGAATTGAATGCCACTGTAACTTTAAAGTGTTTTCTCGTATAGAAACAACATAAAGGTATCTCATGGAACCCAGGGGCCGTAAGTTCATCCAGGCCGCACAAGAGGCTGGAACCAGGACAATTACATTCCCTGTCCCTCTGGCTCATCCTGGCTGCTCCGTCTGTGTGCCTCACGTGCTTCACCCTGGCCTGTTAAGCATCCTTCCATGAATGCACAAAACACGGCCACCCCTAATCTCAGATCACACCACTTCCCAGTCCCAGTGCCCAGCGGAAGCACACCTGTTCAACTACTGATGCTTTGGGGAGAGAGACTGATGGGCTAAGCCTTGGTCGGTGATGACCCTTGGTTATCAGCTGTGGCCACGGAACATGGGTTACTTGACCTGTAACAAGCAAATAGAAACACACTGCTACATGTATCAATAGCTTTAAAAATGCTCATGTTCTTTGATCCTGTAATTCCAATTTTAGAAACCTACCACTAGTAAGATACCGAGTGATCCAGTGAATGATTTTTCTCATCACATCAGGTGTTTTAGTGGGAATGGGGAGATGTGGGGAGATACTAACATGTTCAACAGTAGGGAAATAGCTAAATGAATTATGATACGTTCATGGGATTGTATGTTATACAGCTATTAAAAACATGTTTTCATAAAATGTAGGAAAATGCTCAATGAAATGTTAAATGTATATATGTGTACATGCTGTGTTAAGTTACATTTTATATAGTACATAAAAAATTCTAGAGGGAATTACTGGAGGGATAACACTAGTTATTTCTACATGTTAGGATCACTTTTGTTTTTTACAATTTTGTGTAGATTTTAAATGATTAACAATGACCTTACAGGAATTCTTTTGTAAGGGTTATGAAGTTGAGTACTTAAGGATGAATTTCCTAATAATTAGTCTGCTTTACATGTTTTGTTGGAGAGCTATTTTTCTATCACTGATAGTATTCAAATAGAAATTAGACAAACACCTGTAAGATATATTGTAGAGAAGATTCATCTATCAGGTATGTGGAACTGAATGACTTCTAAAGTCATTTTTTTTCAACTCTAGTGTAATGTAAAACAGAATTTACTCTGGAAAGATTTATTTTTTTAAATGCTTAATTAAATGTTACAGGAAGATACTGTAATACAAGCCAAATACCTTTTGTGAAAGAGATGTGAAATTATGTAGGAGTCATCAGAGTTTGTGGGATTAAGGAGGAGGCAATGGATTTGAGTCAGCTCTTGAAGGTGGTGATAGGCAGGTATTGGATTACATGAAGGAAGTTGTTTTAAGGCCTAGGAAATGATTGTTGCTAAGGCAGAGTTAGGATTCGGTCCATTCTAGGTAGTAACCACACAGCTTGCCAAATAGCAGAGGCCATTTCCTTGATTGTTCCCGAGTGAGATGAGCATGAAGTGGTACAGAACTTAGATTGAACAAGAGACCAAAGAGTAGCCGCTATGGTAAATCTGCTTTTTTTGGGCTTAATAATATTCTGGGAAGAAAACTTAAAGGTTAGTCAGCCATGATTTTTATGTTTGGGTGGTGATGTTAAGTTAATGGCAGTAATAGATTTACAGCTGTAGTATAAAATCAAGCTTCTTGTTTAACTCTCAGACATTAAGATTCTTTGAAACTACCCAGAACTATGAAGAAACCAAGGACCTTTAGTCTTATTGGTATATATACGTGGCGGGGGGGGGGGGGTGTCATCTTTTTGCCAAAAGTAAAGCAATACTGAAAGTATATTCTTTGTGTTCATTAGAAAAAGACGTAACTCCATAAAGAGTAAGCTGGTTTTAGGAATGAAACTTAGTTTAGCATTTTAAGTAAAGCGGATTGTTCTCCCTTTTAAAAAATGACGTAGGTGTAAAATTACTACTGTAAAAATGATCTGTATAATATAGCTGTTCTTTAAATTGTCTTTCTATTTTCTGATCATTTTGTACATTGAGTCTGTTCTGTGATGATTCATAACTTCTAAACTAATGCTGACAAGTGTATCCTAAACTGAAAGTTGGGGGCAATTTGAGTGCTCCAAGAAGGGGAGTGCTCATGACCCTGAGCTCACTTAGCCTCAGCCTTCAGGTGTCTTTTAGTGCTACAACTCTTGGGACTCCTTTTTCCAGATTAGCACCGCCCCCTCCCTCCAATCCCCTATTAGGGTTTGTCACCCACACCTTATCACAGAAAATTGTCAGGGTAGTAGTTTCTTCAGTCAGAAGGACCAGGTAAGCTAGCAGCCAGCTAATCCAATAGCTTGACTACCTGAAATACACAATGGCTTTGAAAAAGGCTGATCCAAGGTCCAGCTCTTTCCCTCCCAGGGAGCATATACATTTTAACAGTTGGAAAAAAATGAGTTATTTTGACCAGATGTAAGTGCAAAGCCTGCATCTTCAACCAGCCAGAGCTGTTTTTCTTGGTTGTTCAGAGGTATGATACGTTTCCAGAAAGGCTATTTTATCATTTGTGAACCTTGGCAGAAAGGGAGAAAGGCATGATATTTGCATAAAATTACTAGTGGAGAACAGATCAAATGGAATCTCCTCACTTCAAAGTTAGATGGAATCATTTTCTTGCCAGGCAACCTGGACATTCAATAAATGTTTAAGTGTTTTCCCAAACATGTGCTACAACAGCAAAGATACAGTCTTGCTCTCAATAAGCTCACTTTAGTAATTACAATGTATGATGCAAGGTCATAGGACTACACAAAGGTACATGCAAAGTGCTGTGATTGCACAGAGAGGAGGGACTTGTGCCCAAGACCAGAGAAGCAGGAAAAATGTCACCTTGGAGACATCTCTACACTGGATTTTAAGGAGGAGGAGAGATCTGCCAGGTGGTGAAGGGCATTTCATATCAAGGGAACAGCATACATAAAAGCTTGAAAACCGTAAAAGACTACTACTTGTTTGCAGTACAAGAAAGCTAGTGTAGCTAGAGTATTGGGATTAGGTGTAGAAGTAGAGTGGTTAGAATTTGTAAGATAAATGACACCAAATTACGTTAGTCTAAGCCATGCCTTGGGGTTGGGACGTGACCCAGTCGGCAGTAGAGAGAACCCTAAGATTTTTAA
Source organism: Lemur catta (assembly GCF_020740605.2). Classification (NCBI taxonomy): domain Eukaryota; kingdom Metazoa; phylum Chordata; class Mammalia; order Primates; family Lemuridae; genus Lemur; species Lemur catta. The sequence goes on along the minus strand of NC_059133.1, from coordinate 68,244,741 downwards.
GCTGGCAAACACCATGGTTCTTTTCACATTTTGAAAAGACGACTGATAGCACTGTGGAGGAAGGGCTAGGTGCAAGGTGCTGGAATCTTGGCATTCTGATAGGGAACAGATGGTACAGGAGAGAGATGATGAGTCCTCTGAGTTAAGACACTGGCACAAGGATGTAGGAAGAGAGAAGGAACTGAGAAATTTATAGGAGTCAAATTGCCAGGATTTAGTGATTAATTGGATGTGTGGATGGGTTGAAGGAGTGGGAAGTGTCAAGAACAGCTCTGCGTTTTCCAGCTTGGGTAGCTGGCTAGATGATGCGTCACTAGCTGATAGGAGGATGCCATGGGGAAGCAGAGCGGGATCCTATGTTTGAGTAGGGAACTGTATTAAAGTTCTCATCACCTGTCTGTAGTTTAGATTTATATAGAAAATTTGTGGGTTTTTTTTTACAGTTTTGAAAATAAATCCACACAAATCCAATATATTCATAATGTGATGCACAGTATTAGCTTCTCTTTTGTGAAAACGGAAAATGTGACAATAAAAGGAAAATAATGAGAGATTTTAAAACTCCTAGTTTTTCTTCATGCATCACACTTCAAATTCTAGCACTCTGTACCATTTTAAATTGTTGCCTATCAAGAGGTGACTATACCTTTTCTATGGGATGAAAGCAGAAAATAAAGGAGGGTTCTTCTCAGTTCACAGTATAACTTGGAAAAACTGATTTTGTGTGTGTGTGTGTGTGTGTGTGTAGTCATGCTATCCAAACAGTAAATTAGTTTGTTAGTGATATATTTCAGTTATAAAATAGTGAAGCAGTGTTAATGTTGGGGCAAGAAAAGGCTATGTTAGTGGGGTTTTTTTACTGAAAGAAAATATTGCAATATTAATTAGGTTCCTCAACAACAACTTTTCTGGTAAAGCTTTTTCCCTAGCTGCATTACTCTTCTCTGAGCTTATGAAACACTCTGTGATTTTTATCTGTCATCAATATATTTGCAATTGGCTGTTACCTTATCTCTCTCCCCACCTAGATTGAGTAACTAAGGCCAGGAACTATTTTACTCACCCTGTATCCCCAGCTTTTGGGTCAGCTCAGAACCCATGCTAACACTTGAGGTTGTTAAACTGAACTAACGTCTAAGAAAAATTTTAAGGTAAAGGAGTTTGTTCAAATTGTCAGTGAGAATTTCAAGTTACCGTTTAAACAATTGGACGGTAAGAAGAGACAGCACACCATGGGAGTAGAACAGTGACTGCCACCTCGCTTCAGCTCCAGTGTAAGTGCTTTAGGCAAGGGCCCTTTCCAGCAAGGAGAGCTACACAGCTCCTTCTCAGATCTCTGATAGTTCTTGGGACCATTCTTGTCTAGTTTCCCTCATTAGACTGGGTACTGGAGGTCATGGATTTTTATCGTGTTCATCTTTGTGCTTCCAGGTGCCTGCACAAAGCCCAGCCAAATAGAAGGTGCTATGTTAGGTAAAGCACCTAATCATAGGAATGAGGAAAAGAATGAGTCTACCCAGCCTTCTTACAGTGTTAGAGAATCACTAAGGAATTTGAAAGGTAAAAGGTATCATTGACAGTGGGTCTGAATTACAGGCAACAATAATCTTTTAAAATGAAACTAAAATCTTTTTTAATACATATTTGTTCTGGTTTGAAAATCTGCTTTTCTTCCTGTCCCTCCTGTCCCTTTCAGCCTATCTATACTGACATTCCACATTGTGTTGATACACTGGGTGCCACTTCAAATAACTTCATTTTCTTGTTTACTCCTGAATTAGTTATTAACTGCCTACCTCCTTTTAACAGACGTGATAAAAGAAATAACAGACAGAACCTGTATTTTTGCACAGGTATATGTAAGTGCCTGTGTCTTGAGAATATAAAAATCATCAGGGATGGGTAAGGACCAAAATAGCATAGAGGAAGACAGGATAAATTGAAAACTGTGGTTTTGAATGAAATAGCCCTCTTAAAGGGGCAGACGGCTTTTAATAACTGAGATAATCGTACTGACGAAGTCTAAACCAGTCTTTAACCAGTAACTTAGTTTTAATAAATAATGGGCTGTTAATCCCAAATTAGGACATGATATAATGACTAAGATTGTCAAAAGCAAAACCATTCTTAGAAACCAGGAGAAAAATAATAGTAGTAAACGGGGAGAAAAATCAGCCCTTTGAAAATTACAGGATGGACTTAGGCAGCAAACTGGAACTAATTTCCCTATTTAAGTTGTGGTTAGTTATCAGCATTTCCTGTTTGCACTGGGTATTATCCATGGTCTTCTAGACATTATCCCAGTTAATAGGAATAATGGTGAAACTGACAGAGGATATACATACATGCTTACATCAGTGCATATGCTGAACTGCAAAATGTACAAATTATAAAGTGGTATTTTAGGACAAACTCTTCTATTTAAAATGGAACAAAGTTTATTTTCATATAATAAAAGTTTCTCATTTTAACCCCCCATGTAGTTATTAGGTGATGTATATGTAAATGATAAAAGCAAAAATTACTTTCTAGTAAGATTCCTATGACTTATTAAAGTACCAAGAGTTTAATTCATTGTTTAAATGAGGAAAGGAGTGGGGAACTCAGTACTTTGATTTAGGATGGTAATTTTATCTAAGGAATACATATTTGTGACATAATACTGGGACCATTACTACATAACACTATAGTAGATCTGAAAATGACCATTATTTACATTGGGCAGTTTCAGCTCTGGCGTATTTTAAGTGTGTGCCCAAAAAAGTTCCTATTGCTTAATAACGCTTCTGTATTAACACATTCAAATCAGCAAATATTTGTGTGCCTTTTTGCTTTAAACTGACCTTGTCTTTGTGAAGGTTAGGGGAGTGTAGTTTTAAAGAAAACTTTGTTAAACTGTTAGGTTGATTCTGATTTGTCTCTGTTCTAAATGGCATCACATTCATCTTTATGTGTATAGTTCTTTGCTTAGGATAGTTTGCTGAAAGTGGCACAGGTAGGTGACATACGGTTTTCTGGCATTCAATATTGTTACCATATTGCCTCCTCAATTGGCAGTTTAATTTTTTTTTTTTTTAATAGATAGAGTCATACTCTGTTGCCCAGGCTGGAGTGCAGTGGTGCAATCATAGCTCCCTGCAACCTTGAACTCCTGAGCTCAATCGATCCTCCTGCCTCAGCCTCCCAAAGTGCTGGGATTACAGGCGTGAGCCACGGAGCCCAGCCAATTGCTCTTTCAGTTTACCTGCCACTGCAGGTACTTGAGATGACCATGTTTTTAGCATTGGATTTTATAGTTTAAAGCCATTTATTCTAATCCAAGGCTAAAAAATATTTTATTTTGTCTTTATTATGGTGATTAACTGTTGGTTCACATATTTCCTTACCAAATTATTCAGTTACTTTTAGATTGGAATTTAATGGCATTTTTAATTTAATGAAATTTTCTTATATTTTCAGTATCATACTTGATATCCTAGAATCAAACTATAGGGTGAGGTCATTTCCCCATCAGCTAGACTGATACAGAGAATATGATTACAGTTTTGGAACAATTCAACTTGAAATCATTTTAGATAATTTTTTTGGTCAAATTACTTTAATATTTTTGTATGGAACATTTGCTGTTCTACTGACTTTCTACGGTCATCCTAGTTTTTATATAGGTGCTGTAGTGTATTTATGTCAGCTTTATGGCTTATCTAAATTTCAGGACTAACTTGAAGATTGAAGAGTTATTAGATGAAATGTACAAGATGCCTGTGAAAAACTATTTAGGAATATAAATACTACTTCTAGGAGTTGCCTTCTCCAGAGCAATGGTCAGTGTTGTGTGCCCTACAGGGTGCACAAGACGAACCACTAGAGTACAGGAAGCAAATAATAAAACTCAGAACATTTGCCACAGGAGTTTATAAAAAAATAATAATAATAATAAAAATAAAACCTACCTTAGCATTCCTAATATTTTTGGACTTATCCTGGCACCATCACTCCATATATGTGTCAGATACATCCAGTATATCTGGTACAGGGAGGAATTCTGAAGGGAAAATAGGGTAATGTAAGCTCATTTGTCTCCTTTCTGGCCATGGCTGTTTAGACACGGCTGGGTAAGTGGCCCGAGATTACTTTACTTTAGACAGTGGGATTCTGGCAATATTTGGTAATAAGTAACAACAAACATTGGAAGCTATCTAATGGCACAGTGTCAGACTACTGCATCTTTTTCTTTTACAAAAAGACAAATCTTCCCCATGTGCTAACCTTTCATGTGAAGACGAGTGTCTGTCAGTGGATACATTGCAGGTTCTTACCTAGCAGATATTTGTAAAAAAATATATACACAATATGTCCCTTTGAGGTAAAGTTGACATTTGCACGAATGAAAAGTCTTCTGCCATTAGAAACAGTGGAAAAGTGCAATGCAGATAGAGCATTCTTGAAATGAATGTTTGGAAGTGTTTCTGTTACTGTGTAACTTTATCACTAAAACTGATATGTCTTTTATTTTTAATAAACTTATTTTTTTAAAAAACTCATTTCTGCTCACACGCTCAAACCTAAACATAGATGTTTTTAACCTTGTTTAAAAATCTTTGAAATTGTTTTAGTGGGTTTTAGACTTAACGTTTGCAAAAACAGTGTACCTCTTCCAAGATATCAGGGCAGATATCTTGTGCAGCCAGTGATGTACTTCTTCCATTTAGAACAATGAATCTTTCTCAGGGCAGTCTTTGAAATCCATTATGGAAGTAAACTGACGTAGACTTAACTCTTTCAAATTGCTGTATCATTAAACACTTAACCAAGAGTTTAAAAAAACAAGCTGGCTAAGCACATGCCTATAATCCCAGCACTTTGGGAGGCTGAGGTGGGAGAATTGCTTGAGGCCAGGAGTTCCAGACCAGCCTGGACAACATAGCAAGACCTGTCTCTACGAAAAAGCTGGAAAAAAAAAAAAAAAAGTTGGGTGTGGTGGTCTGTGGCTGTAGTCCTAGCTACCTGTGAGGCTGAGGCAGGAGGATCGCTTGAGCATAGGAGTGTGAGGCCGTACTATGAGCTATGGTTGTGTCCAGTCTGGGCAACAGAGTGAGATCCTGTCTCTCAAAAAAAAAAAAAAAATTCAGTCACATTTTTTCTCAAAAATGGTATTTGACCTTTTGCTCATCGTATTTTAAATTCTATGTTTGTGTTGTTACAGTATGCATATTAGTTCAGTAGTACTTGTATTAATATTTAGCTCATGTATACATTCATGCATGCATGTATACATATTAGGGGTCCATGCCCAAATTTTCTTCTGAGAGAGATGTGCCCTAAAAAAGATTAGAGATAACTGTTCTAGAAAGCCTTTCCTCACCCTCCTCTGTTGTGTCTACAGCAGCAACAGGGCCCCAGCCAAACTTATCAATCACCATTTTACTTGTCTGCTCTTTGGCTTCTTGAAAAGGGACCATTTAATGTGATTGTACACAGTGTCTGACACAATATGCTTGGGGCCCATCATAATGAACAGGACAGATGTGGTTCTTGCTCTCCAGAAGCTTTGTATACAGTAGGGAAGACAAATACTAAAAAAGGACGTGGAACAAATATTTATTTAGTTACACTTGTAAATAAATATGGAAAAGGCACAGGGGATAATGAAACCTCATCATATGTAGAGACCTTAAGTTCTCAGAAACTGAGAAGGGTGGATGGTGTAGCTGAAGGAAAATGAGATGCCAGGAAGGTGATGGCAGGACGTTACGAGAAATTCCCAAGTGTCCAGCAGTGTGTCACGTATACTATATTGAATCCCATGTAGGGGCTCAATAATTCTTTGTAAAGTAAGGAATACAGCAGTTTTATAAGGGATTTCAAATATTTCTGAACATTAAAATGAGAAAAAAAAATCATTTTCGGGTTTGCCAGAGGTAACTCTAATTTCTGCTGCTTTAAACCTGAGTCCTTATCCATTTGTGTCACTTGCCTAGATGGTAAATAAATACATTTGCCTTTGCTTTCCCGTGTAAAAGATAAAGATAAGCCATGCTCCATAAACAGTAGCTGTTTCGTAATACCAGATTATTTATCTTAAGTTCCACTAGTGATGAAAGTACAAACCAAAGTGTTTTATCTTAAAGGCTATATAGATATTTTGTAATCCTTAGCATAATACTGAAAGTATGTTTCTGTTTCAGCATGATTGCTGAAGTTGAGACTATATAGATTGCCGGGATAATAATTAGAATATTTCAAGCAGATATATTTATACTTTATTTAGTATCTGTTCATCAGTTAAGGCCTCTATACTGGAAGTGAGTTTTTTAAAATTGGTTCCCTTTTAATCTTTGGCCATATTTCCTACAATAACTTAGAAAAAGTTATCTGAAAGCTTTTTGAAATCTGGGTCTACTAATATTCTGTCTTTCTTTGGAATTTTCTTTATTATTGTGATGTTCTTCTGAGATTGCACTGAAAAGGAAACTGCATGTGTAAGATTATCATTCTCTGTGGGGAAAAGAGGCAGAAATAAGTAGAGTGGATAAATTGCAAAGACAGCAAAGTGGTGGTTATAATTTACGGTATCTTTTCAAGTTCTGAATTTGGCTTCTAAGAATATTTGGGCCAACACAAAAGGCCTAAGTTGCGGTGTTCCCCAGCAAGATGTGTATTAAGGTCTTGGGGGAAAGGGAGGCAATAATTAGAAGAAATTTGGATCAGGCATCTGATCAAAAAAATAGAGAAATGAAAGCCTTCCCTCTTCTCTCCCAAGTTACTAGCAAGTAACTGGCTGTACTTTATCCTTTGTCTGACCTGGCAAGGGCAGAACCTACGTTTTATTTTCTTAAAGCCTCAGAGGAGCCTTTTCTGGAAGCCGCATGGTTATTTCAAAGTTGGAAAAAATAATTGTTGGGTTCCTGTGGAAATTTATGAAAAGAAAACATTTTTCTTGACCTCCTTTTCAAAACCCAACCGATTGATAGCGGGAACATGGGTTGGGAACATATTTTGAAGCAAAGAGGCTGGAGATGCTGGTGGAAAGGTAAGGGGTGGGGGGTGCAGAGCCTGCAGGGGATTCCATTTGGTTCTGAGTGCAGTCAGCAGCAACTGAGGCTGTCAGCTGGGCACTCGGCACTTCTGTAAGCTGCAAAGAAGTCTGCAAATCTGCTATAGATTCCATTGCTACGAGGCCCGAAATAATATCCTTTCCCTCCTTTTGCTGTCTAATGAAATCCTTCTTATCCCTTCAAGATAAAGTTTAAACTTCCCTCCTTCATTGACGGAGGCAGTTGTCCAGACATTTAGGAATGAGAGCACAAAGCTCGAGTACTAGAAACAGACATTTTGGAATCTTCTGCAGAGTGGAGTAACTGCAGCTCTCCCTTGTGGGTCAGTTGTCCAGGGTAGGTGGTGAAGAAAGAGAATGCAAAGGAATATTGAAAGCAGTGGAGTGTGACAGGGAGTTGTTTAAGCATGAACAAACAAGATGGGGAACAGCAAGTAGAAGCTGGCGGAAGTTGGGGAGCCTAAATTTATGGTTGAAAATGTTCTAGTTGGAATAATATTTTATTGTAAAATACATGACATAAAATTTACCACTTTAACCATTTTCAAGTGTATCGTTCTGTGGTATTAAGTGCATTCATATTATTGTACAGCCATTACCACCACCATCCATCTCTAGAACTTTTTCATCTTCTACGTCTGAAACTCTGTACTCATAACCCCACTACTTCATCTATTTGTTTTTGTTTTGTTTTTTGAGACAGAATCTCACTCTGTTGCCCAGGCTGGTGTGCAGTGGTATCATCATAGCTCACTACAACCTTGAAACAAACGAACTGGGCTCAAGCGATCCTCCTGCCTCAGCCTCCTGAGTAGCTGGGACTATAGACACACACCACCACACTGAGCTAATTTTTTTTATTCTTTGTAGAGACAGGGCTCTTGGGATGTTGCCCAGGCTGGTCTTGAGCTCCTGGCCTCAAGTGATCCTCCTGCCTTGGTCTCTCAAAGTACTGGGATTATAGGCAGTGCAGTAGTTTTTTTGCTAGCAATACATGGCAGCCTAGGAACTAGAACCCTGTATAGGTGGACATCGTCATGGGTAGGTATGGATGAAAGCATTTGTAAAGAGTGACACTCTGTTAGAGCTGGGTGAAGCAAGAAGGACAGGGATGGAGCAGAGAAGAGAAATAAACATTTCTAACTACTGTATTTATTTAATTTTATTTTTTAAATACGAGACAGGGGTCTCGCTCTTGCTCAGGCTAGTCTCGAACTCCTGAGCTGAAGCAATCTTCCCGCTTCGGCCTCCCAGAGTGCTAGGATTATAGGCATGAGCCACCATGCCTGGCCAACTACTATACTTGATTAGTGAATGTGATTTACCTATGAGAAACACACAGCTCTTCTTCCAGTTTGAATAATCACTTGGCATTGAGTAAGTGGAATCCAAAGAAGTTTTCTGTAAAAATACTAATCACCCTTGCTTTTCCCTTTTGATTTTGCCACATAAGGCCATATGTCCATGAACAACATTTTTTGTTATGTTTTAAAACTTTACATAACTGGAATCATACTCTATTTTGTGACTTTTTCATTCCACTTTTTTTAATGAGATTGGACCCTGTTGATGTTTAGCTGTAGTTCATTTGTTTTACTCATATATGGTATTACATAACATAAATCTACAACATATTTACTCATCCATTCTTTGTCATCTGAAAACAAGAGATTTTTAAAATAATCTAGTATAAAGGTAAAGGGAAGAGAGATTATATATTGGTATCATCTCTTGGGAGGTAAAGTTTTTAGTAAGTTATCAGAATTTATAATTCATATACCATTGAGCTATCAAGCCCACTTCTAGTCGTCCACAGAAATACTTGTACAAGTGTAGGGAAATGTTTATCAGAATGATCTTATTTTAAAAATAATAAACTATAAAGAGTAAAGTATGTTTATTAGTTAATTTACTTAAATTATGACATAGTCAAACTATGGAATATTATGCAGTAGTTAAGTAGTGTCAAGCTGCTGTATACATACACATGGAAAATATCTAGCTGGGAGCCTGCACCATGAGCTCTGACAAGCAGCGGCGAGATGGAGGTGGTGGGCCCCTTTGCAGTCTCGCTGCCAGGGAGCCAGGGGCACCACACATATCCCAGAGGCTGGCCAGACCTCATGTATAACAGAAGTTAATCCTTAACATGGTATCTTCTTGGAAGACATCATCTGTTCCATGACTACCTTATTGTAATTTTTTTTCTTATTATCATTTTAATGTAGTTAGTGGACCGTGATAGAGGAAAAATGCTGAAAGAGAGGAACTATTACCAACTTAAAGACTGTTTACATTTGTTTTTAGCACCAGCAATTTCTGTCCTCAGTATATCGTAGTTCTCTTTGTAGAGATCTTTCACCTCCTTGGTTAAATATATTCCTGGGTATTTTAGTTTCTTTGTGGCTGTTATAAGTGGTGCTGAGTTCTTGATTTGACTTTCAGGTTGACTGTTACTGGAGTTTGGGGTTCTACTGATTTGTGTATGTTGATTTTGTAACCTGAGAGTTTGCTGAATTTATTTATCAATTCTAGGAGTCTCTTGGTGGGATTTTCCAGATATAAGGTCATATCATCAGTAAAAAATGATAGCTTGACCTCCACTTTCCCAATTTGGATACCTTTCATTTCTTTCTCTTGTCTGATTGCTTTGGCTAGGATTTCCATGCTTATGTTGAATAGAAGTAGTGACAGTGGGCATCCTTGTCTTGTTCCAGTTCTTAGTGGAACTGCTTTCAACTTTCATGTTCATGGATCAGTAGAATCAATATTGTTAAAACATCCATGCTTCCCAAAGTGATTTACAAATTCAGTGCAAGCCCTATCAAAATACCAATGTCATATTTCACATATCTAGAAAAAATTCTGTGCTTCATTTGGAACCAGAAAAGAGCCCAAATAGCCAAAGCAATCTTAAGCAAAAGGAACAAATCTGGAGGCATCACATTACCATACTTCAAACTATACTACAAGGCTATAGTTACCAAAACAGCATGATATTGGCACAAAAATAGAGATGTAGACTAATGGAACAGAACAGAAAACCCAAACATAAAACCATCCACATACATCCAATTGATCTTTGAGAAAGCAGACAATAATATACACTGTGGAAAAGAATCCCTACTCAATAAATGGTGCTGGGAAAATTGGATAGCCACATGTGGGAAAATTGGATAGCCACATGTAGGAAAATGAAACAGAATCTATATCTCTCACCACTCACAAAAATTAATTCAAGATGGATAAAAGACTTAAATGTAAGGCACAAAACCGTAAGAATTCTAGAAGAAAATGTTGAAAAAACTCTTCTAGATACTGACCTAGGCAAAGAGTTTATGAAGAAGACCCCATTGGCAGTCACAGCAACAACAAAAATAAATAAATGATCAAATTAAAAAGCTTCTGCACAGCCAAGGAAACAATCAATAGAGCAAACAGACAACCTATAGAAGCTATGTATCTGATAAAGTGCTAATAATTAGAATCTATAATACAGAGAACTCAAGCAAATCAGCAAGAAAAAAATCAAACAATCCCATTAAAAAGTGGGCAAAAGACATGAACAGAAATTTTTCAAAAGAGGAAAGACTATTGGCCAATAAACATCTGAAAAAATACTCCAGGCCTCTAATCATCAGGGAAATGCAAATCAAAACCACAATGAGATATCACCTAACTCCAGTGAGAATAGCTTTTATCAAAAAGTCCCAAAACAGCAGATGCTGGCATAGATGTGAAGAGAAAGGAATACTTATTTGTTGGTGGGACTGCAAACTAGTACAACCTCTATGGAAAGTAATGTGGAGATACCTCAAAGAACTAAAAGTATAACTACCATTTAATCCAGTGATCCCACTACTGGCTATTTACCTAAAGGAAAAGAAGTCATATTATCAAAAAGACACCTGCACTCATATTTATTGCAGCACAATTTACAATTGTAAAGATGTGGAAATCAACCCAAGTACCCATCAATTCATGGATGAATTAACAAAATGTGATATATATATGTTATATATATGTATACGCCTACCATGGAATACTACTCAGCCATGAAGAAAGATGACTTAATGCCTTTTGCAGCAATACGGATGGAACTGGACATAATTATCCTAAGTATCTTAAGTTAAGAATGGATAAACAAACACCACATGTACTCACTATTAAATTGGAACTAACCACTGAGCATACATGTGCATAGAGGGAAGTATAACTCAGTGGAAATCAGTCAGGGGGTAGAAGGGAGGAGGGGATGGGCGAAAACCTACCTAATAGGTACAGTAAACACTATCTGGGTGATGGGCGTACTTATAACTCTGACTCAAGCATTACAAAAGCGATCCTTATAACCAAAAACATTTGTACCCCTGTAATACTTGGAAATAAAAAAGAAGTTCTGTTAAACTATCTGGAACCTAATTAGGGCCCAGTGTATTGTAGCTAGTGTTCTTGCCATTGTGATTCTGAATGCCTCTAATAATAGAAGCACTTTGGTGTCTCTCATCATGATTCTGGTTTCCTCTGTTCCTACCTGTACCTTTAATAGGTGCTGTTTTTTTGTTTCACTGCTGTTATGAGATGCATAAAAATTTGTACGTCTTCCTAAGGGAGATGTTTTGTGAGTTTAAACAATTCCTGTTTGTCATGTTTAACTTGTGGTTCTTTATTTTGTCTGAAATTAAAAATTCTGTTTCATCAGCAGAAAAAAAGTCTGTCTACAGCTGAGTGTATGTGAACATAGGAAGTGAGGGCGCGATGCATGAAATCCTTATAGATAAGTTCAGACAGACTGTAAATTGGGATATATGGATCAGTTTCATTATTTATGTTAGGAGAGTGTTTTTATTTTCTAGGATTATATTTTTTTATTGGAAGAGAATTATTAAGGTCAGATGACATTAGAGATAAAAAAAAATTCTTTTGAACAATATATAGTCATCCCTTTGTATCAAATGGGATTTGGTTCCACAACCACCACCCTCCCCCACATTCTTAACAAAAGTCTGTGCATCCTAAAGTATATATTATAAAATGACATAGTATTTGCATGTAACTCAAGTGAATCCTCCTGTATACTTTAAATCATCTCTAGATTACTTATAGTACCTAGTAAATGTGGGGTGACATTTCATTAAAAGAGAAATAACCTAATACAGCAAGTACAATACAAATTGTTGTTATGCTGTGTTTTTAAATTTTGAAATTTTATTGTTGTATTTTTTATTTTTTGAGTATTTTTGATCTGCGATTAGTTGTATCTTCCTCAAATATGGAATCTTTGGATACACAATGCCCACTACTGTACTGTGTCTTTGTGACTTTAGCTCAACATATAACTAGAGGTAATAGAAAATATTTTTGTTAACTTTTTAATTAGAGAAAAAGAGGTTCGGGCGTAATAGGTTTGCTTTGAACATCCGTGCAAAAACAATTTGGCACAGAAATATTCAAGCAACAGGATTTACTTGGCATCAATTGGTTATTTTTTAAAAATATTTTTAAGCCATTGAGGGAATTGTTTTAATACCAAAGTGTCATTTGTTTTTATTAGATTGTTATTAGAATACTAACAGGTGTAACACAGGTTAGGATTCAGATTAGATTCATTCTGTAAGAATGGGGATTGCCCCCGTTAAGGAACATTAAAGAATCAGTCTGAGGATTTCACTCTTTAGTTCATAGTTGAGAGTCAGAAGTACTTCTATTATTTTTTCCTACTCCATGCTCTGTCTGAACAGTCTGTTAAATACTAACATTCACTGGGTATAATCTTCCTGCTATTTTATTGCCAAAATATACTTGTTAGTAAATAAGAATTAAAGCTAACTTTGCCATTAATACATGGAAGTTTTTAATTATATGATAGATGATGTGCTAGTCAGCTTTAAACAAAAATGCTGAGTCCTCCATTTATTTTTAAACATTGTAGATTTATAGATTTTATTTCAGGAAACACAGGTTGCATGCAAAAATCTTGATTTTTGTATCTTTTCCATTGAAAATGGTAATCTAATGTAGGTAGACTTTCATAAAAAGAAATTTAAGTTTAATATAATAAAATCATGAAATACCATGTGAATATTTGGCAGAACCTTATAAGTTCCTTTTCAATGGAATTTGTACAAAAATAACATCTCTGCAAAGAGGAGATGTGAAGGGCCAGATGACAGCTCATAAGTCTTCAGAGCACAAGGTATTTCGTGAATAGCTGGGAGTTAGCTTGGATTTTAGGTATTTTTCAAGGACTTATAGCTATGACAAATAATAAATTAACTAAAGTGTCTAAACATATCTACTTAAAAAGTCATTTTCAATATATTCTCAGAAACTTCAGCTTCCACAAATGGATTTTGCGTAGGGATTTAACTAGGTCACTTCTTAAAAATTCATCAACATTTTAAAAATCACAGAAAATGGATACAATTAACAGTGATTATCTCTGCTGTTGAAGGGCAATGGCTGTACCAAAAACCATTTAGTTTTGACTTTACACTCTCCAAGACAAACTATCAGCTTCCTTGCTTCTTGCTTTCTTAAGAAATTGCTTTTGTTTGCTCCTAAATTTTTTTTTTAATTAAGGGATAAGTTACATACAGTAAAATTCACCCTTTTGGGGATACAATTCTGAGTGTCGACAAATGTGTACAGTCATGTAACTACCACCAGAATGAAATTATAGAACAGTCTCATCAGCTTCCAAAATTCTGTCATGCCCTTTTGTGATCAGTCATTTCCCCTATCACCACCCCTGCAACCTTGGATCTGTTTGCTATCCCTATAAGTTTGCCTTTTCCAGAATGTCATATTTAGTCATATATATGTAGACTTTTAAGTTGACTTCTTTCTAATTCATATGAGAGTATCCTTAATTCATTCCTTGTTATTGCTGAGTGATACACTATTGTATGGTTGTAGCCCAGTTTGTCAATCCATTGACTAGGCGAAGCACAAGTGGGTGTTTCCAGGTTTTGGTGATTATGAGTAAAGCCTCTGTAAATATTCATGTACAGGTTTTTATTTGAGTGTAAGTATTCATTTCACTTGGGTAAGTACCTAGGAGTTGGGATTGCTGGGTCATATATTAAGTGTATTCCCAACTGCTATGGCTACTATTGGGTAGCCTAGAATTTTCTTTTAAGTTTGTGGTAGTTGCTGCATATAATTTGCAAATTATCTGCTCATGAACAATGGAGAGTCAATCATAATAGTTATATTTTATTTTAATTATCACTTCCTCCTGTAAACCATGTTTTAGGGTTCTGGCTTTTAGCTATAAAGATTCAAAAGTGAATATAGTCGTCCACCCTTATCCACAAGGGATTTGTTCCAAGCCCCCCAGTGGATGCCTGAAACCACAGATAGTACCAAACACCATATATACTATGTTTTTGCCTTTACATCCACACTTATGATAAATTAGGCACAGTAAGATTAACAGTAATAACAATAAAATAGAACAATTATAAGGATGTACTGTAACATTATAAAAATTATGTGAATGTAGTCTTTTTCAAAATGCCTTATTGTATATAATATTTTCAGACTGAAGTTGACCACAGTAACTGAAACTATAGAAATGGGGAAACCACAGGTAAGGGATGATTAGTATACCATTATATCTTCCTTTGTTTTACAAAAGTGAATTTAACTTCTTCATGGTTATCCTTTTATTAGTGTGACTGGCCAAGATTTTTAACCTCTTAAGCCTAGTTTTCTCTTCTACAAAGTGGTGATAAACGATGACTACCTTACAGAGTGGTTTTCTTCTGTAAAACGGTGATAAATGATTACCTTACCCTGAGGATTTAATGCCATGCCACATGAAAAGTGCTTAACATAGCACCTGGCATAAGGGAAATGTTAGCGATTAAAAAAAAAAAAAGGTATTTGCTTGAAAACCAAACCTGAGATTATAAATTTAAACATTGCTATCAAAGCTCAGGAAGCACAGACAGACACTGGGGCATTTGTGACAGGGAAACATTCTGGTTTTTACATTACTGAAATTTGCCAAGGCTAAGTGGTCTTGGAATCAAATCTAAACAGTTTCCCTGCCATGGTGAAATTGAAAAACATACGAGTGGAGTTTGCAAAGGAATAAAAGACAATTCGGGTTTTTTTCCTCTTTGACTTCTTTTCTCCATGTTTTAATTCTCTCTTTTAGATTAGTCATAAAGCTTATTCATGCCTTATACACATTTTTTATTAAAATTATAATTTTTATTAAAAATGATTGATAACTCACATTTTCTAGTGAGTAGATAGAAGTTACTAAGAGTCCCTTGTGAATGTGTACACATATTGAAGGAGAAGAACAAACCCCTCTGCCTCATCCTGGCACTGTGCACCTGCTGTGACATTCACTGATTCCTGGCTGGGGTACAACTGAGCAAGCACTCTAAGCCTTCAGTGAGTGAGTCAAGGCTGCACCCCAGCAATTCTCTGGCTCACTGTTTCTCAAGGTGTGGTTCCTGAAGTTAAGGCCCAAGCTATCAGGGTCAGGAACACCTGGAAGCTAGTTAGAAAGGCAAATTCTGTGGCCTACTGTGTACCAGTTGAATGTAACTTTGGATATGGGACCCAGCCATTAGGTGATCCTGGGGACAATAAAGAATCACTGTATTTGGACACCCTGAGAAGGGAATTGGAGAAGTGATTTTCCTCAGTGAGAGAGATGTCTAGCAATAGTTTGTTATTAATACTTCATTATGATTTTATAGCGATTTTAATTCTAATTTTTTTAAGGCTATGAGAAAATGTCAAAGTGTTGATTAAATCATGTAAAATTATAAAGATACATAAAAATGAGCAAGAAATGTTTTTACCAGTTAAGCAAGATTATGAAATTACCTATAAAACTTGTTTTCCTTAGGAAATATATCTGTAGTATTTATTAAGTCTGTACTTTTCACCAAAATCAATGGACTGTGCCAAAGAGAAAAGTCAGTAAATGGCAAAATGGCACTTAAGGTCATTCAAAATAAGATTTTACACATCTTAAGCTTTTGTGAATCCTGACTTTGGTCCAGGGCAGGAACTCTGTTAAAATGGAAACAAACTGTTTTCCTGTTAGCTTTTTTATAGCATTACTAATAGTTAAGACATTAGTCCATTTATAAACCATCCTATTCCCAACTGTATTTCTAGTGCATTTGAAGGTTCCATGTGCCTTCGTTTTTGTTTATTTTACTGTAATAAATAGAATTCTGTCCATGCTCATATACTGGATGCAGTGCACAGCAGTGCATCCTGCAGGGAGGCGTGGCATGTTTTGCACGAGTTTTGTCTTTGGGCTGTAAGTTCTAAGAAGGCACCGAAGTCACAGTGCACTGGTCGGTCGGAGCTCCTGGCAGATTCCAGAGTGATCTCCAGTTTCCCTAAGGCTTTAAAGCCAGGAGTGAGATTTTTATCACATGAACTTTAAAAGAGTAAAGCCAAATATTTTCTGATTAAGCCAAAGTAGACTATTTTCTGTATATGTGAAGTCATGTCCACTAATCAAGGTAAGTGGTTTCATTTTCTAGTGGATCTTTCTCGTTTTTTTCAGTGTTGATCACTTTATAATACAGCGTGCTGAGGGACATAAAAGAGGCAGAGTTTGGTTTCCTTTTAAAGTTAAGAATGAAGTTGACATTATTTTTGAATTTCAAGATTAAAATACGTACTGTCCACAGTTTCTGGCTCTCAGGAGGCTTCATCTGTGTTAACCAAACACAAATTTGTTTGATATATTTCTCTGGCTTGTTTTTACTAACATTGGTAAAGTATGAAAATTCAGTCATTTGGGGGGAGGAATGTAGAGAGAGAAAGCAACAGTTTTCTCTTTTTCCTTCTGTTTCTGGTGTGAACAAAGTTAAGAAATGTTTACCACTAATCATTTTTCTATTGCTACTGCATGGAGCATTGTTCTGTTAAAACAAACAAAAATTCCCACCGTCCCAGCCTTGTTTTGGCAAAGTTGGGGGAGTATTACTTGTTTTTCCATCTGAGATAACGTTGCAGAGATAGGCATGGGCTTGTTTTTAAAAATTGTCGGTAGTACTATTAAGCCACTGTGGTTTCCTTAAAAATTCTAGAGAGCACATTAATGAGAAATTAAATCTTTCAAATAGAAATGAAATTCTTCTGTGTGATAGAAGTGTAATCACGTGACAGGAAATGTCTGCTAAAAATATTTTTAATAGCTGAAATAGGTTCATTTTGTTTAGCTATTTTCCCATTGTTTCTGATGGGTATAAACCTCCCCGAAGAATGTCTGCACTGCTAAACAAGATGAACTAAAATTTAGCACTGGCAGTCAGTCCCCTGTGGTCACTAACATTTTCTTTCTTTGGGTGTCTCCCTCTCTTTCCCTGGGCTCAGGAGGGCAGGCACCGAGTGTGGAAGCCCGAGGGTGGGGTGGGTCTTAGCGCTGCAGGGGGAGAGCAGAGGCCCCTCCTGCACTGCAGAGCCCTGGCTGGCTCTGGTCCCAAGTTCTAGTAGCTGCTGGAGGATTGAGCAGCCCAGTCCATGCCTGGCCCTGCTCCCAGGACCATCCAGACAGAAGCCTGGATTCCTTTGCAGGGATTCCACTATTTCTTATCTAAAGTTCAGGGTTTGTGTGATTTCTCTGAAGTTTACCATCACACTTTAAATATGAAAAATTTTAAAGAAGAAATGCAGCAAAAGGGAAGTATTTTTCTTTCTTCTTCAGTGAAGTTTTAAGTTCTCTTTTTCCTGCAATAGCTTCTGTCCCTTCTCATTCCATTTTTAAACAGGGATGATGGGAGAAGGCAGCTCTCAACGGGAGAGAGAAATGCTGCTAGAACCGGAAGATGATGGAGCTTGAGAGGTCAATGTGGATAAATGTGGAGAAATTGTTGTCTCTTGTTTTCTGTTTTAATGGACAACACCCTGCAGAGAGTGGCCACTACAAAGTTCCTTTTAAGGTTTTTAAACTTAAGAGACAGTAATGTAGCACTTCCTGCCCACACTACTGGGTACTTTTTATTGCTATTAAGTCATTTAAGAAATATTTTAAATATGCATATTTAGTGTACATGGTATTTGTAAATTTTATGTTTTTTAAATGACCTGTAAAAACTTCTATTTTTAAAGCTTATGCTTGCAGGCAGACTCTTTCACATGAATAAATGAAATACGATAGAGTATGATGGATGACTCAATGGCAAGTACTGTGCAGGTTTTTGAGGGATGATGATTTGATCTTCATGTAATATACAACCCAGGGGATCGGGCAAGGTGGGAGGAGGGGATGGGTAAATTCACACCTAATGGGTGCTATGCATTTCTGGGGGATGGGTGCACTTGTAGCTTTGACTCTGGTGGTGCAAAGGCATTTTATGTGACCAAAGTGTTTGTACTCCCATAATATTCTGGGGGGAAAAATACACACACACACACACACACACACACACACACACACACATCCAAGCCTTTATGTGATTTTAAATTGCAGTCTAGGATTAAGATTTAAACTAAACTGACTCTTTTTAGGTACTAGAATAGACTTTAGGAGGAGATAGGAAGCTCCTGGCATAAACCAGGGGAAAGTTGAGTTCATTTATTCGAAAAATTAAAAGGACTTTTCTTAGGTGGTTTATACACTGATTCATCCCTGCCCCCTTCCTGATCCACCTCTGATAACCATCTTTACTGTAGGTGCCCTTTCTTCTTTATAAAATAAGGGGCTAATTTGTATTGGCTGAAGTAGATTTTAAATGTCTTTGCCCTACCTTGGGTATGTTCTCTGATTTATCCCCCTCCACCGAACTGATTAAGCTCTTTCTAGATCAGGTCATTCTATGTTGTTCCCCTGCTGCTTGACCTGAGGTCTTTAGTTGGTTGGTTATATGTTGAAGCAGGCAGAAGGAAAACACCTATGAGAAGAAAAACAGTGTTGATCATGGAAGTTGGTCATTCTGCATGGTGGTAATTAAAACCCAGCCTGAGAAAAATGAATCTTTCACCCTCTTAGAGATTAAGTACAGACAAGATTTTTTAAAATTTTTAAACGAAAAAAACTACTTTATCCTTGCAGTCCATCTCCTCCATGTCATTATATAGCAGCATTTCTTGGCAGGCAGCTGTGCTCACCTATGCAGCAGCTGTTATTTCTTATGCTCAAGCCAGAAACATCAGTCTTGAATCTTTTCCCACTTACGTTCAATCTGTCAACAAATCTTCCTTGAAGATCTGTCAATCTGACCACGTCCTGTTGTCCCCACTGCTCTTACCCTCCTTCAAGTTGTACCCAGCTTTCCGCTGGCTGGTCCCAGGAGCCTCCTGTCTACCCCCTACCTCCTGAGTCTGTTCTCTAACACCCCAGTGCACCATTAGAAAGAGAAGAGAGATAATTTTCGTTTATCTGTTCACAGTCCTTTAGTGAATTTCCATGTCTCTCAAAGGAAGAAGCCTCTGTCCTTTCAGTTACGTGCAAGGCCCTGCTCTGGCCCCAAACCCTGCCCCATTGACTCTCAAATGTGCTCCCTAGTCCGTTCATCTTGTCTTCCTTGTTTCTTTTTGAACATATCAAGTATGCTTCTAGTTTTACAGATTTTTGCAGTTTTACACTTGGCTTGAAATGCTAACCCCCCAAATACTTGTATGCCTCACTTCTTTCCTGTCTGCTCAGCTGTTACCCTATCAGTGAGGCCTCCTTGCCCTCCCTGGATGTGGGATATACTAACAGCCCTCCAGCCAATGGCTCACTTTCTCCTTCACTTCACTTTACCTTCTTCACAGCACTTTTTACCACTTAGCGTGTTATATAAGTGCTTTTTTTGTTGTGGTGTTCACTGCTGTATCTCTAGGGTCTCGAAAGGTAACTGATATATACTGGGTGCTTTGTTAATATTTGTTGAATGGATACATTTCTAATATTCGTATGTCCTTTTCTGTTAGGAAATTTTCCCCCATTTATTATTTTTGGCATATATTCATAATCTGTTAGGAAATTTAAGGTGAAATGGGCAGGAATATAAGTGAAGTTAATAAATGATAAATATGTGTAGTATTCTCCATTTCTTCCCCCCAATTCTCTTTTAAAGCGTAAATATCCCTGCTGGCTAACTTCTGGTCTCCATTGTTGAGCAGAATGTGAATAATGAATTCTTTCCAGCCTGGCCTGGCAACTTGTGCCTGTGATCCCAGCAACTCAGAGGCTGAGGCAGGACTATCACTTGAGGTCAGGAATTAAAGACCAGCCTGGGCAACATAATGAGACATGCCCCCCTTTAAAAAAAAATTAGCGGGGTGTTGTGGCTTGTACCTGTAGTCCCAGCTACTCAGGAGGCTGAGGCAGGAGGATCACTTGAGCTCAGGAGTTGGAGGTTGCACTGAGGTGTGATCTCACCACTGCACTGTAGCCCAGGTGACAGAATGAGACCCCATCTCTACAAAAATAAAAATAATATAGAAATGAATTTCTTCCATTAGATGTCTCAGAGGCCAAGTTGATCTAAAGAACTATAAAGATAAAGAACTGAGACAGAAAGTGGGGAAAGGGGCTAGTGAGACTGTAATCTGTGGATGGGGCCCATAAATGGCTTTGGATGATGAATTAATGAGCCGTGTTGGAAGACAGGAAAGAGATAGGGGAGAAGGTGTGGGGTGTGAAACCAAGAAATTTGGTATTGTCTATATGGAGCAAATTGTGGAAAGATGTATGTTTTGCTATTAGAAATGTACTTAATTAAGGATATACTTCCACCGCTTTGTTTTTTGTGTGTTTTTTCTTTTCCTGCATTGAAGTCATTTCACTCTTTCAAACACTTTTGTAGGAGGAAGATAGGAAAAGAATGAACATTAAATAAAAAGTAGTATAGAAACTTTTCCTCTTAATAGATCTTGTGAAGCTCGATGTCAAAGGGTAGAAATGAACTAAAGTGTGAGCATTATTTGTATGTTTATACTTCCTGCAGTTTCTGTCCAAATTTATCTGGATAATTGGAAGTTAACCTTTATTTGGAAATCTATAGCCAACAGTTAATTTATGAAATATTATTTGCTATATGATAGTATACTTGATCTCAATGTTAATAGATTATGTGACTTGTTAGAAATATGAAATCTATTTTGACTGTAGCAAAAAAGAAATTTGTAAAGCTTGAAAATGATTATTTTTGTTATTTTGTAAATGTAAGCCCCCAGTGACTATCGAACTGCTAAAATTACCAGTTTATATGGAATATCATGTTTTTCTCTTTTAATATTGCCACATACATTTTTCTTGATTTATTTCCATCAGAGTTGCTAATTTAGAATAGCAATATAGTGATAAAAATACCCAGCAAAGAAGATATATTCAGTACCTCTTCAGTCTAAAATTGACTAAGTATTTAGATACCAAGTGGTAACAAGATATGCTTAGGGACAGGAAATAAACTGTATTCACTAGATTCAATCCTTAAACATTTTTAATACCGCTGCCTTCAAGGAAGTTTAAGTTCGCCACCCCCGTGTACATCTAAAAGCAGTGACGGTGACGATTGTCATAATAGAGGTGCAGAATAGGTGTTTGGAGAATAGAAAATGAGTAAAGACTTTTGAGTTGATTCAAGGAAATTTCCTCACAAAAGGTGGCATTGGAACTAGATATTGATGAATGCGTTTAAAGAAAGACTATCAAGCTAAGGGAATGTATGAAAAGAGGATAATGCATTCCAGGAATGGACAAGACGGGAATGTGGCCAGAGCATTAAGAGTGCACAGTTGTGAGTACATGGATATTAAGCCCTTAATATTGAAGTCTGAGGGTGAAGAGGAAGGGTCCTTTATGCAAACTAGAGGGTGTTTTTTCCCCTACCGAGGCCTTGCTGTTCCATTAAAGCATTTTAAGCAAGGCAGTAATAAGTTGGTTTCATTATTAAATGAATAAGAAACTTTTTATTTATGCAAAAAATGGGTTAGACATAGCCCAATTTGACTTAAGTAATGTCATTTTAAAATTCAGAATTGGAAAAGTGGCTATCTTTGAACTGGTTCATTTTTTTTCTTCCTGACTTCCTCCTTCTGTTAGCCAGAAAAAATATAGGAAATAAAGGATAAGCTAGAATGCAGTATTTGCTCTTAAGTTTTGCATGACTGAAACAATCCTGCTCACTGTTAGAAGCTTAACACACAATGCTATTGTGCTACTGGTCTAGAAAAAAAATGTGAGGCCTACTGGTCTGATTCCACAGCAGGGAGTAAAGAAAGCAAATACTTAACTTTGTAAGATGTTAAATATTAAATATTTAGTACAATGGGATTTATGTTAATGTTTATATTAAAAGAGTAAATATCCAAAAGTGTTGCGATAGAGCAGAGGGTGCCACCAAGCCTTTTTTTAGAGAGCCATCTAATTTGTGAGATGTGTTTGCAAAATCTGCCAACAGTCAAATATAATTTTTAGGTCTGCGTCTACCTACCTGTGACCTATGCCTAAGCAGTGTCACTAGAGCAGTCAGAATGTCTCTAATTTATGAGGAAGTTAAGTAAGTTTCCCACGGTTGTAAAATAAATGTTAAAATTTTGACCTTTCAACCTCTAGTTTTACTAATCCACCCTGTTTTCTCCTAGGGAAAAAAATGCACTTCTGATATAAACATAGCCTTGCATTTCACAGCAGGTCTGGCTGTTCCTGACCTTGGGCCTACAAGTGATAGTATTGATGCATTTAAAGTAGAACTAGGTGGTCCCAAGGAGTGTTTCCTGCTTGGTAGAGTTCATTTTACCCATCATTGTCATGAAGCAATCTATAGGTTCAACAAATGAACGACCAGTGTCAGTAACAGCAAAACTGTGTGTTGGAGGACAGTGGGCTGAGGTAATTTTAAGCAGATGAAGCTCACAGACATTAGTTTACAGAAATAGTGTTAGGCTGGGATGTTTTAGCTGCTAGAAGTCAGGTTTAGAGCAATGGAGTTCAGAAAAATAAACCAGAAAAGCAAGTATGACATTAATGAAAATCAACAGAGTCAGGGAGGATTTGCCTGTGAAAAGACCGTGTTTTCCCTTTTGTGAAGAGAAACATTTGTTCCTTTTTTGTGACTTGTGATTGAGATAATTGAAAACAATTTTATTTGGTTTTAATATCGTCCTTGTCAAAACTTAGGAAACACTGAGCAGTTTGATTTTCTTCTCCTCTCTGGACCTGTAGATAAATTTGTTGTGAATAAATGGAAAATAGTTTGGCAGTGGGCAGAGGGAAGGGGAAAAGCCAAGATTCTGGTCAATTTATAAACCAGACATCTTGAATAAATGAGTTGGCTATGACTCTTAGGAAAAAAAACTTACTTTTGCCCTTCAAGTTCTTTTCCTCCATCTGTTTTTATTTCTTCTACACTTTATGAAGTCAATAAAAAATTTTAATTTCATCGTCTCAGAAGTTTCTCCTTCCATAACGGAGGTTTACATGCTCTCCATTGGCCACAATCTCCTTCTTTTGAATTCTCCAGGCTCCTAATTGGTGGCTTTTCATATAAACCAGGAGATGTTTAGGTTTTTTTCCAGTGGTGGTATGATCTCCTTCTACCCACAGAACAGTTCTGACACCAAATATTGTGGATGTTTTCCTCACACCAACAACCAGTTCTCCAACTCTGAACACCAACTGGATATCCTACAATTTATTTCAATTACCACTTCAACTACTTGGAGTGATCATCAGATCTCACAAGTTAAATGCTGAATCCCACAAGACTAACCCTACTTCAGAGGCCAGTTGAAAGTCTGGGCATCCCATAATTCTGACTGACTGCTGGCTGTAAATTGAGGGTTCCCATGACCCTCTCCTTGGGTTTGATAATTTGCTAAAATGGTTCACAGAACTCAGAAAAGCATTTTACTTACATTTGCAGGCTTATTATAAAGGATTTTATAAGGGACACAGATGAACAGCCTGATGAGGAGATATATAAGGTGAGGTCCAAAAGGTTGCTGATCACGGGCGTCTCTGTGCCATGCAGTCAGTGTGTGCTACCCTGCTGGCGTGAGTTTGTGTTCACCAACCTGGAGGCTCCCTGATCCTTGTCATTTAGAGGTTTCATCATGTAGGTGTGATTGATGATTAATCTCCAGCCCTTCTCCTTCCCCAGAGGTTGGGGGAAGTGGGACTCAAGGTTCTAGGCTTGGTTTTTCTAGCAACCAGCCCCATCCTGAAGCTACCTCGGGTTGCATCAAGAGTCACCTCAGAACAAAAGAGGGTCCCGTCACCCAGGAAATTCCAAGGGTTTTAAGAGCTCTCTGTTAACAACAAAAGATGTTCCTATTAGGAAATTACTAGGGTTTGGGGAGCTGCTTTTTATAAGAAACCAGAGACAAAGGTAAAAAAATGTATTATGTCACAAATGGATTCTAAGGTCAGATCAGCTTACTTTGTAAGGTGCTGTGAGCCTAAATAATTTTGATTAAAATTGGCAAGTCTTCATGGTGTCCTCATTTATAATTTTGGTGGAACTTTATCTTAAGAGCTCAAAATTATGGTATTCATTTCATACAGACTCCACTGTAAATACCAATTTGATCCAAGTCTGTTTTCATAACACCAAGAATGGTGGTTCTCAACTTGGCCTGCACATTGGAGTCACTTGGGAAGCTTTAAACTACCCTGATGCCTGGGTCCTGCCACCCAGAAATTCTGACTTAGGTGGTTTGGGGTACAGCCCAGGTATTGCAGGTCTCGTCTTTAAGGTTTCACAGGTGATTTTGACTGTAGTTACGGTTGAGAACCACTGATGAAGAAGAATGATTTTAGATGTGGCTAACCACTTCTGGTGTACTGGTTCACACGCAGCAGATAGCTGGAGAAGGTAATTTTTGCTTAGAATATTAGTTAGGCAGCTGACATGATAATATTAATAGCATGCTAGGCATGCAAGGTTTAGAACAATAAGAAACTAAAGATTATACCAAATAATAGTATTAATTTACTAAATACATCCCAAAGTGGGTTCTAAGCCAAGATGTACTAGGTCAACTGTGCTGTGATGTGCTAATGAGTTCCCCAAAACCTAGAGGTTTTACTTGCTCAAGGTCATACCACTAGCTGGGGACAGAACCAAGACTGGAAAATTATAGTACTAATTCATAGTTTGTTGCTTTGCTTATTTAGGTCAGGCTCTGTTAACTTTCTCTGTAAAGGGCTGGGTTGGAAATGTTTTAGGCCTTGTAGGCCATGTGATCTTCGTTGCAGCTGCTGAACTCTACCAGTGTAGTGGAAAGCATCGTACACACTATGTAAATGAATGCAGGTGGCCGTGTTCCAGTAAAATTTTATTGACAAAAAC
Organism: Lemur catta; assembly: GCF_020740605.2. Classification (NCBI taxonomy): domain Eukaryota; kingdom Metazoa; phylum Chordata; class Mammalia; order Primates; family Lemuridae; genus Lemur; species Lemur catta. The sequence continues at coordinate 68,219,415 of NC_059133.1, read as the reverse complement.
AAGTGGAGGGGCTGGATTGGGCATGTGACCAGTAGATTACAGACCCTGATAGAGGGGTGTTTTCATATTCCTACTGGAGAGTTGATTCTTTGAGAGTAGGTTGAGGATCTCACTGGTCCCACTGGGTGCTTGTCACTTACCTGTTCCAGTACCTTCTATTGCAAGGTATCACATGAATGCTTGTTGAATTAATGTGTACATACAACTCTTAACCTTTTTTTCTACAGCTTCTAACCCTCCCAGTAGGGGAATTAGTTGGAACATATTCCTATGGAGAGGAAATGCTCAAGGTCTGTAGCAGATTGTAATTGCTGGGCTTTGGTAGCATTCTTAAAGTGAATTAAAGATCTGAATTCGCTCTGTGGACAGTCATTATTATCTTAATTTCTTAGAACAGATCCTAAGACTTCACTTAAAATCTCAAAGAATTTCTTAAACTCAGTTTTGTTATACACTAAGTTATCTTTAATAATTTCTGTGAATATTTCTCAAAATAATACTATTTCAATTCCTTTGGATTTAAAATCAATGTAGTACTTATACATGGCAAGTAGTCGTTGGTGTAATCAAGCAAGTACTGATGGGTCCTCATGGCCCCCAAATACTACAAATACAGCTCCAAATCCTGAACACATTTCTAATGCAAAATACATATTATTAACCTGACAACAGGGCCATTGGTTGTAGTGGAAAGAGGAGTGACCTTGGAATCAAAAGCCCTGGTGTCAAGTGTTTTTCCTGTTCTTGGAGTTCAAACCCATAGGAGGTAACAAAGCAAAGGAACAGTGCATCTGTTCATTACTTAGAATGAAAGGCCAGTGATGTTCTTTCATATTGAGGTCTTGGTATACTTGTCTCAATGAAATAAAACTGCATCCATTCTGCATTTACATTTGTTGATCATTGAAATACTTTACATCTTGTATTTAAAACGGTATGCAGATTTATTTTATATCCATGTCAAGGAAAGAAAAATTCCTTTGGGGATTTCCTGTGATTACTAAGGTGTGTACTTCCCGGTCTGTTTGGTTGGGGGAATTTGCAGGTAACAGGCCGAGGGAGGTGGAGAATGAAGAGAAAGCAGGCTGGTAGAATTACAGAAGGTGATTCAGTCAGAGTGCTTAGGCTGAGGGCTGCTCTAGTTTTAGACTCCATGCACAGAGAACCCTGGGTTCCGTCCTAGTGCTGCCTTTGTGGACAGAGCATTGTGGGACTGTGCAGCCGCAAAGCTCGGAGCATGTGGGGTCAGGTCCAAAGGCTACGAGCAGGTTGAAGTTTCAGTTCATCATTTCAAAGTCAGGGTCACGAAGGCAGTCAAGATCAAGATGATTACTGGGAAGTCAGGAACAGGTGCCAGTAATGGAAATGGGAAAGTATGGCAGATAGCCAAGGCATAGCATCAGGAACATGGGAAGGAGTCCCTAGGGCAGCTTTTTCCAAAACATGTTCCAAGACGCACTAGCTCTGTGTGGAAGGGTTTCCTGGACAAACATCGGGTTCAAAGTGAAATAGGTTTTTCTATTGCAGAGCTTGTCAGAGCCTCTAATATGCCCACTGGTATTATGAGTATGAAATATGAAGCTTTAGGATTTGACAGGTCACCAATATTTCATGGAGAATCCTGGTATGGCCAGGGATGGGGGGGAGGTGAGGAATCCTCTTGTGCGAGTAGCATTTTACAGAACATACTTTGGGAAAAGTCTCAGGGCATGCGGCATGTGCTATGGATATTGCTGTGACTTTTTCGCCTGAGCACTTTAAGGAACTGTTCTTAACCCGGTTGAGTTCTGAAGGAACTGGCAGCAGATACCCAAAAAAGTTCTGTAGGCTCTCATCAAGTGCTTTTTTTCCTCTTTCAATCATGGTCATTTGGATTATTTTTGTTGCTGCTATTAACAGAATTAAGGAAATCAGCCCTTTTAAAGGACTAAGGACAAGTGATTTAGCCCATAATTAGACTAAAAACAACAAAAAATAATGAAGAGTCAGAGCCTTTGTATACTTGGCCCAGAATCAGGCAAACAGGCTTCTCCCCCACTGAGAATGCAAATAAAAATGGTTTTTAAAAGACAGTACTAAAGGGAATATATCTAAAAACTTTAACAGTGAGATTGAAAAATAAGGGCACATGGAGTGTTTAGGGATGGCCGAACCTAATGAATGTCAGGACAGACTGTGCTTCCTAGACGGTCACACAGGCTGGCGAAATCATCACACGTGAAATTGTATTCTTGCGTTCTTAAAAGGAAAGGCACTGCTTCCCTGTCGTGCTAGCAGGGAGCCTATGTAAGCATCATCCTTTGCTCCTCCTGTCCCTGCCTTCTACAGCCAGTCCCCTCTCGATTCTCTCCTCAGCACCTTTCCTCTTCTCTGCACCCTCTGCATCGCCAGAGCTCAGGTTCTTCTCGTCCTGTGCCTGGGCTGGTGCCGTTGCCTCCTACCACAGTCAGCTGAGGATGGGGGGTGGGGGTGAGGGGTGGGGAGGCAGGTGTTCCAGAAGCTTATGGAATTGGACGTGTCTCTTTCCTCCTTCTTAACCATGAATTACTTGAGGGTGGGTAGGGATACAGTCTTATTTGTCTTTCTGTCCCCAGTAATTAGCTGAGTACCTGGCACTTTTAATTAGGGAGTCATCACTCCGTACATTTAATTAAGGGGAGAAGAAGAAAAAGAATGAAACAAAGAAGCAGCTTGATAGGTTTTGTGACTCTTTTTGCTGTTGTTCATTGGATATTCTCAATGTTTACAGTTTGCACTTTGGAGGCAAAAAGATGAGACCTGCTAAAATTAAATATTGAGGTTTTATGTCAAAATATTAAGGAGGTACAAATGTTTTTGTTACATGGATACCTTTTATAATGCTTAAGTCAGGGCTTTTAGTGTGCCTGTCACCTGAATAGTATCCATTGTACCTGACAGCTAGGTTTTTATCCCTACCCCCTTCTTGATTTCCAGTGACCTTTACATCTTTGTGCCTGTGTGTGCCCATCGATTAGCTCCCAGCTATTAGAGAGAACACGTGGGTGTTTGGTTTTCTATTCCTGAGATGCTTCACTTAGGATAATGGCCTCCAGTTCCATCCAAATTTCTACAAAAGACATTTTTTAAAGTGGTCATAGGCACTTAAACATACTTTTCAGAAAATGATTTATTATCAAAAACTAGCAATTGTAATAGTAGCAAATGCAGAAATGTCAAACAGAGGAAAAAAGAGAAAAGTTTGTGGAATCCAGAGCACAGGCTTACAATAATGCAATACTGTGAAGACGATAATGTGGAGAAAAATGATTAAATCACCGGGGACTTGAATTATCTGAGTTAAATTCTACTCTCTATCAATTGTCAGACATCATTTTTTCTTTACTAATGCTGTTATCATTTTTATTGAATAAGAGATTCATGCTTGACGTACAAGGTCTGTACACTTGTGAATAATTCATTATTGTATTAATTTGTGAAAAAGTCATGATTTTGACAGTATTTCTTCATAATGGTCTATTTGTAATCCCAGAGAGCACGGAGGGGTTGGGCACTGAGGCAAACGGCAGGTGCTGAGCAGTAGCATGAGCAAGGGCCGAGTGCTAGGAAAACACACCTCGGGCAGTAGTGGGGGCAAATAGAAGCAGATGGCACAGGCATGGAAGGAGGCAGGAGTCTCAAAAGGCTGGAGGAGCAGAGACTAAGGATTTGGTGCCCTGATCACCACCCTGGCATTGTGCAGCAGTGAGTCTTACACAAGCAGTAATAATAGCAAATAGTTATACAGGTTTTGCCGTGTGCCAGCTACTACTTGAGTTAGTGTAATCCTCACAACAGCCTTCTGTGGTGGGTACTGTCAGGGACCCCATGAATTCTCATTTGCAGATGAAGAAATGAAAGTATGGAGTAAGTCAGTCAGTCACCCAGCTGATTGACTAACTGACCCAGCTGATCCCTAGCAGGATTTGACCCCAGGAAAATGATAGTTTTATGACAGGGGTGGCTTGAAGACTGTTTAAATTGCTGTAAAAGTCTATTTAGTGCTTAATAATCTACAGTAGTACACCTGACATTCACATAGCTAAATGTCCTGCCACTTAGTGACCAAGGGAAGCGGCCTAGGTGTGCATGTACGTGGCATCTGAGTTGCCTTTTGATACAGATGATCATATGGGGAAAATCTGACATAATTTTCAGGCCCAGCTGAATAATGATATACTTAAAAATCTTCATGGTATATTCATTAATATCAAGGCTCAAAACTGTTAGGAATCTTAGGCTCTGGCAGAAAATGTGACTGTTTTCAAATTCAGAATTTATCTGACTGTATGGATGGACAACTTCCTACCACCAACACTGCGGTAACACAGGGTGTTTTAATACATTTATGGCCCAGTCTCCTCTATGCAGTAATGCTTACCAATAAAAGAGGAGACCAAGATTGGGTGTTGTTAAGATGAATTGGAAACAATTTTCAGATAAAGCACAGCAGGCTATGAACCTCCTCTGGCTCAAGATGGTGTCAACTAGCATTGCCTTTTGCAAGCAGGCAGAAAGAAACATATGTAATTGATTGTGGTTTCTCTCCACTCCCACCTTCCGCTTTGGTCATAGCTGCAGACACAAAGTAATAATTGGTGTGCCTTAAATAGCCAGCGCTTCTGTAATCTTGACCAACGTTCTTAGTAGAACACAGCCAAAAGGGGAACTTCCATCAGTGCGTGCTTGGGGTGTGAGAGAGCTCCCTCCAGTTCCCTTCCTGATGCACCGAGTTTGGTCTGTACCTAAGAAAACAGCACTGCCCAGCCCCAGTGCAGGAGTCGTCACAGAGTGTGCACTCTGTGCACAGCATTTAACACCAAATGGTCACCTAGCGAGTGGTGGAGCTGGGATTCAGACGCACAGTGCCCACGTTTAAATTGTAGTGACAGGCCATCTGCTACATAACAGCTACTAGTGCCTGCTCAAAATTGGAATTAGGACTAGCATAGCCAGATGTGTTTCAGATAATCTAACAGAATTGTAACTTCTCAGTGGCCACAAACAATAGTATTCCTTTTCACCCCTCCAGGATAGCAATCAATCAAGTAAATAATTGTGGAATATGCTTTTGGGAAAATAAAATGGATACTTTGTTCTAGAAATGATCACTGTTTTTAAAAATTATTTTTGTTTTCAAAGGCTGGACATTTTTACCTGAATTGCATACACACATCATTGTATATACTTAAGAATGGTACAGTAGTAAAGGTTGCCTCTTACACTTATTTATGCTCTTCCAACTGGGAGATCTTTAAAAATATTGAATACCTGCAATTACCTACCTTCAAGGCTTATTTTGAGTTCATATTGCTTTTGAACTCTAAAGATGTCAAGCTATTTGCTTTATCTGACAGTATGACATTCTTGAATGTTAGATAGCACACAGTGATATGTATAAAGTATTAGCAGCCTATAGTGCATTTTATTTTAGTGATTCTAGTAAATGTAAATAACGTTACAGGTTATAATAAACTGAAACATTCAGTCAGTTGCTGAATGTTTTTTGCCGCCGCCGTTTTTCTCAAGACAGACATCTGGATAGTTCCACAATTCCAGATGTTTAGAAATCTTCTAGGTTGTAAAGAAAGTTATTTGAGTACAAACCTTTTTACTTTCTCCTGAATATTTAGGATTTATATAGAAATAACCTTGAATATTTCAGATTTTAGATAAAAATGGAAATAGTTAAAAGTTTGTATAGATTGGGCTCTAAACTACGTATTTCCTTATAGTCGGAATTCAGAAAACATGTCTCTAGAATTCATTTACTCAACTAATAGGTATTAAGCATCTACTATGTGACAGGTGATGTTTCTGGGACATGTTGGAACAAAGATTGCTGTCTCCCTGGAGTTACTTTCTAACCAAGGAAAAGAGAAAGTAGACAAAATAAATAATGTGCTTTGGTAGAAGATGCTGAATGTTATGGAAAAAAATAAACTGCAAAGCATGGTAGGAATAGCAGTTATACTAAATAGAGTGGTCTGTGTAGTCCATGTTGACAAGATGCAGTCTAAGCCAATATTTGAAAGCAATAATCTGGGGGAAGAGCATTCAAGCCGGGAACAGCTAGACCAAAGGCCCTAAGGCAGCTTGGCCTGTTTGATGACAACAGGGAGCCAGCATGACTGCAGTAGAATGAAGAAGGGGTGGTAAGTAGGTGGTAAGGTCAGAGTGATACTGGGACAAAGGCTGGATCATGTACAGCCTGCAAATCACTGTAAGGCCTTGAGATTTTACTCTCAGTAAAATGTGGAGCCTTTGGAGAATTTTTTTTATTATTATTTATTTTTAAGACACAGGGTCTTGCTCTGTCACCCAGTCTAGAGTGCAGTGATGCGATCATAGATCACTGTAACCTCACACTCCAGGGCTTGATCCATCCTCCCACCTCAGCCTCCTAAGTACCTGGGACTATAGGTATGCACCACCATGCCCAGCTAATGTTTTTTAATTTTTTTTGTAGAGATGGGGTCTTGCTACTTGTCCAGGCTGGTCTTGAACTCCTGGCTTCAAGTGATCCTCATGTCTTAGCTTCACAAAGCACTGGGATTTACAGGCAAGAGCCACTGCGCCCTGTCCCCTTGGGGAATTTTAAACACAAGATCTGATTTGTGTTTTAAAAGGATCTGCTTGGTCCTGGTTTGAAAATACGGACTGTACTGGGGACAAGGGAAGGAGCAGGAAGACCAGGTAGCAAGCCTTGCTATAATCCAGTTAAAGATTATGATAGTTTGGGCCAGAATATTATTAATAGCACTGGACGTGTTGATAAGATGGTCAAAATTAGAACCATTTTGCAGGTAAAGCCAACAGATTTCCCGATGGATAGGATGTGGAGTATGAGAGAAAAAGAGAGAACTTCTGGGGACTTCCAAGGTGTTGGCCTAAGCATAGCTGGAGTTGCCATTAACTGAGATAGAGAAAACTTTAAGGCAGTTGGTTTTGGGTGAGAGTGGAGAGACCAGGGGTTCAGATTTGGGTTTGTTGGTTGTGAGATGACTCTTAAGGTGTGCATAGGCGGTTGAATGTATAAATCTGGAGTTTAGGTAAGAGCTCTGCAGTGGAGATGGTAAGTGTAGGAATCTAGGTGTGTAGGAGGCATGAAACTCTCAGAGATCATCAAGGAAGTGTGAGTGCAGGTGGGGAGAGAAGAGAACCAAGCACTAAGCCCATCGGCACTTCAACTTTAAAGAGCTTGTTGATATGATTTCTTGCCATCAGCGATAGGAACAACTTCATATTTCTTTGTTTTTTTCTTCCTTAAGAGATATGTTTAAAATTTTTAAAAATTTTAATTGTAAAAAATACATAACATAAAATATACCATCTTAATGATTTTTAATAAGATCCCTTGTGGTTTGATTATTATATTTCTGGAAAATTTATTCAGCTCTAGAATTTTTTTTTTTAAATGCAGTTGATTTCTTAATCTAGGTATTTTAGCTAGCACCTGGGAGATATGATTTGCAATCTATGGGACAAATGGAGTTTTTTGAAGTTACGATAGGGAAAGACTATTGCAAAATGTCTTATCATAACTGGAGTGTTTTACAGCGAAGAAACCTGGCAGGCCCCACCTTACCAAGTGACCAAGGTTAACATCACATGATAATCATGTTGCTGTCATGCAGGGATATAGTGAAGTGAGATGGGTGCATTGCCTCTGTGATATTCTCCCAAATCCATAACCCCAGTCCAATAATGAGAAAATAGCAGAGAAACCAAATTTGAGAGATACTATACAAAATACTTGACCAGTGTTTTTCAAAAGTTCCAAAGTCATATAAGTCAAGTGAAGTCTAAGTAACTCTCACAGATTGGAGTTACTAAGGAGACAGTGATAACTAAATGCAACTTGATATCCTGGATTGAAGAGAAAAAGGATGTTAGTGGAAAAATTCATGAAATCTGAATAAAGGCTGTAGTATTGTACCAATGTTTTGATAAATATGCCATAGTTATATGGGATGCTCTAAATCTAAATCTAACGTTATTTCAAAGTAGAGTGGCTTTTTTTTTGGTTTACTTAAACTATATTTATCCTTCTGGACAATTTATACCCAAAAAGATCATCTTCCCTAGAGAACTACTTCTGCTGTCTTAAATCCAAAGTATCGTCTTGTCCCAGTGGGTGGAGTCCATCTAGATCTTCTGGGCTAGGTATCGGTGCAGTTGGGAGAAATGTGTGGACAAATGAGGCAGTATAACCAGGGACATAAGGAAGGCCATAAAGATGTGATCTGAGGTTATAGACACTGGTGACAAGAGGTCAGGCCTGAAGAATCAGTGAACTGAATGGACTTTTCTTTTGGAATGCATGGCCAAAGAGAGAGTCCAACCTTACAATGTGAAAGAGCCATTCAATAATGTTTTGGTAAAATACGACAGCCCAAAATGGTTCTGTAAATATTAATAGTAGTCCAAAGTTACCCTAACCGGTCAGGACATAATGCATGACTACTGAAATGCAAAAAGGACAGGTGAAGTTAAGCCATATTAGCAACTTCTCTAGTTGGAAAAGGGAGCCTTATGCAGCCAAAGATCGGGATGATTGAGAATGTCAGTGGTTAGCCTATGTCTAGGTATTTCCTGCAGAATATATGACCCAGCAAGCATAAGTGAGTAACCCAAAAACAGAGTGCAAAATGAGTAGTGCCAAGGGCTACAAAGATTACCAATCCTCAAGAGGAGATAGTATTTAAATGGAACACCTCCCCCGCCCAAGCTAACATACTGTGATTAGTTACATCTGTGCCTGAGATAACTGTTTATAACTGTCAGTCACTCTTATTGGTGCTTGATAATTTGGAATCTAACAGCCTCTGTAGTTAATGTAAAATTTCTTGAGTCGGTAGACTGATTACAATTTTGGTTTCAATTCCCTGTTATGCAACTGACACCCAAATAAGGACTATTTCCTAATATGAGTAGGCTGAGTCAGTCATAAACAGGCAGAAAGATTTACTTTTTATTGCTAGTATCCAAGATGTTAGCAGATGAAGTGTTTAATGGAATAGTGCTTCTTTTAGACAAACTTCTTTTGCCATGATATGTTTGACCTGTGCCAGTGGTCAGCAGGACTTTTCCTGTAAAGGACCAAATAGTAAATATTCTTGGCCTTGCAGCCACAAATGATCTCTGTTGTATATTTATATTGCTTTTTTTGTTTTTTTAAACAACCCTTTAAAAATGTAAATATTCTCTGTGTCCTTCACAATGTTTTCATGCTTTTGTGATAGTGGCTGAAGTTTGGAGACTTGTTTTAAACAATGATCTGAAATGAAGTTTCCACTGGCAAAAGATCTGTAATCATGACTTTGATAGATTTATAAGAAATTAGATGCACACTTGATCTCTTATTGCAGGTATTTTGGCACATTTGTGAAAGGCATTCTCTATAAATATGACACTTGTAAGACCCACCCTACCTTGAAAGTTTGCTATTTAGAAGTTAAGTTTCTAAATAGTTTTCAATTTTAAGCTAATATTTATGTAAGACACGTTTTTTTTCTCTAAATAGACTAATTATTAAACTTGTTTCATAACTTAATATGTAATAGTGGTGATCTATTTTTTAAAGGCTCAATTTGTTTTGTCATTTAACCCATTAACCGCCCTCTTTTTATTGTTTTATTGCTGCTTTCCCTTGTAAACTGATGCTAAATCTGCATTCTTGATTTCATTTTACTATTATGTTACAGTTTCTTCCCTTGGTTTGCAGTTGAGTTATGATGCTTTACTTTTCTGCCCCAAAGCCATCCTTCACTAGGCACTAGCAGGTGGCTTTTATGATACTAAGCCATTCTTGGGATCACTGTGGAAAAAACATCCAAATCCCCCATAAAAAGCTAAGTGGTTGCATGATACACTGTGGATTTTAGGGATGTACTCTGCCTTCCTCACAGTTTCTCTAAGAAGGTAAATAAGCGCATACATTTAAAGAGTTGAACTTTTATTTCTTTATAAGTTTAATATTTTGTGAAATAATTTTCCATAACTCTTGGTTTCTAGACCTGTGTTATATTTTGCTAAACAATGCTTAATCCAGCTGGTAGGTATGCCATTTTAGCAGAAGGGTGTCTGAGGAAAACCCACTTAATTTCTGTTTTAGCACTGGCTTTCAAATAACTTCTGATACAATACTTATCACTGTTAATGTTTTCTGAAGTCTATTTTAACAAGATAAATTTTGAGGGGAGCACAGAAAATAAAGCAGTGTGGTTTTTAATCAATATTGTTTAATAATCAACTGGATTAGAGGGAATTTTTTGACTCAATAGAAAGTTGATTGGGTTTTTTAAAATTAGCTTTCCTTGTTTTGAATAATAAAGCTTTTTGAAAAATCTCTTAATAGTTCTCTCTTAAATATTTGGAGTCTATAAAAATGAAAGTCTTTGTTAACCAAATGATAGTTCCTTAAATTGGATACTTTGATTCAGTTACAATGAACTTCCTGGTGGAAATTTTATTTTCTCTTAAGCAGAATCCAATACTGTTAATATCACCAGGTCAACCAAAAGAGAAGGAAATTTAATATGCATCATAATCAGAAAATACTGACTTGATTCTAAAAAGCCTCTGACTTATGACTCTGGAAAGTCTCCGAAATTCAACATATAACTTCTTCTATTCGAAATTGAACAGAAAAATTTAATCTTTTCCCATCTGTGTCTCATGATGTATTTCAGTGTTGTTTTAGAGAATATTTTGGGGTTTTGAGTTCTAAACAAATGTGACTGTGTTATCCCTACAAGCTTACGATTCTTTCTTTGGAAAACGGGGGTCACCACTAGCTTATGTCATGGATGTTGATGTGCAGACTGAGTAAGCTAGTGGGGGAGAGGTTGTGTGTGCGCACGCACGCGCCCCTGCGTGTTTGTACTTTTCTAACAGAGCCATTCTTCTGGAGTCTTTAGGTCAGCTGTCACGTTGGTGCTCTCCTGCTTTGTTCTTTGGAGTTGCTGGGTGACTGGCGACTGACTGGACACTGGAAAGGAACGCTTTTAACGGATTAGTGCGGGGGCCTCCTGTCCTCTCCTTCGCCTACACTGCAGCAGCTGCGTTCTGCCCTTTTAGTGGCCCTGCTAGGAAGGGAGCAGGGTGTGTGGCAGTCCTCTGTCAGCATGCATTATAGGGTTCCTAAGGCACGTGGAACGAGCTCTTTCCCAGGAAAACCCTTTGTCGAGGCCAGCCCACATGGGAAATGTATTTCTATGCTTCGTCTTGTTACTATGACCGGTTTTGTTTTGTGGGGTCAGGAGAAATTTAACTCACAAAGCAGAGTTGTGCTCTGCCTCCGTTCTTACCTGTCCTTTGTTTTTGAACTCTCACAGGCAGCAGTATCTGTCCAGAGGTCACTGTCGTTCCGCTTTGTCCCACGACCAGCACAACCAGGCTGGTTGATCAGAATGTATCTGATGAAGAGGCTCAGGGAATAAATGGGAAAACGCCAGCGAAACCCGCGACCGCGAGTCCGAAGCCACAAGGTTTGCTTATCGGGGGTTTGTGATCCGGGCAGGTGCCTTCTTGACCGAGGAAGGTGATACAGAAAAATGATGACTCCAGAGAAAGAGTTTTAAGCTATAAAAGGGTGGAATTGCATGTATCATTTTTTAGAAAAGAGTCGATCTGTCAGCCTTCTCAGGCAGAGGTTGGTATTTGCTCAGCTCCTGAAACAACTTATACATTTCTCTATTATGGGTCCGTTCACGTTGCTGAAATTGTTTGCACGTCCCGTTATGGGACTGTGATCTCTACATGCATTGTGCTGGCCTAGCACGGGGCCTGGCTTACTATCTTGGTGGTAAATGTGTTTGGGACTACCATCAGGAGGAAATGGCTTGCTAGATGTCTGAGGATCCGTGAAACAGATAATTCTAAAACAGCATTTAACATACTTAAGGAGAACGTTGTTTGATAGTGTTAAGGAACTGAGCCTTGAAAACGTCTTAGGGATAAGGTCATCCACAGAAATGAAAAGTAAGCAATCCCTCCCTCAGGATTGAGGGGCCAAGAAGGGGAAAGAAAAAAGTATGACAGTAGAAAGCTTTGAATGTTTATTTAGTGACCGTTTTCCTTTTACAAAGAAATTTCCAGTGAACTGGATATTAACTTTGTGAAGTACAAAATTATCATTTGATGATAGAGCAAGGCCTTTTGAAATGTAACACAAAAGCTAAGCTACCCTATGGTGTAATGTATAGTTTCTTCCTATTAGATTTTCATTTACAATGAATGCTGAACATTCAGCCAAGAAACAATACTGCGCATTTTTAGAATTACCACACTTTGGAAAAATCAATTTCTATTTTGTTTATTTTGTGTATAGTTTGGTTTCTTTCCTGTTCTTGCTAAGAAAAAAGTGTTATAGAGAATGCATTATAAGAGAACTAGTGTTATTCTTTAAAGTTGTATGTTTTAAAAATTTCTGAAAGAATTTTAAAATGAGTTTAAAATTGAATCTTCTATATTATGGGATATTGGTCTTCTTGTTTTTGCTACTAGCTGTCTTCATGGTGGTATGGAGTATCACTATCAAGTAATGTCAGCTAATTGGTGATTCTAATGCGTAGCTTATTCATGAGCTTGTATTTTCTTTTGACCATACTGCTCCTTTATAACATTGATGTGAATATCAACATAGAAATTTTTTGGACCATTATTTAAGCCATTTTATTTCCAAAATACAAAATGCCATCTTGCTCATTAGACCTGAGTTGACAAAGAATCAAATATGAGGTAAGAATATAAAAGATGAATAGATTCCTAGTTCATGTAATTGCCAAAGAGGAATTTCATTACTTAAAAAGCCTTTTTTTGGAAGATGTATTGTATTACTTCATTGTTTTCACGGTCAGTATATTTAGATAAATCTCAGCAGTGTCCTTTCTGAGCTGCTGTGTGCCCAAATAATCTCATTCTTTAGGGAGACAATACTTGACCTTGGTTTTGCAGTTCTGTAATAATATTGCTGTTTAAATATATTTACTTCCTATCTTAAATATGGATTAATTGTATACAATTTTCTAGCTAAAGGAAATATTTCCAGATATTAAATAAATTACACAGTACTTTATGCTTCTTTTTCAAAATACTTTCACTGGTTTTCTTGGCCCTTCCCTGGCACCCATTTTAACCCCCTCTTAACCCCTGAAATTTTATATTGCCCTATGTCTGAGTTTGTTCAGGTTGCTATAACAAAATACCATACACTGATAGCGTATAAACAACAGAAATTTATTTCTGACACTTTTGGAGGCTGGAAGTCCAAGATGAAGGTACAGGCAGATTCTGTGTGTGGTGAGGGGCTGCTTTCTGGTTTGTAGATGACCGTCTTTTCACTATAACCTCACACACTGAAAGGGGTGAGAGTTTTCTCTGGGGCCTCTTTTAAAGAGCACTAATCTCATTCATAAGGGCTCACTCAGCCTCATGACCTAATCACCTCCCAGAAGTTCCATCTCCACCCACGGTCACCCTAGGGGTGAGTGTGTCACCATGAATTTTGGGAAGATACAGACATTCAGACCATAGCACCCCATCCCAACTTTTTTTTTTCTCATTCATTACAGTCTGACCTACTATATATTTTACTCATCTGACTCAGTTTTTTCTTGCCTTTTGCACTACTGTATCCCCTCCCGTAATACATAGCAGGTCACCAATAAACTTGCTACACTGCCACATTTCTTCCACTTTGCTTCTGCTACTCTTTGTTTAAAACTTTGAATGTGTACAATACAGAGAGCAACATGCCTGAAATGAGGCTGCATCTTAGTATTGTCAGATGAGCTGCCAAACAGATTGGGTACTGTTGATCGACTTATTGACCAATAGTAAGTGTTTCCTACCTTCAGTGGCGAGAAACTACTCTCAAGTTCTCCAAACTCTTAAGAACATTTGAGTGCCTGGGGCAGAGAAGAGAACGGGGTGCTAATGAGGACCTCCTACGTGGAGCAAGGGATTATCACACTGACACCTTTATTCCCGCCTCATTGCAAATCCTTTGCAAGTTGTGAATGGTGAGGTTGCTGAAGCATCATATCCATAATGTAATTTTAATTTTAACTGAAGATACGTATCCTAGATTAGTAGTTGTCAACTGGATACAGGTTTGCCCTTGCACCCCTTACTCGCCACTTCCATGGGACATTGGTTGTATCTGGAGACGTTTTGGTTTGACACTGCTTGTGGGAGTTGCTGCTGGCATCTAGTGAGTAGAGGTTAGGGGTACTGCTCAGCATCCTGCAATGCACAGGACAGCCCCCCAAAACGAAGAATTAATACAAACTGTAACATCAATAGTGCTCAGCTCTAGATCCTTTTGTGTGCTTTTTAAGCACATAATTAAATCTTGGGTTTTTCTTTCTTATGTGGATGACTAATGTGACCACAGCTATGATTTATTTTGGGAATTCTAAAAGGAGACTGTATTACATACCTTTATTAGTGGTGATTATATAGTAGTGTGTCTGGAACAATATAGGGTTTATGTTTATTAATTACCAAGATATAAATATTTTTGAAGAATTATTTATAGGTTCTAAAAAGGTGAAAGAGCTAAATTTTAGATTAGAGATTAGATAAACTTGCATTTGGATCTAAAGTGGAGTATGTAGATTTTGAAAGGGATTTATTCAATAGTCAGAGCTTGTTTTGCCTCAGCTTCAGAAAATACCCTAAGGCCTTGGAAAACAATGGTTTATTCACTTCATACCAATCCTACCAGTCAAACCAATTACTGAGCAGCCTCAAACATAAGTCTTTCTTCTTGCTCACCACTTTTAACACTGGCCTATTTCCTGCCATGCTACACATAACTCAAAATAGCTTCTTTAGCATTTAAAGCTAACAGTTCTTTTTCTCTTAAGAGCTTTGATCCACAGCATTCTCCATAGCTCATGATTACTTTGGCAAAGTGCACATTGCCATATAATGTCTCCATCATTCATTCTAAATATGTTGTAAAAAGTTTTATGAACTTAAAAAGCCACACTATTGTTTGAATAATTTATGTAAATATATAGAGCATTTAAGCCTATTCATTTGCATCTAAAGTAAAGCAGTTTATGTGTAATGATCCATTCTTTTAAAAGTATAAGTTTATAATGCATTTATATTTTGCCAGCTTTTCACATATGTATTAAAATAAGAGTAATTGAAGTCTACTGATAATCACCAAAATTAAACTGGCAATTAGTTTCTCTTTTCATTTTCAATAATCACTTTTTGTACTTGTAAATTTTTAAATAATTAAATTGTTTTTTTCTATTTACTGTTGGTAAATTTGGCTGTACTAAAGCCTATTTTATTTAATTTTTTATTTTTTAGAGATAGTGTTTTGCTCTGTTGCCCAGGCTAGGGAGCAGTGGTGTGATCATAGTTCACTATAACCTCAAACTCCTGGGCTCAAGCAATCCTCTCGGTAGTTGAGACTACAGGTGCGTGCCACTATGTCCTGGCTAATTTAAAAAAAAAAAAATTCTTTTTTTTAGAGATGAGGTCTTGCTATATTGCCCCATCTGGTCTTGATCTCCTGGCCTAGAGGTCCTCCTTGCTTGGCCTCCCCCGATTACAGGTGTGCACTACCGTGCTCAGCCAGGCCCATGTTATTTATAGCCAAATAGATATCTCAAACTTAGCATCTGCAAAACTGAGCTGCCGATCTCTCTCTCCAAACATCGCTCTACCTGCTGTGTCAGCTGATGACCATTCCATCCTCCCAGTGGTTCAGGCCAAAGGTCTCAGTCATCCTGGACTCCTTTCTTCTTCTCTCATACCTTATATTTAATTGATCAGGACATCTACTTTTAAATTATATCTAGAGTCCAGCCTCCTTCTAAGCACCATTATCTCTTTTCTGGATTTCCGTGGCAACCTCTTAATTGTTCTCCCTGCTCCTACCCTGGTCCTCCTGCATTCTCAACACAGCAGAAAGGGTGAAGTTAAGTTGGAAGTTAAGTCATATCATGTCACATATCTGCTCAGAACTCTGCAGCGACTTCTCATTTTGCACAAAGTCCAAGTCCCTGCATTGGTCCACAGATGCTACACTATCAGTCCCCCCTGTTAGGATGGAAAGCTTAGTAGGTGTTCACAGCGTGGGGAGAGAAGGATTTCCCACACAGAGATTAGGTTATATAAAAGTAAAAAAAAAAAGTTTATTTTATCTTCTTAGAGGAGAGAGAGAAGGGAAAGTGCAGGGGAAGAGGGGGCAGGGAGCCAGCAGGGGCATCGCAAAGAAAGAGAAGGGAGGAGCCAGCACTGAGGCCAAGTGGCTTGCTGATTTTAAGGGGGGTGAAGAGGAAAAAAAAGTGTTGATTGTCAGTTGATAGTAAAAGCAGGATGGGACAGGATGTCAAAGTCCAAGAGTTGGTTTCCCCACCTTTCCTTGGAGATGAGAGATTATCACAGGAGATGGGACTCTGCCCTTGAGGTGTGGTTGAGGCTGCAGCTTGTTCTGCTGTTTACGCAGGAACTCTGTAAAAGCAGATTCTCAAAAAACAATTTTAAAGAGAAAGATTTATTTCTCTTTTCCATCTGTTCAGCTCTTTTCAGAAGTTGTACAAAACAGAACTCCTGCAGGGCGCCTGGTACTGAGAGAACTCACAGGATTGATCTTTAACTGTTGCTAGGAAATTGCAGGATTAGGTATTTTCCTGTTATTTTTGCAAGGCCGCCCCTTCCACCCTCTCTGACCTCAATACCTTTTGCCCACTTGCTCATTCTGCTCTGGTCACATTGGCCTCCAGACTGTAGCCCTCCCTGGCTTTCACTCTACCTGGTGGACTGCCTTCCCCAAGTAATTCTCCGAGTCTTGTTCAAACCCCAAGTTCTCGAAGAGGCCCACTGTGAACACCCTGTTTAATATGAAAACTGCCCTCCCACCTACCACGTCTGGCTCCTACTTACCTTGTTCTTCTAGCCACTCCCCTTTTCTCTTAGCACTTACCTCTTTCTGGTTTGTGATTTACTTGTTTTTTTTTGTTGTTGTTTGTTTGTTTATTGTTTTTCCTTTTGCTCATTGATATGCGAAAGCACCTAGAACTTAATAGGTTTTCAGGAAATATTTGTTGAATTAATGAAAAAGTGAAAACAAAACCCTATATAAATGTATAAAAATTTCTCTCTAAGATATGTATTTTGAAAATGCTAAATTCTGAGTGCTTTTATCAATTTGTATTTTCACCAGAAATGTATGATGTATCTCACTTTTACTTGGTATTGTCAGATTTAAAATTTTTGGTCAGTCTGATGTGGCCAAAGTGGTATCATATTATGGATTTAATTAGTATTTCCCTGATGATTAATGAGGGTGAAGACTTTTTCCTATTTACACCCTTTGGGTTGTTGGATCTTTTAATTAATAATGCATGGGAGTTCTTTATACTGGTTGTTATTCCTTTCTTATATATGATACAAAAGTCTTCTGGGTCTGTAAGCTCCATATCCTCACAGGTCATTGTAGAAGAAACAAGGAGGGCTGAAGGGGAGAAGGGCAGATTAAGGGCATTACTGTGACTTGAAACTTTGTGTCCTACCATGAAATTCCACAGAGATGTTACATGCTATCTTAAAAATAGATAAGTCTTATATGTGTTAATCTTGTGCAGTTACAAAGTGCTTTCACAGGTAGGGTGGTTCTGTGTAGCATGCTTTTAAATCCTTTTCTAAACACCCTCAAAGTAGGCTGAAGGCATGTATTTTTTCAGTCTTTAATTGGAGAAATAAGATTAAATGATGAATCAGTTTTGTGAAATAGTGATTTTCCTTAAGAGTTGAACCTTACTTAACATATAATCAGATGGTTAGAAGAGGTAGACCAAAATAAAGATGAGTAAGACTCCTTTCCTGTCAATCAAGGAACCATGGTTCAAAATTATTACAAAATAATGTGACAGAAGTTAATGGAGAAAGATATGCGAAGATTTTTAAGGCAGGGTGGGGAGGGCAAGGGAACTTTAGGGGTGGACTAGTCAGGTAAATTTTTTCGAAAAGAGTTGATGACTGAGGTGAGCTTTGTAGGAAGTATGGACATTTGCCAAGTGGACCAATGAGATTGCAAGGGACATTCAAGGTGTGTGCAAGTCTGAGGGCCAGAGCAAAACCTAGGAAGCTTACAATGCAGTCTGCAATTCAGTGTGACTGGAATCTAGGCTGCATGGGGGTGGGAGTGTGGAGATGAGGCAAGTATAAAGAAGGTCCCCAAGAAATCTTTTTCAAAGAAAATGAACAACCTACTGTGATGGCTTTCCAATAGACATGTTGTTTTCCTTTAGATCTAGATGTATAATAAGGTTCTTAGTAACATTATTATCCTAGCAGAATGTACGTAGGTGTTCTCATTCAGTGAAAAATGTTGTAGTAGACATTTTAAATTCAGAGTAGAGTGTCTTTTACCTGAAAATCTTATTGCTATAAAAAGTTTATCATTGAAATAGGGAAAGATGGTAGTTGTATGCTACATTGTTGTTAGAGTGTGAAACTAAATCTGGAAATGGTTTTGCTTGTTTTAAATGTCATATTATTGATTTCTAGATGTATTATATTATCTGAAGAAAGAAAAAATCTAAATAAATAATTGAAATATTAAAAGAAGATGCAGAGGAATTGGAGCTTTAGGGTTTTCCATTCTCATAATCTCTAATACTAATAGAGACTAATAATAAACTGTCTCTTTAGAATATTGCCTACAACTTACAATCTTTTTTCCATTATAGAATTAATTTGAAAAAAACCCCAGTCTTTTAAAACATTGACTAATTGTTGTATAAAATCATGATTTCTTTAGCTCTAGATTTGTTTTTTCTTTTTTTTCTTTTTCATTTTCTTTTTCTTTTTCTTTTTTTTGAGACAGAGTCTCGCTCTAATGCCCAGGCTAGAGTGCTATGGCATCAGCCTAGCTCACAGCAACCTTAAACTCCTGGGCTCAAGTGATCCTACTGCCTCAGCCTCCCGAGTAGCTGGGACTGCAGGCGTGTACCACCATACCTGGCTAATTTTTTCTATTTTGGGTAGAGACAGGGTCTCACTCTTGCTTAGGCTGATCTCCAACTCCTGAGCTCAAGTGATCCTCCCACCTCTGCCTACCAGAGTGCTAGGATTACAGATGTGAGCCACTGTGCCCAGCCATTTAGCTCTAGATTTTAAGTTTCTTTTTAGTTTTATAATTGATTCTTAACAACCTGGATTATATTGCTATGTAAAGGATTTACTAGTCCTTTCTAATTCATGATCTTATACACGTGTAGGAGAGGAAAGTTTCTCCTGTATCCTTTTAGGATCTCTGGTCTCTAGCTGGATAGGAGAATTAAACTGACATAAAACAGATGAGGAGGAGAAAAGTGTTAATTTTTTTTAACATGTACATTTGAGTCTCTACAAGAAAAGTAAACACTCAAACAGGTAGAGCTGAATGCTTATATGCTGAATTGGACACAGTAGTAAATTTTGAAAATGTAAGAAGACGAAGGAGCTTTTTCTCATTTCCCTCATGATGGGGGAAAAGTCACTAGGAAGATAAAGAGTTAGTTTAATAGGGTTTATTTGTACAGATTTTTCTCAGCCTCAACTCCCCATCAATGGTAATAACACTGTTATTTCCTTCTCGTATCGGAATGACATCTTCTATATGGAGCTTTTATCTTTTGTTTTCAGGAACAAGGAGAAGGTCAGAGTGCCCTTCTTACACCTGCTGTTCAAGTCCTTTTTGATCAAAATAATCCTTATTCCAAAGTGGCATATTTGAGGGGACATATTCCACCACCCTTGATATGCTATCAGTTACACATTATATGAGAGAGTTTTTAACTGTTAGGGTAATTTTAAAACAATAATAGCAGATAGTCTCCCATTTGTACCCAGGGCAGACATTGCTGATTGATCTTGCTGCTTTCTTTTAAGGCTGAACTCTCTCAAATTCTTAATACGGTAATAGTCAGAGTTTGCGTTTGTCACCCCATAGTAAAAGTTAAGGAGATTGATATCACAAGTTGCTGGTGAAAAATTCATTTTATAGATACATATGTACATACATACATAATATGAGTCTTTGATTTTTGCTGTTTCTTTGTTGTATAGAGTTGTGAATTGAAATATGGGAGCAGGGGATATGTGAGAGATAAGAGGGCCTTACGCAGAGTAGTAACTGGGTACGGAGAGAAGGAGCCCTTGACAGATACTGTGTAGAGACAATCAACTGGGCTCTGTAAATGATTTTATAAAGGGGAGTCAAGTTAGAGGGAGAGAGGACTTTCCCCACTGGGCTGCACATCCATGAGACCAAGGAACAGATCCGCAGTGCCTGGAACACTGTCTGGTCCATAGCCAGTGTTAAATATACACTTAGTGAATGAGTGATTCTGAGATGAATGATGTTACCATTAACAGAAATGGAGAACACAGGTGGAGGAGAAGCTTGTGTGCTGGGAGAAGTGGTAGTAAACTGAGTTTTAGATGCAGTGAGCTGGGGTTGCTGATAGGACGCCCAGGAGGAGGTGTCCAGGGAGCATTTGGAAATGCTGACTCTCATCCTGTAAGAGAAATTGGGGGGTTGACTTGGGCATGAGGGTTCATCCTTAGACACAGTAGCTGAAAGCATTGCTGAAAGAGACTGAAGTTGACGAAGGGAAAGATGTAAAAGAAAGAAGATAGGACTCCATAGTGCAAACCCCTGGAGACCATCTAGTGAGAAGGAAAAAAGATGAATCCTTAGATATATAACAGATGACTACGGTTTCTTTGGTTTCCCACAAACTAAGAAAGGTGGCCATGAAGAGGAATTTAGTTTCAATAATTTGAGCTATCAATTTCTTAGTTGCTCCTGCTACTGCTGTTATTTCCTTTGGGTACAAAGTATTAAATTGAAACAGGACATTTTGGTTTTTAATAGGAATTGGATTTTTAGCATTACAAGTACATAGTATACCAAATACATTTCCCTTTGAATTCTACATTATATGTTCCTAGGTTGCTGCTTAACTTTGAGAGTTGAAAAAATCATTTTCATTCATGAGTGACGGCTTTTGAGCAAAATACATGTTATTTTTATTATATTATAAATTATAAAAGAACAGAATTTTCCTCTAAGGTATCTCTAACACTTTAGCCATTCATGTATCATCTTGAGATTTTTGTCATCCATGTGCCATATGTGATCTTTTATTTAAAATGTATATGTTTACTGATTTACTGTACACTTGAATTACCTCCCTTGCTGAATTAGATGTCTCCCCTGTGCTTCTAAAATACCTGCGTCCCCAATGCCCACCTGTATCAACATCATTAAACTGTCTCCCCACAAGTATATGATGTCCTTGATGACACATTATTTCCTATATATATTCCACAAATTTGCCAAACACAATGCATATACTCACTATAAATATAGTTGTGATCAAGAGACATGTATTCCTTGCCCTCAAGGAAATTCTAGCCTTGTGGAGGAAAAAGCTTTAAGTCTATAATATATTTAATATTTTATTGTCACTTTATTATTTCAACCCTACTTATTAATAATTATTATATAAAAGATTATTATAAGTACTTTGGAGAAAAAGTGCACAATGCTATGAAACAGTTTTAAGAGATGGGCATAATTTAGATTTCCATCCCTGAGAAACTGACTGATCTGTGTCATTTGAGTGTTTCCAGCGTCTGGCGCATAATAAATAATGTTCAGTGAATAAACTCTAGGTTTGGAGGAGTTATTTCATAACAATTTTAGTACATAGAATTATAGAAAATATGTTCACTTCTTACAATATTCCAGTTAAGAACGTTAAAATTATTCCACATGTTAAATTTTTTTTATTGGTGGGAGATTTTCCTGTTTTATTACTTCAGTACTTATTTATTGTACACAGGAATTTTTTCCTTAAAATTAACAAATATTAATCTTATATAAGCCCTTTTCTTCCCAATTGATACTACACTAGTCATCCCCCTGAACAAAACTTGGAAAATATCATTTTCATGAAAAAAAGCATACCAGTTTTTCATTGGGATTTTCTTCTTGTTTGTATTAAAAGAGATTTCAGTGAATTAATTGCTCCACTTGTATTTCATTGTGATTTTTTTTCCTTCTGTGTAATAAATTGGTAAGCTGGCACCAAAATGATGAAATCTAGGCCAGTGAGCATCAGGCGGCTGTCAGCTAGCTGAGTTTATAAAGGAGATGAGATAACTGAAAACCAGGGTAATCAGCGGGGGGTGGGGAATGGGACATGTAATTAGGAGACATGATTCCTCACCCTTCTTCTATACAGTAAGAGAAGGATTTAAAGAAGAAAAATAGAGATGATTCTATTTGATCTGCCAAAACCAGCTGTGGAAAAAACCATACATGTTATAATCTTTTACCTTGCATGTCAATCTTAGAGAAAAGTATTGATTTTCAAAAGTAAAGTAATTCTTGTACTGATTATGCACTGATGGCATGTTATGTTTTCTCATCTACAGTCTTTTGGGGAAATTCTCAAAATTTTAGTATTTCATGAAATGATCTATTCCTGTTCTAGTAATTGAGTGAAGGACTCGTTAAGTAACATATGATGTGGGGTATATTGATGCAAGCCAGGGGTCTTAGTCTGTTTAGTGTTTCTGTAAAGGAATACCTACCTACCTGAGGCTGGGTAATTCATAAAGAAAGAGAGTTATTTGGCTCATGGTTCTACAGGTTGGTTGTACAGGAAACAGGGTGCCAGCATCTCTTTGGCTTCTGGCTAGGGCCTCAGGCTGCTTCCACCCGTGGTGGAAGGCACTGCAAAGCTGGCCTGTGCAGGGATTGCATGCCAAGAAAGGAGGCAAAAGAGGGTGGGGGTAGGTGCCAGACTCTTAACTACCAGGTCTCACGGGAACTAGAGAACGAACTCAGTACTGCAAGAATGGCACCAAGCCATGCATAAGGGATCTGCCCCATGACCTAGATACCTCCCACTAGGCCCCACCTCCGACACTGAGGACCCAATTTCAACGTGAACTTTGGAGGGAACAAATACCCAAACCCAAAGCACTAACTATATAATGTAGCAGACAACAGTAATAGAAATCCTCTGTCCCTCGACTGCCTTTTGCTGGATTAATGATGGGGAGCAGTGCTGATAATAGAAGGAGCTGGAGTCTGGGTACCAGTCATAAACTCAGATTAGCCTCGTTGCCCCAGGCCAATCACTTCACTCCTCTAAACCTTCATGGACATAAGAGGCAAATAATAGTACCTACCTCAGAGAACTGTAAAGTATAAGATTTTACCTAAGATCAAATGAGATAAAGTGCTTTTGTTAAATGAGAAGATGCTATATTAATGTAATAGTATATTGCTGTTGTTTGTTGTTTTGTTCGCTTTTATGTTGTTTAACTTAGTATCTGTGGATTCCGGTATATCTGTTATCAGTCTAATATTGAAAATCTGTTTTGTTGCAAACAGTGTATCTCTAGGATTTAGTCTCAAATTTAGCACCTTCTTTTCCCTCTTTAGATGAATAACTGCTGTGTTATCTGTAATAGAGTTTGGAATGCCACAGACTTATGTAGATTCCTGGATGCTTAATGATGCCATATTTAAGAACTAAAATCAAAAGAACCACTTAAATTTGGAGATGGGATTTCCACAGGACACAAAGAAAATGTCCAGAATAAACAAAGGTCCTTTGGTTATTATTTGGTTTAAAGTTTTACATACCCCCTTTACAGTAGTTTGGGATGATGCTGGAGATTATTGCATCCAGAACACTAGAATTTTTATGGTTAAAGAACAAAATATCAGTGAAATACTGAATTCTATTCTTTTTCTACAGTGCCTCCAAAGCCATTACACCTGCAGAGTTCACCTTCGTCCAATATACACCAAACCCCCAGGCATAAAGCTTTACCTAGTGCAAAACCAAGGATGGAGGAAGTTAAACCTGCCTCTGCTTCTTGTGTCTCAAAAGAAAAACCCAGTAAGGTATCAGATCTCATCAGTCGCTTTGAAGGAGGCAGGTAAGAGTTAATTTGCATTGGGAGAAGGCAGGGGGAAGAAGAAAGCTGGTTTTGAAAAGATGATAGAGTCATCATAGCTTTTGTAAATCAAGAACATATTAATAGCATCTTATTCCTGTTAGGTTTGGTAGGCCTTTAGAAAGAGTGAACTTTTTAAATAAATGATTTAATCTTACCCTAATATGAATTGTCATTTACTATGTATTACCTGTGTGCAGCACTGTAGTCTACCAGCCTTTTCATCAAATTGTGTGCTTTTGTATATATGTGCGCTCTCTCATTTCCTCTGTATCTGTGTGTTATTCTGTTGGTCATTTGATGTCTGGGTTGGAAAGGCCAGGAGGTTGTCTCTCTCTCTGTTCTTACTTTGTACGTTGTGAATGTCACTCCTGTGGGCTTGTGTCATCCCTGGAACCCTCTCTTCTTTCTGATCCATTTTACTTAATGTGGGTCTTCTATACCCATTCAGTCCCTCTTTCCTGTCTCCACATACCCCATCTTACGGTAGGTTTTGGAAAGAGCTATTATTACTAATAGCAAAATTCATGCTAAATTTCAGTTTTGTATTTATTACATATAATTTATTCTTTAGTCCTAATGTTCAAAAAAAAGTTGGTAAAATAGTGTATATTTCTGACAAACATAAAAGCAAACCCGCATCGGTTGCTTTTCTATTTATAAGACACTCAATTGTTTTCTCTTAGAGTCTTTTGATGAAAAGAATTTTCATCACTGACTTAAATAGAATTTTTAAAAAATTTTTTCACAAGGGTTTTGTTTTTATCTGTCACAAAAAGTCTGTATGTAATTAAACAATGTATATAGCTTCACTTTCATCCTTGAAGCCAGATTTTTTCATTCATTCCAGTGAAATTTGGGGAATAGTTTCCCATTCGGTGATTTTATTATTTATTTGCAGGACTCATTGTTATTTATGTAATGAAATCATGGCTTGGAAATAGTTTGAGAATCTTTTGGAAATTGTGACCAAGCACAAAACTGCAATGTCTCTCATTTTAAAAACAGGACAGTATCTATTTACAAGCTTTGGAGCAAAGTAACTTAGAAACCTGTCTTCATTTTTCATTTCTGATCATTTGTTGGAACTTTGGTCATAAATATTTAAATGTCAACATCTGCCCCTCTGAGCTAGGATTTATGAATACCTTTGCTGTCTTAAATTACAGTGATCTTTACTGGAATGACTTAATTCCATTTAGAACTTTTTTTTTTTTTCTTTTTTTTTTTGCTTCTCAGGGTAGGTTGGTTTAATAACCACAGAGAGCAACCCCTCCATTTGCAGAGTCCAGGGGCTATGCCCAGTGACTGCATAACACAAGGAGGCCTGGAGTCCTGATCCCCATCGTAGTGCACACCAGAGCCTGTGACCCTCGCTTTCAAGGGCGGCTTTGTGAAGCCCTGAATGGGTCAGTCTTCCAAAGGCTGAGTCCTGTAATCCCCACCATTTTGGTATCCTCCCTACATGTGAAATGTTGACAGTTTTTTGATATCAGTTTTTTTACTCTTTCAAGCTTTACAAATTCACAGTCATTTTTTGATGGAAAGCTTGAAGGTTTGACGTAAGAAGAGATGTGCTATAATTTATTTGTATTTTAAGCAAGTTTGTTCTGAGTGCAGATAGGGTGTCATGTGTTTCGGCAAGTCTGGTGAAGGGCTGTTCATTGTGGTGCTGCCAATATGACAAATAATTGTGTTCTCAGTGAGTTATTACTACTACAAACTGGCCCCTGGTGTCTGAGTAGGTTAATATGGCATTGGCTCTATAGGACTGTAGTGGGAAATTTGTATTTACTGTTAAGTGGCATCCATGTGCCTGCAAAGGTGGTTTTTGGTTTTAACCCTGGTTATTAGGGCCTGAACGAGCACTTTATAAAATAGAGGGTGGTCGCCAAGCTCTGAGTTATCATGGGAAGTTGACAGGAAGAACCAAGATCAGTTAGAGTCTGAGTCTGGTCAGGGTGGTCATAGAGGGCCGTATTACACTGCTGTTAGACCTTACCTGAGCACCACAGTTTTGCACTGGGCAGTGATCCAAGTAGCCCTATTTTATTAACATGAGAGATCTACAGCAAGATATTTTTTTTAACTGGTTTCCTTTCTTCTTTTTCTCTCTCTTTCCCTCCCTCCCTTTTCTTCCTTCCTTCCTTTCTTCCTTTCTTTCAGAATAGAGTACTCTTTTTAACCTAGGCAAGACTTAAAGATTTCAGAAATAAACAACATTTTCCTGCAAACCTAAACATTGTTTCTTGCAAGGTCAAGTGTTTTCCCCCATGGTTTGGCATCCACAAAGCAGCAGGAATCTTCTAGGCACTGGTTCAACTACCGCTTTTACTAACTCCTTCTGCACCTTATCCATGTCCTCCCACCCCCACACACCCTTGGTGTCACTTATGGAAAATTTCTAGCTCTGATCCCAAACAGTCCTTTAGAGAAGCCCTGCGCATGCTTAAGTTTGGTTCAGAGGGTCTGTTGAGGATCTTTCTATTAGGGGACCAGACACTGATACGGGCATGAAAAAGAGGACGGTTTGATTCAAATCTCCAAGGACTGCTTGGGAAATATCAATGGTGGATTGTGTAATATTTATTTATATTGACCCACCTCCAACTTTTATATATATATTACATTTTACCATACTAAATTTTTCCTTCCCTTTCTGTGGCCTGGCCTTAACTCCTATCTTTTTTCCTCGCTTATCACTTTCTCGCTGTCTGTTATTATTCTTTGTTTCCATTCTGCAGTCCAGAGCAGCAGTGACTGGGAAGGGGGGAGTGAAGAGAGAAGGTGACACACGTCTCAGCATTGTCCTTGCGACCTTGCTGCTGTCTCCTCCCCTGCCTCCCTCGACCCTGTCACCTCTCCCCCCGCACTGGGAAGTACAGCCAGCCCCCGACTTTGTTCCCACACCGTACCTCCCGCCCATTCACCCAATCTTCATTCTGTCCTTCTGTGAAGACCATGAGATTTAGAGCTGGACTTCATGGCTTGAACTCTGGCTTTTTCACTTATTAGCCATGTGACATTGGCCACATTATATAATTTTCTAAGCCTAGATTTCT
Source organism: Lemur catta (assembly GCF_020740605.2). Lineage (NCBI taxonomy): Eukaryota > Metazoa > Chordata > Mammalia > Primates > Lemuridae > Lemur > Lemur catta. The sequence continues at coordinate 68,192,332 of NC_059133.1, read as the reverse complement.
CTGTGTATGGGATCCCTGTTTTTGGAGTTACAATGAGGATGAAACAAAATAATCAATGTAATGAAGTTGTGATACTTAGTAAGCACTTAATAAATGTTACTTGCTTTTACTGTCACTATCACATCATCCTTATCACAATTATTCATAGTTCCTCGAATGTGTATTGAGCACTTCCCCGGTGTCAAGCACTGTGCTAACAGATAGGAATAACGCGCAGAGAACAAGACAGCACAGTCTGTTCCTTACAGCGTTTTAGTCTATATTATTGTTTTCTTTTTCTCACTTAAGGCACAGGACTCTCTCAAAGACTATAGCCCAGAGTTTCGTATTCTGTCCTCACTCCCATCCTAGATGAAAATCCTATAAAAATATTTCTGTAGGAACATTGTTATATATTGAGAGTAAGGTTCCATTGTCTTACTAGTACTATTAGGACTGCATACAACGTTAAGTAACAATAAGGACTTCAAAGGAAAAGAAAACAAGACGTGGACTTAGTGATAGAGTGTGCTGTTATAAACTAATCTAGGACAGCCTCTTTGAAGAGATGATATCTGAGCAGAAACCTGAATGATGAGAAGGAGTCAGCCACACCAGCGTTTTGGGTGAGGTGGTTCTAGGCAGAGAACAGCAGCTGCAGAGAGACCCTAAGGTGCACACATTTGCTTATCAGGAACGGAGAACAGCAAGGAGAGTGGCAAGAGCACAGCCAGTTTAGGGGAGAATGGAATATAAGGAGGCCGAGGCATTGGCAGGGGGAGTATGTGAAATCTCATAGGCTGTCATCAGGTCATGAGTTTTTCCTTAAGTGTGCGTGCAAGGAAGCCCTCAGAGAATTTTGATTTCTGTGACTGAGTTGTGGAGACTAGATTGGAGGAGATCAAGAGTGGAAGCAAAGGGCTGGTCTGAAGGTCATCTCACTTGATTGTTCACAGTCAGTTACAGATTGAATTCCTTGTTCTACTACTTTCCCCCTTCTCGCTACTGCACTTGACTAGTTTTAAAAAAAAGAGTGGAAACGAAGAGCCCAATTAAAAGGCTATTACAGCATGTATTAATAAAGTTTTTGAGAATATATGGTATACTTTCCAAATAAAAGCAACTTTTGGTTTATAAGTTGTTTGTTAAATGAAGGGCATGCTATACCTGTTTTGAAAATGATAAAAAACAAAATGTTAAGAAACATCAATAAATAAAAATCTTGAGATGAGATCATTGTATTATATACAAATATTTCTTACATCTAAGTCTTTACTCTTATTAAACAGTCCAAGGAAATGTTCCAGACCCTATAAGTAAAGATCAGGCTTGTCATCTTTATCTACATGTTTAGTTTAATGTGGAGAGCATCCCAAGAGACTGAGAATATTCAAATCCAAGTTTCTAAAACCATCAGAGATAGGAAAAAAATCTTCACCAAATATCCCTTTCAACTGGGACAAACTTGCCTTTATTCTAGAACTTTTCCATGCTAATGTTTTCATGCTTCCTTTGTGTTTTATCTTTTAGTGCATTATCAAATTATAGCGATTTGAAGAAAGATTCTGCTGGGAACCTACATGCTCCTAGAACCCCAGGAAGGCATGGATTGATAACCACACCTCAACAAAAACTCCTCTCCCAGCACCCGCCGTGGAAGCAGGAAAATGATACCGACCAGACTCAGGGTGCAGAGACTTGTGTGGCCAACGGTATAATGGCAGCGCAAAGCCAGATGGAATGTGAGGAGGATAAAGTAGATGCCCCTCTTCAAACTTCGGAACCCTTGCTTGATGCACACTTAGTGAATGGAGAAAGAGATGAACCTGCTCCAGGTCCCGCATCACCCACAACAAATGACTGTGATGGAAATGCTTCTGATGGCAGCTGCAGGACTCCAAGCATAGGCCCGGAGCTCCCCCTGGAAGGAGGGGCAGAGACAGAAGCCAAGGTCCTAGACAGGGAGAATGGAGAAAGCCCTCTGGAACTGGAACAGCTGGACCAGCACCAGGAGATGAAGGTAGAGCATGAGACTAGCTCACAGGGAGGGGAAACACTGCCTATTCTACTGCTGTTCTAAAACTCTTCATTTCATAGCACTCAAGAAATGAATGAGTCAGATCACCCACACCAGCTGTTGAACGATTTTCAAGCTCTGGCTGCTAATGAGCGTCTCCCTTACGCTGTCAGGAGACATTTCACTTTTTACGTAGCTTCTGTTAACATCTCTATTGTAAATTTCAAAAGTCAGAACGGTGTGGAGACTTTGATATAGGAAAACCATAAACATACTGCTTTTATACAGAAAGAAAATGTTCTTTGTTGCTCTTGATGTTGCTGCTGCATTCCTAATATTTGTGGGCTAAGCCAAAAGAAATTGTACAATCTTTTTTTCCCCAGAAGTTTCTAATCTGGACAAATTAATAGTAGGCCTGGAAGATGAACTTGCCAATAGTAGGTGTTACTTTTAAGGACATGAGTATGGAAGTATTATTAATATATATTAACATATTAATAATATATAATTATATTAATATATTATATAATATATATTATATATAATTATATTAATATATAATTAACAAATTATTAATCAGAGTATATTTATAACTGTTTCTATGCTTCTATTTTTTTAATGTTTTCTAATTAATACCAAATTTTATAATAAATGGTTTAGTTTGAGTTAGAAGACTATTTAAAGATCTTCTTAGTTCAGCAATTCATTTATAGACGAAGAAACAGTCCTAGAAAGCATAAGTGATGTTTCAAGGTCACACTGCTGTTTGTAATCAATAATAGCTCAGATTCCTCCTGCTGTGACTTCAAGGCCGGTGTTGTGTCCCCGGTGCAACAAATCATGCACTTAAATGGCTAAATGCAAGAAATTTTAATGAATACAGCAGCCATGGGTAATAAACTGGTGGGGCTTTCACAAACTGGACATTCATATCCTTTCTAAAGAGGAAAAGAGTCTGCATGGTGTTTCTGCGCATGTACAAAATATCAGCTAACAAAGAGCTGATTTGCTGGTGAAATATATTCATAATTTACCTATACTATAGCAGAAACTTTTATGTAATGCCAGTAACAAGGCCATTGCAATTTTGTTATGTTAATATAGTACTTTGGAAATATTAATAAATATATCTCTTACATAATACTTGGAATTTCTCAGATCAAAGGTGCAATATAAAGATCATCATAAATTTCCCTAGAATTAGAAAGCCATTTACATCTCTAAAGACAAGCAAAAAGTTTCCATTGCTTGGTTTCTCTTATTGATTATAAATACCTATGTAGGAGAGTTGAGAATTGAAAATGTCACGATTTTAGGAAAATTTGTAAATGAAAAATCCAAGTCTTAAATCTATTAAGGATTTTTTATGGTGCCGTGCCTTAATTGGCTTTAACATAGGCAGAAATTCAAAAGGACCAATACTAAAATATTTAGAGTAAAAAGTGATAATGTATTTAGAACTTTAATCAAAGTGAAATCAACCTTATGGTACAATTTTCACTGACCCTAAAAAAAAAAATCCCAAATAAAGAGACAAATGGTTTATTTTCCTCTAGTTAGTGAATTAGTTATAAATACTGACTCTCGAGCAGGGAAAGTTTAAGTAAGGAAGTGGGTGGGAGAAAGTGAGTCACACTTGGTAACATGATCTGAAACTGTAAAGAAACAGGACATTGCAAAGTGAATCTCTTTACATTTCGAGAAAGTGGTAGATTTTAGTGTCTTTTGTGCTTGAACTATGGTGGAAGGAAGAGAAGGTTAAAACCAAGAAAACCTTTTACCGTTGGGATGATGCCACCAGCAAGTATTTACAAAACAGTAAGACCTATTCTTATTAAGTGAAATACTTTAACTGATGATAATGCCTGGATGGTAGTTTTTTTTTTCCGTGTTATATATTATTATACATTTTCATAGATGAGTATTACTTGGATTGGGAGAGATTTAATAGCTTTTTCCTATTAAACCAGTGAAACTTAGAATAGTACAGCTGGCCTTTCTCCTGAGTGGGCTTGTAAGCAGTGCTGTATGTGGGAAGAAAAAGGAAATTTTTTCTGCAGAGCTGTTAATGCAAACACCACATCTCTCCCATTAAGGATTTAATATCTGCGTGTTCTCCTTTGCTGTGCTGATGTTTGTTATATTGCCTTTTCTTGTTCCTAAATGCAAACATAAATGTTACTAGTGTTGAGGTGGTAAATTTTGTGAGGTGTATTTTACCACAACTAAAACTTTTTTTTTAAAAATCTTAAAAAGTAAAAACTTTAGTAGTATATAGTGGCCCAAACAATTGGAACCATGAAGTCTGGTTGCTTACTTCTGGCTTGTCCACGAATTAGCAGTATGAGCTTCAACAAGTTAATAAAAGTCTTTGTGTTTTTAGTTAAAGGATATAAGCTGTGTATGATCTTAAGGCCCTTTACAGTGATAACATAACTTTCTCTGCTGTTATATATAAGCATGTTCCCTTGTTAGCATAATCCTCCAGATTATCAGCTGCTTCTTAAACTAACATGTTGAACTTCTAAGATATAATGGAATATTTGGAGTTTCAGTATGCAGACAACTGAAAAAATTACTTCAATCTTTATATAACTGGATATAGAGATTTTCATCAGAATAGTCTTAAATAAGTTTCATTTGGCCAGGTGCAGTGGCTCACACCTATAATCCCAGCACTTCGGGAGGCTGAGGCAGGAGGATCACTTGAGGCCAATAGTTCAAGACTGGCCTGGGCAAGATAGCCAGACTCTGTCTCTACAAAAAAAAAATAAGAAAATTAGCCAGGTGTCATACCACACGCCTGTAGTCCCAGCTACTCAAGAGGTTGAGGCAGAAGAATCATCTGAACCCAGGAGTTTGAGGTTGCAGTGAGCTATGATGGTGCCAGTGTATTCCAGCCTGGGTGACAGAGTGATACCCTGTCTCAAAAAATAAAAGAAAGAAAACTCATAAATTGCAGGCTAGGAAAAGGAAAAGGAATATTGTAGTGTGCGCATGCATTCTTGTGCCCTGCAATACACCCTTAAGGACTTCATGAGGCAGCAGTATTATAATTCCTGTGTGGCATGATGAATTGGGGTTATCATAAATAACTTAAACTGTATTAAGTATTCTATTTATGAGACTCAGGTAAATGGATGGGTCAATTCATTGTAGAATGAATTTCATTTAAAATGATTATCTTTTCTCAGATTTGCATATTTAAGTGGATAAGCTTAATTGTCTAAAAATCCACTAATATGGAATGATCCATAAAGCCATATAAATAAAAATTTATGTTTATAGTTTCATGAGCCTTTTAATATCTGGGATGTACTTTAACAGGTTGAATTTGTAGATTTCTCTCAGATTTACTCAAAGTGTTTTCTTCCTTTGCATTTCATACAGTAAACCAAATATAAATGTATAGAGTTGTACTTTTAAAGTCTAAAGTTTATATAAGTAACAAATCTGTTACTGGCAACATGCTCAAAGTAGTAATGTATTAAAACTGTAATAATAGTTTTATCAAGAACATAGTAGAGGCAGATAAAAAGAAGTTAACTCTTCATTTGACCAAAAATGCAAGAAATTATATAATAAAGTGGGGTTAGATAAAGAAGCAGGTGTCCACAAAGCGGAGACTTACGGAAACATTTAAAAAAAAAACAAAACTTAAATGTTCATTTCCAGGTTTCTTCTGATTTTTAATTACCATTTTATTATATTTTATATAAATGTTGAGGGTTTATAACTATTGAACATACTACATTAGAAGTAAAGAAGAAAATCATTTCCTAGGGGAAAGAAGGACAGAATCAAATTCAGAAGTAAATTGCAAATAGAAAAACAAGGGCTATAATCCAAGTGAATTTACTTTTCCTACCATTTCTGCTAAATTTATTCTTAGAATCATAGATTAATTGTATAAGATATGATGTGAGGTATCAAAGTTTTCATGGAGTTAAAACATAATGCTTACATTGGTGATTCATTTCTTCTTCTGGGCAACAAGTTCTTTTTTTGTAAAGCTTTAAATTTATCTCCATTAATGTCTTTAAATATAAAGAGGCTTGCCGTTGAGGTCTTGTTAGATTCAAAGACAAATAGTAATTCACTCCTTAGCTATTTCTTCTCTTGCCAGATCAGCTTTTAATTCCAAGAAAGTGAAGTCATAAGCAAAGAAATTATCCAGCTTGACTAATCAGTGCTTTGTTATTGCTAATATTACAATGAAAGCTTCAACTGAAGTTGTAGGAGTTTTAGCATATGTAGGATAATGGAAAAGTTGCCGCACTAACCAATGTGGTTAGCTCATAAAAATCTTGATGGCGGCTCATCTTTATTCACTTAGAACTGAATGGTGGATTCAAAAACTTCTTTATTTTGTGGCACCTCAGTTTAGTAAGTTTGGAGGTATAAGAAAGAGAAATGAGAAAAAATGAATTGCTCGATTTAAACATTCAGTGTGGTGGCAGACTGCCTCTCCTAGGTACCAGAAATACAGAAATGAACTAGACAAGCCCTGCCTACAAAGCCTCAGTCTACTGAGGGAGAAAGACATGAATAAATAAATTACTGTGCCGTGGTGCTGTGAGTGCTTTGGAAACACAGAGGAGGGGAGCTCACAGAGGGGCAGGCTGCTGAGAAGCAGTTGAAATAGGCTTGAAGACGGTGGGAGAGGGCTGGGTGACGAAGGATGAGTGAACGTGTGAGCCATAAGCAGAGGCATGAGGGTGGGTGCCATGTTTGGGGCATATTCCTCCCTCATAATCCGAGGCTAGAAGGGCTAGGAAATGAGCATAGGGTAGGGGGCTAGACTTAAAAAGAGTAAGCTAAACACAGATTACAGCTAGATTGTATGCCTGTTAAGAAGTTATTTTTTTCCTGAAAACAATAGAGAATCTGAAAGATTTTTTAAAAAAACTCAAATGTTAATAATCCTCAATGAGGCCAGGTGCACTGGCTCACGTCTATAATCCTAGCCAGGGCGAGAGGATCACTTGAGGTCAGGAGTTCAAGACCAGCCTGAGCAACATAGTAAGAACCTGTCCTACAGAAGCTTTTTAAAAAAAATTAGCTGGGCATGGTGGCATACGCCTATAGTCCCAAATACTCAGGAGGCTGAGGCAAGAGGTTCACTTGAGCCCAGGAGTTTGAGGTTGCAGTGAGCTATGATGACACCACTGCACTCTAGCCTGGTTAATGGAGCAAGATCCTGTCTCAAAATAAATGAGTGAATGAACAAAAGAAACAAATAATCCTCACTGAAAAAGACAAATATGCAGCAAAGCATTGAAAATACACAATAACCAAAGCTGGGCGTGGTAGCTTATGCCTGTAATCCTAGCACTCTGGAAGGCCGAGGGAGGCAGGAGGATCGCTTGAGCTCAGGAGTTGGAGATCAGCCTAAGCAAGAGTGAGACTCTGTCTCTACCTAAAATAGAAAAAATTAGCCAGGTATGGTGGCATGGACCTATAGTCCCAGCTACTTGGGACACTAAGGCAGGAGGTTCTCTTTAGTGTGGGAGTTTGAGGTTGCAGTGAGCTATGATTACGACATTGCACTCTACCTGGGGCAACAGAGTGAGATTCTGTCTCAAAAACATGAAAAGAAGAAAATGCAAATATAGTACCCATAACCCCCATAATTCCACCACTCAGAAAGAACTGCTTAGATATTTAACACTCCAGCTTGTTTTTCTGAGTTCTGTTTGACAAAATATATTCAGTAGCATAATGTATGGTCACTCTGTATCCTGTTTTGTTGGATTAAACATAGGTATTTTCCCATGTTAATTCAAACTTTCCATAAGCCTAATACTATCTGGCCTCAGAAACAATTAAAGCATGGAAGTGACATGATGACACATCTGTGGGTTTTAGAAAATGAGTCAGCTGAAAGGAAAAACAGATGGAGCAGGGTACATGGTTAGGAAGCTACTGTACTAGGTCCAGGTGTGACATGAAGAGGGCCTGGACAGGCAGAGGGTTAGAAAGGACAGAGATTTCTAAGGACCCTGTGGCTGGATGCAGGGAGTGAGTCAAGTTCAACTCCTAGCATGGATAAATTGTCAGATGGTGTGCCATTTAATGAACTGCAAAAGGAAAAACATATATTGGGGGCATAAAAATAACATTTTGACATCCTGTATTTGCGGGCCTTCTGGGAAGTCCAGGTGAAGATGCCTACTACAAAGATGGAATGTTCTGGAGACATTATGGTTTATTGGTTATGCGCAAAGGCTAGGTGACAGTGGACATGTTACTTTAACACAACTCTCCAGGCTGTGGTTTCCTAACATGTTAATGAAATAATTGAGATGAGGAACGTAACATTAGGGATGAGAGAAGGGAGTAGAGCTACTAATTAGGTAGTTTTGTACTACTGAGTTTATGGCACCTGCAAGACATCTGTTTGGAGATATTAATTAAACAAGTGGAAATGGGACCTGGAGCCCAGGGGAGAGGGCGAGACTGTACAAGGATGTACATATGGGTGTGGCTAATATTGCCAAAGTAGACCGTGCAGGAACAGGAAGCGGGCCAAGGGCTGAGCCCTAGAGCACATAAACATAATGGAAAAGGGAACATAATGAATTGTCTGAGAAGAAAAAGAACAGTGTTTTGAAACCACAGGGCTTGAAAGGCATGGGGAACTCTGGCATATTTATGATCTTTAAGGAAAATAGTCATGGTCCACATTTAGAATATGAGACTAGGAGTTAACCTGGAGACTAAGCCTTTTGTGGGCCTTTACAGCTAACTGCCTCAGTGAACAGGGGGAACTGAATTAAACTGAGTAAATTTATATTGCACATGCACTATGGGCAGAGCACTGCAGTGAATACAAAGAAGAAACACAGTTGAGATGGACAGTTAAGATATATAAATGACCAATAGTCAAGATGTCATGAGGTGAAGAGAAAAGGAGAATTTGAAGGTAAAGCCAAGTCTGATTGTGGCTGAGAGGGTGAATTCACTGTTGTTAGCGGAAATGGAGCAGTCCTGGGGGGAGGATCTGGAACTCCCCAAGGGGCTGGGGTTACTGAGGGACCACAGTGTAGAGGTGGTGCATAGGCTTGTTGATTGACGTGTCGATTTGGGAAGTGCCCCATCAAGGCTAGCGGGAAATCCTCAAGGGGCAGGGCGTGGAGCTTTAGGAAAGTGGGGAAGGCCTAGCCATTGTGGTGACTTGTGACTGTGATTCTGAGGGCCACAGTCAAAGACAGTGGGGCTAATCAGCAGTCTCCCCAGCATTGCTGAGGGGCCAGGAATTCAAGAGAGAGAAAAGACAAATTTGGAGTAGAAGTTATCCAGGATCAGCAAGTCAGTAGTGCCAAAAGAACTAGTGTGTAGCAGAGTTGAGGATGGGCTTTAAGAGAATGTGGAAATGAACCAGGAGAATTGAGACCAGGTTCTTGGAGGTCACAATCTACAGAAAGATCCAGTGTAGTGTGAGTATGAGAGAAATAGGAAAGGTAATATCTTGAAAACAGAGCAGTTGTTGTATGTGGCTTTCAAAACAAATAAAGGGGAGGGCGGAGGGCCATACACTGTAACCTGGTGGTCAGGAGCACAGACTCAAGAGCCAGGCTCTCTAGGTTTGAATCCCAGCCCAGCCACTTACTGGCTCTGACCTTAACTTAAACTTCTCGGTACCTTATCTAACGATAGGAAGTGTAGACCAATTAATAGTTGTAAAGTACTTCAGAACAGTGACTTGAAGAGCTATGTATTTGTTAAATAAACATAAAATCTCATAAGCTAAAATAAATAGACTCAAGACCTGAGCTGTCACTTAATAGATCCAAAATTCAACATATTCTGCCTGGTGAATACCCAGCATTCCCTATTAAGTTCTCTTTTAAACTGAGGTGCTCTCTCTGTGGGAGGCACAGAGATAGGTTGTATGCTGCTGCTGCTGCTTCTTTTTTTTTTTTTTTTGAGACAGAGTCTCTCTCTGTTGCCTGGGCTAGAGTGAGTGCCGTGGCGTCAGCCTAGCTCACAGCAACCTCAAACTCCTGGGCTTAAGCGATCCTCCTGCCTCAGCCTCCCGAGTAGCTGGGACTACAGGCATGAGCCACCATGCCCGGCTAATTTTTTCTCTATATATATATTTTTAATTGGCCAGATAATTTCTTTCTGTTTTTAGTAGAGACGGGGTCTCACTCTTGCTCAGGCTGGTCTCGAACTCCTGACCTTGAGTGATCCACCCGCCTCGGCCTCCCAGAATGCTAGGATTACAGGCATGAGCCACCTCGCCTGGCCCGTCTTCTTTTTTTAACTAGGGTTTTCTATGTTTTGTTTGTTTCTCCTGCCTGAGGACCATTGGTTATTACTACGTGAGAAGCTCTCATAAGTATGTGCATGGTTTTAACTTCTGGGAATGATCATCAGAAATATTTTTAAATGACTGAATTACTCTGATACTCTACATAGACTTGAGATAGGTTAATTCAGTCATTGAATATGTGTACATATTAAATTCTTCTTGGTGTTTGTTCTTTAATTTTTGCAAAATTCAAAGGATAGTTTAGTCTAATGCATACTAAATGGAGTATAAGAAGACCAATGTTATTCTCTCTTCACCACAACTTACTTCCTGTCTGATCTTGCTCAAGTAACCAAACCTTCCTTCTTTGTGCAAGCTCAATTTCTCCTTTTGCCCCACCATATCTTAAAAGAATGTAATGGAAGGCTTCATGTTAAAAGCCTTCATTCCTCTATTTCCCTGCCTCCTTTCAAGTTTAGAATTGGATAGTTTGGAGGACATAAGTTTGGGGAAATATTGGTGGTGGGTCATAGGTAGGCTTGCACTTTGCTCCCAAAACTTCTTAAAAGATCATGGTAAATTGACAGACTGTTTATGCTTGTGACACTGTATTATGAAACACTTGGAAAGGAATAACATATGTGTATTATAAACGGGTATTCTTTTTTTTATAATGTGAACTTGTTGATAAATTCTTTGATGGTTACAAATCTTCCCTGAGACCCTATGACCCTTTTTATGGTATTATTATGTGATCTTATTTGAACATGAAGTCTGTATATTATTCCTCTACCTTCTGATTTTCTTTTCTTTTCTTTTCTTCTCTTCTTTTTTTTTTTTTGAGACAGACTGTCACTCTGTTGCCCAGGCTAGAGTGCCATGGCATCAGCCTAGCTCACAGCAACATCAAACTCCTGAGCTCAAGCAATCCTTCTGCCTCGGCCTCCCGAGTAGCTGGGACTACAGGCATGTGCCACCATGCCTGGCTAATTTTTTCTATATATATTTTTAGTTGTCCAGATAATTTCTTTCTATTTTTTAGTAGAGACGGGGTCTCACTCTTGCTCATGCTGGTCTCGAATTCCTGACCTTGATCCTCCCGCCTGATCCTCCCGCCTCAGCCTCCCAGAGTGCTAGGATATAGGCGTGAGCCACTGCGCCCGGCCCCTGATTTTCTTGTTCCCCAAATCCAAAGGGATTTCTCTTCCTGCAGAAGGCTATAGCAGAGCAAAAACTTTGTTCTCACAGACCTGGATTCGACTTTGGGCAAGTTGCTTAGCCTTTTAAAGACATACCTTCCTCATCTATAAAATGGGGGTAATAGTATGCGTGCTTCACAGGAGTATTGAAGGTTACATGCATAATTCATGGGAAACACATAGAGTAGTGTACATAAGTACTCTTGAAATAGTGGCAGCTGTCACCTTCTCCCACTTGTGGTAGCTTCTCTTGATTTCCCCAACTCCTTAGTTTTTTGAGAAAGAATCTGCAGAATTTAGGAATATCACAGAAAGAAAAGATGTATAACACAAGTTAGAGATTTTAAGATGCTTTTTCAGATGATAGACTAGTTATACAAGAGTCGCGTATCATTGTGATCTCATTTTAAATTATTAAATGTCAGCCTGTAGCCACACTGAAGAGAGTGAAGTGTGATCATATACAGTGACATCAAAATTTTGATGCATCTCATACATTGTACAAAATCAAATGGTTATTCCTGAATGGACACTACTTTTTACAAGAGAAGGGGCTTCAAGGATTACAGAGATGCCTGTGTCTGTACAAAGCGACACCCTCTTTCTCCACGGAAGAATATAATTCTTAGCCTCCCAGCGTGCTAAGATTACAGGCCTGAGCCATCGCGCCTGGCTCCTATTTGTAGTTTTGAGTGAATATTTTTAGAACAAAACATTTTCCTACTTAAAATGAAATCACATATGACAACATGTATTGAAGAGTTATAGGCCGGGCACGGTGGCTCACGCCTGTAATCCTAGCTCTGGGAGGCCGAGGCGGGTGGATCGCTCGAGGTCAGGAGTTCGAGACCAGCCTGAGCAAGAGCGAGACCCCGTCTCTACTAAAAATAGAAAGAAATTATCCGGCCAACTAAAATATATATACAAAACTTTAGCCGGGCATGGTGGCACATGCCTGTAGTCCCAGCTACTCGGGAGGCTGAGGCAGTAGGATCGCTTCAGCCCAGGAGTTTGAGGTTGCTGTGAGCTAGGCTGATGCCACGGCACTCACTGTAGCCCGGGCAACACAGCGAGACTCTGTCTCAAAAAAAAAAAAAAAAAAGAGTTATAGAGTATATACCAATATCTGATTTGTTTTAAAATATTGGAAGATTTTGCCCTTAAAGCATCTCTCAGAAAACTGTCAATGTTCTTGGCATTTACAAAATTCCCAGAATGTCTGCTCCCCTACCTGGTAGTTTGAGGCATGTGTCTGGGTGGATGGCACTAAGATTTTAAAGTGTGAATTGCTGGCTCCACAGAAGCATTTTCTGCCTGTCCAGTTAATAAACTCTGTGAGCCGCAGCAGGAGGTCTTTGTCCTGCCTTCTGCCATATGGAAGAGTCATGCCGAAAGGTCTGGAAAGAGCTGCAGGAGCTGGTGGCATCTGCAGATGAGAAGGTAGGATGGATACTGCAGTACGTTCAGGAGCCAGTGGGGTGCGGTGAGAAACAACCAGGCTTGAACCTAAGCCTGGAGAGAAAGGAGATCTCTCCCAAAGGGTACTGACTGAGGTGTAAGCTCACACAGTAATCACCTAGGAAGTGCGTTAAGCAGAAACAGAAAAATGAGCTGTATACTCTATTGTTAAAGAGGAGTGTATCCTTTTTTTCTGCTACTTTAGATACCCTCTAATGTATTTTTGAGGCAATAACCCTGGGAATCAGCTTTCAATTTACGAGTATAGTATCACGTATGTATTTGCAAGTTAAAAAAAACCAATCTCTTTAGTTTAAAGGGGGATATCAAAAGTAAGATGCTTTTTAAATAGCATTTGTGAAAATTTATAAATTATATTTTATTTATAAATTATTTTGAAAAGTCAACCCTGTTTATTATACTCTGGTAGAAGAAAATGGGATTATTGATTCAACCAATATTGTGTAACCATTACTGTTTCCCAGATCACAAGAATATATGACTTCTTAGTAAAGTGCTAAGCATAAAGTAGGAGTTATATAATTTTGAAGTGGCAAATATTTAAAAAAAAAAAAGCAGTATTTACCTACTTAACTTTGCTATTTAAAAAGTAGACTGGGCACAGTGGCTCATGCCTGTAATGCTAGCACTTTGGAAGGTCAAGGAGGGAGGATCACTTGAGGCCAGGAGTTCGAGAACAGCCTGGGCAACATAGTGAGACCCTGTGTCTATAAAAGATTAGCTGGGTATGGTGGCAAGCACCTGTAGTCCCAGCTACTCTGAAGGCTGAGGTGGAGGGATTGATTGAGCCCAGGAGTTTGAGTCTCAGCTATGATTAAGCTTAAACTTAATAATTAAGCTTAATTAAGATTAATTAAGCTTAAGCTATGATTGCACCACTGCACTCTAGCCTAGACAACAGAGGGAGACCCTTTCAAAAAAAAAAAAATTAAGCTATGGCCTTAGGGTACCAGCAATTTAAAAACTACTTTATACATAAATCTAATAGAGTAATAAAGCCTCATCCATGCAAATGAAGCATATATCTCCTTAAATGTACTTAGAGATGAATGTCAGTAAGCAAAGTAATTTTTAAAGTTGGAAGCCAGTATAGTGTTCTATGACTATTACATCAAAATGACTGAATTTTGTACACCTGATAATTATTACTAAAATGCTGAAAAGTCTGAAATAGAATTTATGTTGAAAAAATAATAAATACATAAATTAACATGTATACTATCATAGTACCGCATTTCATTTTTAGCAAATAGTTTATATTTTATCCATCTGTCTACTTATAGGCATATCTCACAATCTTGGTTTTTGTTGCAAAGAACGATGAGAGTGAGAGTTAAAGTATATAATGCACAGTTACTTAAATCATACACTCTCCTATCTGGTTGTTACCTGATATAATCACCTTCTGGCTGTGTGACCCTGGGTAAGTTACCTGGCCTCTTTGAGCCTCAGGGTTTTGTTGTATGTGTGCTGCCTGTAAAATAGCAATAATAATGTTACCTATTTCATAGAACTTTAAGGATTAATCAGTTTATGTAAAGTACTTATACAGTTTCTGGCACATAACAAGCAATGAGTGAATGTGTTAACTGTTCTTATTATGGCGACATTATTGTTGTGATTAAACTAAAGCAAGGCTCCATGAGTCCACGACTTCCTTGTCTTCTCCAGAAATCCCTCATAACTTTTCTGCAAGCCTTATATGTGTGTGTGTGAGTGTTTGAACTGGACGTCGTCAGCAAGCTTACTTTTGCTTATCTTTGTGTTGGCTTTGGCAAGGTCAGTGACCTAATGTGTAGAAGACCATCTGTTTGGAGGAGGCATAGCTTTTGCTAAAAACTGCTGGCATCCCCTTTGGATTTTGCAAAATAGGACCAGGATATCCACAATTTGCTAAGTTCAGCTAAAGTATGCTTTGCAATCAGCAAAGATCGTTTCTTATAAGCTTCCTATTTAAGATCCTGTAGGGTTGTGGAAAACCTCAGAGGTGACTTCCTTGCACAGCAATAATAGTTGGTTTACATATCCTGTGACTTATAAAAGATCTATTATTTTATCATTGCACAAATTCTGCTGGATTGCTTTCTTTAAAGATAGTGTCAAAGCTATAATCAGAACATATAAAAGTGTGAGTCAGTAAGATACATCATCACTAAGGGCTTGAAAAGAAGAAACTACTGATACAATCATTAATGCAACATGGATGTATTAATGTCTCAGGTGCATTTTGCTATGTGACAGAAGGAAGACTCAACAGGCGCATACAGTGTGATTCCATTCACTGACAGATCAGTGGTTACCGAGAAGTGGGAGCAGAGAGGGAGTTGACTACAAAGGAGCACAAGAAAAACTTAGGCATAATGGAAATATTCTGTCTTGATTGTAGTGGTAGTTGTTACATGATTATATGCATTTATCAAAACTCCTAGAACCATACATCAAAACAGGTGAATTTTACTGTTTATAAATTATGCCTCAGTAGATCTGGCCTAATGAAACAAAAGAAGGGGCTTATAGCATTGGTGCAGGGGAGTATTTGTGAATATGAAAGCTAGCATATTTCTGTATCTTCCTCTGAAACGCTGATAGATTTCTTATATAATTCCCATGCATTTGTATTTACTTATGACAGATTTGAAAGTCACATTTTTTTACCAAGTATTTAACTTTTATCTCTTTCTTCTTATAAGTAGTGATTGCTTAAAATTACTTAAGTTTAATTTCACGGAATATATTGCAAATGTATTAATAACAGTCAGGATGTTTCTGGCCACAGATAATACTCAGGCTGGCCTAAACAATAATGAATTCTTTAATGAAGTTTATTGGCTTCATTCCTGTTGTTATAGGATGGCTGTTCATAGCACTTAGGTCTACATGTATCCTCATTCTCATGGAGCTCCAAAGAGATCTCTTCCCACGGCTCTCCCTGAAGACTGAGGAGCCTCCTATTGTCAAAACCTTCAGTGTGTGTTTACTTATGTCTCATTTCCTGAACTCAGCTTCTTATACCATTCAAAGCTCCCCATTTGATGTGGAAATGAGGATAGTTTCCCCAAAGAAATTGTCTATATAGTAGCAGGGTATGTGCACTAGTCACGTCTGGGTACCACTAAGAAATGGAACAGGGGGAGTGCCAGGCTGTCAACCAGCAATGCCAGTACTTTTCCCCAAGTTTATTAAATCAAAACTGTGACTAATGACAACCATATAGTTCTTATTTTAGTGTTGCTGAGACCACAGGTTATTTAAATACTATTGTACTACTTTACTTAGAGACTTCACATAAAAGTACCTCATTCTAATGCTGCTGTAAGAAGCAACATATTAACTCTCCACATGAGAACAGATATTGCATATAAAGCATAAAGTAAATCTCATGTGTGTTGAACACAGTGAAGCATTCATAGAACTTAATAGCATTTATACACAGTTTAAAATGTGTTTATACACAAAAAATTAAACACTGGCTTAAAATATACTTTGGTCTACTTTGCTACTAGAGTTTTTCCTAAAATCTTAATTCTACTTCATAATCTCCTACAGGGAAAGGGTATTTCAGCAAAGTACTAGGTAGTAATTTCACAAAGTAAAGATTTACCTATGAAATACAAAATAAATTTTGTGTTCAATGCAAAGATTTAGAAAGATTCTTCATACAGCAATATGCAGGGTGGGTTAAAGTCAAAAAGTACTAGAATCAGATCATTTGGAAACTATTGATTTACCTGGGCTTAAGATGAAATGAGTGAAACAGGGTGGCATTGATGAAAACTTAAAAGAATAAATGCTAAAGACATAATATGATGAGGAGGACTTAGTGGCTGGCTGTATGTCATGGTAGAGAACTAAGCTAATGTAATTCAAGATTCCAAAGCCAGGTAACTAGAAAAGGATGGTACCACTAACAGAATGGGAAAGTTTAGGGATTGGTGGTAGGGTAGAGGTTTTCCAGAAAAGATGAGTTTGGTCTTGTGTTGACAGCATGTCAAAGTAGTAATAAATGTCCGGCAATAGTTAGGTATGTGAGACTGCTACTCATTCATTCATTCCTTCAGCAATATTATATTGAGTGTCAGTGTTTTTATTGAAGCATTGTAGTAAAACAATAGGAGATAGAGCAGCTAACAAGAAAAAGTGTTCCTGTCATCATGAAACTAGCAAGGTTATACAGATATATTTAAGGGCAAAATAAATACATACTGAATAAATAATAAAGTACAATTTAATTCAAAGTATTAATAATATGGGTGGAGGAGGTGAGGGGGAGCATAGATGAAACAAGACTTAATGAGTTGAAAGTTGCAGAATCTCAGTGATAGACACATGGGGGTTCATCATCTTACTATTTTTTTTACTATTACATATAATTGAACCTTTTCATAATAAAATATTTTTGTAAGGCAAACAGTTACATGCATGGAGCTAATAATTAGACAAACTGTCTGAGAGAGTGATGAAATCATTTCTAAAGAGTAGCCTGAGAAAGGTAGGGGGAAATGAGGAAAGTATAGTGCTAGGAACTGAAAAGGAGAAAAGGTGTTTCGAGGAAAAGGTGGATGTACTGTTGACGGCTGCAGAGGTCAAAGAAGAAGCTGTAGTTTAGCAGGTTGCTCACTTCTAATTTTGTTAATTTCTGGTTGGATGTTCCCTCCATGGCTGCAAGCAGTCGGGTACCTGAGAAGCTTCAGAAGACTCTTTTGATCAGACCATTTGAAGAAGTGTTTGTTACTTGAGAAATATTGGCCAAGATTTCTTGCCTGATGTGTAAATATCTGTTCCATTTTTAGGAGACGAATGAGCAAAAACTTCACAAAATAGCCAATGAACTTTTGCTTACAGAAAGAGCTTACGTTAACCGACTCGACCTCTTAGATCAGGTAATATTTTCTTTTTCAGAATTATTTTATGTTTTGACATTGTACATCATTTTCACCTAGTGGTTAAAGTGTTTTAGAAACTGCAAGAATGACCTGACTGTTTCTGACTAATGAAAGCTACTTGTTCAAGGAAGTCTCTAGCACTTTTAGCTTCCTCAGTGAATTCACTAGGTATAAACATTTTGTAATTCATAAAGAGTAGATGTTTCTCTCTGTATGAGTCACAAAAACACCTTCATCCGTGCCCTGTAACCTTAAATACTAGTGTGCTTCTTGACCTTTTATTGTAATCCTTGGGGCCACGTTACCATTTTAATCTAGATAAGATACTGGTTTTTGCAATGCTCACATGCTGTTCATCTCATTCGCTGTTCAGCACCACGTGAGCGATCTCAGCTGGTATAGTCACAGGGCCAGAAGGGATTTTGAGAGTTCACTTGTTCAACTTTGTATGAAACATTTAACAGAGTGCCTAGCATAAAGTTGTCCAGTCATTATTTGTTGAATATGTAAGTCTGTTTTATCACATTTTGTACTTAATCATGGTGGAGCCTTGAGTATCATTTCAGATATACATTTGGAAAGTTTAAAAAAGCATCATGGCCGGGCGCGATGGCTCACGCCTGTAATCCTAGCACTCTGGGAGGCTGAGGTGGGCAGATCGTTTGAGCTCAGGAGTTCGAGACCAGCCTGAGCAAAAGCAAGACCCTGTCTCTAAAAAAAAAATAAAAAATAAAAAAGCATCATAAGAATAACATGAAAACAAAGGCATCTTAATCCTGTTTCAGCAATAAAGAACAGGACAGTTGGTAGATTATCTGCTTGTTAGAAGAGAAAGCTGCCATGTTTGAGGGTTGATTGTAAGAATTGTCCCAGTCTGCCACTGGGAAACTGGAATTTCATGGAATCAGCAGGTTCTGCGCACACCTCCTTATCATTGGTTCCAAGAGTGAATGATATCCCTGCTAGGGTGAGCCCTGAGGAGCCAGTTTAAGCATTGTGTTCTTAGAAATAATGAGTTTATGGCTAGCAAATACTCATTTTTCAAGGAATTTCACCATAAGTCAAAATCAAATCATGTGAAGTTTACAACTTTGAAACAACTTTTCTTTCTTATGGGAATTACAGACTGTTAGGTATTCCCATAGTGGAGATATGTCTTTTCTGCTTGTATCAAGGTGTATGATTTTTGTTAGCCAAATAACACGTCAGCTCCTGTTGCTGACCCTTTAGAATTTTAGAGTCTTAATTAATTACTACAGTATCCTATCTATTGGAGACTCTAAGGACATAATTTTGTGTTTTTTGCCTCCCAAGAAAATGCAATGGAGGTAAATTTAGAAAATTAACAACCATCTGGACATTATGAAGGAACAGACCTCCTTGTACCTACACTTAACAATGGCAATTGAGAGGTATAGTAGCCATAGTGGAGTATAGCTAAGACTGCAAGTTTTTTTTTTTTTTAATTGTCTTCAAGGTACCTGTTACTATGCACAGAAAAAGTTCTTTCCCCTCCCAACATATCAATGTTTTAAGTTATCTTGCATTACTGTTTCCTAAAAGCAAGTAAACATCTGATAATTAAAATATTCTTTTGTTCATTCATTGGCCAGGTATTAAACACCTGTTCTGTTGCAGGAACTAAATCATGATATCCCCCTTCCCAAAGAGCATACAATTTTAACAGGAAAAATGAGATTTACAATAACAAGTTACAATAAAGGGCAGTGTGTAATAAGTGCCATAGATGTCATTCAGAACATAAAGTGAAAAATACCACAATTATTGTGTATATATAAAGTATTTTCCCATCTCTTAACTCTAGCTGTGGATAGGAAGGGTAAATCCTATTAACCTCAACTGGAAACTTTCTGGCACAGAGAAGGTAAATCTTAACATTCCTACAGATGGGGGCGTATCCTAGGTTAGAATCAAAGCTTCCTAATTCTTATTCTTGGTTCTTCTAAATCAAAGCATATACTCACTCCTGCATTTCAAATAGTAATTGATTTCTTGAGCCATGGACTTTTCCAATTATTTAACAAACAGTTACTAAGAACCTACTTTGTGCCTAGCACAGTGCTAGGTGGTTAACCAATAAATTGGAGGTAATGTTTGCTTTATTCTCTTATTCAGGTATTTTACTGTAAACTATTGGAAGAAGCAAACAGAGGCTCATTTCCAGCAGAGATGGTGAATAAAATCTTTTCAAATATTTCATCAATAAATGCCTTCCATAGTAAATTCCTATTGCCAGAGCTGGAGAAACGAATGCAAGAATGGTAAGAGAAGTAGATAGCAAATGATGTGTCAAAGACAGTCATGCAAGATGCTGTGTTTTTCAGTTATTAAATTGAAATACAAATGCCACACAACAGCTGTAGCTAGATATCTGTGCTAAATTTTTACATTAAAGACCACCGATAGAAGTTGTACATTTTCAGCTTTGTTGAAAAAGATTCCATGTCTCCTTTCCAAACCATCTTTTGATTTATGAAGACAAGATATCAGGTAATCTGGACCTTCAAGAATTCTATAGCATCTTTTTTTGCTATGCCATTCCTAAACCCCCTTTAAAAAGATGCTTTCAGTGTTACAGCAAGGTGGATCTGCTAAAGCACAGGGTGTGCGTAGAAAGTGATTCTGCTTCATCTGGAGTCCTATTAATTTGCTCATTCTATACACAATCTTAATGACCTATTTCCATATTTAATATAGGGAAGCTACTCCTAGAATTGGAGACATCCTTCAGAAATTGGCGCCATTCCTTAAGATGTATGGAGAATATGTGAAGGGATTTGATAATGCAATGGAATTGGTTAAAAACATGACAGAACGTAGTCCCCAGTTCAAAGCAGTGGTTGAAGAAATTCAGGTAATAAGACTCTTTTTTGTTCAAGGCTGTAAGTTAATTTTTTCATACGGATCATATGGTCTTCTTGATCTAAAAGTGACATCCAGAGATCTTTCTGAGATACCTAAAATCCATTCTACTCCAAATTTCTATTCTTGGCAGAACAAGAAAGTTCCACAAAGTTAAAATATGTATTGAGCATGGGCCACATACTAAGCAGTAAATTCTCCATTTGCTGAGACCAGCATTGGGTGGTTTTATTAGTGTCTCCACAAATTTACAAAGGGAGTTCCCACGCAGGTCTGTGCTTCTCTTGCATTCTTTCAGAGGTTGAAATGTTAGAAGGAATATAAATAAATATAAAGCACGATTACTATAAACCCTGAGATTTTGGAAACTATTGTTTTTATTTGTTACTTTATATCCTGATTTTCTTCTATTTCACCAAACCTGGATAATACATTTTAATAATACCTTAATAATTTCCATTTGATTCTCTAATCATAATCTTATTCTTTGATGCAATTTCAATATTGAAAAGGAATATTTTAGATCACATGAGATTCTTGGGGTAGGGATTCTGTTGGCTCCTTGACTGCCGCTTTTTGTGTTATATAAATATTTTTATTGTACTATTTTAATTCCTCTGCTTTCTAAACTATTTTTTGAGTTATTTTTCTAGTGGCTGCTCTTAAGATTATAATATTCATCTTAATTTATCACGGTGCACTTCAGATTATACTAACCTTAACTCTAATAAAATAGACTTTGCTCTCATGTAGTTTTGTTTCCTCCTCTATGCTCTGTGCTACTAGTATTCTATATATCAGTAGTCCTCAACCTTTTTGGCACCAGGGACCATTTTCTTGGAAGACAATTTTTCTGCAGACTGGAGAAGTGGGGGATGGTTTCAGGATGATTCAAGCCCATTACATTTATTGTGTACTTTATTTCTATTATTATTACATTGTAATGTATAATGAAATAATTATACAACTCACTATAGGTTGGGGACCCCTGATATATATTACATTTTTATATGGTTTAAATCCAGCAATACAGTGTTGGATGATTGTTTTATACAATTTTAAGTCTTTTAAAAAATTATGGGAGGATATGAGAAAAAATGTATCCATGAGTATATTTTATATTAACCCATATGTTTGCCATTTCCTTTCAGCATAGAAGTTATTGTTTCTTGTGAAGTACGTTGGCTAGCAACTACCCTTGTTTTTTCTTCACTTTTGAATGATAGTTTTGCTGGATATAGAATTCCTGGTTTGATGGCTTTCTTCCCCCAGCACTTTGAATACGTCATTCTTCAGATGAGAAGTCAGCCATTCATTGTGTTGGTACTCCCCTGCCTATGATGAGTCATTGTTCTCTGGCTGCTTTCAAGACTTTCTCTTTGTTTTTGGCTTTCAACAGTCTGAATGTGATGGTCTAGTTGTTGACTTTTTGTATTTATATTAATATTATAGTACTTAGGGTTGGTTGAGCTTCTAGCATTTGTAGGTCTGGGTTTTTTCTTTTATCATTTTGAGAAATTTTCAGCCATTTCTTCAAATATTTTGTCTTTTTTTCTTTGTCCTCTTTTTTTAACTGCCATTACACAAATTTGGTATTCTTGATACTACCCACAAGTTTCTGGGACTGTTCATTTTTCTTCAATCTTTCTTCTTCCTATTCTTCAGATTGTATAATTTCTGTTAATGTTTCTGTACTTTCTCTGATTCTTCTGTCTTCTCGGATCTGCTTTTGAACCCCAGTAGTGAATTTTTCATTTCAGTTATTATACTTTTCAACTCCATAATTTCTATTTGGTTCTTTTTTTATTATTATTATTATGTCTGTCTCCTTGAAAATTGCAATTGTGCATTCATTGTTTTCCTTGAATTCTTCTAGCATTGTTTCATTTCTTTGGGCATATTTATAATAGCTACATTGAAGTATTTGCTACATCCAACATCGGAGGACACTCAGAGACAATTTCTATTGACTGCCTTTTTTCTTAATTATAGTTCATACTTTATTGTGTCTTAGAATGCTTCATAATTTTTTTGCTGAATGTTGTACATTTTAGATAGTCTATTATAGCTACTCTGGATTCTGATTTCCCCCAGTGAAAGTGGTTGAGATTACATTGTTTCTTTGTTTAGTTACTTGCTTGGACTAAATCTGTAAAATCTCTCTCTCCTCTGATGTACAGTCACTGATGTCTCCACTTAATTTTTTTTTTTTTTTAATATTCTTGTGTTTATTTGTGAACCTGGCTTTCTAGGGATTGCCCAAGTCCGCTGGGCCGGCCCTTTCACGTCTCCTATCCACATGTGCACAGCCTCAGGGCAGCCCTGGAGAGTGTGTACTGGCTTGCGCCCTCTCTGGTCTCAGCTGACCATTCACACAGCTTTAACCAGCTATATGATTATCCCTCCCACAACCACAGGGCTAGTAGAGCCATTGTCTTTCCCCACTCACCCACCTCAGAGATCTTCACTTCTACTGATGATGTGGCCGGGTGTGCGCATTGCCTAGCACTGCAAATTGAATGAGCCCGTTTCAGCTTCAGCAGAGAAGCTGCCGGGACTCACAGCCTGCACCTCCCTGGCAGAACCTTCATAGTGACTGAGCTGGGGGAAAGAGGGGAGTAGCCCTGGGCTAGAATGCCACAGAATCTCACTGTTCTTGCCCAAAGTTCAACAGTTTTTAAAGCTTAAGCATATTGATGCCTGTATAAGCTTAAACATATTGATGCCTTAAACAAATTGATGCCTTTGATCAATTTCTAAAATGCTGAAATGATTGTTTTGTCCATTTTATCCAGCTTTATAGTCACTTTGCATGGGGGGGTTGCCAGTCTCCTCACTTGGCCATCGCCAGAAGTCCTTCCCCGTCCCCTTCACTCCCTTTGTTAACATTCTTTTCTATCGTGATTGAGCACTCATGCACCTTTCTGTACACTGGCTCTTTCTTTCACTAGTCCTTTAAACCTTGGGGAGAGCACAAGGTTTATCTTCTACAGTCTCCTTTCTCTTCATACCCTCAGTGATGTCCTATTTCCCCAGGTCTTTAACCGTCATGCCAGACAGATGCCTCTAGGGTCAATGTTTCTATTCTAGTCCTCCACCCCCAAACCCCAGTTAAACATGGCCGAGTGCTGTTTACACAATTCTGTGTGAACATCTTGTAGTCAAAACAAAGTCAACATGTTTTATTTCTATCTTTAGCTCCCAAGCATTTATCTTGTGAATTTTTGTGACTTGCACAGAGTACATAATAATTCTGATATGCGATTTATTAGATGACACCATTATTCTCTCATTCACCAGAGCTTGATTTGTTACTTTTCTTCATTCTCTACATGTATTCATTTTCCTGTGAGATAATGTATTCAAGGTGCTTAGCATAGTGCTTGTTGCATAGTAAGCGCTCACTAAATCATGGTGGCGCTGGTGGTAGTTATTGTTATTTTATCAAACTCTAAATTCTGTCTCTGCGATGTCTGTCTTCTCCATATTATAATAAAATGACATGAGCTGTAAAAAGAGTGGTCAGTTGGGAATCAGCTACCCTAGTTTAGGATTCTCATCTGCTACTTATAGTCGCTTGACCTTAGAAAACACTCCTAATTTCTTTGAGCCACAGTTTCTTCATGTAGAAATTTTGCAGTCAGTAATATTTTCCTGTATATATATTAGGTTTGTTGGGGAAAATCAAATGAGATAATGAAATTTGTAAAATTATTTGTCTTACACTTTTTTAAGGAAAGCTGTTATTCCCTCCGTGTCCATGCCAGTTTCAGGTGCTTATTACTTTCTTATTAATACTGGTCGACACTAATATTAATAACTTCCAAACTATTTTCCTCAGATCCCCCTAAAGCCACAATGCACTAGGTTAATCTAATAGAGCTTCAGATCTAGTGATGTCACTCCCTTCCACAAAAACCTGCGTTATTAGATGAAGCAAATCTAAACTCAGGCTCTAAAGATTCTCAACATCATCACTTTGTATTACCTTTTCTTCCTCATCCCCTACTTCCCTACGCTTACCCTATTTGCCAAAACACCCAACCGCCCCCTTGTATTGAACGGGTTTCATGCTCCACTGCCTTGGGCTTATTCCCTCGGGTTTCCCTTCCTGGACTTGCTTCCTGGCCATTCTCACTTCCCTTCCCACCAAAGCCTGCACTCGTCAGACGTTGTATTCAACGTTCCCTTCTCTGTGCAGCCCTTAGTTACTTGTTTGCTTTAAATACAAACACCACGTCTTAATATAACTTTTATATTCTGCAGTGCTGTGACCATGGCGTGAGTTCAGTAAATATTTTAATGAGATTTCTGTTTTGTTTAATCTGAACAGAAACATATTTTTTCTTCTCTTATGTTAAAAGCTTACCGAAAGCAAGTGACACAGACTTACTATTGCCCTAAGAAATGGAGTTCTATTTACAGAATTTGGTTTCTAATGAAGAAGAATGCCTTGACCTAATAATGAAAATTTCCTTACAGATAACAAGATGCCCAGATCTTGTCGTTTTTCTATATGAAGTCTTTTTTAAATTCAAAGGAAATGACATTTATGACAGCCTTATTATGAAATACTTTCTGCTGAATCCAAAGTCATTTAATACAGTTTTGCTTAGTGAACCTCATTAAACAGGCGCATCTTTTGAAAATCTCTGTAGAATGATTTAATAATGTGACTTCACAAATCCTTATAGTGACTAATTGAAATGATTGCCAGCAATCGGGAATTTTCTTTAATGTTACCAGCGTATGGGGTATATGCATATTCTCAGGCTCTTTCCCCAAAGATGGTGATTTCATAGGTTGGAGTGGGGTTCAGAAATCTGCATTTTTAAAAGAATACCAAATATATCTAATGCAGGTGATGCTTAACTATATTTTGTGGAAAATATTGCCCTTAATGAAAGTTCTGTATTAGAGTGAGTTTTTAGACTGACCTATTTTTTTAAATATTTCTTTTAAAACCTTTCTCATTACAGAAACAGAAAGTCTGTGGGAGCTTAACTTTGCAGCATCACATGCTAGAACCTGTTCAGCGGATTCCCCGGTATGAGCTGCTCCTGAAGGACTACCTAAGGAAACTGCCATCCGACTCCCCAGACTGGAATGATGCTAAAAGTAAATGCTTCCTCCCCCTCCCCATTATTGGATAATCAGTTGGCAAGCAGCCTTGTGATTCCAAAGCGAGATATGTCCTACGACTACTTTAGTCAAATATCACTGTCAGAAAATAATCTCATTGGAAATTGTTATCAGCACCTTGGTTAGGCAAGCCGCTTTTCAGCAAAAATCGAAAGTTTAGAGCATTGCAAATCACATTTCTCATGTTGGTTTCACTTTAATCACTAGCTCTAAAATATAAAACTATAGTCTTAGAGACATCTGGAATAGCAAAATTACCTTCTCACAGGAAGAATATAGCCATTCAGAATTACAAGTGCTGCAGTTTAATTAGATAGTTGATGCATACCAAGAAAGTGAAGGTGACATTTACTGTGTAAAAATAACCTAAATAAAGTTGGCTCTGCCTACCCTAAGACATAGGTGCTTTTTACTGTTTGATAACATTTTCGCCAAGAAAACATCATTACTGTTCTGTTAGATGTCTTTTATTTTCTCATTATATTATAATGAAAGGTTTTTTTAAAAAATGTTTATGAGTGTCAATGTTTTAGCTTGCTCATGCACTTTTAAAAATCAATTGACTGTAATGTAAAGGGATGAATGAAAATTTAAGAAATAGAAATGGCTTGTGGCTGGGCATGGTGGCTCACATCTGTAATCCCAGCACTCTGAGAGGCCAAGGTAGGAGCATTGCTTGAGCCCAGAACTTTGAAACCAGCCTGGGTAACACAGTGAGACCCCCATTTCTACGAATAAATTTTTTAAAAAAGAAATGGCTTGATATTCAACAAGTAGTAACAATACTGGCATATAGTCTTAAAACATTGCTACTTTCCCTTATAATTTCTTGTCTTCTATCATAAGTGAATCTTGGTCAGAGTTGAGGAACACAAAACATTGTCTTTGGTCTTGGAACCTGAGTCTTTGCTTGAACACAAGCTGTCTGATATGTTTTTTCCACCATCCAGTGACTCAGTGACCACAGAAACTGCTCTTCTTCCCTTTCTGCTTCTACAGCTTAGAATGAACCTGACTTGCCATCTCCTAGCCTCCCACTTCCTAGGAACTCTGCCTCAACCCACTTGTCCACCCAGCTGGCCTGGGTGCTGGTGGGCATGGAGGTGGGAAACGCCACTGCTCTTTCTCCGGCTCATCCCTTGAGAATGGCCCCAGCCCATCTTATTTTGTCTCCTTCTATCCTGGATCCTATATAAAGTGCACAGAATTGTTCAAATCAGAATAGTTCTCTAAAATGTAAATAAAAATTCAATGTTTTCTATACCCAAAGATTTTGTCTTCCCCCAAGATGCCTGTGTCAAAAATGAAAAAGTTGGTGACCTAGTAGGGCATTTTATTACTCTCTTTGATTTCCCATTGCTACTTACACTAAAATTCTAAGGAAATCACAGAAGGGCTTTTAGTGCCCTAAAAGTAGAGGGGAAAGCAACAAAAGTGCATTCTGTTCAGCAGTGCAGAGAAGACAGAAAGTGTAGTCCAGAAGTGATGAGGTTGTTGTGGTAACAGGATTAAGCAGGCCAGTATGCACAAGGCAAAAAAGAAAAGAAGAAAACAAGACCTGTTCAGGACTGAGAGGTACTCCCTGGGGTTGGTCCAGCAGAAGGCCTCGGCTTCTGTAGCTCTTCACCAGCAGCTCCTGGCGCTCCTGTGATGTCCGTAGCAAAGGGTTCCCATTCCCATGTCTCACTGCCATCTGCCCCAGCAACAAAACCCTCCAACACTGGCTTCAGAAGATTCCTTGACCCAGGCTAGAACTGAGTGCATTTTCCTAAAGAAAGTTGGTTATGTTGAGTGGTTAATTTGCTCATAAAACTCGTGGTAAAATACTTACTGCTAACTTGTTTTAGACCTTTGAATCAGAAGACCTGGGTTTAAACCTGGCCCTACAGTATCATAGTGGGATGTGTAAGAATTGATATTTTTATGAAAGTGTCTGGCAAAGTACCTTGGATCAAAGTTAGTATACACCGTAAATGCTTGTTAATTTTGAAGGTACATTATAGGCCAGTTAAGTCTGTGAGCATAATCATTGTATCCGACTTTTTATAAGGAAATACCCTTTAAGTTCCAAATAATCTGCTTACAAATGGACTTTTGAAAGTATCCGGTTTGTAAATGCTAATTGCCATTAATTTGGTAGTGTCTTTGGTTTCAAGTTTCTTATTTTAGTGTGTTAAGTTATTGAGCTTTATAGTAGCACAGGAAGGACAAGGTATATTTATTTACTTTTCTTTTTTTCCCATTTAGAATCACTTGAAATTATATCTACAGCAGCAAGCCATTCTAATAGTGCAATAAGAAAAATGGTAAGTGGTTTTCAGAGGAGACAGGAACCTTCCGGTTAGACAGTTGTCAGTAATACAGCCTAATACTATCTATAGTTTTGGACCAAAGTAAATTGAAATAGGTAAACAAAAAAGAATACTTATAAAACGTTCAGTGTTATCTAGAATAATCCTCTCCCCTCTTCTCTGAGAAGTTTTGACTTGCTGATAAGTGATGCATTTTATACCAAAATGTATGCTTATTCTTAAAAGCTTCTGAGTTGTATAGATTTTAGTGAAGGTCATAGTATTATTAAAGCCACTAAGTTGAAACCTTCTTATATTTGATCTTGCTGTGTTTTGTTTTAATTTCCTAGGAGAACCTAAAGAAACTCTTAGAGATTTATGAAATGTTGGGAGAAGAAGAAGACATTGTAAACCCTTCAAATGAACTAATAAAAGAAGGACAGATCCTCAAACTAGCTGCTCGGAACACATCAGCACAAGAACGCTACCTTTTCTTAGTAAGTAGTATAGCATCAGCAAGTAACATAAGAATAATTCATAAAAATTATCACATACATATTGGAAAGGTAGGATACTCGTTTACCAAAGCAATGAAATCTAACTTGGTTTAATCAGCACTGCCAGGATTCCATAGAAGGGAATGTTCTAAGTACTGAAATAATATTTTTCTGTAATTTTTCTGTATACTTAATGGGTGTGGTTTACGTCAGCAACACACAGTGAAGACTATTTGACTTGACGTATGTGTAGGATATGATGTACTTTTGCAATCCTCCGTTTGCTTGTTTCAGATTTTTCCTTTCATTCTTACAGGCAAATGGGTACCATTCCCTGGATGTTTCATTGGCATACTATTAACATTTCCTGACAATTCTCCTCTGAATCCTCTTTAAGTCACTATGTTTTATCTTCCTAGGTTAAAAAAAAATACATAGACAAGGCTGTAAGACTTATGTCTAAAATATCCATGGGAAGAGTTAGCTACATAGTTCTTTTTCACTGCAGTCAGTCCTTGGTCCCTTCGTTCACTTCCTGGAAATGACGATTAGTCTGGGATTTATCTCAAATATAAGAGCTCTCCCTGGAACATCCAGGCCATTATCTTTTTTTTTTTAGTATCTGTCCACATGACCTTTATTCTTTGTTACCTAATGAATTTCAGTTCCTTTCTATAATAAGATGCTAAGAATCATATCTATAGCTAGTGTTGACAGAGTAAGCTAACATTGACTAATTAGTTCAATAAATGTTAGCTGCTGTTATGATTGTTACTAAAGGCAAGGAAACAAAGACATGTCGGTAAAGAGGCTGCCTAGTGACTAGCTCAGAATGTTATTCACGTCTTTTTCAGCCATAGCAGGAGTTGTCATTTGGAGCTTAGGTTTTTGTTGTCTATTTCCAGCCTCCCATGAAAGGAAAATTTATAGAAACTAATTGTCATGCAGAGGGGTATTCAGTGTCTCTCAGTCATTTTTTAAAAGCACATTTGGTTACCATATGACCCAGCAGTTCTACTCCAAGTTTTATATAACTCAAGAAAATTAAAAACATGTCCACACACAAACTTGGACGTCCTTGTCCGTAGAAGCATTATTTGTAACAGTCAAAAAGTAGAAACCACCTAAATATCCATCAGCTGATGAATAGGTAAATAAGATGTGGTATATCCATACACTGGAATATTATGTATCAATAAAAAGAAATAAAATACTGATTCATGTATATGAGTGAAGCTTGAAAACATTGTGTCAAGAGAATGAAGCCAGTCACAAAAGGCCACATACTGTACGATTCCATTTACGTGAAATGTCCAGAATAGGCAAATGCCTAGAGACAGGATGTAATTAGTGGCTGTCTAGGGCTGTTGGGGAGAAGGAAATGGGTACAGGTTTCTTAATATGTCATAATATGTTTTGGTATTATTTGAACTAAACGGAAATGTTTTATCATTCACAGTTTGTACAGTGAGCCAAATAGAAAACAAGGGTGTCAGGGTTCCAAGTTCTTTTCAGAGATCTGTTGTAAAATATAGGTTTATTGCTCGGGTGTGGCAAGGCCAACAGATCAGGAGACAATTGCCATTGAAAAGACAGGTCCCAGGAGGCGGGCATGCCATGCCATGCCATGTAGGGGGAGGGCAGCAGGGGGACATGCAGAAAATGTGGGCAAGAGCCTTCATCACGGTTTCCACAGGAAGGAATGGGAGAGACAGGGTAGCAGGCTTAGGAATGGCTGTTTGAATATTTCTCTAGGCCCTGGGGTGATTAGGGCAGGGAAATAGTGGCCCCAAAGAGTAAGAGCTGGATAAAGGAGGTGGTTGGGGGTGTGAGCTCTGGATTGGTTGGTTTCCACATGAAAGGTGAGTCCTTTACTATCCCTAAGAATTAGGTATTCCTGGGAGGGGCAGTCTCTTCAGTGTCAGCAAGGCCTTAAGGTGTCACAGCATCAAAAATACAGAATAAAAAGATGTGCTTAATTCACTCTTCTGGGCAAAATCCCTGGGAGTCAGTGTCTTCCCTCTGTCTTTACCTGTTAGATGCATGGGTGATTCTCCTTTTCCTCTCTCCCTCATTAGCATTACATTCTCTGTAGTTAAACTTTCAGCTCTGTGTCTAACCAATTGCCTTGGTTTAATTTTCACATTTGGGAATTATTTTGCAAATAATTTCATATCTTGATGCGAGCCAAATTAAGCAGCTCTTGGGAGGGCAGATGGTGAAGAGCCCTTGGTGGGGAACATGACAGCTGGTGACTTTGAGGAAAAGACCCATCTTTTCCAGTTACTTTAAGCTATCGAGCATATCGAGCCATTGCCTGCCAGGAGAATGGGGTCACGTGGCAGGCGCGTTAGGAAGGTCACATTCATCTTTTGAAGACGCATCTTAGAAACATTTCCAGTGTAGCGTTCATTCTTTTAATCCACCCTCTCCAGTACTGTAGCTGTCACAGAATCTCTTCTCTTGCCAGCACACTTTTATTCCCACGGAGCATCTTGTTCTTTTATATGTAGAAGCTTCAAAAGTACCATTTTTCTAGAGGGCTACCTTTCTATTTCCTACTCTTGGGATAGTACATTTGTGTGAAAAGGCAAATTATATTTAGAATCTGACTTCCACTTTCCAGTGATCTTCATGTGTTTGTGTATTTGCTTGCCTCCACACCTTACTTTTTCCCTTTTTTAAATTAATATGGGGTACCATCTTAGTCCATTTTGTGCTGCTGTAATGGAATACCTGAGATTGAGTAATTTATAAAGAACAGAGATTTATTTCTTACGGTTCTGGACACAGGGAAGTCCAATATTGAGGGGCTGAAATCTGGTTGAGGGTCTTCTTACTGTATCATCCCATGGCAGAAGGCTTCACTTGGCGAGAGAGCAAGAAATTGAATTCTCAGCCTGAAGCACTTTTATAGTAGGCATTAATCCATTCATGGATTAGTGGAGAATCTCACTTAAACACCTCCAACACTTGCATTAAGGATTAAGTTTCCAAAACATGCTTTTTCTGGAACACATTCAAACCATACTCTGTTTACTAAGATATTCTGTTAACTAAATAAACACATCTGACATCTGAACTTTTTTTTTAATCACCAAATCATCCCATAGAATGACCCAAGTTTTTATTCTTAGCCTGTTGGAGTTGTTTGTTCTATTTCTTATTTCGTTGTAGCTTGATAGATTCAGATTTTTTTCCCCTTATTTAAACTTTGAGCACAGACCTGGCACTGGAAATTTTCTCCAACAATATACTATTACCTTTTTTTTTGAGACACAGTCTCGCTCTGTTGCCCGGGCTAGAGTGAGTGCCATGGCGTCAGCCTAGCTCACAGCAACCTCAAACTCCTGGGCTTAAGCAATCCTACTGCCTCAGCCTCCCGAGTAGCTGGGACTACAGGCATGCTTCACCATGCCCGGCTAATTTTTTCCATATATATATATTTTTAGTTGGCCAGATAATTTCTTTCTGTTTTTAGTAGAGACAGGGTCTCACTCTTGCTCAGGCTGGTCTCGAACTCCTGACCTCTAGCAATCCACCCGCCTCGGCCTCCCAGAGTGTTAGGATTACAGGCATGAGCCACCACGCCCGGCATTATTACCTTTTAAAATAAATTTTAATGAAGTTGTCTGCTGAGAACATGACATTGAATTATTTCAGTCAAATAGATATATTTTAAGAGACTTGAAATAAATACTTAAAGAGCATTTGAAATCAAGAAAAGGGACCTCCCTATATTTTCAGTAAGGTTGAGACTTGCTTCCAGGTTTTGTCACAACCAAGGACTTGTACAAATTGCCTCACCAGTCAGACTGCTTTACTGATCACTGCTTCTGAGCTGTGGGTGTGGAAGAAAAGGGAATCTTCTGCACTGAAAGGGAAATTCGATGTACTTCATGCTATAGTTGCTATAACTTCCTTCAGTACTAGGGGAAACCCAGAGAGAATTAATTCTCTTTGTGAAAGGTGATGGTGGCTTTTGTTATAGGACCAAGGCTCACAGAGGGAACAAGACTTAGCTACCTAATTTCTTCACATATATGGTGTCTCCTTTGTAAGCAATTTTTTAAATGCTGCAAAAATTCTCACTTTCGCCTGTACA
Organism: Lemur catta; assembly: GCF_020740605.2. Taxonomy (NCBI): domain Eukaryota; kingdom Metazoa; phylum Chordata; class Mammalia; order Primates; family Lemuridae; genus Lemur; species Lemur catta. The sequence continues at coordinate 68,159,600 of NC_059133.1, read as the reverse complement.
AAGAAGAAAAGGATATTTGTTGACTAGCATTAGACTGTGATCAGAATTGTGTAAGATTAATATATGGTTATTGACAATTTAGAACATGAAGTTCCACTTAGAATATAATACGGGGAATGTAGTCCTGAAAGCAGGAAAGGGAAAGAGAAACATACATATTTGTAAGATAATCTGTCATCTTATATGAGCATAACTACCAAAAGCAAATGCTAAGAACCTTCATATTCACCGACTTGTATTTCTATAAAATAACATGACTTTGCTGAACTTTATAAAGCCAACTGGAGCACAGGTATCAGATAACTCAGAAATGTAATGCCGTAACAGTGCATTTGTCGCCCAGTGTGCAGAAACAATTTGGTTATTGTTGATGGCTTGAAAGTGTGAGCTCTATCCTTGTGGAGGTAGCTTTGCAGCTCCTGTAGCATGCACAGCCTTGACCAAATCTCCTCCTGAGAAGGCCTTGACAGGAGAGGGAAAGAAATGTTAACACGAAGAGTTAGCAGGGAAGCTGGTGCCTTAATCAAACTATGATATGGATGGTGATGAGAAGCTTTCAGAGTTTTTCCAAATCTCTAGACTCTGTGTCCTACAATGAGGCTGTGATTGCCACACTTAAATCCAGTGGACAGTTAATGATAAAGGCATAGGTTCTTTTCTATGAATAGAAATGTAAATGTGAAATGTGATACTGGATATATCTAAAATATATGCGGGCTTTTATTTCTACATTCTCCAGTGTGGAACTGAAACGTATGACACTGGTTACAGGAAGTTACAAAATAATATATGAGAAACAACTGGTGAGGCATTGACTTTCAGAATGAATGCAACAGGCTGTGTCGCATAAACATGTTGGAATGTTTTATGCACCCATCGGTATTTCTTGTCGTCATGGCAGTGTGAAGCCAAACAGAGGGCCTAGCAGGAAAAGTCTAGACTTAGATCCCAAAAGAGAATAAAATGAGAAGACGTGTTGAATTTGAGCACTTAGTATGTGCAAAGCACCATTCTAAACACTTCATGTTTGTTTCCTCATTTATTCTCAGCAACTCGTGATTTTTACAGGTAATGATCCTGAGGCATGAATATTTACACAGCTCATAAGCTGTGGAGTGGAGGCCTGAGAATGCTCAGTCTGGCCTCAGAGTTACACTACCAAATAGTACTCAGCTGAAATCTCACTTAAAGTAAAATCTTAGAGAAAAATTAACAAATTGAGAAACCTTGCTGAAGCAAGTAAAATACAAATTCTATTGAATTTAGAGCACATGCTGTTAGGATAGTAAATTTTAAAAGATAATTTTTTTTTTTTTTTACTCCTTAATTGCTCTCATCTTAGAAAAATATATGTAACCGTAGAAACAACCTAAGAAACAATAAATATAAAGTAGGAAGATAAGAATGGGCCTTCTCTAAGGAATCTGCCCACAAATTAACTCAAATATTTAGAGTTTCATTTCTTTGCATGTTTTAACGTATTCAAAATTGAATGAAGTGCTTTCACAAAGTCATTGAAAGTGAGATTGTATCATGTCAGCTGTCTCACATATTTTTCAAGGTCCTGTTTAGCAAGGGCTATTATTGACTAGAAATGAGGCACTGTGCATAATTTGATTCAGTTTCAAAATGTTATTCATTTTTAAAGTAGATCTTATAAAGAATAAGGCTCTATCTTTAAAGACTTTGATAAAACTGATGGCATTTCAGTAAATTCACATGTGATAAATTCTTAAGCAAAATTCAAGGATTCGTTATACAGTTGTAGAGCATTGTGTGATTGAGTATAAAATAGGGATCTTGGCCATGCGACTTACTTTTTAATGGAGTTTAGTGTCCAAACCCCATGTTCTAATAAAATTGAACTAATAAATTGGCCGTTTTAAAAAAGTTAACATTAAACACTCTAGTAAAAAAATGACTGCTAAATATTAATATTTTCTTCTAACAGTTATTTGAGACTTGCCCTCTAAGACATAACAATTAGAAATTCTGTGGTATAAGGGCTTTAACTTACAAAGTTAAGAACTTAAGTTCCTAATATTATATAGAAGATCCTTAATTGTTACTGAACTTATTGAACTAATTTACTTAAAGCAATAATACAAAATGATGATTTACATAATTGTCAATAAATGATTTATGAGCCCTGAAAGGGAAATATATTTTTTAAAATTTAAAAATACGATTTTTGATATAAGCATAAAATCTCAATGTAGTAGTAAATAATTTTGCTCATGCAAGAAGTACTGTATTCCCTAGAAATTTCTTAGGATTTCTGTGCAGGAATACTTTTAAAATTGATCACTTTTCATTATTTTCCTGTTTATTGATGTGTGTTCTGCCTCCTTGCAGTTCAACAACATGTTGCTGTACTGTGTGCCCAGATTCAGCTTGGTGGGCTCTAAATTTACAGTTCGAACCAGGGTTGGCATTGATGGGATGAAAATTGTAGAGACTCACAATGAAGAATATCCACATACTTTCCAGGTATCTGGGAAAGAGAGAACGTTGGAACTCCAGGCCAGGTAAGAGAGCCATTCCTATCACACAGCTTTCCAAAAACATCAGAATGAATCATAGTACAGAATGGTTCTGAGGGTTTTTCCCATATGAATGTTACAGATCTCTGGGAATCTGGTTGGATATAAATGGAGAACTGTGAGCTCTTGAAAGGCAGGAATCATGTCTTCCTCTCTCTCGATCCTTCCACAGTGCCTGAGACAATAGTTTGTGGATAGTAAGCATTCAGAAAGTTGATTGACTCTTCCAAAATACAGGGTCCTCAGCAGATGAAGTTGTTGCAGTCAAGCCAGAATCTTGAGACTTGCAGGAAAAAAAGTTCTTTCCTAATCCTTCTTCCTTCCAGTTTTCCTTTTGGTGCACAAATGTTTGTTGATGCTTATTCTTCCATGTTAAACTATGAATCCTTTAGAGGCTCTGCATTCTTGAGCCTATGGGCGTTTGAGAGACATCTTCATAGGAGGCAGGGTGGCAGAGGTAATGCTTCTCTGGCCACAGGTGGAGGATACATGAAGGGAGCCATTTGGGGTTCAGGTGGCCTCTGGCAACCAGGACTTCTGGAAAGTATGGCTCTTTTAACTTGTTTTTTTTGTTTTTTTTTTTTTTAGACAGAGTCTCACTCTGTTGCCTGGGCTAGAGTGAGTGCCATGGCATCAGCCTAGCTCACAGCAACCTCAAACTCCTGGGCTCAAGCGATCCTCCTGCCTCAGCCTCCCGAGTAGCTGGGACTACAGACATGCGTCACCATGCCTGGCTAATTTTTTCCATATATATTTTTAGCTGTCCATATAATTTCTTTCTATTTTTAGTAGACATGGGGTCTCGCTCTTGCTCAGGCTGGTCTCGAACTCCTGAGCTCAAACAATCCGCCCGCCTCGGCCTCCCAGAGTGCTAGGATTACAGGCGTGAGCCACCGCGCCCGGCCTCGGTGGGCAAGATCGAAGCCCCAGGTGGACAGTAAGTAGAAGCTTCCACCTGACAGACACGGATTCCAGTGGCATTCCTGGCACACAATGGTGCTCAGGAATCAATTTGCTGGAAAGGTGGTTTTTGTCACAGGAACAAACCTCTGACCAGTCTCATGCATGATTCATACCTATGGGAATGAGGCAGGTGACATTCAGGCTGGAACTCAAACTTAGCCCCGGCCTACCAAACACATGCAAACGAACAGAGCCCTCTCCTTGGTACTTGTCAAAATCCTTCAATTTGGAGATCTTACCCAGTTCGTAGTCTACCAACAGAGATTTTTCAAATATGGTATATGACAGAAGCTGGCTACGTAAGGAAATAAAATTTGCCTTAACACAAAAAAGAGAACTTGATTACAGTCAAGGAAATTTTTTCCCTAAGGAGAATTACTAATCACTGGGGTCCAGTAATCTGTGAAACCCCCTTTCTGCAGCATTTAAAATTTTTATATGCTTTGCTTTATCTATAATAGGTTAGGTATGGTATTGCTTGAGGCCTCCTAGGAATAGGAAAATAAAATTGTTTATCAAAGGAAATGTTAAATAGCTCCCTAAGGCTTTACAGGGATATTTTAGATTCTCAAGGATAATTATAATCTTTTCTAAGATGGGCTGTATCTAGTTGCTTTTAATAGCCTTCATGTGTTTTAGAAAATTGGAAGATTAGCTGTTATATATAGAGTATAATGCTAGCTATACATAGTCACCTGATACTTAGAACCAGATGGTGGTTATTAAACTTATGTCGGGGCATTATATTAATAGAAGCTAAACTTAACTCTCCCCATCAGAATTTATGTGTACCAGAGTCAGTGGATAGTTTGAACCTCTGAGAATTTATTTGTTCATTTGCCAGAAATTCTATTTAATTTTGATTGTAATTTCTTCCAGGATATCCCTGAATATTCCGAAAAGTTGGAACAACTATAAAGCATAGTTTTACTCACCAGGTGTAATTCATTAATGTTCTCTGTATTCACTTTAATTTTGTTTTGTTTTAGTTCTGAGCAAGACAAAGAAGAATGGATCAAGGTAAGCCTGATTTCTATTTTAATTCTTTTGGTAACTTTTCTGTGTGTACACAAATGTGTACATATTGGTGTGTTTGTTTAATATACAGTCATTAGAACAAGTTCATTTATTTTTGAAGGTGATTCCTATCATAGATATTTGTTTGGTAAAGTATATTCATTAATTTGCAGGTGAAATTTTAATATGTGCTTTGAATTTAACTTTTAGGCCCTTCAAGAAACCATTGATGCTTTTCATCAAAGGCATGAAACCTTCAGAAATGCAATTGCAAAAGATAATGACATTCACTCGGAGGTTTCTGTAAGTTGAATTAAATTCTTAACTTTAAGCCCTTTTATCTCTTTGCAGTTGCAGAATAGCTATCTAATCATTTTGTTATCCAGCCTTTTTCCTGTACAATGTCAGAACTGGCTGTTTAGCCAGAATCTCATTCCTTCCTAAATGACTGTAATAGTCGAGTGCCTTTTCACACTGCTTAAACTTATATGAACCTTTTATTTCTTTTCCTTGAGTTTCTAATCGTGGTTTGAACAAAGTTGTTAAAGTGCTTTTAAAAAAATAGCAATAAAAGAGAAGTAGTTTTTTTCTATTAAAATGAATCAATCTTTCCTTTTTAGACTGCTGAGCTAGGGAAAAGAGCCCCAAGATGGATCCGAGATAATGAAGTGACAATGTGTATGAAATGCAAAGAATCTTTCAATGCACTGACACGAAGGAGGCATCATTGTCGAGCATGTGGACATGTAAGTGAGATTTCTTGATCATTAAGGTTGCTAGTAACTGTATAATAGGTAAAAGCATGAACATGGAAAAAGACAACAAAAATCCTATAAGAAATCACATAATAAACTTATTTTGGTGCCAACTTTGTGCAAAGCACTGTGTTGGGCCCTGTAGAAAAAAATGATAAAAGGATCCCTGGCTTCACAGAGTTTACACTGTAATGGAAAAAACAGGCAAATAAGAATTTCATTTACTGTAGTGGAATAAGAGCAATCAAGAAGTTAAAATGGAAAGTGTTGGTAATGGAGGAAGATTTGGAACCAATTTTAGATAGGGAAAAAAAAAAAGTCCTATCTGTGGAGTTAGTATTTAACTTGATGCCTAAAAGGAGAGAAAGAGCTAATTATATAAAAAAGGGAGGCAAGCTGAGTGTGGTGGCCTCATTTTCTCTAACAAGGCCTGTAATCCTAGCACTTTGGGAGCCCGAGGCAGGAGGATCATGGGAGGCCAGGAGTTTGAGACAGCATAGCAGCCTGGACAACATAGCAATACCCTGTCTATAAAAAAATTTAAAAATTTTTAATAGCTGGGTGTGGTGACATGCACCTGTAGTCCTAGTTACTTGGGAGGCTGAGGCAGGAGGATCGCTTGAGCCCAGGAATTAGAGATTACAGAGAGCTGTGATTGTGCCACTGTACTCCATTCTGGGCAATGGGGTAAAAACCCTGTCTCAAAAAAAAAAAATTATATCATTCACTAAGAAATTATATGCATTTTCATTGTGTCAATGTTTATTGTGTATGTGGTGAGCAGAATATTCAAGGACAGTCTCTCCTGAAGTTTACAGCCTAGTAAGGGAGACAAACAATCAAATAATCACACAAGTATATAATTAAAAACTATAATAAGATCACATGTGGTGGCTCAGGCCTGTTATCCCAGTGCTTTGGGAGGCTGAGGCAGGAGGATGGCTAGAGGCCAGGAGTTCAAGACCAGCCTGAGCAACACAGTGAGACTCTGTCTCTACAAAAAAAATTTAAAAATTAGCCAGGGATGGTGGTCCGAGCCTGTAGTCCCAGCCAATCTAGAATCTGAGGTGGGAGGATCATTTGAGCCCAGGAGTTTGAGGCTGCAGTGAGCTATGGTCATGCCACTGCACTCTAGCCTGGGTGACAGAGCAAGACCCTGTCTCTTAAAAAAACAAAACAACTGTAATCAGTGCTATGAATGAAAGTACAGGGAACTTTAGTGGCATAGTGACAGGAGATGTTCTCTATTCTGGAAGTATTGGAGGAATCTTCCTTGAGGAAGTGAAATTTGAGTCAACATTGGAAGGATGAGCCAAAGGTTAACTCACTGAAGCAGAAATGACAGTGGAAGGGAGCATAGCTTTTTGGTGATGTAAGAAACCAGTGTAACAGAAGACAAAGAGCCAGAGGGCAAGAAGGGCAGATTATGCAGGACTTGATAGGCCACAATTAAGAATTGGTTCTTTACCCAAGAGCAAAGGAAGACTGAAAGATTTTAAACAGAGGAGGGAACATATCAGATTAGCATTTTTACAAGGGCATCTAGTTGCTGTTTGGAAAATAGCTTGGGGGGAGAGGGGATATAAGAATGGGGACCTGGGAGCCAGTAAGACTGTTAAAAGGACCTGTCATGAGGCTAGAAAAGTAGGCCAAACTGGGGCGCTGATAGTTGGACTTAGGTCATTATAAGGAAGACAGAAAAATAGATTGAAGAAGTATTTAGGAGGTAAAATCAGCAAGATTTTGTAATACATTGAATCTTTAGGGTGAGATAGAAAATGGTGCTGGGAATGACTCATGTGTATCTGACTTTTGGGGACTGGTTAGATGACGGTGCCATTTCCTGCAGTGGGGAGGAGTGGGTGGGATCAGGTAAGGAGAGAGCTCGGGGCAGGAAGATTGTGAGTTCAGTTTGCGAGGATATTGATGAAACACCCAGAAGTACAAAGAGTAAAGGTCTGGACCCAGCCTTTGAGTATCTTCTGCTTTTGAAGGGCGTAAAGAGAGCTATGAGTGAGCAGGACCCATCACAGACAGCATTACACCTTGATACCTGCTCCTAGTGTTTACGGGGATTTTCTCAGTCTGATAAAAATCTGCCTTTTACATTTAGCTTTTTCTCATTTATCAGTACCTATAACTAATTACTGCTTACGTCTTACCCTTTAGAAATGATTGTTCACTCTTCATTTTTCTTTTTAAATTTAAGGTGGTTTGTTGGAAGTGTTCTGACTACAAAGCTCAACTTGAATATGATGGTGGTAAATTGAGCAAAGTTTGTAAAGACTGTTATCAAATAATAAGTGGATTCACAGACAGTGAAGAAAAGAAGAGGAAAGGAATTTTAGAGGTATGATATGTTAAATATTAGATTATATTTTAGACTTTTACATAAGGAACACAGAATTCTCTTAGCCATGAGGAATACAAGTAATATATTTTGTTATTTCTCTGCGTATTTAACACATTGACTGCCACAATAAAAAATTTTTTTCTTTGGGGCCACGGGGTTTCATTATGAAAATAGAGTAACTTTGAAAACAAAACAATCCTTTCTAATTTAATGAAAATTTGTTATTTTTTATTGTTTCCTATGCATAAGTTACATGCAATAAAATTGTCAATATTAATTGTAACAATGACATCAACAAGTAAGATCTTCACGAACCAACTGCAGGGTTTTGCCCAGGGACCACCCGTTTTGTAACATATATGCCATAGCATGGCAGCGTGAGTTGCCTGAGCACCACCCAGCTCCTAAGGTAAAGAGATGTGTGAGTTACATATGCTTCACGAAGCCCTGGGCTCAAAACTAGCATGAGTTAAGTACAATTCACATGGCATTTAATGAGTTAACAATTTGGATAATGAGCAAGATTCATACTTTTGTTTCATATTGTTGACTTTTGGGATCCCACTTGGTTGTGTAGGAAGAGGGGCTGCTATGTTAAACCACCATGCATTTGAGAATGAAATACATTGATTTTGTTGGGGCAGCTATCTTAATTGGTATCTGTCTCTTCTAATGCCCAAATTATTATAGTATATTTTCTTTATGGGAAAGCTTCTCTCTCAATTTTATCATGTTGGCTGTAAAAACCATTATGTGAACTTTTCCAAATTTAGATTAACATACTATCTTATTACCTGAAAAACTCTTTCAACTTAACTGCAATAAAATAACCAATTTATTATAGTCCTTTAATAGCCAGTGACAGTAATCTGATAATTGAAATATTATTGAAGTGTCTACCAAGTGAATTTGACCCATGTTTTAGAATAAATTTCAGATCTGCAACGAGTTTCCCAGCCAGAGATATTAACAATATAAGGAGTAATGTAATATAATAAGGCCTTTGTGACAAGAAGTTCAAGGTAGCCTGGAAAGGGTGAAGAATAGGCTCAGGATCAAAATTCTGTGTATCTGAAGTCATAGACATACTTGGTTCATTAAGAATTTCTAAAGGTCAAGTGTTTATTGAGCATTTACTTTGTATAAGTGTGCAAAGGTCATTTCTGTTAATTAATAAAAGGATCATAAACTTCATGTTCCATTTGAGGTTACAGTATAGAGCCACAAGGTAAAATTGTAATTCTAAATTCTTCTGGGGTATAGATGTTACTTGTACGGCAGACCAAAGTGTGGCTTTCTCAGGCAGTGAGGGTGGAATGACATGCTTCCTTGTACAAGAACACAGCCTCTGCCTCAAGACTTAATAGCAAGAACTGGTGACACTGGCACAGTATAATGTGTCAGGTAACTTGTTTTAAGGGTGAGCTTCAGATTGTATCTATGACATAAATCTCTAGCTAATTTTCTAGAAAACCATCTATTTGGGGGAAAATTAATAAATTGTTTATTGTCAACTCATTTAACCAAATACATACATAGTATGAGGTCCATAGTAGGAGATAAGTGTGTACATGCTCACACACACTTAAATGCATATTTGAGACTCACTTTATGCCAACACATATGTTACATGCCCTGAAAACAGTAGTCAGCAAACTTTTCTATAAAGGGTCAGAGAGCAAATACATTAATCACTGCAGGCCAAGAGGCCAAACCAAGGATATTACGTATATACTTGTAAGAAGAGAGAAAACAAATTTCCACATATTTTAATTGACAAAATTCCAAATATATTTAGTATATAGATTTTTTGGTAATATAGATCTACTAATAAGAATGGAATTCTTTTTGGGAGGATGACATTTCACTTAATTAGAGTCCAAAGTTAGTGTTCCCTATTATCAAATCGATTGTAAACATTTATCTGTAAAAACTATTCTTGGCTCACAGCCGTACACAAACTAGTGGGCTGGAGGTGGCTTGTGGACCATCATTTGCCAACCAGTGCTGCCTAAACTATCTGTGATGAAGCATCGGTTTTATTTCCAAACCATGACAGATCAATGTTTTTGTAAAATACACAATCAGGCACTTGGGTATCATGGCCGTGTAAGATTGTTACAAAAGTTTCATGCTGATTCTTACTTTCTGTGTTTACCTGGAACTAGTAACAAAACGGTTTGGAAGCCAGCCCGGACAAACCTGAGTACTACCCTAAGGGTTTCAGAGATAGAAAATAGAAGTTACTACAAACCAATTATTTTCCATAATGTAAATAGTAAAAGCCATCATTTACTTTAATGGTTTTGTTCCCTTCTTAGCCAATGATTTATGTATTAAGAGACAAAGCAGAAAACTATAAATGACTCTATAGAAAATTTATTGCAAGAAAAGTTTTATTATTATCAGGTACTAGGATAAAGATTGCTAGTTGGTGTTTATTTTTTGCTGTTACAGTCTTGCACAGTTGAAGTAGGTATAGCATCTGGTTGAAAGTTCAGGCTCTGGGCAGGTGTGGTGGCTCACAACTGTAATCCTAGTACTCTAGAAGGCCGAGGCTGGAGGATCGCTTGAGGTCAGGAGTTTGAGACCAGCCTGAGCAAGAGCGAGACCCCGTCTCTACTAAAAATAGAAAAATTATATGGACAACTAAAAATATATATATATAAAAAAAATTAGCTGGGCATAGTGGTGCATGCCTGTAGTCCTAGCTACTTGGGAGGCTGAGGCAGGAGGATCGCTTAAGCCCAGGAGTTGGAGGTTGCTGTGAGCTAGGCTGACGCCACGGCACTCACTCTAGCCCGGGCAACAGAGTGAGACTCTGTCTCAAAAAAATAAATAAATAAAAACAAACACATTGTACTTTATGAATATTTCCCTTAAGTCTAGTTACTTCTCTCTGGTTCTTTATGTGTTCATTCTCTCTTGCTTTTTCTCCATTATATTTTTCTAGATCGAATCAGCAGAAGTCTCTGGAAACAGTGTGGTGTGCAGCTTTCTTCAGTACATGGAGAAGTCAAAACCTTGGCAGAAAGCTTGGTGTGTCATCCCCAAGCAAGACCCTCTTGTGCTGTACATGTATGGTGCCCCTCAGGTATCTAAGCACATGTGTCTGAAGGGACCACTGCCCTCAGGGGCGGGGAGGAGGGTAGTCAGTGAACTCCACATCCCTCCACTGCTCCCCTCTAGAACGAGAGAACTCAGGCAGTTTCACTGTGTTTCATTAAAATTGAAACTAAAATTCAAATTTGTCATTTAAGCTGATCAATGCATTTTATACCCAGTATTTTCTGCAACCTGTGGGTCATCTGTCCCCTTCTCATTCTCTAACCTTTTTTTATTCAGTGGGTTTGAGAAAAGGTGAATGAATTAGGAATGAGCATGAGGAGAAAGGAGGTTGACGCAAGAGGGGAGAACAAACCTTTTAATGATAGGAAATAGTAAGAAAAGACTTTTTAATTTTGTTTGTTTTTGGCTTAATAGATATTTGAGGAAGAGGGAATTTAAATCAGTCTTGATTACCATTCCATAACAATTTCTTGGGAACCCTTTGTGTATGGATCGGAGATAAATCTATAGGAACAACAGATATGCAGGTTTAGCTTCTAACAAGAGCAGCACCAGGAAATATGGATTGTGTTGTGCTTAAAAAAAAAATTGAATGTACAACACTGAAACTAAGTATGCATTCACCCTGAAAATATAAAAATTTTAAATGTGACTGTTATATTTTAATCTATATTTACATTAAGGTCTAGTAAAATTATTTTATTTTGGAAATAGAATCAAATGTATACCTTGGCATTTTTAGTCTATTTCATTGTTTTTCCTAAAACCTTTTTCCCTGTCCATAAATCAGTTGATGAATAAATGAATCATTAATGCTTGCTGGTTTAAGGCAATAAGATGGCCATTATTTTCTTCTTTTTTCACTAAATGGAGAGTTGAACGGGCTCCCTTACATAGAGAAGGTATAGTGTCAGTTGGGTGTCCGTTCTCATTCATTCAGTCGACATTATCAGTGGCCTCATGGACAGGCCCTGGGCTAAGCACTGCAATTCCTCTCTGCCCACGGAGAGCTCACCTGTGTGAGGCAGGAGGAGGAACAGAGGTTTATTAGGAGCAAGGGCCACACGTAGCAAAGCTAATACATCTCATGCTCTTATGTCCAATGGTTTCTCCTTAGGACGTCAGGGCCCAGGCCACCATTCCGCTCCTGGGCTATGTTGTGGATGACATGCCGCGGAGTGCAGACCTGCCACACAGTTTCAAACTGACCCAGTCCAAGTCTGTGCACAGCTTTGCTGCAGACAGTGAGGAACTGAAGCAGAAGTGGCTGAAAATCATCTTTTTAGCTGTCACAGGTGAGACACCAGAGGGTCTAAATGAGCATCCAGCCACCTTGGACGATCATCCTGAACCTAAGAGAAAATCAGAATGCTGAACTCCAGGACCAGCCACAGTGTGGGGTCTCCAGACTTACAGCTCAAGACATTCCCAGTTCTCCCTACTCATATCTTAGCACTTTATGTTGAAAAATATGGGCTCATAAATGCATCTTTTGGGGACTATTTTCCTATGTTTATGTATTCTTAGTGAAATTAATGTGCAGAGCCATTCTACCGATAAAGTTTTGAAATGTGAAAAATTGAGCATTTTTTTGAGCTATTCCTTGAATATATACTTTTTGTCTTGAAGAAAATGTTATCAATTGATTCTATCACCATCAGGTTAGAGTGAGCACTTTCATTTAAGAAATCCTTTAAAGTCTTCTCTTTCACATGTAGGACCTGTAACAGTTTAAAAGATATACCTCCACGTTGCCAAAATAGATCCATAGTGAAAAATACAGGGACAGTTTAGACTATAGTATTAACTTATTTAATTTAGTTTATAAATCTCAAGCTGCATAAATGGTGTCTGTTCTTTTTAAATGAAAGAAAAAAGACAAATTGTCGGTGTTCAGAGTTTTGACTTACTCAGAAAAGGTAATACTTGTTTTTGTAGAAATACTCCTAAGAATACAATATCTTAAGTATATAGCGATTATGTGTATATAGTATTAAATATATATATATACTATCCATGCTTTTCTCCTCAGCTTTAGGTTCACATTCATCTCTAATTTATTTTATAAATATAAAGCATGGTTTATCTTGGAATCAAGTGGTGTTCTGAACTTAAGAAATGTTTTTAGTGATTTGTTTAACTGATTGGCATCTAAGGGTATGGTATTTTTATAATAAGCAGTAATTTATATGGCATGGGATATATTCGTGAATTCCAACAGTACTTTTAACATAACTTTTTTTTTTTTTTTTTGTTCTGTGCCTATTTAAAACAGTGCCTCTCTTAGAAGGTGCTATTAATACCTATTTAAGTATAAGATGAGGGTTCAGTTAATGCTTCAGTTTTGATTATTCTGAGATTAAAGTGCATTTTGGTCACTGGGACAGTCAAAGTCATAGGTTATTTTACCTTTTACAGTGCTATAATTGTTGCAGTAGTTAACATCAGCATGTACAAAAATTTTCACCAAAACCTGAACTCTGTGAGACACTTGACATCACACAGAACTGGGACGTGTGGAAACTACATTTATTGTAATGATTTTCTTTTCCATGAGACGATTAAGCATGGTTATATGAGGACTATATATAATGAATACTTAAGATAACTGTGTGGGCCTATTCCTTTGTCAGAAATGAAACAGAATTCACACATGATAACCTATGTTTGGGGTGGGTGGTGGTCAATAGATATTAAAGGAAGTTTGTGCTCAAACCACCTCACCGTAGAAGGGAAAAACATAATATTGAAAAAGCGATATTTTACTGGAAGTTTTTCAAGAGGTATAAATGATTGAAAAAAGTCTGAGAACTTTCTCCCTTTTATCCTCTTGGGAATTTTAATAGACAAATTATGATTCTTTGTCATGAAGGCTGCTCTACAACATATTGTACTTGTGATTAAAATCTCACATTGACTGTTTAACTTAATCCTTCTCTTGAATTTTACCTTTTTGTTTCCTTTACACTGTCATACCCCAAACATGCTCACTTTTTACTGTACCAGTCTGCTAGAAATACACAAGAATGACCCCACTAACCTCAGGCTGTAAGGCTTACACCTTAAATGTAGAACAGAATTTGAGACTGCCACACATTTATTCCAGCCCTATTACTTTAAGAAGTATCTTATTTTTTCCACCCCAAAGAAAGAAGTCAACCAATTATTGCTGACATAATTAAGTTCCCTTCCTCCATAAAAGGAATACCAGCCATGATCATTAACATTAAACCAAATACTTGGAGCCAAAAAGAGAGAAAGGTAGCTTCTTAGGCCCTATTAAATCAGGGAACAGACGAAAAGAAATTTTACACTGCTTCTCTTATCTAATTGCCCACCTTGTGTGTGTGATGTGTTGAGAGTAGTTATTGAGAAAGTTAAAATATAGCTATAGATGATGCTTTGGTTCTCTTAAGAGAAGTAACAGGAATGTAGAATGATTACCAGGGTAAGATGACTTTTGTAAATGTGGATAGAACAATGGAAATGTACGAACCAATGAGATTTATGAGTCAGATTATTTTTGAAAACTATTTTGAACGGCAAGAAAACTAGACTTTCCCTACCCTTAAGTTCTTCTGGAATAGAAGTAACATGGACACTGAAGTTTTGGCTCAATAAATAGCAATGTTATTTAACTTATATTAAAAGAATATTCATGTAAAGAGGATATTATCATGCTCTTAGTCATTATCTTTAATTTTGTGAATGAGAAACGTTAGTCCTAGAAGAGAATGTCTGCTTATCCAGTCACCATCTTCACTTTCCACCCCACCTTCAGCTAAACAGAAAGAGAAGCGATGAAACAGCCTTACCTGTTTCTCTTATTAAAGATTCACTAATGCTTTTACTTGAAGGGTAAAGGAATACTCTTAGCATTTATTAAACTCCTCAACCAGAAGACCTCAAAGTCTGATTGGTTATGAGCATAATCAATGTCTTTTTCTTTGAGACACCTGAGCAGTCGTGACAAATTGAACCTAAACAGACCTCATTGGTTGCTTTCCTATTAAAGCCAACATTGTGTGAAAGTTTTAATTCTTTATTTTCATTCATTTGGTGCTTTCCAAGTCTTTTCTTTAACGTGCCCTTCCTCCAAACTTAAAAAATGCTCATTTGACAAAATCGCTATTCATTACAAAACATTCCAGTTTTTTAAATTAAATTTTGCTTTTGTTGAAAGTCTACCATTTGGTGTGTTAAATATAAAATGCAGTGCAGACTTTTATCTCGGTTTTACGCGGGACTTAATGAAAACCACCACCAGCCACTTTTGTAATAACGGCATCTACAGCGCCGTCATGTATGCAAGCAATAAAACTCTTCAGGGTGTGGTTTTATACTGAAAATTTAATATGAAGGCCCCTAGCCACAAGGATATAGAGAGTTATTAACTTCCTAGATATGACACTAATTCAGCTTGCTGAGTACAGGGAAAGGGAAGTGGGTAGGGGGCATCATTCCTTGGATTCAAATATCAAAAGCATTTTTACTTTCACAAAGGATATGGATGGTGAAACAAAGCACATCTGCACTACTTTATCAAGCTACATTTCGTTGTCCATGAAGTTTAATTCAACATACATGTTGGTGTATTTATCTAATTCACTGGGTGACCTACCCCAGTTTTTTTAAAAAAATGCCAATTTTTTTAAATTACCAAACTTTTTACAGGAACTGACCTTTTAAATGTATTCTGTCCCCATATTCATTTGGATCTTTACAAAGAGCACTTGTGCTAGTCATAAACGTATGAAGAAAATTATACACTTCATGGTACTGCAGGGTTGTTAAAGATTCTTTGATGCCTTCTAAAAACCTATCAAAAATACTTCTGTGAGTTTGTAATTCTGTTTTACTTTTTCTTATCCTGACTTTGTGGAAACAGGGTGGTGGCTTGTTTTTTCTGATTATATTCAAAGCCTTAAGTTTTTTTCTGAGCATATTGTCTGTGGTAAATTTCCAATGATCTTTTTGGACTGGATATATCTTGAACAAGTACCAACAGGAGCAAACTTCTAGAGAACAAGGTCTTGTTTTTTCGCAGGTATCCTTGCTAGAATGCAGAGTAGAAGACTAACTAAACTTTCCTACATCACGTGATGTTCGTGTTAGCGGGTCTAAGATTAAGCACATGGTATTTATAAGCTAAAATTATTTCGAAAGGCAAGAATGTCTTAATGTTTTCATTCTTAAATTTTGTATTCTCCAAGAATGTATTAATATGAGGACTGGCCAGCCAGTTCGTATTCTTAGGACTGTATTGACATCTGTAGTGGATCATGTTGCTTCTTCATTCTTATCCAGTTTTATTAGAATCAAACTACTTTTTATTTTCATACTATTATCTACTATAGATTCTCAGATTTAGAAAATATGAATGATATATAAAGACCACAATGTCTACTTAAAAAATGCTTTCTGTGAATTTATATATGTATGTATATATGTAAAAACACTGTTGATTTTCAATTCTGCCTTTCCATAGGAATGAAATTTTTCTATAAAAATTTTTAACTTAAATATTTTAACATAAATTATTTACATGAATTTTTATGTATAATTCATCCTTATATGTGCCCTTTAATCATTTGGTCATGAGAAGATAACTTTGCTTTCTTTACAGTTAGGGTAGAGAGGAATAAGAATAGAAACTGAAACAAGAAAGAATGAACAGGCCAGGCGTAGTGGCTCATGCCTGTAATCCCAGCACTCAGGGAGGCTGAGGTGGGAAGATCACTTGAGGCCAGGAGTTTGAGACCAGCCTGGGCAACTTAGCGAGACCCTGTCTCTACAAAAAAAATTAAAAAATTAGCTGGGTGTGGTGGTGTGCACCTGCAGTCTCAGCTACTGGGAAGGCTGAGATGGGAGGCTCACTTGAGCCCTGGAGTTTGAGGTTACAGTGAGCTATGATCATACCACTGCACTCCAGCCTGGGTGATAGAATGACCCTGTCTCTTAAAAAAAAAAAAAAAAAAAACAGGCCAGGCAAGGTGGCTCACACCTGTAATCCTAGCACTCTGGGAGGCCGAGGTGGGTGGATCTCTTGAGGTCAGGAGTTCGAGACCAGCAAGAGCGAGACCCCGTCTCTACTAAAAATAGGAAGAAATTATCTGGCCAACTAAAATATATATAGAAAACAAAAAATTAGCCGGGCATGGTGGCGCATGCGTGTAAGTCCCAGCTACTTGGGAGGCTGAGGCAGTAGGATCGCTTGAGCCCAGGAGTTTGAGGTTGCTGTGAGCTAGGCTGACGCCACGGCACTCACTGTAGCCCAGGCATCAAAGCGAGACTCTGTCTCAAAAAAAAAAAAAAAAAAATGAGCAGAGAGGTGGACAGAAAGAGACTGTTGATCCCCAGATCAGAGCATTGTATTTTAAGAAGAAAATACTTAAACTGCAGAAGGGATATAAACTATAAAATACAAATCTATGTAATTGCATGCTGATGGGGTCCATTGCACACAGGCTTTTGACCTTGGCCTCTTAAACTGTAGAGTACAATATCTTTTTTCTTCTTTAGACTTTTAAGAAATAATTCTCTTAGGCCATTTCCTGCACTATTTACTGACGCAAAAAAAAAAAAAAAATCCCTCTAATGTCAGTCGTGGTCTTCTACTTTCCAGACTGAGCATATGGCAGAATGCAGTGTCTTTTTCTATGTTCTGAGATGAAATAGCACATGGCTTCTACAAGATAGTTTTTAACTTGTCGGGGTCACTGAGAGTTACATGATGGTCACCCCTTTTTCTAAAATTCATCGTGGTAGATTTAGTGGAAAGTTAAATCTCCTAGCGTATTTTAATAAGTGAATACCAAATACATAGTGAAATATAGGTTTGAGAAGAAATAGCCTGTGGGGACCATTATGATAGCAGAATTACATTATCTATTACACAATATATGGATTTTGGAATGTATCACTTGGGGGAGGGGGGGTCTCTTCATTAGCAAAACAATCATGCTTGTATATAAGACTTTTTTTTTTTTTTCACCAAACTAGCACTTCATTTTGTGAGTGACAATTGACTGATATTTTCAAGTAAGTGTTACCTGGATTTTTCTTTTGAATTGTTGACTGATAAGTTTGAAAAGGTATGTTATCAGAATTTTATGGTTGACTAAAATGTGAAAGTGTACACCATAAGTGATTGTTCTTTTCTAGCTGTATGAATGTACAATACTTGCAGATAGTGTATATATGGTGTAACATATGTATATTTGGTCATAAAGGCAGAGAATTGGAAACATTGTAAAATTAAGCACTTTAATTCCTATTAAATATTAAACATTTGTATCTTGTAAATAAACACACCATTAAATCAATTCCAAAGCTTTAGATGTTATTTCAGCTAGGATTATACATGTTCGGTTCACAGTGATTTTGGTTGGTTGTTCAGGAAAAAATTACGCCAGTAGGGTACCCCTGCACTTTCCTGACCCTACCTCCCCACCAAACACATCTGTATAAGGGTTTCAAGAATAAAGCTTGTAACATACTCAAGGTTCCCTGGGTATAGAGACAGTGGCTTCCTCTGTGGTAACTCCAAGTCTGGATCTCCAGGAGCTGACAAAACAGTGCTGTTCCGTACCCCGGGAAATTGCTTTACTACATAGTTTATAGTATTTGCCCACATTTTATAAAAAGTCTTATACTGGGGAACAAGCATGAAAGTAGAAGCCAAAGGAACTGCTTTCGTCCTGCTATTTCCAGTCTTCTGAATTTGTACAATTTACTTTAATCCCAATAATAAACTCTTACAGTCATTCCAAGTAACGAGGAAAAAGCACTTGGTGACTGCAAAGCACTAAGACTATTTGTAATAGTGTTTCGTGGAACACTTCACTGAGCTACGTACTTTAATGGCTTCAGATTTTTTTTAATCCTAAAAAGGAATTCTAAGTGACTTTCACTATGATTTCATAATTAAGACATTTCCAGAGATAATCCTGTTTAGAAGTGTAGTAGCTCTTTAGTCCACAAAGAACTCATTGATACTTAAAAGCAATTGACATCAGCTGAAGGATTCCATAAACTAAACGTTGCCCTTGGCTCATTAATGTGACTTCTTGGGGGCCACCTTATACCACGTGGAAATGTGGAGAGCGCCAGTGTGCCGTCATTCTGGGCTTCTTAAACTCTAGTGTACATAGGAATCACCTGGGGATCTTGTTAAAATGCAGGTCTTAGTCTGTGATGCAATTCTTAAAAGGTCCCAGGTGATGCTGCTGCTTTTTATGCCATCATTGGAGTCTCAAGCTTATAGTGGTAAGGACTTTGTCTAAGACAATTGGCTAGAAGTCCCCAGTTCTGTCACTTCCTGTTTGTGATCAAGACTTGTGAGACTTAAATCAGACAAGTGTATTGCCTGGCCCACATGAGATGTTCATTTGTTAATATTCATGATCATTTAGGTTAATGAGAAAGTTTGCAGCTCTGACTGCACATTAGAACCACCTGTAGAATAGTTGGAACAATGCCCTGGTCCCACCTTCAGAAATTCTTTGTCTGAGTTGGACTCTGGGTGTTAGTTTCAAAAATTACCCAGGTGATTTTAATGGGAAACCTCATTTGAGAAGCACTGTTTATTCAGTACTTGGTCCTGTGCTACGTACTTTACTATATGTATATTATCTCATCTAAACCTCACACTAACACTTAAGATTTTCAGATAAGGAAACGGGTTTATATTACAGGGGCTAATAATATGTCACTCAGCTCTTGGTGTCCTCTCTTCCCTCTTTACCTGGTTTAAATTCCATCTTGAATCACTAGAATCACTCCTTTACATTCTCTCAATTCGTTTGCCCTGTCTGGATTTGTCTAGCTTGGCAAAAATCAAATCCCTGGTTTACTCAATTCTGTCTTTTCCATGCCTGCACCCATGCAGCTGAACAAAACAGGCAACAGGTTGGTTTCTTTGTTTTTTCTTTTGAGAGTTGCCTAGGCTGGAATGTATCATCATAGCATACTGCAACCTCAAATTCCCTGGCTCAAGCTATCATCCCACCTCAGCCTTTTGAGTAGCTGGGACAACAGGTATGGGCTACCACATCCAGTTAATTTTTTAATTTTTTTTTCCCTTTGGTAGAGATAGGGGGTCTTGCTGTTATCCCTGGGTTCAAGCTAATCTCTCACCTCGGCCTCCCAAAGTGCTATGATTACAGGCATGAGCTGAGCCTTGGTTTCACTTTAAATTCATTCCTAAATCACTATTTCATACCACCATTCTCCTCAAAGCTCCACCATCTCCCCAATTTTCAGTCCCAATTGATGACTGTCCTCCCTACTTTTCTAAGAAAATTGCAATCAACTGGGAACTTCCACAGCCTCCCACAACCACATCTAGCCACCTATCGACACCTGGGTCCACAGACTCTTATCTTCCTGCCTGTCCATGTTCCTAGCTCAATCAGATCCCTAAGCTGTACACAATATCCTATTCCCAATCACCTCAAGGATACTGCTACTGCCATTCTTCCTTTCTCATGTAATATCAGATCTCCCTCTTTATTGGATCTTATCAGCAAACACCTGCTACAATTTTTCCCAACTGAAACCTTCGCTTCACTTCCCCTGCCAGCTACCACCCTGTTTCCCCCTCCCATTAGCAGCAACGCTACTTGAAAGATTTCTATATGTGCTATCTCAGATTCTTCTCTTCCCATTCTTTCCTGAATGAATTCCAATTGGCCTTTTGCCCCCCACCATTCCACTGACACTGCTCTTATCAAGGTTACCAATAACTTCCATGTTGCTAAATCCAGTGGTCAATTCCCAGTTCTCATCTTGACTTGAGTAGTAGCATCTGACATACTTGATCATGCTCCCCTCCTTAATCCACTCTCCTCACAGCTTGTAGGACTCCAAACTCTCGGTTTTCTTTCTATTCCTCTGAACACTTTTTGTCTCCTTTGCTGCACCTCTTAAGGGTATCGCAGGGGTAAGTATGTCCTGGATTCTTTTCTTTACCTACACTCATTCCATAGGCGATCACATATAGCCTTATGGTGTCAACTCCCAATTTTCTATCTCCACCTCTTACTATTCCTCTGGACATCAGATGCATTTATCTAACTACTTAATTTTCAGTTCCACTTGGAAGTTTATTAAACACCTCAAATTTAATATATTCAAAGCTGAATTCCTGGTCTTTCCCCATAAAACCTCCATCCATAATCTTCCACTTTTCAGCTAACAGCAACTCTGGTTTTTAAGTTGCTCAGGCCAAAGGCCTCCATCTGTGATTCGTCTCTTTCTCAGACTCCATGTCCAGTCCATCAGGAAATCCTATCAGCTTATCTTCAAAATATATCCAGAATCAGATTATCTTTCACCAGTTCCACTGCTACCATTCTGGTCTGAACCACCATCACGTCTTGCCTACGTTATTGCAATAGCTTCCCAATTAGTCTCACGGCTTCCACCCTTGCCATCCCTACCCCCCGCCCCGTCTTAGTCTACTTTGTGCATTTGTAAGAGAAATCACAGACTGGATAATTCATAACGAACAGAAATTTCTTGGCTTACAGTTCTGGAGGCTGGAAAGTCCAACATCAAGGCACTCACATTTGGCAAGAGCCTCCTTGACACATCATCAGAAGGTGAAAGGGCAAAAGGTGGCCGAACAGCACTAACCCCACCCATAATGGTGGAACTTTCATGGTCTAATCACCTGTTAAAGGTCCCACCTCTTAATACTGCTACAATGGCAAATTTCAACATGAGTTTTGGAGGGGACAAACATTTAAACCATAGCACCCTCATTCTCAAATATGCAGCCAGAGGAGTTTGTTAAATCACAAGTCAGATCATGTCACGTCTATACCCCAATCCTTCCAGGTGCCCCTCATTTCACTCAGAATACAAAAGTGGCCTTCCTAGGCCTGCTACATCTCCCCCACCACTCAGTACCACAGGCCTCCTTGTGGAAAACGAGACAGGTATACGTATGTTGGCGAATCCCTCTTCCTGCAATCCTCCTTCCCCAGACATCTGCGTGATTAACACGTTAATCAACTTAAAATCTGTGCTCAAATCTCACCTACTCAAGAAGCTAAACTTGCCATAATATTATATTTTAAATTACAACTGCTCCCACTACCAACGTGGTACTCCCATTCCCTCTTAATCAGATCTATTTTTTCCTACAGCACTTAGTATCTTGTAACAAACTAAATAATTTAGCTGTTCTTATTTTTTTATTGTATGTCTATACCTACTAGAACATGAGTTCTAGAAGGGCAAGACTTTTTTTTATCAGTTTTAGATAATTGATGTCTCTGTTAAAAGAAACACTTCAGACAAATTACATTTAACAGAGTTTAATTGAGCAAAGAACGGAGAATTAGGCAGCCTCCAAAACCATAATAGATTCAGAGCAACATGGGACTGCCACATGGTTGGATATATTTATGGACAGAAAAAGAAAAGTGACGTACAGAAAACAGAAGTCAGGTACAGGATCAGCTGGATTGGCTATAGCTCAACGTTTGCCTATTTTATTTGAACAGCTGGCCACCTGTAATTGGCTGGAACTCTGTGTTTGGTACAGGTGTAGGTTATAGTCCGTTTACACATTCATTTAGGTTATAGTGGAGAAATCTTGGAGCCAATCTTAAAATATGTAAATAGGCAGCTTTAGGCTAAACTTATTTTAACATCTCCAATCCCTAGTACAGTGCCCGGCACTTTGTAGGCACTCAGTAAGTACTTATTGGATATGAACATTTATATAAAAGAAAAAATGAACAGAACCTTTCTTCCAAAGCGTCAGATGGTGATGGATACAGACCCTTGGAATAGAGGCAGATAGGAAAGGGAATCTTCAACATTTTGTAAAGCTAAATGTTTTTGTAAATAGCAAAGCTAGATTCCTAATCAAGTGTTTAAAACCATAGTCGAGGACTTAAAAATGGTGAAAATCTTCATCAACCTTTGCATAGTGGATTCTTGCTTTTACAAACTCAGTTTCAACCCACTACCGTCACCATCACCACTGTACCTGGGCTGAGAGGAAATTAGAGGCAGCTGGTTACTGTTCCAGAAGGAGCCCAAAGTGCTGAAAGACACGTGTCCTGAGGAAATGGGGCTGGCAGAGTGGAGCTGGCCCAGGGTTTAGATAATGAGCATCTGGTCTGCAGTCACTGTCTTACAAAGGAAGTGATTCATGTGTCGTTTTGTCCTGCATTTAAGTAAAAACAGAAAACTAATTTGCTTACTCTTAGTAAAGGAAATTATCTGCTTTTATATAATAAAATTTGGCCTCATAGCCCATCATGGTATTTTCACAAGAAACAACAGTTTTAGATGAATTATGTAAAATTTATAGGCTGGGCATCGTGGCTCACGCCTGTAATCCCAGCACTTTGGGAGGCCGAGGTGGGAAGATCACTTGAACCCAGGAGTTCAAGACCAGCCTGGGTAACATGGTGATACCCTGTCTCTCAAAAAAAAAAAAATTTAAAAGTTAGCCAGGCATGGTGGCACATGCCTGTAGTCTCAGGTACTCAGGGGGCTGAGGTGGGAGGGTTGCTTGAGCCACGGAGTTGGAGGTTGCAGTGAGCTATAATTGTGCCACTGCATCCCAGCCTGGGAGACAAAGTAAGACCCTGTCTTGTAAAAAAAAAAAAAAATTTAAGGCCGGGTGCAGTGGCTCACGCCTGTAATCCTAGCACTCTGGGAGGCCGAGGAGGGTGGATCGCTTGAGGTCAGGAGTTTGAGACCAGCCTGAGCGAGACCTGTTTCTACTAAAAATAGAAGGAAATTATCTGGACAACTAAAAATATATATAGAAAAAATTAACCAGGCATGGTGGCGCATGCCTGTAGTCCCAGCTACTCGGGAGGCTGAGGCAGGAGGATCGCTTAAGCCCAGGAGTTTGAGGTTGCTGTGAGCTAGGCTGACGACACGGCACTCACTGTAGCCCGGGCAACAAAGTGAGACTCTGTCTCAAAAAAAAAAAAAAAAAATCCTGGATATTTTAAAATATTTGAGTCATGAACAGATGCCAAGCACACTGTCACAAAATATGTAAATGTCAATATTCACAAGAAAAGTTTCTGACCACACACTTATCAACTGATTTAACCTAATACAAGAGTCATAAAAGTAAAATAAAAACAGAAGAAACATCCTATTTTAACCAGAGATTTTAGAGTAGGAATATGAATGAACCAATATCTGAAATATTATAAAATTACTCATTGTTCCAAATATATTAATAGAGCTGGGATTGATTAAAGTATTGCTTTGATATGTAGTAATGATTGTTTCATTTAAAGTATCCAGGTGATACTAATAGATTATTAGGAGAAAAAATTGAGTGGTTTTTCCCTTAATATTTCTTCTCTATGTTTTCCATTTTTTTCCGCACTCCTAAAAATACATTTAAAGTTTAAGAAGAAGCACATCATTATTAAGGAACTGTGAACATCCACTTCATTCATCTACCACCAGCCTAGGAGTAGCAGTCAGACACTTCAGGTAATTTGCCAGTAGTGGTAGCCAGGGGGGAGATCCAACCTTCTTCTCAGCCTTGGTGTATTATCGGGCATTTTAGCTGGGCTCCACACAGAGGAGAGAATCCCCGGCTTCCACACTTTGCATTACTATTTGTCACCTGAGCCCGAGTTATACTGTGTGTTGCTTAGGTCTTAGTGTTCAACAGATTCCTTGGACAACAATCAACACAACATATAATTCCTTCCGCCTCTGCTAACAATTCACTGTTTATGAGGCTGTGAAGTGGGCCATGGGGCCAGCCTGGGAGCAGGGCCAGATGGGACATGCAGGCTCCCAGGTAATAATAATTTGGTGCCCTTTAAAATTAATATTATGTATATATACTTGCTCAACATTTATTTAGAGCAGAGAAGGAAGAGAAGTAAGACTTCTAGGGGCAGCTGGCAACCTGTCCTATTGTACTCTGGACTCCTCAATTTTGGGGATAGAATGTATATACTTAACATTCACAAAATAAAAAGACATGGGAATCAGCTGGACCCAGTTCCACAGCAAAGCTGTCGAGGGATCATTTATTGTTGCTCAAGAGTGCCCCCTGGGGGTCTCAAACTTTGACAAGTGACTCTCCACATTTGATGCTCTACCTGGGAGGAGTTCTGGTAAATACAGTTCTCTCTGTATCACTATGGCTTTAGCGATGACTAGTGCTCATGATATTTTAGCATCCCTTATACAATGGGCAGCTCCCCTGCTCGCTCATCCTTAGCCAGCTCTGCTGGGAAGAACCGTCTACAATGCAGCTACCCGATGGACCTCCCATCTGCCTTTGCTCTTTCATTCTGCTCCCTTATTCTGCTTCCCTTAAAAACATCAAAGTGAATTCCTTCAAGCTTGTCCACCCCAGAAATCATGACTGAATCCAAGGGATAGACTGTCACAGCTCAATCTTGAGCTGAAATCCCCCAAATATATGTCTCTTTATAAAATAGAGATGCACTATTTGTAGTCTGAGATACTATTAGTTTAATTTAACATTGTACCCTAAGCTATTCCCTATCTTCACAGTTTTTCATAGTCATGCCCAAACTTTAAGGGCTTGTTATGTGCTAGACACAATTCTAGGAACTTTATATAAATTATTTCATTATATTCCACTACTGTGTATTTAGCAATCTGCTTATTTCCCATTTCTCAGTATTTTAAATAATGCTTCAAGGAATAGCTTTAACTTGTTATTGGAAGTTCCATCTGTGATTGAAGTTAGGTGTCAAAGAAAACCTTTGGCAGGTGATTTAACTGGGAGGCGAGGATGAGAGGAAACAACACCTGAAAATCATATAGGAAGTGTTTTAAAAAAATACACATTCCTGTCCCACTTCCTGCCCTGGTTTTGATATGCCTGAGGCTGCATGCTGGCAGGTGGGCGGGGATGTATAGTTTTCTCCCAGATGATTCTGATTCATTCTCTTCTTCCTCTACCTCTTTCCTGCCTCCATTTTTATGAACCTCTGATAGTCAAAAGTTGCGGGAAGACCCTCAGTCTTCAGGGCTGCACTCAGGCCAGCACCACAAGCCTGTGCGGACAAGACGGCGGTGCTCGGCCTGCTCTCGGTGGCAGCACGCCCTCCTGCTGCTGCCCACCCAGCTGCCCACGGCCGTCACTGAGGGTCTCCCAGGTAAGTCTCAGCCCGTTGTGGCATGATCAGAATGAAAACAGAGATGGCTGTCTGGCTGAAAAAGAGGAAGGAGTTAGGGGAGCTATAAAAAGCCTTTCTAAAACAGCAAAATGTTTATAAAGGACAAAAGAAATTGGCGGGTGGCCCAAGTGTATCCCTATTTTTTGCCCCCTCACGCTCCAGAGCAATGATTCTCAACCAGGTTTCCTTCCTCCCCTTTTTTTTTTCTTCCCCAGGGACATTTGGCAAAGTCTGGAGATATTTTTGGTTGTCACTAGTGCGGTAGGAATGAGGGGGTGCTGGTGATGCTACTGGCGTCGTGGGGGTAGAGGCCAGGGATGCTGCTAAACAGCCTATAATTCACAGGACGGCTCCCCACAGCAAATTATCTGGCCCAAAATGTCAATGGTGCTGAGGCTGAAAAGCCCTGCTCCAGAGCCTCTATTTCTCTGGCCACCCATTCCCCTCCCCTGTCCCCAAGCACGGATGAAGCAGAGCCAAGATTGTCAGCTGCGACTTCTCTGCAACCCTGTCCTTCTTTCTTCTGTCCCTCTGTCCAATGTTCTACTTCCCTCTGCTCCAAATGGAAAGACGATGGCATCTAACCAGAAAGCTTTATGGGCCTTAAGTAATTTCCTTAGAGTCTCAGTATGTAGTTGGTGAATCTTTAGCAATAAGGTCCCTTGAGCAAAGTGACTCCTTATCTTTTGTATGAAATCTGGGAACACATGGAGAGACAAGAATAGCCTGAATACCAGTGGACTGGGAACATGATCTGTGACCTGCAGAGTTGGAGAAGCACTGTCCTTAAATGGCCTTGAACCAGGATTGCTAAACTTTTCCAGAGCCATCTCTATTTCTCTAGCTTAATTAACATCTTCCTAAGCCTATTTCCTCAGCTTTGCCATGCCGCTGGGCCATAATAAAGAGTTTCCAATAACCACTTCACACCCCTGCGACATGTCATTATGATTAGTATTCCTATTGAACTTGTAAATACAACAGGGAAGTGGAACTCATGTGAGTTGTTATTTAATAACTTAAGTTATTTGCTGTGAAAACGTATGCCTCGAAGAAAGAAGTCCTCTGTGGATTTTTTTCTTGATTAAATGAGTAACGTTCAGATCTGAATATAAACATATCACTATTTCATTATATTTCGTGTCTTGTGAGCAGTTGGGTAAGACTGAGCCTGTAAAAAGGACTTTAAAAGATTTAACAGGACAAACGGGCACAGGGTTTCTGGCTTTAAAATGTATCCTCAATATGCCTATACTGGAGTTTAAACACACTTCATGTGTATAGAGAAGAGCTGGGAAGAGAGAAGTAGCTGATGTGTGTTCCCCTTCAAAGACCTGAACACAGAGCGAAGTGCTTGTATCTACCGTGTTAGGGGACTATGCTAAGCATCTATTTACCCTCATAATCCTGTAAGGTAGGATGAAGAAATTAAGGCTCAACAACTTTAAAAGAACTTCTTAGGGATAAATAACTAAGG
This sequence comes from Lemur catta, assembly GCF_020740605.2. Taxonomy (NCBI): domain Eukaryota; kingdom Metazoa; phylum Chordata; class Mammalia; order Primates; family Lemuridae; genus Lemur; species Lemur catta. The sequence continues at coordinate 68,132,262 of NC_059133.1, read as the reverse complement.
AGTGGCAGAGGCAGATTTTGAGCCCAGAGGTATCTAGCTTCAGGGCTCAAACTTGATAAGAATAGCCACTACTATTGAGCACATTTCATGAAACAGACACTTTTAAGCGCTTTATGTGCATTATTTCATTTCAAATCTCACAACCACCCTTTCACCCGAGTATTTTATAGATGAGGAAACTGAGGCTCAGAGAGCTCCCATGACTCATCCCAGGTCAGAACTGGTAAATAGCAGAACCTGGATTCCAGCACAGTTCTGTCTGTCTGTAAAACCATGCCTTAAAAGAACACGCTTACACTGCAACCTCAAAACACCATTTCCACCACACCAGGTGGAACCAAATGCATTATCTTGTCAAATCGTATCACAACCTTCCATGGCAAGTAATGTTGGTCCTTTTTTGCAGATGGGAAAATTGAGGCTTAAACAGCATATAACCTATTCAAGGCCACCTACCTCCCACCATACATGGATTATGTTAGGTAAGCAACATAGCTTCTTTTTGTTTATTAGTACTCACTCCAACAATAATTTTCAAGCTGTATCAGTGTGGGTGTATGTCATACTTTCATACTTTTGAGGCACCAGTGCAGTTTTAAAAAACAAACCCTATCATAAACAAACTGTGTTCTACATATACACATACATTTGCAGATGTTAAAAAAGAATAAGGTGATGCTACATACATTGATTTTGAAAGATGCCTACAAGATAGTAGTGAAAATGTAAAAAAACAAATTGTAAAACAGTATGATTCTACTCCCACTTACACCTGCATGGGAAATTTCCGAAAGCATACCTAGGAAACCTTTAGTGATAGTTATGCCTAGGGCAAGATATTTGATGAAGTGTCAGGAGAGTTCAGATGATTATTACCTTCCCTTTTATACACATCATTTTTATTCTTTAATTCATTTCCATCCTTTCTTTGTGAAAAAATAAAATCTAAAACAGGCTGCAGGCTGGGCACAGTGGCTTGTGCCTGTAATCCCAGCTACTCAGGAGGTTAAGGCAGTAGGATCACTTGAGCCCAGGAGTTTGAGACCAGCCTGGGCAACATGGTAAGACCCCATCTCTTAAAAAAAATAAATAAATAAAAACAGGCTGCAGAGAAGCTCCTAGCTTGAGGACATATGCTCTTTTGCGTGATCTAAAGGTAATCTAAAGGTAACTAGGTTGTCAACATGCTAATGTTTTATTTTATTTTATTTTTTGAGACAGAGTCTCACTCTGTTGCCTGGGCTAGAGTGCCATGGTGTCAGCCTAGCTCACAGCAACCTCAGACTCCTGGGCTCAAGCAATCCTCTTGCTCCAGCCTCCTGAGTAGCTGGGACTACAGGCGTGCACCACCATGCCCGGCTAATTTATCCTATTTTTTTTTTTTCTAGTTGCCTGGCTAATTTCTTTCTATTTTAGTAGAGGCAGGGTCTTGCTCTTGCTGAGGCTGGTCTTGAACTCCTAACCTCAAGCGATCCTCCTGCCTCAGCCTCCCAGAGTGCTAGGATTACAGGCATAGAGCCACTGCGTACAGCCATGCTAATGTTTTGTAATGGGACTTGGAGAGTGAGATGTGATATCTATAACATACAGTTGGCAAGGTGGCTGGGAGCCAGGACAGGAAAGTGGCTTTTAGAGAACCTGCAGTTAGTTAGCTACGCAGACTAGAGGTGTAAGCCTCAGGCAGGCTGGGACTATGCCCAGCTAAGTTTTTTTTCCCTTGGAGTCTCGCTATTGCCCAGGCTGGTCTCAAACTCCTGGGCTCAAGCAATCCTCCCACTTCAGCTTCCCAAAGTGCTAGGATTACAGGCAAGAGCCACAGCACCCAGCCTTCTCTCCATTTCTGTTTATCCATAAGGTTCTGATCTCTCAGCCAAAGCCCCTGGTCATTAGTGGGTGCCATGGATACAAATAAGGTAGCTGGTGGGCTCCGTGTTAGTACTAATAAAATATAAAAATCTCCTCTTCAGGATTCAAAATTTTTATTCAGGCCAATAGGCTGGGCTGATTTCAGATAAAGTATTCTAAGTGCTGCACTTAGGCTCTGAGAAAGCCTTTGTAGGGTCTGTTTCTGCCCTGGTCCATTCTCATGCTTGGAGTCAGATTCCTAACCCTCCAAACACAAACCCTGTATCACCTACCAGATTTGGCCCTGTAACTTCACTTCCACACACTTAGGAATATCATTATCAAAATTAAAAGACAAAGACATATAAAGAGAAAATATTTGCAACGTATATAACAAAGCTTATTTGCCATAATAAATATAACAAACTCATACAAATAAATGGGCAAAAAATATGAATAGGTAATTCACAGAAAAAGAAATATAAAAAACCAATATATGCAAAAATTTACTAATAGCAAAATAAAAAGCAATAATTCTTTTTTTGGAAAATGACTGCTGTTTAAACCTATTTCTTTCATCTTTTTTAACCTATAAATTAGCAAAACTAAAAATATTGATACTACCCCAGGGTGGGTGTAGGGAAACTAGAAATAAACTGGCATACTTTTTGAATGACAATTTGGCAACACTTATTTAAATTTTAAAGACGCATATCCTTTGACTTAGCAATTCCACTTCTAGAAATCTACCACACTGAAAAACATAAGTATGAAAATATACATGTACAAGCATATTTTCTGCAACATTGTCCATAAGAAATTCAAAGTTATCTATCATTTACCAAGAGAAAAACTTAAATTATTATAACCCTTGCAAGAGAATACTATGCAGCTGTTGGAAAGAATATTTAGGGATTTTTATGTACTGATGTGGAAGCTATCTATGTAATATAGTGACGAGTAAAGAAAACCTATAGTAAAAGGAGCTTTTTAACTACTGTAAGCAAAAAAAAAAAAAAATAGAACTATATGTGTTTATATGTTCTAATGTACATTATATGCCTGTGTCTGAACATGAAAAGTATGAAGAATAGAAAGAAGATGTTAACAGTGGTTCCCATCTAGAAAGCATGATCAGAGGTGAGGAGCTTTTCATATTTTACATTACTCATTTAATGACCTTGTTGTGCACTGAGCTGTGTCCCTCCACCACCCCCATTCATAGGTTGAAGCCCTAACCCCCAATGTGACTGTATTTGGAGATATGACTTTTATGGAGGTAATTAAGGTTAAATGAATTCGTAACGGTGGGGCCTTAACTTGATAGAACTGGAATCTGGAGTCCTTATAAGAACAGGAAGAAATACCAAAGTTCACTCTCTCCACACACAGGTGCATGGGAACACACAGAGGAAAGGTCATGTCAAGGCAGCCATCTGTAAGCCAGGAAGAGAGGCCTCACCAGAACCCTGCTAGCACCTCGATCTTGAACTTCTAGTCTCCAGAACTGTGAGAAAATTAATCTCTATAGTTTAAGCCACCCAGTCTAAGATATCTTGTTATGGCAGCCTGAACAGACTGATACAAATATTAATATATACAGATTTTTGTACTCTTATCCTTGGATACTCTTTGTTGGGGAGGGGCATACTTTTTTTTAGTAGATGCTTTGAAATGCCCACTTTAGGACACAATCTGAACCCCAAGGGCAGGAACTTTTCCCTTAATATGTGCATCAGAGTTAGGTTACAGACAACAGAAATCACTTATATTAATGAAGATAATTAACACCAACTGCTGCAACAGACAAATCTTAAAATCTTAGTGTCTTTACACCACAAAGGTTTACTTCTTGCTGATGTTACATGTCTAATGTGTTTTGGCAGGGGATCCTATTCTACAGAGACACTTGGGGACCCAGGCTGACTGAGGGTTGACCCTCTTGCTACATCACTCTCTCAACATGTGGCTTCAGGGTTTGTCAAAGCGTGGGAAGAGAGCTAGAGGGTTGAGCAAGGCTTTTCCCCGACTCAACCCAGAGGGAATGCATGTCACCTCTGGCCACAGTTATTGCAGAACTAGTCACATGGCCCCAACCAAACTGCAAAGGAGACTAGGAAATATGGGGACCCATATGAATATTTGATGAATGACTAATTATATCTGTCATACTCCTTGTTATGGGTTGAACTGTGGCTCTCCAAAAAGATATGTTGAATCCCTAACCCTCCCCAGTATCTCAGAATAGGACCTTATTTGTAAGTAAGGTCTTTACAGAGGTAATCAAGTTGAAATGAGGTCATTAGAGTCAGCCCTAATCCAACATGACTGGTGTTTTTATCAAGCAGAAAATTTAGACACAGAGATAGGGATGGACAGAGAGAAAATCATGTGAACACACACGTGAAGATGGATACAGGGACTGGAGTGATGCTGCCACAAACCATGAAATGCTTGGGGTCACCAAAAGCTAGGAGAGAGGCATGGAACAGATTCTCTTACAGCCCTCAAAAGAAACCAATCCTGCTCATGCCTTGATCTTGGATTTCTAGCCTGCAGAACTATAAGACAAGAAATTTCTGTTGTTCTAAACCAACCAGGCTGTGGCACTTTGTTACGGCAGCCCCATACCAAATACATTCCTCTAGTAAGTTTATTCAGAAAGAGATTTAATACAGGGAATTAGATGCTTACAAATCTGAGGGAATGACTGGGGAAACAGGCTTTAGGCTACAACATCCAGGAATTACTCCCAGAACAATGCCACAAAATTGGTGCACCAGGAGTGACTGATATGTTCACCACAATCAGCAGCTGGCTCTCAGGATCTCTTCATCTCAGCTACTGAGAATCAGGAAGACATCATGAGAACCATTAACTCTAGAACCATGTTATGCCTCCCACGATACTGAACAAGCAAAATGGATGTCTTGTGTAACTCCTCTGTCCTTTTGCAATTTAATTCAGGATTTAAGCCTTGAGGGCATGTATCTATTTTATGAAACTAAAATTATATCTGGAACACTTAGTTGCAAGAATATTAGGGAAACGTAGTTTTTAGCTTCAGAAGCAAAGTAAAGCCCCCACACAGGAACCTGAAATCCATTTTGAACAAGCCATTCTCTTTTTTATTCTTTTATCTTTTTGGTCACTGTTTTATGGTCTCTTTCTTGAACATGCTTCTTTTGTGTCTTCTTAAATGTTCATATTGCCCATCTCACCTTGTCCATTTTTTCTTCTACTTTATAGTCTCTGGACAAGTGCACCTATTCTAAATTTGTCCAAGTGTCTCCATCTCCACACTGCCACCCTGGTATACAATGCCATCATCTCTGACTTGAATTACTGCGACACCCCCTATCTGGCTTCCCTTTCTCCCTTACCTCACCCTGATCCACTGGAATGTGGGTAGGTGATCTTTGCAAAACTCATGCGATCATGTATCTCCCCTGCTCACCTGTCTGACTTTCTCAGGATACATCTCCTCGCCCTGGCATCGAGTTTTTTTCATGGGCTGACCTCTGACCAGCTGTCTAGCCTTGCAATTCACCATTCTCCCACAGACCCTCATGCCCTATTCTTAGCCACGCTAAACTTAAGCATCTGGAATGTATCCTCTTCATTTTTGAACAAGCTGCTCCCTCTTCCTGGCTGAAAAGTTCTTTCTCTTCATCTTTGTCTGGTCAACTCCTATTCATCCTTCAACCCCGGAAGCCCAGGCTAGGTCCCTTTCCTACATGCCGACCTCCATTAGAGCACTGGCTAACTGCCCATTTTCCCCTTGAGAGGAGGGAATGAGAAGAAAAGATATTTGAGGAGTTTTGAGGAATGTCAGTTTGTTTTGCTCACTTTTGTATCTTTAATATTTAATACAGTATTTAATGTTCATTTTTATGTTTACATTTTTATTTTGTTTCCTTTTGTTTTTACTGCTGGTATGAATAGTGGCACACATTTAAAACTGTTGTCTGGGTTTTGGAGCAGATCATTTTTTAGGTTAGTATTAACTGACTATTAATAGTACTGCTAATATTTAAAACTTTTGTTAGGTCAACATTCTTAGTATTTCATTATTATTCCATTTCATAGATAAGAGGTTGGAAGTTAGGGTATAGCTTCTTAAAGAAAGTGATTAATTTAGAACTCTTTTTATCATGCTGGATCAGTTCTAAAATATTAATAGCAACTTGTTCGTACCGGACTAGCCCAGATGAAGTATAATTAATAAGCAAAACCTTTATTCAATCATTCATTCAACCATGAACCTGTCCATCCTTTTAGTCAAACATGCAGTAACTGAAGAATTAGAATTAGAATAAATGAAAATCATTATAAAGAAACAAAAAGTCAGCTGTTAGATAAACCTTCATGCACATTATATATACTGTATTTAGTATCTTATATTCCCTTATTCATTTATTTACTAGTTGCATCACTGATGTGTCTTACATCTCATCTAGACATATATGGCATATCTAGAAAATTGGCTCTTAAAACTAAAAAAGACTGGTGCTGCCCAGTACTGATTAGATGGACTGGTTGGGGAATTAGAAACAAAAGGTGTTCAAAGACTCTTCTAGACCTGGCTGCTAAAGCTAGAGTAACTAGTGATGAGCCTTTGGACATGCAAAGGTAGCTAACCAAGGGCTGAGAGCTAAATTTCTCTTTACCTAAAATGTGGGTGAATTGAGTTGGGGTAGGGGAGACCAAAAGGAAGCCCGAGAAACAGAGGAGAAAGGAGATTTGAGGAGCTTCTAAGAGTGCCGTACAACATTTTGAGAACCTAGAGTGTAGTTGTAAAGAAAAGAGGCTTATGAGAAATTTTCATAAACAGGGCAGGTGAAGTAGTTTAAGATTTAAGAAAAGGGACGTCTAACGTGATTTTAGTTGTTGTCATTGCTGTGATATAAAATCATTCTATCATTTCAAAGATGTTTTGAAATGGTGGCAGATGGTGGCACATGTTTTGATGGTGGCAGGATGAAAAAGAGGGCTATGTTCCATTGGGGTGTGGGCGTGAATGTGGAGCAAAGGGAAGAAAACAGTCAAAGGGAGATGAGACAAGACTGGATCTCCTGTTCTTTTGGCCTTTACTGAGCTTAATTGTGTTGTCACACTGCCCTCTAATGGGCTGTCAGTATCTCTCCAGATTCAATTTCCGGCTTCTGAACCATCTGGCTGATTCCACCATCTGCAGACAATTTCCTGCACCTGCTAACAGAGTATGTTAAGCTCAAGGCCTAGGGAGTAGCAAATTGATTAAATCTGTTTACTTTATTATCTTTGCAAAACACGGACAGTTTCCAAAATATGACAAAGAGGCTTCCCCATCAGAATAGTATATTTTATATTAATATTAGATCAGCACTCACTGCTATGATTTGAAGGCATGGATAATGGCAGCTTGGCTGTGATTGGTGATCAAATGTTGGCATAAAATGATATTGGACACATGCTATAAAAATAGTCTGAATTACCCTTTTCAAGAACTATTAATTTCTAGTTATTAATTTAATTCAAAATAAACTTCCTCTCATTAGGGATTTTAAGTGAGAACAAAGCCAGCCTATTCCCTGGCTAAGTAATTTGGCAGCTACTCTGGTGAGAAGTCTTATGCCAAGGCAGCTTCTTGTGTGTTGGCTGGTTTTGATTGCAAATCCTGGTTGCAATTGAATCCATTCAGAGCTGCTTAAATCCTTGTTATGCCAGACTTTCCAAGTAAAAGAAAAGAAAACGCAAGTCCAGTAGACTGGTATTATATAACAAGCATCCTAGTAGGTAGTGGGGAAAATTAGCTAAATAAGACCACCATTTCTGTCCTTAGTGAGCTCACTATTGATAAAGGAGGCAGGGCATGTTACTGTCATGCCCACAGCTCCTCCTTGGCTTCCAGCAAAATATAATGGCTGGCTAAGATCAAGATACCTAATAAGGCCAAGTGTGGTGCCTCACACCTGTAATCCCAGCCACTTGGGAGGCTGAGTTTGAGACCAGCCTGGGTAACATAGAGAGACCCTATTTCAAAAAAAAATTGCCTAATAAGTACTTCATAAATATGTGTTGACTAAATGAGGAAACAAAGGAAGAAACAGGGCAATATGTGTATATGTGTAGAAGTTGCAAGTAAGCCAAATAGCCTCTTTTTTTTTTTTTTTAAGATAGGGTCTCACTCTGTTGCTCAGGCTGGAGTGCAGTGGTGTGATCATAGTTCCCTGCAGCCACGAACTCCTGGGCTCAATGATTCTACTGCCTCAGCCTCCTAAGTAGCTGGGACTACAGGCACATACCACGATGCCCAGCTAATTTTTCTGTTATTTTTTGTCAAATGGGGTCTCACTATGTTGCCCAGGCTGGTCTCAAACTCCTGGGCTCAAGTGATCCTCCAGTTTCAGTCTCCTGAGTAGCTGGTACTATAGGTACCACCATTAGGCTAGAAGAGTTTCTATAAAGGCCTTTTGAGATAATACCTAATAGTGGCTTACTGTGATTCCATAGCAACTTGCTGAGGAACACATTATCCTGTGTTAATGAGGAAAGACTTATTGACTAAATGGCTTTCCCACAAACAAGTGTTCTGAACTTAAAATGTGAAAACCCAAATTGGTTTGCTTTGTTTCCCTCCAGTGAAACACACTGTGCATAGAGTATCCTGCCTTATGTTTTTAAAAAAGTTATCAAATTAGAGCCACTCTTTTTCAAGGCCTTATCATTTCCTGTTTCTTTTCCTCTGTGCCTGATTAACTCAATGCTCTAGAGTCTATAGTTAGCTACTGGACAATCCTGCTTAAATCTGATTGGTGGCAGTAGGGATAGGGAGACTTTTGAGCACTGGCCATGTGATCCTTTCTCCTGCTAGAAAAAGATGCACATTAAATACAAGGCTCTGGATGTTCCATCCCAAGAGGTAACATAATTTCCATGGAAATATATAATGTCATGCAAAAGTCTTAACATTTCACTTTCTGGAATATATGTATGTTTGCCTTTCTAATTTTGCCACTAGCAAATAAGAAAAGATCATGTCTATTGTTGCCACAAATAAGGAAAAAACAGTTGTAGTTGCATCGTTTTTGCCCAGGGGCACCTGGACCCTTTAAAGTAGTTACTGGTTCTGATGTCCGTGAAGCTTCACCATGAGCCTAATCCCTCTTTTTGTCCGCCTTTTCTTGTTGGAAGGAGCAGAGACTACTCACAGTTTTCTATTAATATTTAGAAGAGAACAAAAAGCTCCATCAACAGAGGGGTGAGAAGCAAGTGGGTAATATCTCACTATTCTGTAATATTATCTGTGGTAGAAAATAAGAGACTTGGAATTGAACTCTGTTTTTTGGAGCTCTGGCTTTTTCCCCCATTTTGTCTCTGAAATTTTTGTTTTTAAAAATAATCAAAAGAGAAGGGGATGTTCACAACACTTGACAAGGTGTGAAAATACCACTATTGGATCTTCAGGTTTTAGCTCATTTCATTCATTTGTTCAAAAATATTTATTAAGTGCCTACTATTTCTCCTGCAGAACAAATCAAGTCATTCCAGGGCTGCTGTGCACAGCTGTGCAGGTGAATGGTACCCACTGGAGTTGTGTAGTACACAACTTCCACTACCGTAGGTGGTCCTTGCCCTCACGGAGATTAACTCTAGTAACTTCTAGGTCTTTCTTGAACTTCTACCCCTCCCCCTCAGACTGGAAAAAAGTTTTCCTATTATGCACTCCATAATACAGTCATAGCACCTACCCATTTATTTATAATGGCGTCATCACCTGTCTCCTGTGTTAGATAATAAATTCAGAGGGGACTGCGATTGTGATCATCTTGTTTGTCGCTTTCTAGGGGCTAAGGATACATCAGTGATCAAAAGAGTCAAAAATCCCTGTCTTCTAGGAGCTGATAACCTAGCAAGAGAGAGCACACAAGCACAATACTAGTGTGTTAGGAGATAAGTGCCTTGTAGAAAAATAAAGTCGGGAAGGGGACTTCCCCCTCATCTGCTCTAGGTCTTTGCTCAAATGTCACCATTTTTACTTTGAGATAGGAAATCTTCGAAGGTTTGGAGTAGAGATATTATTTATCTAAAAAGAAAAACAACATTTAGAAATAGAATACTTAGCAAAAAGCAAGCAAGGCAGTTAGTTATCAGATCTCTATTTTGCCAGAATCAGGCCATAGCAAATAAAGGTTTATAAGGAATGTAGAGAATAAGGGCTCAGCTCTTCCCCTCTAAAACGCCAACATTGTAAGATTTTTTCTGAACACTTTTTTTTCCCATAAATCCTGGAGAATCCGCGCGTTCTAACCTGGGCTGGCTTTGTAGTTTTGCAAATAGCAACCCATATATTCTAGTATCAGCGTACAGACCTTTTGCACACAGCTGGGTGTCTGTGGCCATCTTATTCTTTGATTAAGTTTTTCCAACCTGTCCTTTTTAAGAAAGTTCCTCATAAGGAAATGACACTCTGGATAATCAAGACAAATGTCGCTGTACTTAACACATATGTACACCTGGCATTTTCACATCCATCATACTTTGAGGACAAGCATGAGTGTATCTCTTCCCTCCTACTCTCCTGGCTTCAACCCTAGCCTTTGGACAGGAGGCGGGGAAACATCCCGCCCCACGCACCCCTCCACGCCTGCTCGGGCCCGCCCGTGCCGCGCAGCCTTCTGGAAGCCGTAGGCAAGCGTGTTGCCCTGTGCCAGAACTACAACTCCCGGCAGGCTTTGTTCTTTCCCACCCCTCATGGCGCATGGCCTGCCGGGAGGGGGCAGGTAGCGGGCGGGCCGGGTCCAATGGGTGCCGGCTCCCGAGGAGAAGGCGGAGGAGAGGAGGAAGGAGGCGAGTTCTGGGCCCCGGCCCCATTCATTGCGGTGGCCGGGCGGGCGGGGGTCCCCTGTTTTCTGAGTCATGGAGGCGCTAATTCCTGTCATCAACAAGCTCCAGGACGTCTTCAACACAGTGGGCGCCGACATCATCCAGCTGCCTCAAATCGTCGTAGTGGGAACGCAGGTGAGAGACGAGGGCGGCGTTGGCCCAGGCCAGAGCCCGGGACGCAGGCCTGGTCTGGGCTGCAGTGCCCTCTTCTGGGTCGGCCTTGGCGGCCGGTGGGACGAGGGCCCTGATGGGGCCCCGGGGCTCTCGCGGCTCCGCCGCGCCTGCCCGCCCGGGACTGCGTTGCACCGAGGCGGAGGATCCGGGGCTCGGCCGAGAGGCGAGGGGCGGAGCCGGCGCGGCAGGCCCGGCGGGCCCCGGGGGCTGGGAGTGGGAAGGCTAGGTCGGCGGGCGGAGCTGGAGTCCGCTGGGACCGGGCGCGGCGTGGTCCTCGGGCAGCTGCTTCCAAGGGCACCTGGGGGACGCGCGGGGTACCCGGGCCACGCTGGGCGCGTGGTGTGCCGGCTAGCCGGGCTCGGTTGGCTTCTGCGCGGCGGGGTGTTTTACTTCCCTCTTTGCCTTGATCAAGGGCTGCAGAGTCAGTTTTGCAACCGCGCTATCTAGGCTGAGAGGCCACTACTGTGCATTGCCAGAGTGTTTTCCTACAGCGTAACCTCTCCAGGTTTCGAGAACGCCGAACCAGTGAAAAAAAATCCCCACGTGTACCTGGAGTTCTGTAGGTGTTAGGAAGGAATATCCAATTTTTCGGCGTAGGCTGTGGTTTTTGTCTTCCACAATTTTGTGATCGTGACCTAAATTGGCCATCAGGTTCTGTGGCCTTTTCATGTTGGGTCTCAGATAACTCGTAATTTTTTATGTGCATGAATGTCGAGAAAATAAATGAGTTACAGAAGTGTTAAGTTTCATTTTCTCTGCTTTTCGTGACTGAAGAAGAGTCATAGGACTTTTATTAATATTAGAGTTCAGAGAAGCCCTTTTTAGAGATTACTCAATATATCGATTTTAAGTACTTTCATTTCTTAATAGTATCTTTTCTTTCAGAAGGTGGTGGTTTTCCTATCATTTTCCATGAGGTGCATCGCTACATCTTGCTACAAATTAAAAGTATAAGGTGTAAATATTATAAGAAGGAACTTACTGTTCAAAATATTAGTGGATATCCAAACACTGCAAACCTTGTAAACCATAGACATCTGTACTTTTTTTGGCTTTTAAATAATTAAAGCAATAAAAGTTATTTTAGAAACAAATTTCCTTGGTCTGCTGTAGGATTGGTACCAATAGTGTATTCTATTATTTGTAACACTTAAGTTTGTAATGATTGGAGACTCAGAATCAAAAATAATAAATTTTGAGCAATATTTTTATTGAGCATATTTTGTTCAGTCTGGGGCATGTAATTGGTGCTCCATAAATATTTTGAATGAATAAATATTGCTCACTCTAACTAGATAATATTTTAGAACACTGGGACTTTTATCATCACAACTGATCTGTTTTTGTAAATGGAATTAGAGGAGATGATATAAGTTAAATCATCTTTGTAGTAATTTGGAAGTGTTGCCTAGTTGCAGACAAGAAACTTTCCAAATACTTTTTAAAGACATTCTCAGTGCTTTTTGATCATGAAGCAGTAAAAGAATCAGGGCTATAGTGTGGCAGCATAAATAGTTCAAAATTAAGAAGGATTTTTCTTACACAAAATAATTTATTTCAGTCATTAGACCTGTTAGTTGGCAAAATAGGGAGGGCCAGGGGAGAAAAGTAAAGATTCCATCCTCCTGAAAGCCATTAACATGTGCTGACCAAAACCATCCTAGTAGTGACAGTTATGCCACATTTGCATGTTGGTGTTTGAAATTTTTCAAGGGATCAATTTTTTGACTTGATTTAACGAGAGTTATCTCCAATCCATGTCCTTATTATTAAATAGCTGAAATTCAACCCTTTATTTTTCAAGCACAGAAAAAATAAAGACTAGAAACAATTTCCTTTTTCCCATATTTTCCTCAATGTATTGAAAAAAAATCTATTTGCTTTGAATACTACACCATTACTTTGGGATGTCTGCCATTTTTACTCTTTTGATGTTGTATAACACCTCACGTTTATATTTAATAGAGTAGTGTGTAGTGAATGAGTTCCAGATATGCAGGTGTTTTGTAGTTAGTTCTGACTAGTGAACTCAGTAGTGGTCATCATGTCTTCATAACACAGGTGTAGTCTCTGTCTTACACATTATCTATACCTTAAGTGGTGGCCCATCCTATCTTGTTGAACTTTTTAGAACAGTGATTCTCGAACTTGAGTGTGTATAAGAATCACTTTGGAAATAACTTTCCTGGATCCTATCCCCAGAGATTTTGATTTTTATAAGTCTGGGGTGGGCAAGGCACCATAGGTGATTCTGATGCAGATGGTTCATGGTTTGTAATTTGAAAAGTATGCTAGTGAATCATTGGATTTTAAAATGTATGATACTGGAAAAAGCAGGAATAATTTAGGAAAGTTGAGTCTAGGGCATACCACTATCCAGTACCATGTTGATTTGGTGGCATTCTTGCTCTAAAATATCACTTCCCAGGCAACCTTTGCCAATCCCTAAATGTTTTAAACTTTATTTCTTAAATTGCCCAAATAATACTTATTTGGAGGCTAGGGACTTGGAGGAGTTAAGGAGAAGGAATCATGTTTACAGCTGTCAGTTATTTACATTTTTTATGATTTAGCTAAATAAATTGCTTTCCTCTTTCTCTAGCTGAGATCGTCTGTGTGAAAAGAACAGAGAATGGGGAGAGAGAAGGTTGATACTTTTAGACCATGGTGTACTTTGCAGGTGGAGAAGGAGATAAGACTTAAAACAACTTTTGTGACTCAACTTGGGAAATTTAATCACTATTTCTTAAGTTGAGAATTGGAAAGGGGAGCCCTCCAGGTATGTAATCCAAACCATCCAATATAGGCATCCCAATGCAGATGACATTAACCTGAGACTCTGGCTTAGTGTTGCTAGTAATGTACTTTTCACTTTGTCTTTTATTTCAGTGATTTCAGCACTATCTTCAGGCAAATGTAAAAGGAAAAGCAATTTGGATTTTCATGACCAATTTGCAAACCAACTTGTTTTTTATTTTACATTTAAAAAATTGAAATATAACAAATATTTTGTTCATGTAACAAAATTCACCATTGTAAAGTGTATGATTCAGTGGTTTTTTAGTATGTTCACAAGGTTGTGCTACCATCATCACTATGTAATTCCAGAACATTTTCATTACCCCCCAAAAAACCTCATACCCACTAGCAGTCACTTCCCCATTTTGCCCTCTCCCAGCCCCTGGCAGTCACTAATCTACTTTCTGTCTCTATAGATTTGCTTATTGGTCATTTCATATTAATGGAATCATGCAATATGTGTTCTTTTGTGTCTGGCTTCTTTTGCTCGACATTATGTTTTTTTAGCTTCATCCAGCACGTAGCATGGCTGAATAATATTCCATTGTATAGATATACCACAGTTTGTTTATCCACTCATCAGTTGATGGACATTTGGGTTGTTTCCGCTTTTTGGTATTATGAATAATGCTGCTGTGAACATTTGTTTACCAGTTTTTATGTGAATTTTGTGTATTTTCAATTCTCTTGGCGATATACCTGGGAGTGCAATGGCTGGGTCATATGATAATCTTATGTTTAACTTTTTGAAAAACTGCCAACATGTTTTCCACAGTGGCTGTGGAAAACTGCTTTCCACAGTGCACCATTTTCCATTCCCTCTAACAGTGTGTGAGGGTCCCAGTTTCTGCACACCCTTACCAGTAGTTGTTATTTATCTATAAAGCCTTAAATCATTCTGGAATTTTTTATTTGAAAAAAGGCACCTTTATACCCTTAGCCTATTTCGTTTTCCTACAGCTGACTCTTTTCATAGTTTGACGCCTCTTTTTTCCCATGAGCGCTGCTATCTGCATTTTAGCATTTATTGATTATAGTTTCATTCCTTGTGATACGTTGTTTTCTTGTGAGTGTTCTTAGATAAACTTACTCCCTTTTCTTTTTTCTGTAATTTCTTTGTATAGATCATGAACTGCTTTTTCTTAATTAAAAAAAAATTGAGGTGAATTTATATAACATAAAATTAACCATTTAAAAGTATACAATTCAGTGGCATTTAGTACATTCATAATGTGAAACCCCCATCTCTATCTAGGTCTAAAACATTTTCATTACAGAAAGCTCTGTACTCCTTAGGCAGTCGCTCCCTATTCTTCCAGTCCCTCAGCCCATAGCAACCACCAATCTACTTTCTGTGTCTATAATTTTACCTATTCTGAATTTCATAGAAGTAGAATATGTGATGATTTATGTCAGGCTTCTTTCACTTAGCATAACATGGTTCATTCATGTAGCATGTACCAGTACTTCATTTAATGGCTGAGTAATAGTCCATTATATGTGTAAGCCACGTTTTGTTTGTTCAGTCATCCATTGATGGGCAATTGAGTTATTTCTTCCTTTTTGCTATTGTGAATAGTGCTGCTATGAATAGTTGTATATAGGTATTTCTTTGAGTACCTATTATCAGTTCTTTTGGTATATACCTAGGAGTAAAAGTGCCAGGTTCTGTGTTAATTCTGTATAACTTTTTGAGGAACCACCAAACTTTTCCACAGCAGCTGCCCCATTTTACAATTCCCACCAGGAATGTACAGGGGTTTTGATTTTTCTGTATCCTGGTCAACCTTTGTTAAATCACGTATCTTTTTTTTTTTTTTTTGAGACAGAGTCTCACTTTGTTGCCCAGGCTAGAGTGAGTGCCATGGCATCAGCTTAGCTCACAGCAACCTCAAACTCCTGGGCTTAAGCGATCCTACTGCCTCAGCCTCCCGAGTAGCTGGGACTACAGGCATGTGCCACCATGCCCGGCTAATTTTTTCTATATATATTTTTATCTGTCCAGACGATTTTTATTTCTGTTTTTAGTAGAGACGGGATCTCGCTCAGGCTAGTCTCGAACTCCTGATCTCCAGCGATCCACCCGCCTCAGCCTCCCAGAGGGCTAGGATTACAGGCGTGAGCCACTGTGCCCGGCCAATCATGTATCTTTTTGATTATCGCCATCCTAATGGGTATGAAGTGGAGTCTCATTGTGGTTTTGCTTTGCATTCTCCTGATGACTAATGATGTTGAACATCTTTTCATGTGCTTGTTGCAGTTACTGTCTCTTTATTTTGAGTTGTAAGAGTTCTTTATATATTCTGGATACTAGACCCTTAACAAAACCTGATTTACAAATATTTTCTCCCATTCTGTAGGTTGTCTTTTCACTTTTTTTTTTTTTTGAAACAGGGTCTCTCCCTGTTGCTTGGGCTAGAGTGCATTGGTGTCATCATAGCTCACTGCAGCCTCATACTCCTGGGCTCAAGTGATCCTCTTGCCTCAGCGCCCCCAAGTATCTGGGACTACAGGCCTACACCACCATGCCCTGCTAATTTTTTCTTTTTTTGGAGAGAAGGGGTCTCACTTTTGGCTCAGAGCTGGTCTCAAACTCCTGGCCTCAAGCAGTCCTCCCGCCTTGGCATCCCAAAGTGCTAGCATTATAGGAGTGAGCCACCATGCCTAGCATGTCTTTTCACTTTCTTGATGCTTGTTGTTTGATGCACAAAAGTTTTTAATTCTGATCGAGTTCAATTCATCTATATTTTCTTTTGTTGTTTGTGCTTTTGGTGTCATATCTAAGACATCACCAAATCTAAGGTCATGAAGGTTTATTATTTTGTATTTTTTTCTAAGGATTTTATAGTTTTAGCTCTTAAATTTAGTCTTTGATCATTGTGAGTAAATTTTTGTCTGGTATGAGGGTAGGGGTTCAACTTCCTTCTTTTGCATATTACTATCCAGTTGACCTGGCACCATTTTATCAAAGAGCCTCTTCTTTCCCCATTGAATAGTCTTGGCACTATTGTTGAAAATCAGTTGACCATAGAGGTATGTATGGGTTTATTTCTGGGCTCTCAGTTCTTTTCCATATATCTGTCCTTATGCCAGTACCACAGTGCTTTGATTATTGTAGCTTTGTGGTATATTTTGAAACTGAGAAGTATGAATCTCCCAACTTCATTCTTTTTCAAGATTGTTTTGGCTGTTTAGTGTCCCTTGCCATTCCATATGAATTTTAGATTTGGCTTTTCCATTTCTGTAAACAAGACCATTGTGATTTTGATAGGGATTATGTTGAATCTGTAAATTGCTTTGGAGAGTATTGCCATCTTAACAATATTAAGTTATAGAATTTTTGGTTGACAGGTTTTTTCTTTCAGCACTTTAAGCTCAGGCTGCCTCTGGCCCCCATGGTTTCTGATGAGAAATCATTTGTATCTGTTGTTAATCTTATTGAGGATCCCTTGTACATGACAAGTTGCTTCTTTGTTTCTCTCTTGGTTCTTTCAACATTTGTTTTTGTCTTTCAACACTTTGATCATAATTTGTCTCAGTGTGGACCTCTTTGTGTTTATCCTGCTTTGAGTTCATTGAGTTTCTTGGGTGTGTAGATTTATGTCAGTTATCTCATACTTCTCTGCTTTTATAGAAACAGTGGGAATCTTTATGGATGTTACTTTTGCTGTTAAAGTTCATGGCCTTATCAGATATCTAAATCTCTCACTCTTTTCTTCTTTGATCCAGAGAGCATTGGGCATATAGTTTTATAACCAAGAAAAAATTCCTCCCTAAGGACTATTAGGTCTGTAACATTTTAGAAAGTTTGGATTCTGGTTGATATGTTAATATTTTTGAGTTATATGTTCAGTATAAGAACCACATTTTAAGCTTGGCAAGGTGGCAAATACCTGTAGTCCCAGCTGCTTGGGAGGCTGAGGTGGCAGGTTCTCTTGAGCCCACGAATCCAAGGCCATAATTGTTCCTGTGAATAGCCATTGCACTGGCAAGCTGGGCAACAGAGCCAGACCCTGTCTCTTTAAAAAAAGCATTTTAACACCACAGATTATAAAGTGGTTTAAACTTCAGATTTACATTTTGTCACTAGGTTGGGGGGTTTGAGCTATAGGGTAAAAACATTTTAGTTTAGCTATTTTATTTATTTTATTTTATTTATTTATTTATTTTTTTTGAGACAGAGTCTCGCTCTGTTGCCCGGGCTAGAGTGCTGTGGCATCAAGCTCACAGCAACCTCAAACTCCTGGGTTCAAGCAATCCTTCTGCCTCAGCCTCCCAAGTACCTGGGACTACAAGCATGCACCACCATGCCCGGCTAATTTTTTTCTATATATATTTTACCTGTCCAGATCATTTTTATTTTTAGTAGAGACGAGGTCTCGCTCTTGCTCAGGCTGGTCTCGAACTCCTGACCTTGAGCGATCTTCCCACCTTGGCCTCCCAGAGTGCTAGGATTCCAGGTGTGAGCCACCGCGCCTGGCCTAGTTTAGCTATTTTAAATACCATAAGGTTAACATTTCTAAGGACACTCTTAAAAATGTTCTATTTAGGGAGCACTTATTCTGTTTTATAGAATGAAGTATTTCCCATTTAGAAAAATTTAAAAAGGAGAGAAATATTTTATTTCAATTAAGTGAAACAAATATTAAGGAAACGTCTTCTGTAAATCCAAAATTATTTTTAAATAAAAGTTAAAAAATTAAGAGAACATCTTTATCTGTTATATTAATATCAAAATAAAGAATTGAGAGGTCTGTTTTATATAATGCAAAATAGAAACTTAGAAGTTAAAAAATGAATCAGCCTTGGTTAATGTGGCATGAATGAACATTTATAACTTCTCACCCCCAACTGATGCTAGATATCAGAGAAAAAGAGCTAAAAATGTAACAACCTTTTCAGGGAAAGGCCACATCTCAAAATATAAACTCAAAACACTAAAAATCCCAATTCAGTGCAACTTAGAAGAAACTAAAAGGTGACACTGAGACCAGGCACACAGATCTTTAGCTTCTAAATATAATACAGGATATTGAGTCAACTTTGGAAGTAGGGGAAGATGAAAAAAGCTGAAGACCTTGGAGTGCCAATAAGCGCCCTATTTTCAGAGCAAGCCAGCTGTGATTTTGCCACTTTGGAACTCCTGTGGCTACTCATCTTCCTGGAAAGAGTGTGGACACTGGGTGTTTAAATTATTAATATGAGGGGAAAACAAGTGCTGATCTAATCAATTGTTGAAGAAGCCAGCACTATGATACTGAGTCAAGGTGAGAGGTAAAAAATTGGGAGCTCACAGATATGTTTTATTTGGTCTGCATTGTGCTGACGTATATAATATTAAAAAGAAATGAATTAGTTGCCACTGTTTACAAATACTGAAAGGCCTTAGATTTCTGGGTTTTCCTTTAAAAAGAAAAAACAAACAAAATCTGACAATGCATTCCCAATGGATGCTTTTGGTGGGTCAACCAATATCTAGTTAGCCACAGTTCCCATTGCTCCCAGTCATTTTCCCTGGTTGCAATTTATCATCATTCATGTGTTGCTCTTTCCTTTTTGCATTGTGAAGAGAGAGCTTTTTGGGAGAAATTGTTAGAATATTCTTATATTTTTAATGTGCAAAGAAAATGTCAGAAGAATGCTATCTGATGACATTTTTAAGAAAATCACTTTTTTTTTTTTTTTTTAAAGAGGCAAGGTCTTTCTCTGTCACCCAGGCTGGAGTGCAGTGGTGGAATCATAGCTCATTGCAGCCGTGAATTCTGGGCTCAAGAGATCCTCCTGCCTCAACCTCCCGAGTAGCTGGGACTAGCAGCAGGCATCACCATGCATGGCTAATTTTAAATTTTTTTTTGCAAAATGCTGGGCTGATAGGTATGAGCCACCTCAGCCAGTGATTATGGAATTTATTACGAGATAAGAGACTTGAAGGTGAGAGCTAAGAGAGCCAAAGTCCTAATCTTTGATGATTGTGAAAGAGCACTTGGAGCAGATGACAAAAGAAACCGTAATCAAACAAATAATAGGCAAAACTTCCCCAGAGCTGAAATAAGACATTTTCTGGTCTCAATTGCTGGACATAAATATTGAAAGAAGAGACATAACCCTGGTTAAATTTCTGAAATCAAAACAAAACAAAAGAATACTACAAGCTTCTAAATAGAAAGAGGAGGGATGAACAGGTTTCTTAAAAGGAAAAGAGAATCAGACTGGCATGTGACTTCCAGTGTGCAACAGTAAATGTTGTATGCATGGAGAAATGTTTTAAAATTTAGAGTTCCTAGGGAAATTGTGATTATATAAAATTGTCTCCATCCCTACTGTAACCATTCTTTTTTTTTTTTTTCTTTTGGGGAGGTGATGTGTTTTTTTGTTTTACTAAAAAAAAATTTGGTCATTCCATTCTACAGATTTACATTTAAACAAAATTAATTAAATCTGAGCAGAGAGATCAACTTAAACACGGGACAGTTGAGAATTCCCGAAAATCTTGCTCAGATCTCGGGAATAAAGACAATGTGTTAAAGTTTTGGTTTGAATGTATTGATTTTTGGTGGGAGTATTAACTCATGTATGTATAATCTCCAAGTGTTAGCATGAGTGACCATTAGGTAGATGAGACTTACTTTAACAGCAACCTAACCAACTAGGTGGGGTTTAGGAGCTATATTTTCCAATAAATGACTCAGTCTAATTCTGAAATGACTAAAGCAGTTCAAATCATTTTGTTCACATTAGAACTCCACTGGAGTCAGGGATGGAGGTCATCTCCTATTCCAAGAATGAAATCTTTAGGTAACGTCTCAAGTGCTGTCCGAGCTACCTAGTCATTATAACAATGTAGGGTCTGTAATTTCTGTAATTTATAGGTTTCTCTGGTTTCTAGAAGCATTCAGGGAATCACCATGTTACCAGAGTCCACACAGAACCAGTCACAGTGTCATTCCCATTCATTTTAACATAAGGCTTACTTTTACATTTCAGGTATTTTTATATTTTCACAATGTAGTAGGTTGTGGCATGTTAAGTGTCAGGTGGAAGTTCTACAACCAATCACAAAATACCTGTAATCTGTGTATTTCATTTCTGGAGTAAACTTGGCCACACAAATGTCTTGCATTTTATTGCCTCAGAAGTGAAACCAGCATATTGATGTCAAACCTGGACCAGTGCGATCTGCTGTGCCTGACTCTGGGCGCCCCTCTCTGGCTGCTCCTCTAACTTGCCTGGCCATGCAGGGTCGGGCATCAGGCAAGGCTGGCTGCTGACCAGGATAGGGCCCTGTGCCACAGTAGTGCCCCAGGCCGCTACACCTATTCTTTTTAAATTGGCAAAACATAAATGAATGAACAAGAGAACGGAAAAAAGTTTTTTTTATTACCCCTTTATTTCCTATCCAAGATAATGTGAAATGAAATTGAAATATTACCTGAATTGCTTACAGCCCTGTATTGCAGACTCCAGTATAGTACTTTGAGCTTTCCAGCAGAGCTGGACCTAAGCTAATATAGACCACTTGTACAGACAGGGAGGGTGGACATAGAAGTTAGTCTATAACCTGTTTTCAAGCTGTGTGGCTGTACCAAATGTCTCCTTGGGATATGAGAGGGAAGGGGAAATGTTCTAATCCCTTTTATTACCTCTTCAATGTGAGATCCAGTACCATATTTGAGGCATTCAAAAATTATTTTGAAACATTTTCAATAATATTATGAACACTGTTACACCTGCTTCCCAGGTTAAGAAATAAAACATTACCCAGTTGAATTTCTCCCCTTCCCAGAGAGAGAGAACCACTTTCTTGAATTTGGTGTTTATTATTCCCCATGTACTTCATTATACATATAATACATAAGTAAGTAATCTAAACAGTATGTAATATTGTTTTAAACTTGAAGTAAGTGGTGTCATGTAATGTATGTTCCTCTGCATTTTTTAACACAACCATATTAATATGTGAAATTTATTCATATGCACACATATTCCTAGTTTGTTCATTTACAATGCTATATAATGGTTCGTTATAGGAATATATAACAATTTATCCTCTTGTTGAGTAACACTTGTGTGTTCCTCATTGTTTGCTATAGAGTTTTAGTAAACGATGGTCCTGGGAAAATTTCTATAAATGTCTCATTGTACATGTTTGAGAATTTCTCTAAAGTATAAAGGAGTGGAATTGCTAGACTGTAGGATATATTTATTTTTATTTTCATTGGATTTTGCTACTTGCTCCTCAGGATGGTTGTAACCATTTACATTCCCTCCAACGGAGAGAAGTTTGTTTATGTCTGTATTTGGTATTGTCACATTTTAAATTTATGGTATTTCGCCCGGGTGTGGTGGCTCACACTTGTAATCCTAGCATTCTGGGAGGCCAAGGCGGGTGGATCATTTGAGCTCAGGAGTTCAAGACCAGCCTGAGCAAGAGCAAGACCCCGTCTATACTAAAAATAGAAGGAAATTTAGCTGGACAACTAAAAATACATAGAAAGAATTAGCCGGGCATGGTGGCGCATGCCTGTAATCCCAGCTACTTGGGAGGCTGAGGCAGGAGGATTGCGTGAGCCCAGGAGTTAGAGGTTGCTTTGAGCTAGGCTGACGCCACGGCTCACTAGCCTGGGCAACAGAGTGAGACTTTGTCTCAAAAATAAATAAATAAATAGAATAAATTTATGATATCTCATTGTGGGTTCTATTACATCCCCCAATTACTATTGAGTTTGAGCATCTTATGTTTTTTGGCCCTTAGTGGTTCTGTTTTTGAGTTTCTGCTCATATCTCTACACATTATTTTCTATTAGGTTAGTCATCTTTTTCTTATTTATTTGTAGGAGTCATTTATCCATTTTGGTTACTAATTCTTTGTCAGTTATATGGATCACAGATGTTTTCTCCCTGTATTTGCTATTAATATAAGGAAAAGAAATTTTAATTTTATTGTAGTTGAATTATCAATCTTTTCATCTATGGTTTGTACATTTTATGTGTTTTAGAAATCATTCTCCTTTATTTTGTTTTTTAACAGCTTTTTTGAGATATAATTTATATACCATAATGTTCACCTATTTGAAATTTGTAATTCAATGTTTTTTAGCATATTTGTGGAGTTGCACAACTGTAACCATAAACTGATTTTAAAATACATCATCTCCCAGAAAGAAACTTTGTATGCATTCATAGTCACTCCCCATTTCCCTCTGCCCCAGCCATCTACACAGCCACATAATCTACTTTCTGTCTATACATTTGGCTTTTCTGGACATTTCATATAAACAGGATCAAATAATATTTGGTCTTTTGTGACTGACTTTTTTCACTTAGCAGAAAGATTTTAGGTTCATCCATGTTATAGCATGTTATCAGTACCTTGTTCCTTTTTATGACTAATAATAACTTACAAGATTAAACATTAGTGTCAGTATTTCTAGGTAGAAATGTCCATATTAGGGATTCTGGGAAAATAACAGCAGTGGTAGAATAGTTTCCTAAATATCTATATGACTTTCCCCTAAAACCAGAACAAATAGGATAGGAAAACCAAAAACACATTGATAGCATGTATAAGAAAAGTAGTTGACTATATGCCAGTATCTTGGAGACAAACCGTGAACAGCTCCAAGACCTGTGTATTTTTATTATCTATTAATATATTAGGGGAAGCAGTGGAACATCCGAATTGAAAAATATCCAAAGGCAGTCAATCACTGGAAAGCTTGGAGGACTAGTTTAAGATAACCAGCTGAAATTTGGAAGGGTTTTGCACACACTGATAATGAGTGAGTGAAAGAGGTCTGTTGTAAAGTCTGAAGGGACTGGAGCCCCTTTGTGAAACTTTTAAAATTAACCAACCAAAGCTTCTAGGACGACATTCTTCTAGGACCAATTCTCACAATGAGAAAGAACTGAGAATACAACTGAGTACTGAGTATTCCCTGAAGAATATAGACAAAGGAAACAGAAGGTCCAGCTAAAAGTAGGGGAAATAAACAGAGCCAAAATACCTCAGAAAGCAAGAAACTATATTTTGAACACTATGTGAAAACAACAAAAATGAGTTTTAGAGTGTAGAGTTAGAATAGCTATTCTGAGCCAAGCCTCCTTCAAAAATCAGCTGTATGAAGTAATTGTCAAATCTCATACAAAGTTTTTAAAGAAAAATAAGACCCTTATAGAAAATGAAAGCACACAAGAAAGACATGCCCACAAAACAGTTGAAAAGCCATGAGATATTAAGACAAAAGACATTATGAGGGTAACACGGCATTTCAAAAAATCAAATTTGCATAAGAAAAATTTAAAAATTAGGTAGTAGAACTCAGTAAGATATTAGAAATAAAATTTATTTTGGAAATGACCCAAATTAGAAGGAACACAAGCATAAATAAATATAACAGATAATACCTTAAGAGGAAAAGAAGTTGAAAAGGAGAAAGACATTGAAAATGAAAAAGATAAGGCCAGGCATCGTTGGTACCTCATGCCTGTAGCTTCAGCACATTGGAGGCCGAGAAGGGAGGATTGCTTGAGTCCAGGAGTTCAAGACTAGCCTGAGGAACATGGCAAGACCCTGTGTCTACAAAAAAATAAAAAAATTAGCCAGGCATGGTGATATGTGCCTGTAGTCTCAGCTACTTGGGAAGCTGAGGTAGAAGGATTGTATGAGCCCAGGAGTTCGAGGCTGCAGTGAGCTATGATTGGCTCCTGCACTCCAGCTTGGGTGACAGAGTAAGACCCTGTCTCTAAAAAACAAACAAATGAAAAAAAAATATGAAAGACATGTAAAAAGAATTTGATAGAAATTGACATATTGGAAATAGGCAAAGAAGATCTAACATGTATAACAGAAGTCCCCAAAGAAGAAAACAATAGCCAGGGAACAGAACAGATACTAAAAATTACAATTTGAGACAATTTTAATGAATTAAAAACAGATTTGGAACTACATTTTCGAAGAGCATAGCACACACCTGAGAACACTGACACAAATAGAAACACTGAGACATAGTCTAGAAAAATTGTTGGACTTTAAAGGAAAAATAAACATCCTTTAGACATGCAGGCAGAAGTCACAAAGTCCCTTATAAATGAAGGAAAATCAGATTATTGCCATTCTTTTCAATAGCAATATTTTGAGAGATAAGACTATGGAATATATCTTCTTTCTGGTTGTTCAGAAAAAGAAAGAAAGATAAGTATAATAAAGACTATGGAATATTCCATATTTAAGATAAGAAAGTATGAGCCAATGATTTTATATATAACCAAACTGATTTTCAAGTATAAAGGTCACAAACTGTTATCAATATGCTAGAATGTGAAGAATATTGTTCTCATTAGCCCTTCCTTACTAATCTACTGGAAAACAAGCTTCAGAGAGTCAAAATGACTAGAGACCATTAATTTAAAGACAGTTGGTCTGTATTGCTCATATACTAAGACCAGATGAGGGGTTAAAAGGAGAAATTGTGGTCTGTAAAGGGGTAAGAAGGAGAATGAAGGGATCATATGCAAAACTATTTTCAGTAATCATATTGGTGGTGGTAGTATTGGTATTATTTCAAGCATCTGTGTGTAATGTGAAATAAAAAGCAAATAAGTAATTGTGTTACTCTAATTCTGTCACAAACTGTCATTGAAAACCATGATTCTTGGTATGGAAGAAAAAAGACAGAGATGACTGATGAGAGGTATATGTTTGTGTATGGAGTGGGAGGAAGTTGTTGGTAGCTGAGTTAGATAAATAAGCTAAAAACATTCAACTCAAAGAGATTTAAAAAAGATAAACCATCCTTTCACCAGGAAAAACAGAAACCGCAGAAGAGAAGAAATTAACAATACAAAAAAATTACAAAGCAAAACTGATAAAAGACAAATTTGACCAATAAAACAATGTAGCAGTTAATTGGAAAGTGCAGTTAGAACAAAGAACAAAAAGAAAATATTGGGAATAGGAAAAACTAACAAATTCTAAGAATATGTGAGTAGTTCATCCTATAAATTTGAAAATCAAAATTAGATGTTATTTTATGGTTGGGTTTTGTCAAACAAAGAACAGGAAATTTCTTTTCTTTTCCTTTTTTTTCTTTTTTTGACACAGAATCTCACTCTGTTGCTGGGGCTAGAAGTGCAGTGGGGTCATCATATAGCTCACTGCAACCTCAAACTCCTGGGCTCAAGTGATCCTTCTTCCTTAGCTTCCCAAGTAGCTGAGACTACAGGCGTGTGCTACCACGCCAGCTAAGTTTTCTATTTTTTGTAGAGACAAGGGTTCAGTATTGCTCAGGCTGATCTCCAACTCCTGAGACCTCAAGCGATCCTCCCCCACAGCCTCCCAAAGTGCTGGGAATACAGACGTGAGCCACCGTGCCCAGCTAGAACAGGAGATTTCTATGTTGTTTTAATTATTTCAGAGTATAGAAACGGAAATGATAGAAAGTACCTCATTTTATTTAATGAGAGGGGTAAATCTGGATACTAAAACCTAGCAGTACCAAAAAGTACAGTTTCACAAATGTGTCACATAATCTTCAATTTAACCCTCCAGATCCACTCAGCATTCCTGTTCTCTATCATAGGGGACCTTTCTGAACAACATGAATGGTTCCCTGTGTCCCCTGCCTTCTATTGATAATTGGATTTGTAAATGAGGATCCCTGGCAAGGAATTGGAGGAAGGAGGAGATAAAAATCTGGGTATTTTTTCCCTTCTCACACTTCCTGTATGTGGAAGCCTTGGGCTGACTGTGTCACTTTTCTTGAAAAGTCTTGGCCCTTCCTTTGGGGCTTATGGATGGTAAGAGTTTTTCTCTTGTTACTAGCTTGGGTAACTGCACTATCCCTTGTGATTTCCCTAAGCCTTACCCCATAGCTTTGTAAAAAGTCTCTTTGTAAATAAACCCTCCTTAAATTAACCTAATTTGAGTGGGCCATCTGCTTCCTGTACACCCTTTTTGATACAGCAGATGAAATTAGAGTTTTTGCATTTGTAGAAAATATTAAATTAAAAGATGTACTAGTTTTGACTAAGGAAAACAGTACAGAAAAAATATACTGTATAAAAATACAGTATATTGCAAAGTTAAGAAAAACAGCAAATTTAGAAATATTTAGACTGTATTAGAGACCATATACATTAAAAATGTATAATAGAGGTTTATATATATTATTTGATTATTTACTGTATATTAGATAGTATTGTATCTGTGTTAAATTTCCTGAATGTGATCATAGTATTGTGGTTTTATGTATATATATATAGAAGAATGCCCTTGTTCTTAGGAGATGCATGTCACAATATTTAGAGTGGACAGCAAAAGAAAAAAGTGTGTGTGTGTGTAAGGAATGATGTAAAGCCAATGTTAATAAGTGGTGACTCAATGTTAAGATACATGAATATTCACTGTTCTTGCAACTTTCTTGTAGCATTGAAAACTTCAAAATAAAAAGTTAGGGGAAAATACTGAAATCGAAAAATGAAATACTTATAGATAAACAGCTTTATTAAAAATTAAGAAATACATAAAATAAAATATATAAAACGCTAGTATTTGAACAGTCATTAACGAGAAATACAAAGAGCCCTTAAAAAAATGCTTGACATCAATAATAAAGGAATGCAAATTTAAATTAGCTATCAGTGTTCATCTATCAAAATAGCAAAGATTCAGAAAGTGATAATGCCCAATATTGATGGGGATGCAGCAAATTGAACAAACTTGACAAGCTGTTGGAAGTATAGCTTGGTGCCATCTTGTGTGCAGTCTGGCAGTATCTAAAAATGCTTTAAGTCTGTATGTTTTTTAATCAGTAATTTAATTTAAATGAACTAAATCTAATAAGGTAATAGGATAAGGAAGTAAGGCTATATACACAGAAGTATGTTCATTGCAACATTGTTAATAATAGCAAAAACCAAAAAACCACTTAAATGTCCATCAGTTGGGGGTTTGGTTTTATACACAGTAGACTACTGTTTATTATTTATTTATTTTTTTAAAGAGACAGGGTCATGCTCTGTTGCCTAGGTTGGACTGCAGTGTGGATTATAGCAGTCCTATAACTCCTGGGCTCAAGCAATCTGCCCACCTCAGCCTCCTTAGTAGCTGGTACTACAGGCACATGCCACCACACTTGGCTAATTTTTAAATTTTTTGTAGAGATGTTACCCAGGCTGGTCTTGAACTTCTGGCTTCAAGTGATCCTCCCACCTCAACCTCCCAAAGTGTTGGGATTACAATGTGTGAGCCACCATGCCTGGCCCTGTTTGACTGTTAAATACAGAAGTTAATATTTTGATATGGAATGATATTCCTGATCATTACATTAAAAATAAAAGCAGGTTAGAGAAAAATATATACAGTACTATCCTATTTAAAGTATCTACATATAATAAGCATGATTTTACGTATATTAATGTAGGTTTTGAAACCTGGTTGGAAGAGCTTCAAAAAAGGTAGGAAAATGATGGGAGAGTGGGGCTTTTATTTTTGTTTTTGGATTTTTTCCAAAGAAATAAAGATCATGTAATAGAGAATATAACTAAATTTAATTTTTAAAGTCTACACTAATTTTTCCTTTAAATAAGTAAAATTTTTTGTATGTTAGTATAGTTTACTGAGTTAACAAAAAATCTGTTAAGAAACTCATTTTACTCTTGTATATTCTGTTTTCAGAGCAGTGGAAAGAGCTCAGTGCTAGAAAGCCTAGTGGGGAGGGACCTGCTTCCCAGAGGTACTGGTATTGTCACCCGGAGACCTCTCATTCTGCAGCTGGTCCATGTTTCACCAGAGGATAAACGAAAAACAACAGGAGAAGAAAATGGTAAATTTCAGAATTGGGATAAGAATTATTTTAAAACTCTATGTATTTTTGCTGTGTTCTTAAAAAGATATTAATTGATTAGATAATTAGAAATTAGTAGCTGTAGCAAAATCAGAAGTCCTGTGAAGAGAAGTATGCATCTTTCTTAACGTGAAAAAAAGTAATTTTTTTGAAAGGCCATGAGTAAAGTTGTTGGGGATAGTCATTTTTGAGTAATTCCACTTAGTAAGCAGTTATTAATGCTGTTTAATGGAGGTATCCAGTGAAACACTCAGTAAATTGGAATCAGTTATTTTAAAGAAAGTTTTTAAGTGTCTTTTGGAGTGTTTTTTTCCCTAATATTTAAAACACTGATTTGCATTGATTTAGAACTTAAGTCATTTAGAATCTAGTTGAAATATTTTATTTTAAATCAAATTAAAATGACTTTGTGTTTTAGCTGAGCAATGTTATTTTACCTTCCTTTCTCTTGGTCTTCCCATGTAATTTTGATTCTTTTGCCCTTCAATCTAAGATGAATATTATTTATGGGAAGAGTTTTAATTTTAAACTTATTATTTTTTTTTCTAAGACAGAGTCTCACTTTATTGCCCAGAGTAGAGTGCAGTGGCATCATCACAGCTCACTGCAACCTCAAATGCCTGGGCTCAAGCAATCCTCCTGCCTCAGCCTCCCGAGTAGCTGGGACTACAGGCCCACACCACCACATCCAGCTAATTTTTCTATTTTTTGTAGAGGTGGGGTCTCACTATGTTGCTCAGGCTGATCTTGAACTCCTGGCCTTAAGCGATACTTCTGCCTCGTCCTCCCAAAGTGCTAGAATTACAGATGTGAGCCACTGTGCCTGGGCTTCAATTTCTAAATTATTAGTTTTTTTCTCCTTCTCTTGCTAGGGTTTATCTGTATAGTGCATTCCACCCCCAACTATGTTCACGATTAGTTTACAGCTAAACTCAGGCTATCTCTTTAATGGACTATATGAAGAGTAAATGTGTAGTATTAAAATGAGAAAATATGCATTGTCCTTTTTAGCAGTTCTTTTTTGGTTAAATTGAAAATATTTTAAGGAATGCTGTTTGTGACTATCAGCAGATTTTAAGTTATTTATTAAATGTGTATCCTATATTAATCATACTTAAATTAGTGAAGTTTGAAATGTTTGATGAGAGTAATATATTTCATCTTCCTGTTTAGTTCCATGTTTGGCTCAGACTTTCTGTCTTATTTATAAAAGTCTGTAAAATGTCTCTAATTATTAAATTACTTTTGCAGCAGAATACCATGTCTGTTTCTTATCTGCAGAGGTCTGTTTTCAGTGCAGTTTCATTCTACTTATATTCTGATTTAAGATGGGAGATAGTGTTGATGAAATTGAAGTTACTTTAATTTCTGCATCTGATTTCTTCTTTATTTACTATGGGAGCTGTTTGTGGTGATGACTTAATTTTTTTTTTTTTTAAAGGGGGGAAAACATATCATGAGCATCTACTGGTGACTCTGGAATGTTAATCACTGGAACAAGTTAATGAAGTTGGAGATATTAATAAGTAATATTTTTGGATAGACTGCCAGTGGATATGTGGAAACTTTTTAATTAGGTAGCTCTTGGTGTGTTATTCATCATTTTGCATTTCTGTAATATTTCTTTATTATTGAAATTCTGAACCTTGAATTTAATCATTTTGGATTGACCTATGATTCAGCTTCAAATATGTAGAATAACATTTTTTAAATTTCATCCTCACTAACTGATTTCATCAAACAGATTTACCATACACCTGAAACCAAGACTTTAAGAAACTGTATGGCATTAGGTCTCTTTATTTTAACTTTTCATTTTCTTTAGTCACTTTGAAAGGGCAGATGATAGCCTGTCTCTCAGAAACTATTTGTAGATGTGGGTAGTGTTTCCTTAGATAAAATTTTGCTTGTTAGAAAAGGGTATACATTTATAGCTATAGAAGTGTCAGCTCCTTGGTATCTCTTTGCTTGTATATCCACTATGTTTTGTTGATGTCTCTTTTTGGTGGTTGGTCAGGAAATCGGCTTATCTTTACCTATATATGTATTTTTTCCAAGCTTAGTGCTTATTTTTTATATATAAGTTAAAAAACTCACTTAAAATGACAGCTCAGCTACTCAGAACACAAAATAGATTTCATAAGTTTGAGTACTAAATTTTGGATGTATTATTTTTAGACAGTTTCTTAGCCTCTCATCAGAGCCTCTTTATCCTTGGGATAAAAAGTTTTAGCTTATCATAAATTATTGTAACCCAGAGGAAATTAGAAACATGAAGCAGATAAACATATATGAATAGTTACCTAGAAGAGTATGAACTGCCTGATAGCCTGACAATGAGAGAGGAGAAAGGGAGGAAAACATAACCAGATGGAAGAACTTTCAAAAAAGAAAAAAATCAGTCACTCTATTTTGTGTAGGGATTTATAGCCTATGAGAGCTTTGTTATGTAACAAAGTCCTAAGTTACAAATAATAGGTTAAGAGTAGTGCATTCTAAGATGACATAGAAAAGTGTAATCTGTTTTAGATATAGATGCATCAAAACTGGCTAAAATAAGATATTTTAGTGTTTAATATGTGTAATTTAATTATCAGGAAAATTTATTTAGCATGTAATTCTTCATTCCGCCAACTATGTGGGATAAGTGAGGTGTCAGTATGTAGATTTATGGTGTTCTCACCTTGTCACCTCCCATTTCTGCCAATGTAAAAAAAATATTCTGTTAAATTTGTATTAAAAACAAAACTAAGGCTGGGCACAGTGGCTTATACCTGTAATCCCAGCACTTTGGGAGGCTGAGGCAGGAGGATTGCTCGAGTGCAGGAGTACAAGACCAGCCTGGGAAATACAGTGAGACCCCCATCTCGACAAAAAAATTAGCCAGGCTTGGTAGCACACACCTGTAGTCCCAGCTACTCTGGGAAGCTAAGGCAGGAGGATTGCTTGAGCCCAGGAGTTTGAGGTTATAGTGAGCTATGACCATGCCACTGCACTCCAGCCTGGGCAATAGTAAGATCCTGTCCCCCTGCAAAAATAAATTACTTAAAAAAAAACTATGTTTTAGAGTGGGGAGGTGGTTTAGTTTGATTTTTGAGCTCCACTATTATCTTTCATATATTTGTAAGAAATAAGTCAAGCTTTTTCTCAGATTTTTTTTTTTAGACAAAGTCCAAAAATAGCATGCTCATTAAAGACAAAAATTGTACTGTATATCATACCAGTGTTAGTTGAAACCTGGAAATTTATAAGAATAGAGTTTATTTCGAGGAGAGAAAATTGTTGAGCTAAAGTAAGTTTTTTTGTTTTTCTTTTTTTAAATATATATGCTTCATAGAATAATGCTTAAAAATCTGGGTATAATTTGAATTTTTACCTCTACTTAGTTAAATTACTTGTAAAAGCATTAGTTGCTCCCAAAAGGCAGTAAAATTATAAGTAAGAATTAAAAGAAAATGGTAGGATCAATCTTTCTGCATAAAGGGCTGTGATACAAATAGTAGTCTCCCTTTGAATTGAGTCCATGAAGGTGTAGAGTTCACTTTCTGTGGTGTAGTGTTAAATTCCGTATATATTTCAAAGAAAATCTCCTTATAAAGCTCAGTCTTAGCTAATGGGACAAATACCTGCATATATTTATTAACTCTTCAGATTTAAAAGATGTATTTAGTATATTTTGTAGATCCTTTTTTTTTAATCAGGCAGTTTATCTTTTCCCATAGTAAGTTATCAGATATCTCAGGCAAATTTTTGAATAATGGATTAATTGTAAATCATTTGTGTCCGAATTAGAAACAGTGGTGATATAACTAATTGTAACAGGAAATTTGTTTTCTAAAAATAAATTATGGCACACAGTACACTTTGCTTCTATCACTTAAAATATATACATCCCTCTAATTCAAGCTGTAAATTCTGAATAATTGAATGCTATGTGCATTTGAAATGTGATCAGGTTTCTGCACATCTGATTTTTTAAAAAGGTTCAAAATTTTAGGGATAAGCACTAAACTTATTCTGTGCTGTTTCTCTTTAAATACAGACCCTGCTACATGGAAAAACTCAAGACACCTTTCTAAAGGTTTCCTTTATCCATTTGTTTTTGCCCCTTTTTCTTTTATGCCTGCATGTGTGCTTATGTACTCTTACAGGCTGTGTGCATTTTTTTTCCTTACGTTTTTATTTGCCTATCCATATTGATTTTAGGTTTTAGTGGTTCTTGTTATTTTTTTGGCATTGTATCAAAATGCAAGCTTTTTTGGTCATGAATGTAATTTTATTTTTATTTTTAAACACATGCTTGTGAAGCTAGGCCTCTTTTATATATTAAGGTAAATTAAAAACTCTCCTTTAGTATGTAGTACCTGCCTTTGTAAGAGTTCTGTTCACCTAGATTACTACAGTCCTCCAATGAGACTTCTTGGAAGAAGGTACTAAGCTTCAAGTAGGTGAGCATTTTACTTGGAAAAAGGATCCAGTTTTATTTACCTTTATTCCACCAAAGATTTGATCTGCCTTTTCCTCAATAAATATTTATCTGAATATCTTAGAGTCATTTTTATTTTGATTTCAGGTGGCCAATATGCATTATTTGATAAACTTTAATCATTAAATCATTGTACTTCTCTGAACTTAGCAAAAGCAACACAGCTGTGCTTGGGGGAGGTAAAGTTAGATTACCTTTGTACAATTAAACATTTCTAGTTTCTCTGGGATAAATAGAACAAAACTTGCTGTCCAAGTTTTAGACCATTTCACACGGTGCAGATAGTGAATACATTTTCCTTTTCGCAGCAAGTGCAAGAGGAACAGACCTATGATTGGAAACTAATGGAGAGTCGGGTAACTCCATACGATGCATACCAGGGTTTTTGGTTTTTTTTACTGTTTCTCCATTTTCTTTCTTTCCTACCTCCAGTTCTAAGGGAAAACACAGTCTTCACCCTGGGGGGAAAAAAAGTCACCTTTAAAATGTATGTAAATTTATAAAGCATCTAGCTACATAATACCGAAAGAGCTCTTTAAAGGAATAGCAAATTGTGACTTTATAGGTAATAAAAAAAACTGAAAAATTAGCTGTTTCATTCACTTATTGCAAATTTTTACCTTGAGTTATGTATGCAAATCTGTTACACAAGCTTTTTGCATTACTCAGAATTCTTAATTTTTCTTCTTAGCCATTAACTTAATTGAGTACTTCCGTTAGAAAAATTGCTTTTATGTGTATGATGTTTAAAAAGAAAGAATATACCTTTTACTATAATATAATTACATACAAAACATGAAGAGAAGTAAACAATTTATTTGTAAAATCTAGATTTCAAATGGTGGGAAGACCTGTGAGCAACTCTACCTGAAGTTAGTCATGTTTTTGACATACATAATACAATTTTTAAAATGTGAAAAATATAATTTAGCAGATCTTAAAACACTTGTTAACGTGTAGTTAATGGCAAAATAGAAACAAATAACAATTTATTATGTTGCCTTTTTCAGTTCCTAACTAAAGATAAAAAGTAATTTCCATAGTTTCCAATAAATGAGTTTTTCTTTTTCTAGGGGTGGATGCAGAAGAATGGGGTAAATTTCTTCACACCAAAAATAAGGTAATCACACACGAATATAATGAAGAGATAATATATTGAAAATAATATTTTGTATAAGTAGTTGGTAACTTGGTTTCTTATCATTGGCAATGTGTTATGTTATTTTGAAGCAGCTGTTCCTTATAAAATATTAATACATCTTATCTCAGTAACATTTCTAATCATAATAGTTTATTTGGAAAACACTTGAAGCTGAGCCCAATTCTCTCCAATTTGGTTATTCTTAATTGTTGTGGGTTCAGGCAGCTTTGCTTATAAAAACCATAAATTCTTAGCTCAGAAAAATATATGTATACATTATAATTTGTTTACTAATTCTCTGAAGCAAATCCATAGACATCCTGGAAATATATGGACACTCCCTCAACTTAATAACTTTTGATCTTATTTTGAATATTGTGCTTTTCATTTCAATAATTTTTAGCTTTACACAGATTTTGATGAAATTCGACAAGAAATTGAAAACGAAACAGAAAGAATTTCAGGAAATAATAAGGTAGGTATCTTTTTAGAGCTGGCATAAACATCAGTGAATGTGTCATTGAAGTGTTCTGTATGTAATGTGTGAAGGGCATCGTAAAATTCATAATCTTGGTCTTTGAAACAAATATTTTTACAAGTACATAGAAACTTTGCTTAAAACCTCTTTTGTTTCTTAGAGCTTTTATAATATATCAGATATTTACTATTTCATTTAGGTGTTTATTCTTGATCCTGTCATGTATATACAACTTTATTATATAATTATTCTAGTTAATATTGCTATAATAAGTTATCTTTTTCTGATGGATTGATTGTACTCTCAGGAAGTATTATATAACTGATGAGATACATGTATTTTGAAGAGTTCTTTTTTTTGTCTGAGTAAGGCTAGATTTATTTATGAAAGCAAAGAAAGAAAAATTAGGGGTTTTTTTAGTGAAAATGAAAAGTAATATGTTAGCAACTGATTACTTTCTTATTTTAAGATTGTGAGAATTTAAAATAAATTAAGTGTCTAAGATACTGTTAATGTTGACACCAGGCACTCTCCCTGCCTTGCCTAAATCTTTGTTTTTTCTCCTCTCTCTTTATTCCTATTACTTTTCTCTTTACATGTTTAAATATACATTTCTTTAAATTTACATTTCCCTTCCTTTTTGTTTTTACCTCCATTGTTACATTATCCAGAGGCACATTTAATCCCACAGATAGGTTCTAGCCCAGTAGTAAGTAAATTCAACAACTATTTATTGAGCCCTTGTATCTGCCAGGCACTGTGCTACGGAGGTTATTTCCTGACAAATAGGCATTTTTGGAGCCATGTTAAGTATTTATGCCTGTTCAGGATATTTGTGACTGTTTTGGTAACCGAGCTTTGTTCATTATTGAACTCTAGGCTGGTAACCTTTGAGTTACTGCTACTGCTGCCATACTTCCCTGAAATAACCCTGTTGTGTAGAAGGGGTAGAAAGGGTGGCCAGAAACTCGATTAGCTTGTCCTCAGTCCTATAATTATATTAGGGATAATACTGGCTTTTGTAATGTTATTAGTCATAAGTCCAGTCTGAATTGTCTATCCTGCAATCCTCACGTATTTACTGAACTCAGCAATTGATGGTAGTTTTACACAGTACCAGAATTTAAAGAGAATGTAAGACTGTGATGATTCAGAAATGAAAAGTTTAGTTACACTAACTGAATGTCATTAAAGATTGAGTTTATGTACCTATAAGATGTTTAATTTATGCTAAGCATATAATTTACTTACCTAGCAGCTTTTCATCCATGGCATCTGAAAGATAAAATGTCCCCCAACCCCAAATCTCTGAAAAATCTCTTCTTTCCTAAATCATGTCTGTAATGAAGTAAATGGTACTTCAGGCTGAGTGTTGTGGCTCATGCCTGTAATCCTAGCACTCTGGGAGGCTGAGGCAGTAGGATCGCTTAAGAGCAGGAGTTCAAGACCAGCCTGAGCAAGAGCGAGACCCCGTCTCTACTATAAAAAAAAAAAAAGTAGAAAGAAATTAGCCAGACAACTAAATACAGAAATAAAAAATTAGCCAGGCATGGTGGCAAGCGCCTGTAGTCCCGGCTACTTGGGAGGCTGAGGCAGGAGGAATGCTTGAGCCCAGGAGTATGAGGTTGCTGTGAGGTAGGCTGACGCCACAGCACTCTAGCCCAGGCAATAGAGTGAGACTCTGTCTCAAAAAAAAAAAAAAAAAGTAAATAGTACTTCAATCTTATGTATTAAGAATTTTTTTTGTCTGAACGCATAAATGATTTCATATGCCTAACATAAAGCCCTGAAGGCTTTAAAATATCTGAGATTGGAGTTGTAAAGGCATTTGGGCAAAACTTTGTATTGGACATGGTAGGAGAATGCCATAGCAATAAAGATCCTGAGAAATACACAATCTAGGTAGATAATGCCCAATATTGACATTTAATGGCTTTGTAACACTGGAATGTTTAAAATGGAAAAGTAGTTCAGAGTAATTGAATATAGCAAATGTAATTATATAGAGAACGTGGAGTAACAGATGTTTCAAAGAGGCTTCCTGGAAAATTAGAATTTTCAGTGGGTTAATGAGGGAAAATATAAGGACATAAATAGATGAGAGGACATATTAAGAGTTAAAGAAGGGCATGTACGAAGACAAGGTATGAACATCTCCTAAATGTCTGTCACATGTAGCTGGCTCAATCCTAAAACTTCTAGCGGGCTAATGGTGAAGAGTCTATGCAATAATCTTTGTCTACAGGAGACAAAATACATGTATCTCTCACTGTCCAAATTCTTACTATTTGGATTCAGGGATCTAAAAATTCATATAAATTTTCTGAGGAATCCCTTACTATACACACTCTTGCCACTTGATATTCAAAGATCAGGAACCAGATTGATTTGGACAGCTTGTTTTCTATGCCTCACTCTCTGAACTCAGGAACCTCATAAATTTGGATAATGAGGAATATATTATTTTGTTCAGCTACTAACGCTATTAAACATATTTAAGAAATGGTATACGCTTAGAATCAATAGAAAAGACTGAAATAATACAGGGGAAATAAATTATGGTATAGGATGGGTAGGATTATAACCTGTCATATGGCTGGGTGATGATGTGTTTCATCAGGTTTTGATTATTAAAAGTTTTAGGGATCATGGATTTAAAAGCATCCAATATGTATTTACTTGAATTGATACTTTAGCATTTCATATTTTATTGAAATTTTAATGTGATTTTAATATTTCAAAACTTATTTTTAGGGAGTAAGCCCTGAACCAATTCATCTTAAGATTTTTTCACCCAGTGTCGTCAATTTGACCCTTGTGGATTTGCCAGGAATGACCAAGGTAAGGAACAGTTGTTAACTGGATTGTGGACTGTGGATTCGGTCATGTTGTGTTCACTTGAACAAATGTGGTTCTTCCTTGACACTCCATATGAGAATAATCAGCTTCTTTGTGCAATCACAATCTATTAGCAGCATTTCATATTATTTAGCTCTTTTCCTTGAAACACTTTCTTTACTTAGCTGCCAGGATACTGCACTCTAGGTTTATCTCGTCTCACTGGCCACTCCTTTTCAGTCTCTTTGGCTGTTTCTTCTCATCTCCCCAGTGTCTAAACAGTAAGTGCCCCAGAGTTCAGTTTGTGGACCTCTTATCTTCTCTAGGCACACTGTCCCCCTTGATGATTTCATCAGATTTTATGGCTTTAAATACATTAGTGTCTGTATGCTGATGGCATTAAAATATCTCCAGTCTTGTATATCCAACTGTCTATTTGACATATACACTTAAATGTCTAACAGGCATTTCATCTTGATATGTCTAATACCAAATTCCTAACCTGTCCCTCAACTCGGTTTGATCCTTCTATAGTCTTCCCCCTTCTTAATAAGTGGCAACTACATTCTACCAATTGCTTAGCCAAAAACTCTGTAGTCACCCTTGACAGTTCCCACTTCCTGTCAGCAAATCCTCTTGTCTCTCCTTACCTTTATAGTATATCCAGAACTCTACCATGTGTTACAGTTTCAGTAGCTTTTATCCTGATCTACCCACTGCCATCTCACCTGGATTATTGCAATAATAATAAATAATAGGATAAATAACAGGCCTTCTTCATTATCTTGTCTTAGCAGCTAGAGTGATGCTATTAAAGAGAAGATTTAAATTGTTTCATTCCTTGGCTCAAAACCTCTCCCATTTCACTCAGAGTAAAAGCCTCTGTTCTTACAGAATTCTAAAGTATCTACTTGATAGATCCTTATTATCCTTCTAACTCCTGCTTTAGCCTCTTACTCTTATTGTTCACTCTGCCTGGAATGTTCTTCTTCCAGATATCTGTATATATCTCTCCTTTATTGCCCTTAATTTCTGCTCATTCTCTCAAATGTCAGTTGTCTCAGTGAGATCTTCCCTGATTACTCTATTTAAAAACAT
Source organism: Lemur catta (assembly GCF_020740605.2). Taxonomy (NCBI): domain Eukaryota; kingdom Metazoa; phylum Chordata; class Mammalia; order Primates; family Lemuridae; genus Lemur; species Lemur catta. The sequence goes on along the minus strand of NC_059133.1, from coordinate 68,093,692 downwards.
CATCTAATTAAAAATAATAATTTAAAATCACAACCCTCTCTCATCATTCCCTAGCCTGCTGTTATGCTTTATTTTACCATAGCCCTTACCACCACCTGAATACTATGTATGTATGTTATCTGCCTCTCATCACTAAAACGTAAGGTCTGTGATGGCAGGAATTTTGGTCTTTTTTAAATTCACAAGTGTTACATAATCTGTCATGACCTGAAATAAGGTTCAGAAGAGTGCCTGAAATATAGTAAACTGCCAGTAAACACTTGGTAATTGAATAAATGAGTCTGTATCTAGGCAATTAAGATTGTACAATCCTTAACATGGAATTGTGTTAAGTAAATTTTTATGCAAAAGTAAACTTTTGATATTTACGAATTATATTTTGAAATTTCACGTACTACCAAATTAATAAATACCACTATAGTATATTGTTAATATCTTTATTTTAACTATTTGTAAATGGAGAAATATCTATATTCTGTGGATTAAATGTGGGAGAAAAAAAAGCTGAGTTGATTTTTATTATTAGTTCCTTATTCATCTCTGTTTGGTTTAGGTGCCTGTAGGTGATCAACCTAAGGATATTGAGCTTCAAATCAGAGAGCTCATTCTTCGGTTCATCAGTAATCCAAATTCCATTATCCTCGCTGTCACTGCTGCTAATACAGACATGGCAACATCAGAGGCACTTAAAATTTCAAGAGAGGTAGATCCGGATGGTAAGGACAGATATTTTTATATTTAAATTGCTATACGGGCTAGGCAAAAATATTTCACATGACAGTATTTTTAATGGTTACCTAATGATTTAAAAATAATAAAATGGCTTTGCAAAAAGGGTTGCTTATTTTCCTCCTCTTCCCTCCCACTCCCCTCCCCTCCCCATCCCTCCTCTCCTCCCCATCCCTCCTCTCCTCTCCCTTCTTCTCCTCTTTTTGACAGAGTCCTGCTCTGTTGCTCGGGCTACAGTGCTATGGCATCAGCTTGGCTCACAGCAACCTCAAACTCCTGGGCTCAAGTGATCTTCCTGCCTCAGCCTCCAAGTAGCTAGGACTATAGGAGTGTGCCACCACACCTGTCTAACTTTTTCCATTTTCAGTAGAGATGGGGTCTTGCTCTTGCTCAGGCTGGTCTTGAACTCCTGAGCACAAGGGATCCTCCCGCCTCTGCCTCCCAGAGTGCTAGGATTACAGGCGTGAGCCACCATGCCTGGCCTGATTGAGGTTTCTGAATGGCTGACTTTTAAGAAAAAAATAACAGGCTGTGGCTGCTCACACCTATAATCCCAGCACTTTGGGAGGTTGAGGTGGGAGGATCATTTGAGAACAGGAGTTTGAGACCAACCTGGGCAACTTAGTGAGACCCCGTCTTTACAAAATAAAATTAAAAAAAAAAATAGCTGTGTGCAGTGGCTCAAGTCTGTATTCCTAGCTACTCAGAAGGCTGAGATAGGACTATTTCTTGATACCAGGAGTTTGAGGCCAGCCTGCACTACGTAGACTCTCCTTAAAGAAAAAAGAAAGGGACAGATAACTCTCACAGTAGATAATCACTGTAGATTATTAGTGTACAGTGGAGAATTATGGTATCTATATTCTGCAGAGATAGAAAATATTTAGACATGCTCAAGGCACAGGGATTCTTAGAAATAAAGGTAAAAATCCTTTTATAAAGCATTCACAACCCCAAGGATTAGTTTCTACTTTGAGTCACTGATAGCTAACTAATGATGTGTGCATCTCTTAGTATATATAAAATGCTAGCTTATAAGAGTGGTTACTATTGCTGCTAATAAACGTATGCTTTGCCCCATAAAGCAACTTTTTATAAGAAGCTGTTTTACTACATGAGTAACTAATATTCATTTCAGTTAGATTAAATATCTGAGGGTTTATTCAAATTTTTTTATTTGCAGTAAACTGTTAATGCAGTTTATATTTATTAGCTCTATTTTAAACTGACCCTTGAGCCATAAATATGGTCATACTTTTGATCTGATAATCTTAATCTAGTCATGCTTAGTAAGAAAATAATCCAACCCAGTATTATTTGTAGTATCAAAAATTAAACAACATAGCAGTAGGAATGATTAAGTAAATTAAAATAATAAAATGTGAAATAAAAGGGATTTTGTAGATTTGGAGCAATGTAGAAAAATGCTTATAGTTGAAAAATACCATAGGTAAAACTGTACACTATGCAGAGCAGCTGGAACTCTCATATGTTGCTGATGGAAATGGTATTAGCCACTTTGGGAAACAATTTGGCAGTTTCTTATAAAGTTAACTCAGCAATCCCACTGCTAGGTATTTACTCATGTTAAATGAGAATCTATGCTCATATAAAAAATTATATGCAAATATCTATAGCAGCTTTATTCACAATTTCCAAAAAACTTTAAACAACTCAAAAATTTCTCAGATGGGGAATGAATAACTAAACTATAGTATGTTCCATACAATAGGACACTACTCAGCAATAAAAAGAATGAACTATTGATAGTCATCAGCAACATGGATGACTTTCACATGCACTATGCTAAATGAAAGAAGCTGGACTGGAAAGGCTATGTACTGTATGATTCCATTTAAATAACATTCTAGAAAAGGCAAAACTAGGAATGGCAAACAGGGTTGATTGGTAAAGCATAGGAAGATTTGGGGGGACCATGTCTTGAGGTGGTACCAACATACCTTTTTGTATTTGTCAAATGTCCTAGGACTAATACACCAAAAAAGAGCAAATTTAAAACAAAAATTTTTGAAAAGCTTATTTATTAAATAGCCCTAAGAGCTAATAAAAAAATTACATGTGAAAAAAAATTTAAAAATTGCATGCAATTTTTAAAATTATTTTTTGAAAAGTACTTGTAAACGAAGGTTAAGAGAAACATTATCAGGCTGGGCGTAGTGGCTCACACCTGTAATCCTAGCAGTTTGGGAGCCCGAGGCAGAGAATCACTTGAGGCCAGAGTTCGAGACCATCTGGAGCAACACAGTTAGACCCCGTCTCCACACACACACACACAAAAAAGAAAAGCATTACTAAAATGATCACAGAGATAATGTTAGATAGGATTATTATAGATGAGGATTTTTCTTTATTAATACTTAATGGCTTTATTTAATGGGTTGTTTTTCTTTCTTTTTTTGCATTTATCAGGTCGCAGAACCCTGGCTGTAATCACTAAACTTGATCTCATGGATGCGGGTACTGATGCTATGGATGTATTGATGGGAAGAGTTATTCCAGTCAAACTTGGAATAATTGGAGTAGTAAACAGGTTAGCAATCAAGAATGGGATAAGAATTATGGCATTCTCATTTCAAAGCAAGTCTGAATTTCTCAAATGTCTGAAAGGTGATGTCCTACTTTTCCACCTTTTATAATAATCTTGGTATTGCTAAAGAATCCATTGCTCTAAAGGGAGAAAAGAGATTCACTGAAGCCTCCCAATAGACATTTTTAATGGAAAATGTTTCTAAAATTATTAATAGTAGTGTCACAAAATGGAAGACAATAGCCAGGCTTTAAGAATTCTTGCCTGTTATATTAAGCTATGTATGAGGAGGCACTGGATAAGGAAAAAAAAGTATTATCTAATTTCTACTCACTCAAGAATGAGTTTAAGGATGGTAGGATTTTAATAGATTGGTTTGTCTCTTAGCATTAGTGATTCTGTTTAATTGCCAGGATGTGACTTGGAGAAATTTTATTAAAGGTGTCCTAATTATAAATAGTTGGTATTAAAAGTTGGGGAAAGGAAACTATTATTGAATGTCTAATTATGTTTTAGACACTCTACTGTGAGCAATTTGCAAATGGTATCTCTTGGAATCTGAGGTAGGTGATGATGTCTGTATTACAGTCAGAATACTCCAGTTATTCATTTACCAAAGTCACATGACTAGTCAAAAGTAGAGCTGGATTCAGAGGAAGATCTCTCTTAATCTAAAGCCTTTATGTGATAGGAAACATTGAAATTATCACAAGATCTGGGTTCTAGTCCCAATTCTTCCATAAACTAGATGCAATGTGGGTTATAAATGACACCTAACATCTTTGGGTCTCAAGCTTTTTAAAATGAAAATGTTTTACTATGTGATACCTAAGATCCATTCCAGCTGTCTGCTTCTGTTGATACTCCCTTCCATCCTACTCCTACTCCTACTTTTCTTCCCCCAATCCAGCTCTCTCCCTTTTCAGGCAAGCAGGTAGTATAACACTGTTGTATTTCTAGGTGATTGCTCTTCAAGTTAACTTTATTTTTGGTAGAAATTAGTTGCCTGCCCATAGATAAAATATACGTTGATTAAGATACACTTATATATTTTTGCACCTGTGTATAGGTGTTACTTAAGAGTACTGCTTTTGTCTATAGTTAATGGTAGTAATGAGGCTTAAACTATTCAGGCATTACTTACTTATAAGTCACATAGTTCAAATCTTGGCTGTGCCACTTAATGTGTTACCTTGAATAAGTTAGTTTATCTCTCTGAGCATCAGTTCCTTGCTATAAAATGAGATAATAATGCCTATCACATAGAATTATTGAGAGAATCAAATAAAACAGTCCAAGTTAGGTATTAGGGAACAATGCCTAGTAATATCATCGTCATAAATTTTAGGCTATCATCACCACCATCCCTGTTATCATCCAAGGTAGGGAGAGGACAACAATTAACTGAATAGTTTTATTATTTTTCAACCTTAGGAGCCAGCTAGATATTAACAATAAGAAGAGTGTAGCTGATTCAATCCGTGATGAATATGCATTTCTTCAAAAGAAATATCCATCTCTGGCCAATAGAAATGGAACAAAGTATCTTGCTAGGACTCTAAACAGGTAAAATTTTTTTACCCTATAGAAATGAAATGGTTTTGTTTTGCCAATAGGTGTCTGAGATCTTTCATTTTCAGTTTCTTACCTTTTCATACTGTTCCTTACACTTACTGTTTCACTTTTGGTTTCTTGTACAGTATAGTATACAAGAACATAGCATAATGTTAATATGTTCTTGTAAAGTAGATGTCTCTATTTTTATTGGAGTGGTTGACATTAAATCATCATGTAGACTACAGGGAATGCTCAAGTGAATTTTAAAATGTTTTAATTATGAAATTTTTGACAGTCAATTTGAGGGTAGAACTAGATGGCAGATGACTTCATTTCCACTTGGGATTTCAGGAACTGAATTAAAATTTATTATTTTCACATAATCTATTCTTAATTTAGAATGTCTTCTATTCCTATTCATGGTAGAAATGATTTAAATTGTATACTTGAATTCTGAATACCCATTGATGGAATAGGGACTAGAATTCCTTTCTAGAAGATGTATAAATGACTGAAATGAAAGCCATCTTCTCTTATTTTTATCTTACTCTTTAAATTAAAGACGGATAGACTTGGATCTTAATAAGATTGATTTTTCACTATGCTGGATACTCATTGTAAAAGATAAGTCGGTGAAACCAAAATTATATAGGATTGTGGCTTATTTTCTTTGTGGTAGTTGCAATAATATAAAAATAATTTGCTTTTTTTTTTTTTTTCATTTTATATTCGGTTCTTTGGCATTTGTTACAATTGATGGGTTGAAAGCAAATTTGAAAAGCATTGACCAAAACTGGTTCCTTCATGTCATTTTTTTCAGACTAAGTATTTACCTCTAAGATTGCATTATTTTCTGCTCTTGTAATTTAGGAAAAACCAACCAAAGTGTTTCTTTCCTGTTCTCATGCAGTCATTCAATATGGCACAGAATGCTTCCGACACCAGATGTCAGATGGGGATTTTTTCTCCCATACACCAAGCAAGCAATTCTTCACTGGATTCTAACTAGATGTCCTCTAATTTAATTCAGTTCTAACACCATTTACCTGCAGATGGCGTCAGATCCCACAGGTTGAGGGCTCAGTCCCACAAAGACTGCCCCTCACTTCAGAGGCCAGTCACAGACACGGGCTGTAGCTTGTGCTTCTGAGCAACTGGCTGTAAATTGGGGTTTCCATGACCCCCTGCTCAGGTTCAATGAATTTGTTAGAGTGGCTCACAGAACTCAAGGAAACACTTTACTTATGTTTGACCATTTGTTATAAAGGATATTATGAAGGTTACAGATGAACAACCAGATGAAGAGATGCATAGAGCAAGGCATGTGGGAAAGGGCTTGAAGCTTTCATGCCCTCTCTGAGCATGCTGTCCACCAGGAACCTCCATGTGTTTTGCTGTTGGGAAGCTTCACAAACTCTGTCCTTTTGAGTTTTTATGGAAGCTTCATTACCTAGGCATTACTGATTTGGTCATTGGCCATTGGTGATCAGCTCAACCTTCAGCCTGTCTCTCATCCCCAGGGATTGGAGGGTAAGGGCTAAAAGCCCCAACCCTTTAATCATGCCTTAGTCATTCTGGTGACCAGGCCCTATCCTACAGTTATCCTGGGGACCCCAGCTACCAGTCATTCATTAACATACAAAAGACACTCATCACTCTGGAGATTCCAAGGAATTGAGGAGTTGAGTGCCAGGAAATGGAGACAAAGACCAAATACATATTTCACGGTATCATACCAGCCAAGACAAATTTGTTGACAGGTTTCCCCCATTATTTGCATGTTAAAAATTTGACTTGTTTGGGGCTTCAGAGTACACAATTTTACTTTAAAATCCTTCCTTTCTAACTTGTTAGGTTACTGATGCATCACATCAGAGATTGCTTACCAGAGTTGAAAACAAGAATAAATGTTCTAGCTGCTCAGTATCAGTCTCTTCTAAATAGCTACGGTGAACCTGTGGATGATAAAAGTGCTACTTTACTCCAGCTTATCACCAAATTTGCTACAGAATATTGTAACACTATTGAAGGAACTGCAAAATATATTGAAACTTCAGAGCTGTAAGTAAGAAATTAATTTTTCTGTAGATTTGGTTTCCTGGATTGCTAGGTCATTTTATCGTTTATTAAAGTAACTTTAGCTGAGATTATCTGGTTGTGATTTATTATCTATAAAACAGGAATATCATTTTGTAGAAATTATAGGATAATGTCTGGTATTATGTAAAGCACAGTAAAAATTTCAGATATTTTAAAAACTATTTTAATTGACAAGCATTTAAAAATATTTCTTAATTCTAAAAAATTTTATTTCTTTAATATACACAATATAATTGTTCATGAAACATAAGAAAATGCAGATGAGTAGAAATAAAACATAAGCCCAGAATTATACGTTGGTGCATGCCTGTATTCCCAGCTACTTAGGAAGCTGAGGCAGGAGGATCCCTTGAGCCTAGGAGTTTGAGGCCAGCCTAGGCTACATATTGAGACCCTATCTCAAACAAAAAAAAAAGGTTGTCATTGACCTAGATATTTTTCTCTGCATCTGTAAAATATATAAATGCCTTTTACCCATAATTCCTAAAGTTTGTCATTGACCTAAACATTATTCTGTGCATCTATAAAACATGAATGCCTGTATTATATACATCTTTAAAAATCAGATGCTATACTTGCTATTTTGGAATCATTTTTTAACATATCACAAATAACTTTCTATCTAATATCATACATTACATTGTCATTCTGAATATTAGCATAGTATTTCACTTTTTAGATACACTCTCATTGGTTAAACCAGTCCCCTACTATTGGGTAGTTTGTTTTCAATTATACACCTATATAAACGGTGTTATATGTTGCATCTATCTCTGGGCATTGTACCACCCTGATGATAAAAATTCCTAGAAATAGAATTACTAGATTAAAGAGTATAACATGCTGAAAGTCTTTCATTACATATTGCATACTATTTGCATTTTGTACTGTTTTACTACTAGCATAATATCTATTTCTCTATATCTTCATTTTTTTAAAAAAACTTTTTTTTTTAAATAATTATAGACTAACAGGAAGTTGCAAAGAAATGTACAGAGAGGTCTTGTGTACCCTCCAACCCACCTCCCCCAATGTTGACATCTTGTGTAACTATAGTACAATGAGAAAATGGATATTGGTGCAATCCATAGAGCTTATTCAGATTTCGCCAATTTTACATGAACTCATTTTGTGTGTGTGTGTATGTCATGTGTTCGTGTAGTTCAGTGTACCTTAGCGTGATCCAGGTGGTCTTTCGTACAAGTTAACTCCATAGAGAGAGTATTTAACAGATGAATTTCTGAATTGTTATTATATGTATGGCATATTGAGGGAAATAAAGATTACTCCAACGGGCCCTTAAGGAGTTTAGTGGGTAAAGTAGGTCAAGCTAATATGAGGCATGATTAGGTGGCAAAAGTATAATTGTTTTATTTGAACACTTCTTATTGTTAAATATAATACATATCCAGAAAAGTGCATATAACATATACGGACCATTTTATAAATAGTTAATAAATTAATTATCTGTGTCTACCTAATCAGGCTTTTAGGACACTGAGGAGAGACCATTTACATTTCTTTCAGGGATTGGGAGAACTTAACAGTTAGAGAAGGGAAAGGTTGGAGGCAGACCAATTACCGGTAATTTTAACTATATTTAAGTGCACAATTCAGTGGCATTAATTACATTCACAATTTGTACAACCATCTATATCCAAAATTTTTTAACCACCTCAACAGAAACTCTGTACCTATTAAGCAATTACTCCCCGTGCCTCTCTCCCCTAGCCCCAGTAACCTCTAATTTACTGTCTGTCTCTATGAATTTGCCTATTCTAGATATTTCTTGTAAGTGGAATCATACAATATTTGTCCTTTCTGCTTATTTCAGTTAGCATAATGTTGGACCAGTACCTTTTGTCTGAACTACCATAAAAAAGTTTTGGATAGTGGTGGGAAAAATAGAGAGGAAGGGATGATTTGGGGAGACATCATGAAGATATTTGTAGAATTCAACTGGACTTGAATAAAAAAAAGATAACACTAGGGTTTTTAGTTATTGAACAAGATAGAAAACACAAGGTGCTCAGTACGTAGGTGAAGAGATTTAGTTTGTCTAAAGCAGGTAGATGCCAGCCCACCAGTTAAGAATGATTTTTACATTGTAAATCAGTGTAAATCAATGTAAAATTTTACATTGTAAATGTAAAATTTTACATTGTAAATGTAAAAATGAAAAAAAATTCAAAGAGTATTTCATGACATGAAAATTATATAAAATATAAAATTCAGTATGTGTAAGTTTTATTGGAACACAGCTGTGCTTATTTGTTTACATATTGTCTATGGCTGCTTTTATTGAATAGTTACAACAGAGACTATATGGCCTGCAAAGCCTAAAATATTTATTATCTGGCTCTTTACAAAGTTTGCTGACCTCTACTTTAGATTGTTAATCAACAGAAATGAAGAAGGTACTGTTTTCCTGTCCTTGAGCTCATAGTCGAACAAAACTAGAGCAGAGCAAAGGTGTTTAGCAATTCTTAGTTAACTGATATTTTATGTCACCACAGTTACTATATATGTTAAGTATATACTTGTACCTTTCATGAAATGACTCCTAGTTGAGAACACATTGAAATGTGAATGGACTAAATATGTTTATCTGAGGTTTTCTCAGGAAATGAGATGAGCTTAAAGCTAATAGAAAGACTTCTAGCTTTTAGCTTCATTCCCTTCGAGTAATGCTAGAAATCATACACTTCTTTGCCTTTCAGATGTGGTGGTGCTAGAATTTGTTATATTTTCCATGAAACTTTTGGGCGAACCTTAGAATCTGTCGACCCACTTGGTGGCCTTAACACTATTGACATTTTGACTGCCATTAGAAATGCTACCGTGAGTATGCTTAACTTTTGGACTTCTTAAAAATGAGGTTAAAGCTTCCTTTTCTTACCCATATATCTTTTTAAATTAATTGTAAAGTTTGTTATTTTGCTCTCATACTTGAAATTAAGCACTATTTATAAAAATTACCAAAAATGTAATTTATTTTTTAACCTTTGGGAAGAACTGAAATTACATGTACCTGCAATAAGAGCCTTATCTAAGTTTTATTTTTTCAGGGTCCTCGTCCTGCTTTGTTTGTGCCTGAGGTTTCATTTGAGTTACTGGTCAAGCGGCAAATTAAACGTCTAGAAGAGCCCAGCCTCCGTTGTGTGGAACTGGTTCATGAGGAAATGCAAAGGATCATTCAGCACTGTAGCAACTACAGTACACAGGTAACTGAGAGAAATGTAACTACAGACTTCAGATTAACTAGTAAAAGAACATGAGGCAGTGGTTTCATAGGGTGGGAGGAAATGGATAAGAAGGGCTAAAAGTTAAAACCTCTAGTTCCCTTACTAAAAGTGATTGAGATAGTATTCTTAAATGAAACTTCCAAATCTAATTCAGAATTTCAGTGATCATTAAGTGAAATAAATTGACATTTTTCTTTCCTCCATCATTTATAGGAATTGTTACGGTTTCCTAAACTTCATGATGCCATAGTTGAAGTAGTGACTTGTCTTCTTCGTAAAAGGTTGCCTGTTACAAATGAAATGGTGAGCTACTATGTCACAAATCATCATTGTAATCACTATTAGTAAAAGTTTAAATTTTTGTCTGGCTGCTTTTTTATACAGCATTATATGATTACTTTAGAATTTAGGCATATGTTTCCCAGTGTATTGGGAGGACAAAAGTGAGTTTCAGTCTTTATTTCAAAGGAAAATTTTCAATAATTCTGGTATAAAGTGTATTTTTCTTCATATTTTAATCGTTGTTAGCCTGCAACCACAGGTTTTCATGAGATTGGAGTTATTGTTAAGGGTTGTGAATAGTTTTGCTATGTTATATAGTATACTGATCTTAATGAAAAATTAATTCTATCTTCAGCTTTGGTACACTGAGCCTTTACAGCATGCTTTTACTTTTTGAAGTACATCAGGGTAATCTGGCCACTTCTACAGCTTGCTTGTTTGATGACCTAAACTGTAATATAGTTGCTTGCTACTATTCCGTGAGTTGCTGCTATCCACAGTAATAAAAATGCTGAAATTGGCAGAAATATGGGATAAACATTTAAAATTGCCCTTATGCCTCTAATTGTTGGCTGGGTTTTTTGTTTTTTGTTTCTTTTGTTTTTCTTTCTGGTCACTAAAAGTGCATTTGGGTCCTTGGCTCAGGATGTGAGCCCCAGTGGAGGTTACTAAGAGTACAAAACCATCCTTGGAAATATAGAATGTAAGTGCTGCTGCTTGGTTGTTTCCTTAGCAAGGATAACCCTCAGATTCAGATGTCTAAGACTGAACTTAGCCTGATCTCAAACTCTACCTACTGATATCACCGAATCATTGGAACTTCATTTGAATAGACCCCTCTCACCTAGTTCTGAATCTGTAAGTGGTGTTCTGATACCTGAGATTTGTCAGGACAGTGCAGAGGACATAGTAAAGGATTTAAATTTATTCTCTCTATAAGCCTTAGAAATTCTGTAGGGGGATGGAGAAATTAATTTCAACTTTTCTTTTTGATGATCCCATTAGGATCTTGAACCACATATGATATTTTAACTAGTTGCTTCATAATTAACACTCATCAGTCACTAATTCAGGTTTTTAAAATATATCCTTTACCCAAGTAAAGTTAACATCTTTAACTTATGTCTGATTATGAACTGTTTTCTTATTGTTGATACTCAGCTAAAACTTTGACATGGAATATAGTGGATGATCTGAAGTTTTAATAGCAAAGTTGCATAAAGCCCTGGAACTTAGATTTTTATCAGGTAGATAACTGTTTTTTTTTTCTTAACAGTAAAATACTTCTAGCTACCTTAATGTCATTTTCCCCCCTTAGTAATGCAGTTTTAGATGCTGCAATGTAAATAATTTAAAGCTAGAGCAAATTATTTTTGGCATAAGATTTATCAGTTGGAGTCTAATTATTGAGTAATTATTTAGGCATGAGTTTCTTGTACTTTTTCAGTATTGTCCGTTTAGTAAGTTTTATGTATAAATTTCTGGAACTAAAATTAGGTTGACATTGTTTTGAAGATAGCCTAACTCTATTATTTTTCTAGGTCCATAACTTAGTGGCAATTGAATTGGCTTATATCAACACAAAACATCCAGACTTTGCTGATGCTTGTGGGCTAATGAACAATAACATAGAGGTAAATACAACTGAAACTGTCCTTTTTCACAGGTAGAAAATCTGTTGTAATTCAGTCATATCAAACTTATTAAGCATAGGATAACTATAGGAAATGTGGTAAGGGCATTACAGTTTTTCTTAAATTCTCACAACCACCTGGAGGCATTATTCTTACTTTCAGCTTATAAAACTGAAATTCAGAAAGAATCTGGGAATTTACTGATTAGTGTTGAAGGACTGCCTGGTTCTATTTCAGTAACTTATAGTTTATTCAGGTTAAGTATAAAACAAAGTGACTGTTAAAAATTGTTTTCATTTGGCTCTGGAAGTTGTGAAGGAAACATCCAAGAATTACCCATCTTTCCATATATTTGGAAAAGCAGAGTGCTCTTTTCACCACTACTGGGGTGGCTGCATTTTACGGATTTTTTTCATTTGACATTAATGTAACAAATTACGTAAGATCTCAGATGGAGCCAGGGCTGATGGATAGAGCAATTTATTCAGATACTGGTTTTTTCTCTGACACTTTTATCCAAGAACAGTAAGTTTTCTGTTATTCCTGAATCCAGTAAGACCTCAGAGTCTCCTTCTATACCAAATTTCCATTTCTGCATATGGGTGGAGAGAAAATTGTAAACATGGAATTTGGGAACTGAAAGGGACCCTGGATTATTGACTTCAACTCTGGTTAAAACAGATGAGGTCCACACATGATAACAGCTATTCCTTTGGTGCATATTTTGCAGGGCACTGTTTTTTTGTTACATAGCTGGGGTGATTCTTATTATTATAAAAAATTCCAAAATGTATACATGAATAAGGCACTTTGAAGCACTCAAAGTGTACTAGGTAACAGTTATGTTAAAAATTACCATGTAGACACTTCCTTAGTTTAAGGATTTGGTTCTTTTAACATTGAAATCAACTTCATGGAAAACTTGTATCTAGAGCAGTTTTGTTATCCTGACAAGGTCATACGTGATATGGTTTCAGAACAGTGTTTTTCTACAGTGAATATGTCTCTGGTTTTAATGACTGTGCCAAAGAACTTTATGTGGGTATTCTCATTTAATCTTTACCATAAACCTGTGAGAATAGATAACGTTAACAGTTTGGAAAACTGAGGCCTAGGAGTTGGTAACCTATCCACTTAAAGCCGGTAAGTCAGGTCTGCTAAGGTCCTAACTGGTTGGTAACAGCCTAGGGTGAGTATTACTGTTCTGTAGATTCCCTGCCTTTTGCTTTGTATCACTCTTCAAAATGTACATTTATACATGCTAACTCTATTCTGAAGATTAATATCCATATATTTTTATCATCTATATTTTTTAGCACTGGCTAATCTCTCACGAAAAAATGAAAATGGGTCAAATTTCTGAAAAAAATCCTTCCACATAAAACATCATTGTGAAGCTGCTTTAACATAAACCTTTTTGCAAGCTTGAGAGTACTCATGAAATACTTTCTACTTAGGAACAATTCTGACTATATTTAAACTAAATGCTTTTCCACTGTATTTGATGCTGCCTATGAGAGATCCATCATTAACATCCACATCTTTCTACATCTTCATAATCTTGAACCTACCATAGCACTTAGATAGAGCAGGTGCATGTTGATTTGAAGTTTCTTTAGCTTTCTACTATAGTTACTCTGATAACATTAGCAAATTAGAACAGTGGGCAGTTGATCAGTCTCTTTAATCAGCCAGGTTACAGAAAGTTCTATCGGTTGTCAACACTGTTTATTTCTTGGCAGTAGTTGGGATAAAGAAAATGGAACAGTTTTTAAGGATAACCTCAGCCACAGGTATTTCTTCAAGTTATGGTTTTGTGTGTAGGAGTTGTGTGAATTTAACACAAAACTGTGCATGTTAGAGTGATTTTTAAAGACTTTGCTAAGTTTTCTGTGATCTGTGTGCTTCAAATTCTACATGGTATATTGAAGGCTTATGTTCCACATTTATGTGGAAATCAATGTTTCTTACCTTAGTGGGATAGGGAGAGAAGATGTCAGTCTGTTGCCCTTATTTCAGAACCCCTGGTATAGGAAGCCACTGTTACTGACACTGTTTTGTATTCCTCAGGTGTGTTGGGGCAGGAAAAAAAGATTGAGAAGCATTGGATTAAATGATTTCTCATTTATTTTAAAATAATGATCATTATGGCATGCGTACCCACAGTGAGAAGATATATCTGTACGTTATTCTGCATTTTTTGTAGGCATATATCTCAGTGCTCTCATAATCACTTCTGTTTTGCTTGCTGGTGTTTTATAGGAACAAAGGAGAAACAGGCTAGCAAGAGAATTACCTTCAGCTGTATCACGAGACAAGGTAAAACAAACAATGTTTTTAAAGCATATTTGTAAGCACCCAAAGGTGGATTGGTGAACCTCAGAATATTATTTATTCAGTTCTAGGAGTAATTTTTTCTTCTTCTCTCTTTAACACTCCATTGGAACTATTTAATTGTTTGAGTAAAGGTATGCAAGTTTAAAATAGTAATTTAAAGATAACAGTATTTTGAATTCACTGGAATAAATGCTTAAAGATGGCTTTTAAACATTAAGCCACCCTTTTTAAAAAAAAAAACTCAGGCCAGGCGCGGTGGCTCACGCCTGTAATCCTAGCACTCTGGGAGGGCGAGGCGGGTGGATCGCTCGAGGTCAGGAATTTGAGACCAGCCTGAGCAAGAGCGAGACCCCGTCTCTACTAAAAATAGAAAGAAATGATCTGGCCAACTAAAAATATATATAGAAAAAATTAGCCGGGCATGGTGGCACATGCCTGTAGTACCAGCTACTCGGGAGGCTGAGGCAGTAGGATCGCTGAAGCCCAGGAGTTTGAGGTTGCTGTGAGCTAGGCTGACGCCACGGCACTCACTCTAGCCCGGGCAACACACCAAGACTCTGTCTCAAAAAAAAAAAAAAAAAAAAAAACACCACAAAAAACTCAGTGACTTTGTCATCTTTGTAAAATTAGTTGAAATGACTAATGGCTTTATTATAATGAGAGGATTTTTTGGTGAAGGAAGACCACAGTATGCATATAACAGGTTTTAATTACCAATAATACCTATAATAGTTACATTTATTAAAATCTGTGTATAAAAATTTGTTACCTTAAATTCTTTGCCAGAAAAGAATCTTATCAAATACCAATAATAAAAACAAAGCTTTTGGATTTTTCTTAACATATTCATCTGAAGAACACTTCACAGTGGTGACAATGGTGCAGGAAATAGGCAGAGTAAACAATTTTATCTCCCATGATTACTTTTGTTTTTCACGTTATTTTAGTATTTTGTTACAGAGGTGAAAAATTCACATTTATAGAATGTTTCTGAATGCATTTTTGGCATCCTTGATTTTTTTTTTTCCCTGCATTTTTTGCCTTTAGTCTTCTAAAGTTCCAAGTGCTTTGGCACCTGCCTCCCAGGAGCCCTCCCCTGCTGCTTCTGCTGAGGCTGATGGCAAGGTCTGTTCTGATTCGTAATCTAAACTTGCATGCCTAGTTGTTTGGTGCAACATAATCTTCTGGAAACAATACACTAGATAGAAGAATATTAATATGAGATATTTGTGCTAAGGTCAGATCATTTTAGTGTAATATAAATTGTAAAATTATTTAACAAGGTATACTTTATAAAATATTGACCTGCTTTTGCTTACAATATAAAAAGTGCACACAGAAAAAGTAGTAATTTAAAGAGAAAATTATCCTGCACTTTTTGAATTTCAAGCCATTGGTATTTAAATTTTGCTTGTTAAATTGCATGTTTTAACATATCTTTTAACAGTTAATTCAGGACAGCAGAAGAGAAACTAAAAATGTGAGTCTCTTGCTTCAAAATGAAAATGTTAGTACCTTTGGTTCTCACTAAAACACTGTCTTTAAAACCATTGAAGAACCTGTTTGTACAGTGGCATCTATCTCTTGTTGTCTGTGTTATGTTCTTAATGTTCCTTTTATCTAACCCATGTAAGATGGCATTAATTCTAGTTTTAACTAATAACAATAATAGGCTTTAATAACTAATAACAGTAGAAAATAGGCTTTCCCACTGTTTCCCTGTTCAAGAATAGTTTTGCATTTAGTATTTTGGTAGGGAATTAAGATTTCAGAGATGAAAATGTTACTTTTGAACATTCCCCCTTTATAGATTTTGAGATCTGTTGAGTACTAATGGATAATCCTCTAATGTTTCTTTCTTATGCTTCCAATGTTTGTACTTGTCACCCTAAATGTATAGCTTCACATGTGCTTCAAAAGCTTAAGCAAATGCAAAACAAACAGGAGGACTGAGAGTTTGGAGGCTGTTGTCAATTCTTGATAAACCTTTTAGGGGAAAATTAAATAATGTGCAAATTACTCAGACCTATTCCCATTTATCTCCTTTCCTTATTGTCCATATTTAAGGTTGTCAACCTCAAAGCCTTATATCTTATCTTCTCTCAGCCCACTGTGCTCAGATATTAAAAGAATCATCTATCACTGCACAAGTTTTATTTCATTCATGGCATCACACTGGATACACTAACTTTTCTTAAGATTTCATTTGCTATGTCACTCATATATGGTTAACAAGCATTTAAAAATGTAACTACTCGTTTGTAAATTAATTTATAATATAAATGTACTGCCTGTATTTAGATGTAACTCACCTTAACTAACATACTAGAGACAGTTTTTGGCCAGTATTCTGATTCACAATGATACCCCGAAACTGCCATTTTTCTAACAACTGCTATAAACACTTTTCTGTTAAATTTATATAATCTGTATTTAGGTTGTGATCTTAAAGAACGTCTAAAAAAAACTCCTAAATATTGATGAACTGGTTTTTCCATTATTGTAACAGTCATTTTTTTTTTTTTAGTAAGTCAAGACTCTTTCATATATCCTAGAAAATAAGGTGCAGAGGCACTTGTGATTAATGGTAGCCCTAGATTTCTTTCAGCAGATGCTTTCTCAGGAGAATTTGTGTTTATGCCACATTCCACATTTGAGGCAGCCTATAGTGACTGTCATAGTCTTATTCCAGTTTTTTTTTTTTTTCAAGAGTTTCTTCTTTGACCTCATGGGATTTTTTTTGTTGACTATTAGTAATGTAAACCTACTTGAAAGATACCAGCTTTTACATTTGGAGATATAAGTTCATAGAACTTTGGGAGAAATGATAGTTCAACAGTGTTTAAGATTCCTTTGAAGAAAATTAAATTGAATGGCAGTTCTTTTTCCTTGTACGTGCTTTTAATGAGTATTGCTTTTAAGGGTAGCTTATACTTTTTTCTACAATCTAGTATTTGTGGGGCGAGAGAAGAGGAAAAATTTTGAAGTTAGCAAATGGTAAAGAAAAAAGGAATTCAGTAGGACCTAAATTGACTGAGACCTTGCAAACAATTTATAACAGAACCTCTTATTTAGACAGCTTAGAGTTCCCGATATGCCACCCACTGTCTGTTTCTGACCCTATTATCTGTCTGAATAAATTAAATTCCAGATGGATACTGGATGTGTGTACTTGACTACTGTCAAAGAAAATGAGCTTTGTTTAGTTAATGTCAGATGTAACATGGTTGGTATATATAGGTTTTGGAACCTGTTTTTTTCAGGTTGCGTCTGGAGGTGGTGGAGTTGGAGATGCTGTTCAAGAACCAACAACAGGTAACTGGAGAGGAATGCTGAAAACTTCAAAAGCTGAAGAGTTATTAGCTGAAGAAAAATCAAAACCAATTCCAATTATGCCAGCCAGTCCACAAAAAGGCCATGCTGTGAATCTGCTAGATGTGGTAAGCCATGAGAATTTAGTTTAGGTCTAATTAGATGACCAAATTAGTAGGAAAACACTTGCAAAGACAAAAGGAACCAAAAGTCTCAAAAACTTAATTAACTTTTGAATGTTAAGTGTTGACATTTCAAAATGGCACCAAAGTAATATTTTTCCTCCTCATTCCACTTAGCCGGTTCCTGTTGCACGAAAATTATCTGCCAGGGAACAGCGAGATTGTGAAGTTATTGAACGACTCATCAAATCATATTTTCTCATTGTCAGAAAGAATATTCAAGACAGGTTAGTATTATTTAATATAAATCACAGACTATAATACTACTGGATGATTCCATGATCTCTTTTGAAAATACACGTCTTTTAAAAATTTTAGGTTTTTATTCAGTAGAAATGGATTCTCTGTTAGCCTTTGGGTATCTGTCACAGCAAGTCTTGGTTTGTTAACATACAATGACTAGGATAGTGATATGCCCTAGACTCAACTTTCCTGAATTATTCCTGCTTTTTCCAGTATCGTACATTTTAAAATCCAATGATCCATAGTGTACTTTTCAAATTACAAACTATGAACCATCTGCATCAGAATCACCTATGGTGCCTTGCCCACCCCGGACTTAAATAAAATCAAAATCTCTGGGGATAGAATCCAGGAAAGTTATTTCCAAAGTGATGCTTATACACTGATGTGTTATACATTTAAGGATTTTTTTTCTAAATTTTAACTTAGTAGTTTCGTTAATTATTTTGGCGGATAATACCTTTTTAAGTATTTGATTTGGTTCTCTCGCTAGGCAATAGATGTTTTTTTTTTTGTGTGTGTCCACTGTCTCGTGGTTGCCTGTGATGTCATTTCATGCAGTAATAGGAAGAATAAAAATTTAGTTGTATAAAGTGATCTAATTCTATTAGAAAATATTCTGTATCTAATTTGTGGTACTCTGTTAGCAGGTAAAAGAAATTTTACTGCACAAAAGGATAAAAAGATAGTCTAATTTACTCCATAATGAAATCAGCAGTTTTATCTGTAGAATCTTTTAACCTTGTACCTTGTGATAGAAATAATAATTCTTTGTGTTTTACACTGTGACCTGAAGAAAAAATTCTAGGCCCTAGCTTTTGTCTCCTTCACTGCCCTTGTCTGTTACAAAAGTGTTTTCTTTTTTAAGATACAAATTCATATACCACAAAGCCCACCCCTTTTAAAATAGTGTATGTTTATCACAATGTTGTGTAACTGTTATCTAAGTCTGTAACATTTGTATTACCCCATAAAGAATCCCTGTACCATCAGCAGTGACCTCCCTTTTTGCCCTTCCTCTCATCTCTGGCAGCCACCAACCTACGGTCTCTATGGGTTTGCCTATTCTGGACATTTCATATAAGTGGGATTATACTAATATGTGGCCTTTTGTGTCTGGCTTCCTTTATTTACAATGTTTTTAAGGTTCACCCATATTGTAGCATGAAATCAGTACAGTCATGTGTTCTAGAAAACAATGATCCAGTCAACAATGGACCACATATGTGACAGTGGTCCCATATGATAATACCATACATTTTCTATATTCACATACACAAATACTTAGAATTGTGTTACAGTTTCCTACAGTATTCAGTACAGTAACATGCTGTACAGGTTTGCAGCCTAGGAGCAATAGGCCTAGGTATGTAGTAGGCTAGACCATTTAGGTTTATATAAGTATTTTATGATCATACAAAGACAAAATGGCCTAACACATTTCTCAGAATATGACATGTGACTATAGAGATATAATATTCTGTTTATCCATTCACTAGTTGGTAGATGTTTGGGTTTTCCCCACTTTTTAGCTATAATGAATAATGCTCATTGCAGAGTTTTTGACGATACAGGATAATGATGAGATAAAGAAGGTAAAATATCAACTGTGGCTTCTAATGTTTGATTATAATTAAGCAAAAGCCTGAAGGGTGGTTATCCCGTTAAGGAAATATCCAAATTAGAGAAGTAGAATTTTTGCCAAAATTTCATAATTTGGTTTTGTTTTGCAGTGTGCCAAAGGCAGTAATGCATTTTTTGGTTAATCATGTGAAAGATACTCTTCAGAGTGAGTTAGTAGGACAGCTGTATAAATCATCCTTATTGGATGATCTTCTGACTGAATCTGAGGACATGGCACAGCGTAGGAAAGAAGCAGCTGATATGCTAAAGGTAAAATATTGTGAATTTTTATACTTACCCAACATTTTAAAATACATTCTGATCCTTGGATACTTACAGTCTTTATATTATAGCTAAGTTTTTTTCCTGTTGGTACTTGATTAGTTTCAAATTCAGAGATGTTAGCTACTACAAATCTATTACATGTAAATGGGAGAAATTACCCCATATCAGCCAGATTAATATAATTTAATAAGCACTAAGATTTTTTATTTCTTTCAATACAGGCATTACAAGGAGCCGGTCAAATTATTGCTGAAATCCGAGAGACTCATCTTTGGTGATGAGAACTATGTGACACTGAGACTTTTGTTGACTCGAAACTTGCTAGTTACTGCCTACTTGAGTAGAATTTTATTTATGACTCCTGTGTATTGCAATGGTATGAATCTGCTCATGTGAAGACTGGCTATAAACTGAAAAGTGTACTCTGTATTGCCGAACAGATCACATTTAATCCAAATAATAAATGGCCATTTCTAAAGTTTCCCAGTATATATAAAATATATCAAGTCTGTCTTGTGACAGTTTCTAAAAAGAACTGTTAATGTTCTAGTTGTACAAAGCAGTTTGCCTGTGTAAGATGCCCTGTGTAATCGTTATTAGTTGTAAACTGCTGCCATAGTCCTTCAAGGAGAAAGCACCAAGACATTTCATATGCCTATAATGCATGTACTATGTAGACTGACCTGCCTGTAAAAGACGGGGGTTGGCAAGTTCTTCACATACAGTCACTGTATTCCACCTGTCCTTCAATTTAGTTTTTTTCTGAGCGTCTCTGCAGCCCGTGGTGTGTTATTAAGAAAGCTGAAATGCGCAAGAGGATCTGAAACACTGACACAGATGCAGCGTGCATGCTGTGTAGTTACACAGCTCTTCCGCTTCTGGGTCCACGTTGCCCTAGTGCATTAAAATTTAAAATAAACCTGAAAGCATGAATTAGAATTTCCTGTGTTAAAAACAACTAGACTCGATTATCTAGTAAGACTTGGTAATGATGGCCAGTTCCTTTTAGTTTTAGAGGATCCAATGGTGACCTAAAGTCCCCTTAGTTTGCAAATATAGTAGTTACTTAAGACACCTCTCTGAAACGGGGCACTTAGACCAGGCTCCAAGATTGTAGGGTATTAGTTGGCAACCAACCTACATACCAACAAAATACATGAAAATACTGGTGGAGCTTTGTTACTTAAAAACATTTGAGTACACACACTCCTAAAGGCTTAAACTGCATTCAGGGGGTGGAGGTGACATTTAAAACGTATACATATTTTACCAAAATTCCCTAGGTGATTCTTGGTATGAACTACTACATTATAAATCTTAAGATATGAATAGAAATCCCAGGCTCTAACAGATGATACATTAAGTACGTGTTACACATATTAAAATATCTTTTCAGGTTATGAGCAAATATTTATGAAGGACTATTGGCAGGGAAATACGAGTACGTTAACTTTCGCTTACAGCACATTTACTAAGAAACAACAGGCTCAGCAACTGATCTCAAACATAAAAATCTCCAAATTAGTCTGATATGTGGTACTACTTTGAATCTGTTAATAATACCATTTTGACAGAATACATGCTACCACAATGTTTGTTAGCACACTTGAAAATTATTCTGTCATTGTACATCAGTTTTGAAATTATAACCGTCCGTGATATACTTTTTCCAGATAGTATATTAGATGATGACTACTCTTCTAGCCTTTTGAATTTGTAAGGAAGAAAAAACTTCTAAGCTGCACCTTTCTCCACATCAAACATTTCAAATTGAAAACGTTAGTTTTCAATACATGCTATGATAATGCACTTGCTAGTACTACACACTTGGTACAAAGAAAAACACAGGCAAGAATCTTAAAATGGAAAGAAAAAAGCACTTCCTTTGTTGGCCCTTAAACTTAGTGAAGTTCTGAAATGTAGAGATGATCTCTGACATTTATAATAGACACCTTGCATGTTCTTGCTGTATAAATAAAATTGCTGGTATGAAATGACATTAAAGTTTGTCAATAACTGAATTATTCCTAACTTTTCTCCAAGAGAAAGGTTTAAATAAACTATAGCTTTTTAACACCTAAATCTACTTTGGAACAATACACCTTGTAGTGTCCCAAAAGTTATATGACTTTCTTCCTATTGGATCCTCACTACTGAATGAGGTATTATATCTCCATTTTTGCATATAAAAAGACATTACTTGCTCCAAGTTATCCAGGTAGTTAAATGGCTAGAATTTGAACACTAAAGCCATGCTCTGCTGCCTGTAAGGTTTTCAGAAGAAATGATTAACCATTTTGTGTGTGATTCACCTGATCCTCAGGGAAATGGGGGTGCCATTACCTTGATTTCTCAGATGTGGAAACAGTTCTGGAGAATTAACTTGCCTAATGTTTGCAGAGCTGAACTCAGTCTTGATTCTAAATCCTTTAAGTTTTGACCTGAACACTTTCCTTACCTGGGTACCTTTTGATATTTTCACGATTGCATATTTGGTATAATATTTGCCTCTTTTATTTCTTTGGTTACTTTTCAGTTACTTAAGGTGCAGTCAGCTTAGCGGCAGAAGTTGAAAGTTAAAGCTAATTAAAAAGTTTTTAAATTTATAAGATATTGTTACCTTAGGAATTCACTGAAAAAACAAGGCTGTGGGTCAACAGAATTATAGTGGAACACAGGTAAGGGACTAGAAACACTGCCTGGAAAGTCAAGTATTGATTTTTGTTGTTTTCTTAGAAAAGAAACTTCCTGACTGTTAATTTCTAATGCCAACTTTGGCCTCATCTAACTTTTGTCCTTTATTCCTAAACAGCAAAAAAAAAAAAAAACCCAGAAATTTACAAGTTTCTAATAGTGGTTTTTCCCATTTCTAATGTGGATACTAGAGGCATTGCTGGTTTTATAACGACTACATAACACTGGTGAGATCCATGCTCCTTACCTGATGTAAAAACCCACAATTCCTTCCTTGTACTACCTCTTTCATTGCTTTTGCTTTTATCTCTCAAAAAGGAGAGCAAGAAGGGTAGGGATAGGTAAGACAGCATTTCTTTCTTTCATGAAATGTAATTTTTTATAAAAAAGATTAACCCTGGAAATCATGGTTTTTGATGATAATCCTTAATGTTTGTGGATCAGAAATAAAATATCCCATCACTAAACAGACACCTTATTTATTAACCAACCCATAAAAATAATGAAATTACTCACACTTGAGGCACAGTGTATACTCCACTGTTTTTCTGATTTGCATAAGCGAAGGTGTAAGTTCTGGAGCCAACCTTTCATGTCTTGAGAATGAATGATGGATAAGTTTGTTTGAACAACCAGAGGATTTTTCATCATAACTGAAGCCATTTTATAACGTAAAAATTCCTTTTTCCTATTTTAAGTAAAGAAAGTCCATTTTTGAGAATATGTTGTCCGACAACTAACACACTCTCAGGATTTGTTACTTGTCTGTGATTTATACTGACTCCACCTTCTGTTATCATTCGATACCTAAAAATAGAAAATGTTTAGTAACTAGAGTGATCCAGTCACTGTTGACCTCTCCCCCCAAAAGATTATTTCCCTTAAATTTCAGAGGCTCTCCAATTGACACCATTTAGCATTGAAGTGTTCCAACCTTCAAGCTTACTCTATTAGATTCTGCCTCCTTTAAATGCTCTTCAGAAGGAGCAGATGTAAGGCATAATAGTAATGGTAGGTTTCTTGGTTAGTGGAGAAAAAGAGTTGGGCTATCTCACAGCTCTTGCTATTAATAGAACTATTTGGTTGGTGGTAGTTTTTAAAATGAAGTGAATAGGAATAATGGAGGTACTTTCCGGAATGTTCTCCAAAAAGAAGTCACAGAAAAGAAACTTCCAAAAATGGAAGAACAATGTTGCTTTTAGTAAGGTACCCATGAGACAAAAGTCACAACTACAGTGTTATCTATAGAAATCTTTAGGAAACTGAAAAATCCGTGCAAATTATATTCTGAGACTATGCAAATAATAGGAAGTTGTTTGTTAGAATAAAATGAAGAAATTTTTTTTCTTTTTTTCCCCCGAGACAGGGTCTTACTCTGTGCCTCAGGCTGGAGTTCAGTGGTTTGATTATAGCTCACCTCACCTCACCGCATCCTTGAACTCCTGAGATCGAATGACCCTCCTGCCCTAGCCTCCTGAGTAGCTAGGACTTACAGGTGTGCACCACACCATGCTTGGATAATTTTTCTTATCTGTTCTAGAGATGAGGGTCTTGCTACATTATGTTGCCCAGGCTCGTCTCAATTCATCCTCCCGCCTCATCCTCCCAAAGTGCTGGGATTATAGGTGTGAGCTACTATGCTCAGCAAAAGAAAAATTCTCTTAAAAATGAAATTGGTTGATTTCAGAAATAGAAAATCAGTAGCTTATCTAATAAATTCTAGTCTAGATTATTCAAGGACAGAAAATCTTTCCTTTATGAAGATGAAGCATTATTTTAGTCTGTTTGCTACAGTTTGCAGATCATGTTCTGCTTTGTTTAAATGCACAGACCAACCCTATTTAGTTTATACAATATAAAAAATACAATCAGTATTACTTAGAACTGGCTAAATCAGATGTGGTGTCATCTTTACGTAGTGGTGAAACTTCCCATATCAGCAGACACACCGTAAGTTCAGAAGAAAATGAAAAATGCTTCCACAGTGAGGAAAATCCTTAGCATCAGTGACTCACTGTAGGGAAGTATATGACACCATGCTCAAATTCAGTGTACATTAAATAAACCGGCATAATAGGGAATCAATAAGGTGGACTGGCAGGTGATACAAAGGGAGACAATGGGTCCTTCCTCCATATGGAGTAATCTAGGGTTCTTCAGGATAGAGGCAAATAATCCAAAACAATTGAAAGAGCAACTATAATATAACAAATGTTATTTATAATTGTGGCCATGGGCTGATAACTTTGACGTATGCTAGAACTCCTGTAGATGAGGTAGCCAGGGTCTTCTTGCTAACTAAAAGCTTTTCTTCTACATCTCACTGCTCACTTAAAATGGATGAGAACCAATCACATGTCCAATTACTATTTGTGGAACATCGTATTTATTCCCTAGTAATACCACATAACTGAGGAATTAAAATATTCTCACTTCTTGAATAAGAAAAATGCAATTCCCAAGGGAATATTATGTAGTTCCTGATAGTCTTATGAAATTATATGCTTTCATTTTCATAAATTTAACTAATAAATAGGCTGGGTAACTGTCCCTGCCTCTCAAAATAAAGAGGATACAGACCAAGTATGATAGAGTTTCATCTGTTCCCTCAGGGCTGTATTTACTGAACAATGTGGTCCCTCAAACACAAGACTTTTCAAATGTTGGAGGAAAAACTGACTGGGTTAGACTTAGTAAGAGACAGTATAGAATACTGTACTTTATAGAAAACTTAAGGTATTTTTAACAATAAGTACTCTCAGTTTTTACTTTATTCTTAGACTAATCTAACTTCTATAAGGAATGAGATGTCATTAAAGCATTATCAGGAAAACACCCTCTCTAGAAACATGCTGTGAATTAACTACGAATCTAAAAGTTAAATAATCTTACCCTCGGGGACCATCTGGAATGGCATTTGCTTTGCGACATGTATCTAGGACGCTTGTTCCAGGGTCGAGAACTAATTCAGAAAATGAAGCTTCTTTAAACAACTCTTTTAACTCTTGATCAGACATGACCTCCAGTGCATCTATGCTACTGTGATAAAGGGCTTGTGTACACCTGAAAAACATATTTTAAGGGCCATATTATGAAAGTGCTTATTCAAATACATGTTCTAATACCCATCAACCAATTATGGAGTGCCCATGTTCCAGACTGAAGCTTTCTGAAACATCTATTACATTTGGTATAATTCAGAAATATAATGTAAGATAATCTTTCCAAGAAACGGGCTATTTTAAAGCACTTGAATACTGACAATTCTTGTCAGTGATAAATGACAAGATAACCCTAAAACAGCATACCTCCTAGTTTTCTCGTGTCTATCAACTAAGTAACTTTATCAAGTATTAATTATAATAAAAGGCTACCTTTTAGCAGAATCCAGTCCTTCTCGTCCATGAACAAGCTTTGTTACTTCTGCGGCAAGTCGTTTCTGAGGACCCCGCTTTTCTGGCTCTTTGAGGTGCAGCTGCATAATGTGGTCAATCTCTGGAAGGGGCAGAAAAGTGAAGAGCTTCAGGTACCTTTGGGACAAAAAAATAAAGTGTTACATTTATGTCACATACCTAATTTTTTATCTCCAGCTCCCTTACCTTTTAAAGAATATCCTGCTTACTTTAAAATTTGTATTTTTAAAGATAAAACATAACATGCAGAAAGGTACTGAAAATAACAGACATCCATGCACACACCATTCAGGTTTAAGATGTTACTATTTTGTCATTTTTGTTTTTGAACTTTCCTTTTTCAAAGTAATGGAATAGTCTAGATAAAGATGGAAGCCCTAGTCCTATTGCATTCCCTTCCTTGCCCCCAGAGATAACCACGAATCCAAATCTGTATGCATCTTTCCCAAGCATGTTTTTGTACTCTTACGTGTATGTACCCATAAATAAGAAGTATTGTGCAATTTAAAAATTGACATAAATACACTCATGCTTTACATAACAATGTTTTGGTCAATGACAGACTGCATATACAACAGTGGTCCATAAAACTATAATAGTATATTTTTACTGTTATCTTTTCTACATTTAGATACAAGTACTTATGTGTTACAACTGCTTACAGTATTCAGTACAGTAATGTGCTGTAGAGGTTTGCAGCCTAGGAGCAATAGGCTATACCACCTAGATTTGTGTAAGTACACTCTGATGTTCGCACAACCACAACATCGCCTAACGATGCATCCCCATTGTTAAGAGATGCATGACTATAATATCATCCTGTATGTAGCCTCTTTTTTAACATTTCTTTGGTGAAACATAACACATAGAAAAAAGTACATTAATTACAAAGATCCAGCTTAATGAATCATTATAAAACAAACATCTATGGAACCATCACCTTGGTTAAGAAATACATTACCCCTAGCTGAGGAAGCCCAAATATATCACACACTTCCACGTCCCCTCCAACTTCACTACTATTCTACCTTTCATGGCAATCATTTGTTTTTCTTTACACTTTTAACAACTCAGTATGCCTCCCTAAAGAGTATCACTTAGTTTGCCTGACTTTAAGACTTTATATTTAGGAGATGCATCCATGATGCTGCATGTACAGCATTCCATGCTATGGATTTCCCACAGTGTATTTATTTATTCCACTGTGGACCTTTGTGTTGTTTCTGCTTTTGGACAATTGCTAATGCTATGAATCCTCACATATTTCTCATGATGTACACATACACTAATTTCTGCTGGGTATGCACCCAGGAGAGGAAGTGCCGGATCATAGGGTACGTGCACATTCAGCTTTAGTAGATACTGCCAAATGTTTTTCCAAAGTGGTTCTATAAGTTTACTCTAGCTTCACCTTCGAACATTCTCACCAACACATTGTACTGCCAGCTCTTTTATTTAGCCATTCTGGAAGGTCTGTAATATCTCACTGTGCCTTTATCTTATATTTTTCTTCACATTATTAGGGCTAAGCACCCTTTTCATATGTTTTTGGCCTTTGGGTAGGATTTTTGTGAAGTACCTGCTCAAGTCTCTTTCCATTTTTATGCTGAGTTGTCTTTTTCTCACTGGCTTAGAGAAATTCTTTACATTAATTTGAATACGAGCTCTTTATCAGTTAGGTAGATGTACTGAAAATATCTTCTCCCACTCTTAACTGATTTTTGATGAACAGATCTTAATTTTAATTTAGTCTATCAATTTTTTCCTTTTGTGCCCTGTTTAAGAATCTTTCTCTATCCTGAAGTCATAAAAATATTTATCTTCTAAAAGCTTTATTGTTTTATCTTTTGTTATAGATTTAGGTCTATAATCTACCTGGAATTGACTTTTGTGTACTATGGGTACGGTTAAAGTTCCATCCACCCCCCACCCCCAGTACAGACATCTAATTACCCAAGCGATATATATTGAAAAGGCTGTCTTACCAAACTGCAGTGCCACCTTTCAGAGGTAAGGTGACTACATAGGCTGTCTGGATTCTCTAATTTGTTCCATTAGTCTCTTAACTGTACATTTAGACTTGTACTTTACACCTAGAAGTCATCATTAGAATTAATAACTGAGTTGGCAGGGTTGCTGGATACAAAGGTAATATACTGAAATTAATTGCATTTCTATACACTAGAACTAGATAGAAAGTGAAATCTTCAAAACATTATCAGTTCTTGATACATCAAAACCCTAGGACTATATTATCAAGCATGCTCCAAAATCTAAAGGAAAAAAACCTCTTAACTACTGTAATTTTGTAATAAGGCATGGTATCTTCCACTCTATTCTTCAAAAACATCCATCTTAGCTCTTTTTATTTCCATGTAAATCTTAGAATGAGCTTGTCATGTTCCACAAAAAAAGCCTGTTTAGAGATGGTTGGCATTGCACTGAGTATGTGGATAAAATTGAGAACTGATACCTTTCTGTACTATGAATATGGCATAACTCTCCATTTATGTAGGTCTTCTTTAATTTGCTCAAGTGTGTGTGTGCGTGTGTGTATTTTAGGAGACAGAGTCTGGGCTTGCTGCCCAGGTTGGAGTAAAGGGGCCCAATCATAGCTCACTATAACATCAAATTTATGGGCTCAAGCGATCCTCTTGCCTCAGCCTCCCGAGTAGCTGGGACTACAGGTGCAAGCCATGACGCCCAGCTAATTTTTCTGTTTTTAGTAGAGATGGGGTCTCACTCTTGCTCAGGCTGGTCTCGAACTCCTGACCTCGAGCGATCCTCCCACCTCGACCTCCCAGTGTGTTAAGATTACAGGTGTGAGCCACCGTGCCCGGCCAGAAGATCATTTTTAAAAAGGATCTTTAGAGTCATATTTCTGAGAGAAGACAGACAAAGGGAAAATAAGGGTAGTAAAGTTTAAGAGAAGTGAAAGAACTAGAATATGCAAGTGATAAAATCCTACAAACTTGCTAGATATGGATCACAAACTTGGCTCTAAGTTTTCTAGCCAACCGCTGTGGTTTGTTTTCTGCTTTGACCAACAAAAAGGTTTTAACTTTAGAACACATTAAAATTGCACTGTTCTGTGATGTAATGGTTTATGTGTAAACAGACAAAATAAAAAACAAAGAACTATAAGGGTACATAGAAATCCAATGGCCAAAATTACATCAGGAATTTATGGTGTTTATTTTTCTCAGCCACTACTAAGAACTCACCTTTCCACTGAATCATCTTGCTGCCTGACGAAGAATTGATACAATTCAAATGGAGATGTCTTATCTCTGTTTAGCCAAACAGCATTGCCAGCGGACTTTCCCAGCTTTGCTCCAGTTGTACTTGTAATTAGAGGGACAGTGATTCCAAATACATCTTCTCCAGTCAACCTATGCATAAAGAACTTCATTATGTGCCTCACACACAAGTAGTGGTAGGTTCCACTATTCACTCTTCAGATTTCAGTCGAGTAACTGGCTCCAAGAAAACTTCCTTGATCTCCTAAATCTGGATTCTTGTCCCTCTTATGTACCGTTTTAGCATTCACTCTATTTTGCCATTCTGAACTACAACTGCACGAGTGGCTCTGGGCAAGCCAAAGGGAGGTGCTGCATAACTAGGAACTAGACTAGATTCTGAAAGGCTGCGTGGGAAGAGCAAAGTGGGGTGAAAGGGCAGCCAGGAGGAGACACTAGAGGAGACGTTTTAAAAATGAGTCTTGGCTCTGTAGCACCTGGGCTAGTCCTCTACTTCATCTCCCTCAAGAAAATGCTATTAAAACCTCCATTACTTGTCAATATTTGGAGTTGAAAAAAATTTTTGGGGATGTCAACCAAAAAGTAACACTAAGCTTCATGGTGGGTGCAGAGCTAAGGCAGAGTGTTACTCAAGGAGGCCCAGTCACGCACAGGTACAAACCAAACCTGAACAACAGTTTCTCAGAAACTGAGAAGGCGACTTAAGGGGAAGCAAAACAGACACACAGAATCTTGACCTGTAGTCTATTTGCCCCAGAGTTCTAGAATACGCCCTTTACTCTTAATACCCTTAAATTGGCCCTTTAGTTCTCACTAGCAGTGTTATTAAAGCCATTGCAGACGCTTAATGGGGATAAAACCAACCAGGGCTTCAACGAATGGTGGCACTCCATAATCCTAATTGCGAACACAGGTTAACTAGTGTGTAAATTATTTGGCCTTGTATGTCTCCTGGGTCTAAAGGCTCTTACTTGTGGATGAACTCATATCCGGACATGATGTTGCCCAACTGATCAGATCCTCCCAGCTGGACCCTGCATCCATAACGCTGAAACAGGTGATAGAAGTCATAGGCCTGGAGCACCTGGTAAAAGAACTCGGTCAGGCTCATGCCCTCGGGGCTCTTGAGCCGCGCCTGCACGCTCAGCCGGCTCAGCAGCGTGCCCATGCGAAAGTGACCGCCCACTGTCGCCAGGAAATTCACCAGCTGCTGCTTCTGGTACCAGGCTGCGTTGTCCAGCACGGTGAAGCTGCCCCAGGGACGCCCATCATTGAAGAGCTCCTGGTGATTAGCCGCCAGGGCCTCGAGCCCTCGGCGCAGGGCGCGCGCGTTAGCCAGCACGCGCTCCGCGTCCAGCGCCTCGCGCTCCTTGGTGCGGCCGCTCGGGTCTCCCAGGCGCGCCGTGGCGCTTCCCACCAGCGCGATCGCGTTGTGGCCCGCTCGCTGGAAATGAAACAGGCCCAGCAGCGCCAGCAGATGCCCCACATGAAGCGAGTCAGCTGTGGGATCGAAGCCGCAGTAAATGGTTTGGGGAAAGCTGCCCGCCGAGCCCCGGTCGAAGAGCTCCGGGAGCTCTAACTTCGTACCCGTCTCCGGGAAGAAATCCTTGAACAGACCCCGAGCCTTCTGCGCCGCCAGTAGCCCCTGAGCACGCGAGTGAGCCTTACGGCTCCCCAGGGGCAAGACTCCTGACGGGGTTGGGGCACGAGACCACCAGCCCCTAAAAAAAAGCCGCAGCATGGGCGCCGCCATCCCGGTGGCGGCACGCAAGGAACGCCGGGATCGTAGCGACCCGGTCAGGGCCCGCCTTTCATCGCTCCCGGGGAAGTGCGTCAGTGCCTTTTGCGCATGCCCGGGAAGTGCGCGAGGCGCTCCCTTAGTAACGGAGCTTGTGTTTTAGCCGGTCATTGGAGTTCCGGCCATCCGGGTGGTGCTTCCGCCTCGGGGCCCTGTAGCCTTAACGTTCCGAAAACTCAGTTTCCTCATCCGCAGTGTATATGTGTTTATGATGATAGTTCCTACCTCATAGGGTTGTTGTGAGGATTAAGAATTAAAGCATTTGGTACATAGTGCTCTACAAATAACTTTTATTTAAATTTTCACGTAAAAACATTGTGATGTGCAAGTTCTTTGAAGTCTTGGTTCTACGCAAAAACCTGTTCACAGAGGTTATAAAGGTTAGGAATTGTCATGTAGAGATACGGAGATGGCGACGAAACGCAATTTCGTAGTGCTGATTCCCCAGTTGCGCCTCCGTCCCCAATATTCATTAGCTTCTCCAGGAGGTGGCAGTCTTGTCCGAGCTATAGCCAGAGAAAGTCAAAACACTAAATGCATTAAGTCCTATGTCTTTTTATTTATTTTAAATACAGGTAGTTAGGTTGGGACACAGCTTGGCATGATTGGATTCAAATTAGTAATCACGTGGCCAAGCATGGCAGGTGCTTTGAATACTCCACTCACCAGGGATGCCGTTCTCTTTGACAAGCTGGCTGGCAGGTGATTCAGCTCCAGAATCTCATTTTAGAGTCAGATTTCCAGGACCACTCTCAGTAGCAACTGTCTCAGGTCGAGTTCCCTGGATCTAAGTTGGAGATTTGTGGGCGGAGGATAATTGGGGCGTGCTCTTGGGAACACACCGGTAATGGAGTGGGGAAGCAGAGATGGACAGAGGGCGAAGCTGAACTGTGAACCATTTGTAATTAGAGACCTCAGACAATCTCATAGTGAGCTCTGGGGCTGGGATTTCCTTTCAGAAAATTCATCCTGAATTGAGGCAAGAGGACAGACCTTTTACCCTCTTATTGACTACTCATTAAATTTGGGGTGCACATGGGGAGGAAGCAAAATGCAAGGCAACGCTTTTGGCGGAGGGAGATGTGCTGAAAGAGACTCAGGTGTGAGCCATCAGCAACCAACACTCCCAGCAGCTGTGGGAGTGCATGCCTTGGGCCGTCATGCTCCAAGCCATTCCCCGGAGGACCTTTCCATTTCTTAACGTTATAAAGTCATTTAACAAAATGAAATATTATTTTAATTAGTTTCTTTGCATGTGTAATTATCCGTGAATTTAGTTTCTTATTGCCAAATAGTAACTTCAATAGGATTTTTTACATACTAATTGAACAGCCTATATAACATAATCCCAAATGCTGAAGAAAACAATCAGGTGTGTTCTCCCATGTTGTTATTCAAAATATCTGAAAATCAATTATAACCTGTTGATCTGCAGTCTTATGTCCCACCACTTTGATTAGGGACAGATTTCAGAATGCATAGCAGGGAATGCTCCTCAGCCCACAGCAAAAGGTGCTTTCTATTTAGTACCTAACACATAGGAAGACTTGAACCTTTTCAGAGGGGAATCTTTCATTCTTGAGGATTCTGGTCAATATGACATAAAGGCTTTTAAAGGTGTGAGTACTTTTACACCAGAAAGTATGATTTCATATTGTGGTTTAATTAGTCACTTCAAGAAACTCTATTTCTTAGAAAAGTATGTCAGCATTACTTGATGGCCTGTGCTTAATGAAGAAGAATTTTTGGGCATGATGAGAAACAGAAAATTTTTACCTGGGATCAAAATTTATTATAAAGTCTTTAAAAAAATAGATCTGAGTTCTGCTTTACCTCTTAAGTTTAGTTGTATTTCATGAAGGGGTAGCAAAGAATGGTATAGAAGGTAGTATCAGAGCAGGTGCTATGTAAGGCTTGACAGGAGCACAATGACCTCAATAGTTTTGGAAAATACATTCAAATCAATTATTTGCCTTTCATAATTTATGTCAGTATAATAGAGAAAACAAGGCTTGCCCAAAAGACAGGAATAATAGAAGGTAGGATGGGACTTTCAAACTTTTGGAATTAGTGCGCATTTCTGGAGCTGGGCAGCATATATACTAAAATTGGAATGATAAAGAAAAGATTAGCATGGCCTCTGAATAAAAAAAAAAAAACTTTTATGGCAAAAATTTTATGGGACTGTACCCAAGACTTGGACTTGGGTTAAGAAAAGGTGACCAAGTTGATTCTTGATGTTTTCATTGGCTTGAAAAGTGAATGAATACATGTTAAAAAGTATTTTAGAAAATATGGTTTATCCCAACTATAATAACTTGAGGTTAGCTAACCCTGAATTAGGGGCACATCTATTTTGCAACTACCCTTTCCTGCAACAAAATGCCACATAAATATTCTCTTTGAAAGTATCCCTGTATTATATGGTTTGGTTTTCAAAATGTAAACAATTATAATAGCATTCAATAGGCACAGAGTAAAGAGTGATAGTGTTTTAACTGGTCTCTACTTAATTTTGAAGCATTTCTCTGTCTTTAGCATGGTATGTACTCAGATTTCAGCAGAGATCCAGCTAGGACTGAAATATGAGCTGTCCCAAGGTCACAGCAAAATGATAGCACGAAGGAGTTGGAGGAATTCTGATCATTATAATCACTTCTCTTGGAGACTTAAAGTATAGACAGGTTTCTTCAGGAACATAAGTGGTGCAAAAGGGAGCTGATAGGAATAAGGAAGAGAAATTGTAGGTTACTTCAGGGATTTAGCTATGGCTTTTTTTCCCTCTTGAAGTATTTCCATGACATTCCTTTTTCCTACCACTTGGGAACAGGAAAAGAATTTCTAAAGGTTGCTTTCAAGCCTTTGTCGTCTTTGTGTAATAATTTATAAATCAATCTGCCTCATAATTGCATCTTCTCACATGACTTCCTGTTTTCATTATTCTTGAAACCCACATCTAAAGGCCTAAAGAATCCTCCCACTCTGCCCATCCTCACCTGCAAGGCAATTGCTCCCCTTTCCTTCCAAACTAGTTCCTTCCAGGAAGCTTCTCTGCATTAGATGGGATAAGGAAAAGATGCTTGTATTATTCAGGCTCGTCGTGCCCCTAAAATGTATTAAAATGTTAAATAAATAATGCTCATCCTTCTCACGAAAAGGAAAGACTATTAAATTCTATTATAAATATAAATTCACATAAGCCAAGTGTCTTGAAACTTATTGTATGTCCTTTGATTGAAGTGGCTTTAATGTTTTTTGAGCTGGTAGTCATCATAACATTCAAGCATTTTATAGAAGAGATTAGTTTCTTATAAATGCTGGTTGTAGGAGGATAATTAGTCAAAGAAAAACAGTTACCAAATGTGCATTTCCTTTCCATATTAGAGTTTAGAGAAGGATGTATTCAGGTTTTTTTCTTTCTTAATTTTAAGCTGCTGTGTAGCCAGTGGAATAGCCATGAGGTCTCAGAGTTGCTTTAACCATGTGCACCAGGTCCTGTACCTATATGGCTGGATAATATTTTCAGATATTTATGGTGCTTTGTGTTTTAATCTTTCCTTTTCCACTTTTCATTCTATCTATCCATTTAAGTCTGTAGCAAAGTCCATGCATCAGTGCCTTGAGGAAGGTACGAATCAGGGAGGCATGCAGAGTAAGCCTAGAACTTCTTGTGGCTTTTATTTCCCAAAGTCAAAAACATAAGATAGGATAAAGTCTGAGGAAATCAGCTTAGAGAAGCAGAAAAGAAAAAGGAAGAACCTGGCCGGGCGTGGTGGCTCAAGCCTGTAATCCTAGTTCTCTGGGAGGCCGAGGTGGGCCGATAGTTTGAGCTCAGGAGTTCAAGACCAGCTTGAGCAAGAGTGAGACCCTGTCTCTGCTAAAAAAAATAGAAAGAAATTAGCTGGACATCTTAAAATATATAGAAAAAATTAGCCAGGCATGGTGGCGCATGCCTGTAGTCCCAGCTACTCGGGAGGCTGAGGCAGGAGGATTGCTTGAGCCCAGGAGTTTGAGGTTGCTGTGAGCTAGGCTGATGCCACGGCACTCTAGCCTGGGCAGCAGAGTGAAACTCTGTCTCAAAAAAAAAAAAAAAAGAAAAGAAAAAGGTAGAACCCTTTAGCTTAAAGGGACCTGCCCCCGCCCCCCAAACACACACGCAAACCTGGCCAAGAGCTCCCTGGCTGTTGCCCACATCTGTCAGAGGAGCTGTGCATTGTTTCCTGGCCTCAAAGGAAGACCTGATACCCTTCAGACCTGGGGCTCCTGGCCTCACCAAGGGTTCCTCTGCTCTGCCAGGCAGAGAAGCACTGAGTGCCAGCTGGATGTCTTAGAGAACCACCGCAGGCTTGGCCAACAAAGATAGCTAGAATGACCAGAACAGATTGGAAAGTAGAGATATTATTTCCTGAGGTATGATGATCAAATTTTGGTCAAACCCTGGAAGGGGGAAGAAGCCCAATAATGGGCCATTTCTTACCATCCTAGTGGGTTAAGGATACAGAAGTTGGCTCATTCATTTAACAAATATTTGTTAAAAGTATTCTGTGAGTCAGGCATTGTTCTAAGGGCTTAGGACACATTCATGGGCCAAAGAAAGATCCCTGCCCTCATGGAGATGAAATTGTTCTATGAAGTTACATTTCTCTGAATAGTCCTGTCCTTCACCCACATTCTCTTTCTGATTAGGGGTCCTTTCCCACACTTAATCCTTAGAGCAGAGACAGAGAATGACTTCTAGATAATTATCGAGGAACATGCAGATTAGGATGGGACTGTGCGAGAGAAACATTTGTTGAGAATATGACCAGGGGAGGACATCCCTTGCACGAGGGTGGTGACTGACGTGTAGACTTGAATTCAAACGGTTCTGCCCGTTTCACTCTGCAATTGTGTCTCCCGTCATAATTGCTGCACTGAAATTCTTCTCCTCATAGAACCCTTTCCTCGACACCGTCTCCTGCTCTGAGCTTGGTGATGGCCGGTGCAGTCCTCACCAGCACTTTGTCTCCCAGGCTTTTTGTGAGGATCAAGGTTCAGGGCTCACTGGCAAGCAATGCAGCCTGCCTGGCTGTTTGCTAAAGTGATGAGAAAAGCAGGCTTCCCTCATAGAAACAGGATCTCAGAGACACCAGTTATGATTACATTTTGAAAAGCTTAGTTCAAAAGGATAATGTCTTTAGTGAAGATAAATTTTGGAATTTTCCTGTTTCTTAAGTTCCCTTGGTAATTTTCTGGTCTCTCTGACACAGTGTACAAGCAGATCAATCATCTGATCATTGTCCTTCCATCAAGGCCAAGTGAATTTATATCTCCATTGGAGAAGCAAAACAATAAGCAATCAGTCTGTTTTGTAGAGCATTTTCATTTTGATTAAGCCTATTTTTGTCTTTTTTCCCCCCAGTGTCTTCAATGTAAGCTGTATGTGCCTCTATTGCAAGCACTGAACGGTCAATTATCTACTGAGAAGCAAGTCTGAAAACATCTCTCTAATTAGTGTTCTATAACATTATAATGGGGACAAATATTTTGCATTTACTTGCCCCAAGAGGAAAAGTCAAACATCCTCACAACAACAAAACGTGGTTCTGAGTGGTGACACAAAGATCAGTGGTCCCAAGACCACCGGACTAGAAGTCATAAACATGGGTAGTTGTCTCAGCTCATCCGTAACTAGCTGAACATCCTTAGATAAGTCACTCAACACACTAGGCCTTGGTATTCTCATTTTAAAAATAAATGTGTTATATTAGGTTAACTCTAAAATTTCATCCAGCTCTAAAATTCTGAGATGCTTGTTTGCTATTATGTTAGACAAAGGTCACATTTATTGTTTGTTAGCTTTACCTTCATTAGTTAAGCCACCATACCAGAGAGGAAATTAAAAATGTATTCATCTATCTCCTCCCCTATTGAAGTTTGCTTAAGTAGCAGAAGCCAGTTTAAGTCCATGTCTACATGGCTGTAAATTGTTTTGTGACATATTTCGAAAAATGAAGATTTAGAAAGTGGCAATTAACCAATGAAACGTATATCATATTTACAGAAATGTTCAATCTAGACCTAAGCAGTTCTGCTCAGATCCAAGCAGTTGTGGCCACCACTGATTTCACTCAAAGCTGCTCATGGGTGGGAAGCCAAACTGGAAGGCTCTCACTAACAGAACAGCAAATGAAACAATTCTTTTGTATTCCCATAGCTACTTTTTCTAAAACCAAAGGAAATCTTAGACACCCGTGTCCCCTCCTGTCACTATGTGTTTTATCTAACTCTTCTCCAAGCACAGTTTAGAGAAGGTTTAGGGGAGTGGGAACCAGGAACACAATGGTGTCAGATTGTGACCAAATATATAGCATGCCACTCATTGAGATACTCCCTATGGACTGCCAACATTAGCCCACATTATATACTTGAGAAAGCTTCCCCTAAGTAGGTGACGATGGCCCTGGTTTATCTACCTCTTGTCTCGGCCTAATTCCTAGTATGACACCTTGTACTCTCCCAAATGTCTTATTTTGACAATAAATTATATGGACATTCTGTCTAAAGTTTCTATTCTGGAAAACAAGTTAATAAAAAAATTTTTTAGTTAAGGCTTCCTAATGTTTTGTGGAGGATTCTCAAATACAGATTGATTCTCTTTAGTAATATTTGACCTGTTTTTTTGTTTTGCTTTTTTTTTTTTTTGTTTCATTTTGTGTTTTTGAGATGGAGTCTTGCTCTGTTGCCTGGGCTACAGTGCAGTGGTGTCATCATAGCTCAAAGCAACCTCAACCTCCTGGGCTGAAGCAATCCTCCTGCCTCAGCCTCCCAAGTAGCTGGGACTACAGGCGTGTGCCACTATGTCCAGCTAATTTTTCAATTTTTTTGTAGATATGGTTGCTCAGGCTGGTCTCAAACCCTTGGCATCAAGCAATCTTCCCAACTTAGCCTCTCAAAGTGCTAGGATTACAGGTGTGAGCCACCGTGCCCAGCCAGTATAGTCAAAATGGTAGGGTGAATGGGCATACAGAGCTGCAACACTGAAGTTATTTAGTAAGACAATGCTGGAATGGCCATATGTATAAGAACAATGAAATGTTTACATATTGTGATCTTGATCACACAAAATATGAGAAAAGAAAAGCACAAAGATGCATGTCAGGTTATTATTTTAAATAGCAAGCTATTGGAGAAAATTAAATATCCAAAGGTAGAGGACTGATTAAATAAATTATGGTATAATTCCTGCTGGTATGTTTTATAGCCATTAGAATTGTGGTTATAAAATATTAATGAAATAAAGAAACAATAGTGTACATATATTATTGGGAGATGGGATAGAATTCTCTAAAATTAAAAAAGGGTGGGGCCATAGATGAAGAGGTTAATAACTTCTTATAATTTTTAGAAATGATATAAATAAAAATATTTATAAGACATGTAAGAAACAACTTATTAAGCATATCTGAAATATGTAAGGAATGCTTAGTAATTAGTGAGAAGTCTAATACTCCGATAGGTAAATGAATGAGCAAATCACACATCCACATAAAGCCCACTGGAGCGAATAAAATATAGAAAATACGCAGGCTTATCAGTAATTAAAGACCTGTAGTTGAAAGCCACATTTTCCTCCTATAGAATATTTTGGTGTATGAAGTGACACCAAAGTTTGGTAATGATAATGCCAATAATAGCAACAAACACTAGTGAAACAAACACTAGTAAGTGTGCTGGGCACTGTGCTAAGTGCTTTACCTGCATTGTTTTACTGAATTCTCACAAAAATTCACAGATGAAGAGACTTACCAGAACTTGAATCCAGATCATTCTGACAGCTAAGGACATTGTCTTAACCACTCTCCACAAGATCTTTAAAGTAGTTTTTTATTCAAGAGCTATTTATTACATATTGGACCTGTATTAGACTCTGGAAATTTAACTGATAAGAAGACGAGTGATTCTTGTCCTTGTAGAGCTTATAGTTCATCAGAAGTTTACAGTCTGCTTGTACTGAAGCTGCTGCTCAGGTGCTCTGGGAGATGAACTCATCAGGCTCTCGTAGTCTGATGCCATTTGAGCTAGTTATGGATTGACATTTATCCCCGACTCCTATATGCTCTTCTGTGCTGCAGGGGGCTGGAAAGCTACAAGCTATGCTTCCCAGTGGATAAATCTGCACCTTCTATGGGGTGCACACCCCATTTTAACATGACTGTCCTGCAGTTCAGAACAAAGTGCCTACTAGCCAACCCCCTGCAGTGGTTAATCTTCCCTGGATCCCCTGCTGGGAATATTTTTAAACTAGATTTTAATGGTTTTTTAGTTTCTTAATGCCCACACACAATCCTTCTTACTTCAGACCCCAGCTAACTTAATCCTTGATTTTTCTTGTTCTTTTTTGACTTCTGGCAGATTTCTTTTCTTTTGCTCACTCTTCTTATTTGCAGTCTTGTTTTCTCTCAGGCAATCTATTTCCCTCATAGTTTAACATTTAAGGACATATGCATTTATGTTAACTTTACAAAATATTGTTCTTGGCAATACTGAAATGATACAAAGCAAACATGGAGGGAGTTATTCCTTTTAAAGTCCACTTGGAGTCTGTCCAAGATGGAAAGGACCTGGAAGCCATTCAAAGACTGGATAAGTTGCCAATTGGGTGAAAAATTGGAAAGTAAATTTGGATTTCCCACATGTAAAAATATATAAAAGAGACATGACTAGGAATAAGCCAGTACTACTTTTCATTATAAAAATAACTCTTTAATACATACTAAGAGCTGTGATCTTTGCCATTTGACCATCATATCCTGGGATTAATGTCAAAAGCCTATGTGGTCAAATTTGAGGCATTTAAAGATGGGTCCAGTTTTCTTCCAGAAACTGTTACCAGTTTCTTTTGCATCTTTTCAAATATATTGTATATAATACTAATAATAACATACTATAAAGACTCTTCTGCATCTTTCTTTTTTTTAATTTAACATTATACCTTGGCAAAGTTTCCAGCCAGTACAGAAAAAGCACCTGCATTCTTTTTTATAGTCTCATAAAAAGCTATAACTTAATTTAACTAACATGTATTGATGATCAATAGCACTAGTCTTTAGCTATTACAAATAATGCTGTATGAGTACTCTTACATATGCCATTTTACACATGTACTAATTCATATGTAATGTGAATTCCTAGAAATTCAATTCCTGATCAAAGGGTATGTGATTTTAACTTTTAGTAGGTATTAGCAATTATTACCAGCAAGAAATGTGAATAATATATGAGTAATATGTCCTTTGCAATGTTAGGCATAGTGCTTTATAGGTAAGCACTCACATATTTGTTTGCTGACTTGATCAATTGTTGTAAAAATCAAATATAGAGAGGAATATGAAAGAAATGGTTAGTATGTATGTTTAAGACAAATGCACTATGATTATGCCCAATAATAAATTCTAAATCAGTTCATGTTTGACAAATGAATTTCTGGGTTTATTTCTTCCTTGTCCTGGGCTAGGCACAAAGAGATAAATCAGAGGTGAGCCTTTCCTTCTAAACTCCACCCTGAGCCTATAAACTCTGCATCATATATCTGCAGTGGCTCTGACTTCAAAAAAAACTTTTGCTTTAAGAAAGAAGGGTAGTGTTATGTTTTATAAACCAAAAAACAAGAATAAATCATCTGAACCTATTTGTTCAGATGAGAAACAAAGCTTGCTTTGTTCTTCCAGGTGTGCTTCTTGGGATAAAAAGATATTCCTGTTAATGCCTCAATGGAAGTTAACCTACTGAGCAGAGGATATTGTTCAGCATTATCTCCTGTTGAAAGCATTTAGGGTGTAAATGAAATCCTACTGGCAGGAAAAGATGGCATCAGGATGCCCAGAGCTCTGAATTGAAAACATACAAAGTCTAAGGAATAGACAGTAAATGCAACTGTTGGTCAAGACCACTGGTGACTGGGCATTTGGATTTGTGTAAATTTATATACACACACACACACACACACACACACATGCACACCCCTCCAAATGCCAGTGCACCAATGGGGAAACCATTTGGGGGAAACGTACAGATCATTATAAATGTCATCTCTCTTCATGGTTACATCAGCTCTGTAAGAACCATGAAGGCTCTAAGGACAAAGCCCTGGCCCTACAGCACATACACAGAACCTTGCCTTGCTCTGAGAGCTGAACACACTGCCTTGATGGTATTCATCCACACGTCAAATGTCAGTTGAAGTGAGAAGAGAGGACAGAGGGACCCTTTCCTGGAATAATGAGTCAGTCCTTCCTGTTGTTACTGCTCTGTGAAAACCCTCTTCTTTTAAAGAGTCTGTGATGCTGATCCCAATCCAAACAGGTCTAAACTCAGATCTACTCCTGTATTTTCATAGTTGGTTTGAATCCTGAGTCCAGCCTGGGTCTTACCCTGCCTGATACTGCTTTTCCTCAGCTTAGCCCATTGAGTGCTGATGTTTTATCCATGGCCTTGCTCCCGGGCCTTTATTCTTCCCTCTGTTTGGCTTAGCCAGGGGTCTGGATTTTGCAGGAGTCCTTGGGTGAGGGTTAGCTCAAGACTTGCATGTCAACCTCTGTTCTGCTGCTGGACATCCTGCTGACCCCAAGTACCCCATCTTTGGGAGCTGGTCCCTACCCACCCCTGTAGCCCCCATCCTGCTCCTGGAGCTTTATGAGCCTGCAGGATTTGGTTGAGAGTCTCCCTGATCAGGGCCTCCACAGAATGTGGTTAAGAAACAGGCTTTAGAGTAAGAGAATGTGGTCTTGAACCTCAGCTTCATTTCTCTCTGCCTGTGACTTTGAGCAAGGTACTCAGCTACTTTGAGTTTCAGCTTTCTCATCTAAATTATGGTGACATTTGGGAGGCCAAGGCAGGAGAATCGCTTGAGGCCAGGAGTTCCAGGTTGCAGTCAGCTATGATGAGGCCACTGCACTCCAGTTTGGGTGACAGAGTGAGACCCTGCCTCAAAGGAATAAGGAAAATACGGTGACAATAGTGTCTACTTCATGAGGTTGTTGACAGGGTTGAAACAATAATGTACCTCTTTGGCAAAGGCTGACACATTTTATCCACTTTATTATTATAGCTCCAACCTGTAGCCACCTTTGACCCCAGCTGCTTTTCTCCTCCAATCAGTGAGGACTGTGGTGGTCTTGAGGCTTGTATGTCCTCAAAAAGACAAGAGGGAAGCATTCCTTTTTCTTCTTTTCCAGTGTGAGAGGCACATGACATGATCCTGAGTAAAAAGATGGACATGTTCTCAAGCCCCCAGGTGGGCATGGTGCAGTCAGTGCTCTCACGAGCTGAAAGGGAGGGCTTTGCGGGGGGTCTTGGTCCCAGCTCTCCTCTAAGTGCTAGGAAGGTGCTTGATGGGCCCTGGTGGTTGTGAAAATGCAGACTTTCAGCATAGAGCTCAGCATAGAGCTCACACACCCACATCCCTTATAATTATCTTTGCCTTTCATAGCAGTGTAAGAGGATGCAGATTAGAAACTGCTCTTTCATAATGGATATCCTTACATTAAGAAGGCCAATAAACGTTGGTTAATGTACAGACCAGGAAAGCTGGATGCAAGGCCATAGAGAAAAGTGAAAGTGTATTTGCTAACACCAAGCACTCACAAGGGGAATGTTCTTTTTTTTTTTTTGAGACAGAGTCTCACTCTGTTGCCCGGACTAGAGTGCCGTGGCGTCAGCCTAGCTCACAGCAACCTCAAACTCCTGGGCTCAAGCGATCCTCCTGCCTCAGCCTCCCGAGTAGCTGGGACTACAGGCATGTGCCACCATGCCCAGCTAATTTTTTCTATATGTATATATTTTTAGTTGTCCAGATAATTTTTATTTCTATTTTTAGTAGAGACGAGGTCTCGTTCAGGCTGGTCTCGAACTCCTGACCACGAGCAATCCACCCGCCTCGGCCTCCCAGAGGGCTAGGATTACAGGCGTGAGCCACCGTGCCTGGCATATTTTTATTTTTTTTAATACAGGGTTTTGCTCTGTGGCTCAGGCTAGGGTGCAGTGGTAGCATAATAGTTCACTGCAACTTCAAACTCCTGGGCTCAAGCCACACTCCCGCCCCGGGCTCCCAAAGTGCTAGGATTACAAGTGTGAGCCCCCACTCCTGTCCTAAAGACCATTATTAAGTTTGCCTTCTGCCGTTTCTAACTAAGCTAAATGATTCTAGTTTTTAACAGTTTTCACGTTTTTTTTTCCAACTGTTTAATTGCATTTTGAATTCTCTTCAAAATCTCTATATTTTTAAGTGGACTAATTTAGAAGTCATCATAGTTTTCTTGTGAGATTTAAACCATTGCTGAATATAATCACAATTCTCTTGTCTGATGCTTTATGACCTGAAAGAGTAGAAACCGATGTTTCAGATACACTGAAAACAATCTTCAATCTAACCTTTGAGCTAAGAGTTCCCCTGTCCAAAAGAAAGCAGTTCAGCTGCTCTGAGAGTTGTCCATTAACTAGTTCTTGTGTATGTGTCTGTGGGGATTTAGAGTTTAGGGAAAAAGGACCCGTCAATCAACAGCAAACCTAAAAGACTGGTGGTAAACAATGACAGTTAACTCCCTTTCTTTTCTAAATCTAAGGAAGGAATTAATAGAAGAGATAGAGGAACATGTGAGACAACGAAATCCCAGGACACTTGAGAGCTGGAGCAAACCTGTTGATCTCTTGGTCC
Source organism: Lemur catta (assembly GCF_020740605.2). NCBI lineage: Eukaryota > Metazoa > Chordata > Mammalia > Primates > Lemuridae > Lemur > Lemur catta. The sequence goes on along the minus strand of NC_059133.1, from coordinate 68,049,756 downwards.
AAGTGTTTCACTTAATAGGTGACAATTCAAGGCCATGATGCTATAAATTGGCAGGTATTAATATAACAATTCTATGACATAGCTATAATTTTGACAACAATTTTACAGGTGATGAAATTGAGGTAACTCAGATGTTATGTGGCAGATCTGGGATTTGAACCTAGATTCAGGTGCCTTCAGAGCCTGTTTTTCGCCTTTGTCCTATCTCACATACGTGTGTCTATGAGGTCCTTTCTTGCACTGATTCAGCTCTGCTTGTTCATAATGAGCGACTGCATTTACCCCGCTGCTTTGCCCACCTGTGGTTTTAGTGTAAGAAGGAGACATTCATTTATGTCTAAGAGACTTGGATTAATGCTTGTGCTTTTCCCCCATGTAGAATTTTACACTGTGCCATGGCATCCCAGGAGACAGAACTGGCCAAGGAGAAGGGGCCAGGGAGTCAGAGAAGGGCACAGAACAGCCACACTGAGGGTCCTACCAAAAAATGTGGGGAACAATGACCAAAGGATACTTCTAGTAAATTAAGACATTGAAAATAATACGTCCCACACTTTACAACAGACTAGAATACTAGCCACACTTTAAAGTGTAGAAAAATTGGAAAATGATGTTGGTAAAGGAGGTAAGTTGAATTGAGCAGCTGAGTCAAGGGATGCTACTACCAAAGGAAAAAGGACTCGCTTTCCCAAGTAGGAGGTCCTACAAGAAACATTGCAGAGGACACATTTATTTCCAAATACAAGTATTGCTGTCTTCACTGATTCACCTACTCAATAATTAAAATTTGTAGAGCCCCTATTCTGTGTCCAACCTTGCATGAGAAGCTGAGTATCCACAGATGACTGAGACACCAGTCCTGACCTCAATCATCTTACCACCCCGTAAGTTACTGGTAAAGTTATAGGACCACAGAACTTTAAACAACAATTTGAACAACTAACTCTGCCTGGGGTATATGAGACATCATCACAAAAATTTCCTTTGAGTTACATCCTGAGAGATGAAAGGAAGTTTGCCGGATGATGAAATAGGGAGAAAGATATTTCATGTGAACACTACTGTATAAGCAAAGACACAGGATTATGAAAGGTCTGGAGAACTGTGGCAAGTTAATGTGGCTCTAGTTAGTTAGAGGATGGAGGGTGGTAGGTATTGTATTAGCTAGTTATAATGGAATTTTCATAGATATTATTACAATTTAGCTCCATTTATGCTAATGCCAGAATGGAATGTAGGTTGAGAAAGTCCAGGTCTAAGAGTAAGTTTCTGTATATGTCAGAGGTTGTTAAAGATAAGATAAAGGGAAGTGTCACATCAGAATGATGGACAATATAACCAAGCTTGTCATTTCCCGAGCTTCAGGAAGTCTCTAAAGCAAAGAGATAGCTGAACAGACCATTTAACCTCGACACAGCAGTGGTACGTGCTTCCTTGAACACCAGATGAAACTTGGAGAAGGTGGAAACAAATATCATAGAATAGACAGAATGAATAAACAGGAAAATCTGTGCAATCGTCTTAGATTTTGTTTCAAAGTACATGCATGGCATTTGAAGTCTGGAAGTCAGTTTGAATCCTGGCTCTGCCATTTACTAGCTATGTGGCCTTGGACAACTTAACCCCCAGGAGCCTCTTGAGACAGTAAGAGATGCCTTGCGGAGACAATGCAGTGTGCACCCCACAAATGCGAATTATTGCTGTGATCTCAGGGGTATTGCTTTAGACATATAACTAAAGTTGCTGCCTTCTTCAAAACAACTCTAAACCCCTTGGAATAAGCTGTGCACTCCATGAACCATCTGAGTGGGAGGGCTGTTTTTGGTGGGTATATGTCTATGTATAGGTGAGCACCCGTGAATGAGTTTGAGATGAATACATCTGCTGAAAATCGGGATTTAGTGTTGATTAATGCTTTGACCTAAGGCCTTTACAGGTATTTGCTTGTACTTCACTTTTGTGAGTGATGTTCCAGCCACCTGGAACCATCGCTGTCAGTCCAAATCATTCGTTTAGGGTAAGTTTGGGAGTAGGCTTTTCCCGTTTCAATTTCGGTAGCCTTCTAGGCTAAATAGCAAATGAATGGCTTAGGGGCTGATCTGTATGTGCGCATTCTGTCTCTCCAGCTACGATTGCCCGTTTCTTCAGGTAGAAACTAAGAACAGTACTGGGCCCATTTTAAAGGTCTAATAGATGGTTTTTCATGGGAAATAGTTTTAGAACAAAAATTCTGAGTAATTGATTTATAAAGGAAACTTTTTCTTTACCACTCAGTGTTATACAGAGGTCGCCAATTTTCAGTGAAGCCACAGACCCTATAAAGTGTAAGCTCCACAAGGGTAGGGATCACGTTTATCTTGTTCATCATATCACTAGTGTCAAGCACTGTGTCTGACACGTCACAGGTACCAAATAAGTTTTTGTTGAATGAATGAAGGGATGAATAGTATTGAAAAGGTCTAGGTTTGTTCAAAGATGGCAGAGCCTTAATATAATCCAGCGGAAAGTTGATTAAGCATTTTGGAGATATGTTGGCTTCTTTACGTTTACATTGAGGTAATAACTGTCATACTATCCCACTAAATGTTCCTTAGTGCCGTTTTTAGAAAGAGAGTTCACTAGATGAATCCCTCAGCTGATAGGGTGTCTAGAAATCCCAGGTGGGCAGGTTTCTAGAGTTCACACCTGAATGGATGTTGTGACTCAAAAAGACTGAAGGAAGGAAACAAAATAATAGCTACGGTTTACATTCCTCTCTTAAGATGAAACTCAGGAGCCCTCAGATGATTTTTGTACTCATTTCCGTTTTCAGCCAAAATAGATACTTTCCACCTCTCTCAAAATTCCCCGTTTGTTGCATAACTTGGGAGTCCCCCCTCAGAACTGGCCTTGTTGTTAAGCAGAACTGACCAAAGCATGATATTTTCTACTGAACACAGAGCTTGGAAGTTGCCACTTGATTCTCAAACAAGACTGAAAGATAAATGCTGGCATCACGTTCAAGGTGTTTTGTCCCTTTGACTTCAAATTCCTTATCTCCACGTATCAGCCCTTAAACAGCAGCCTCATCACAACAAACGGAAGTGGGATCATTCGCATATTTCTTTAAAAGGCACAACCTGGGCTTGTATATTATGTTTTCATTACATTTACGAAAGAATGCCTCACATCCTCAGAAACAAAACTGAAAATTCCATGGTGGACTTTTGTATTCTAAACATTAAAACATGTCTGTTACTATATGAGGACTCGTGAATAACATCTCAACAAATTGAAGAGGTTCTTGACAACATACAATTTTGATAATAACGTGCCATATTATAGTGATATCTGTTTTCAGTGATATCTATCTAGCTGGCATTTTTTCCTCAATTAACCCCAGATATTTCTATTATTTTGCATGTTTATGTCATCACACTTGAATGTTATCGGGTCAAGGGCTATACCTTTTTATTCACACTTTGACCGCCTGTGGACACTGGTTTTCCCCAGGAAGCGAGTGTGAACTCAGGCTATGGCTATTTTCAGCCAAAGGCTGGTCCCCGAGAGAGACTCGGCTGAGAGGTGGTGGCCGCTGACACTCCCAGGAGCCAGGGATGTGTGCTTCAAACCAAAAACGGGGATCTTGGTGGTGCACCATGGCCTCCAGTAGAGATCTGGGAGGGGTCAGTGGTGGTGCAGGGGTCTGCCTCAACCTCTTCTCCCCTCCACTTTTTAATCAGGGCAGCTCATATTTAAATTTTTTAAAATTTTACATCAGGGCAATGAATCATCTTTAATTTTCTTTTTTCTTTTTTTTTTTGAGACAGAGTCTCACTCTGTTGCCTGGGCTAGAGTGCCATGGCGTCAGCCTAGCTCACAGCAACCTCAAACTCCTGGGCTCTAGCAATCCTCCTGCCTCAGCCTCCCGAGTAGCTGGGACTACAGGCATGTGCCACCATGCCTGGCTGATTTTTTCCATATATATTTTTAGTTGGCCAGATAATTTCTTTCTATTTTTAGTAGAGACGGGGTCTTACTCTTGCTCAGGCTGGTATCGAACTCCTGACCTCCAGCGATCCTCCCGCCTCAGCCTCCCAGAGTGCTAGGATTACAGGAGTGAGCCACCACGGCCAGCCTCATCTTTAATTTTTAAAATTACTTTTGGTGCAGGGGGAGGAAGTGGGGAAACGTTGGCCAGAGGATACAAGTAGCAGATATATAGGATGAACAGGTTAGAGATCTTGAGGACGAGAGGTAATAAAATTGTATTGTATTTGGAATTCCCACCAAATGAATAGTTTTTATCAACTCTTGTCAAAACAAACAAACAAAGAAAAAGGTAAGTATATGAGACAATGGATATGTTAATTTCCTTCACTGTAGTAACCATTTTACTATCTGTATGTATCCCATATCATGTTGTATACTTTAAATATACACAATAAAATTTATTTTTAAAAAGAAAATAAAATTAGTTTTAAACTTTTAAATCATGTCATATACTAGAAAATTTATAATATATGCATTAATAAATAGACCATCTTTAATACCTTGGAAGCCGCCACATGAATCTCCCCAACTGTACCCTCCTCCCCAGAGGTTACTGCTGACCTAAGTTTGGTGTTAATCTTTTACTGACTATTCTTTGTTCCATTTATTATTATTATTGACGTTATTATTTATTTTTAGAGACAGGTTTGCCTCTGTCATCCCGGCTGGAATGAGTGGATAGCTCACTGCAATCTCAGACTCCTGGGCTCAAGTGATCCTCCCACTGCAGTTTCCTGAGTGGCTGAACTACTGGCATGCAGCACTATGCCTGCCTAATTTTAAAAATTCTTTGTAAAGACAGGGTCTTGCTATGTTGTCCAGGCTGGTCTTGAACTCCTGGCCTCAAGCCATCCTCCTGCCGTGGCCTCCTAAAATGCTGGGATTATAGGCATGAGCCACTGCTCCCAGGCACTGGCTATTCTTTATAGGTTTTTAAAGACTCATAAATATTATATCTATTATTGACTCTTTTTAATTTAGTTTTGTTTTTAAACTTTAAATAACTGGAATCATACCCATTTTATATTGTCTTTTTCTGTTTACCATAAGCTAATTTAGGTTTATTTTCATTGATGCTTATAGTTGCAGCTCATTCTTTTTCTTTACTGTATATTCTGTTGTATAATAATTTATTATGTAATGTCACTGATTTATTTTCTATGGTCTTCTGATGATGGGTGAACTTTTGGTGTAACTTGTCTAAGAGAATTTGTATTTTAAAAGAGGTTTTCTATTTAATGGAAGCCTTAATCTCTAATTGTTGAATTTCAGGCACTATGACATATCAAACATAAATATCTTACTCAAACAGGAACTTTTTGGGGGGGATAGAAATGTCTTTCTTATACCACTTAGATTCCATTTACTCACAAAGGATGGTTGGTTTTTGTTAGAACACAGTAACATTAAAAGATTCAATATTCTGGCCAGGCGCAATGGCTCACACCTGTAATGCCAGCACTTGGCTGAGGTGGGAGGCTTGCTTGAGGCCAGGAATTTGAGACCAGCCTGAGCAACAAAGCAAGACTCCATCTCTACAAAGAATTAAATTAGCCAGATGTGGTGGTGCATCCATGTAGTCCCAGCTACTTGGGAGGCTGAGGCAGGAGGATCGCTTCAGCCCAGGAATTTGAGATTGTTGTGAGCTATGATGATGCCACTGCACTTTAGCCCAAGCAACACAGCTAGACCCTGTCTCAAAAACAAAAAAACCAAAAAAAGCCACAAAAATTCAAATATTTTATAATTGATAAATTGTCACTCTATAGCTGCAAGACTATACAATGGAATGCTTTCTTAAAACAAAACAATGAGTTCAAAGGGTTAAGCAAGTATCAATAAATAACTGTGGACTATAGAAACAAATGTTATATATGGGCACTACATGAATAACTCCTACCATCATTTTGAGTTTTATTGCTGTGATTATCAAAGTCAGGGTCTGAGTACCGAACACACCTTTTCAAAATAATGAGTCATGGGGCAGTGAGTCAAGAGATGTTGAACTTTAGTCTAAAACTCTAAGAATGAAAAGTTGGACTAATTGCTTGAGTTTTTGTATTGCACTAATGTTGTGAATAGTTTTCCAAAAAAGATTAATTTGCCAAGCATAGCATTACTGGAAATGACCTTTCTCTAATTGTTTTCCTGATGCAGAAGAAATTCCTACAAGAAAGCTCAGCCTTCAGTATGATTTACAGCAGCTAAAGACAGAACAAATCAATGGCTTTAATTATCTGCTTGCCAAAATTTAAGTAAAACCCCTGAAAGCAGAGGCCCCAGTAGGGGTTGTTCAAAAATGATTTTAAAATATCTCAAACTGCTAAGTATTCTTGATCCAAGAAAATTTCTTTGAAGTAGGATGTAAATTCTAGACCTGGAAGTGCTTTTTATTTCCCATGAGCTCAAATCTATTACGCTTTCAGGGGCAACACTTTTTTCCTAGGAGGAAAAAAAGGAAGTTATTTTTTTTCCTTTTTAAGGGAATATTGTTTTCTAAATTTTAATTTTCTTAGCCTTCTAGAATCAGGGCCAAAAGCCAGAAATATCCACATAATGTTCTTTAAAAAATGGCTGATGAGATTGGTAATAAAGTAAAGCATAAAAAAGATTAATTGCAATGTGTGTGCTCATGCTTGCAGAATTCAATTATCTCTAATAAGGCAGGAAAGAGATTAGTTGCAATCTCAGTTTTCGTGTGTGTGTGTGTGTGTGTGTGTGTGTGTGTGTGTGTGTGTGTGTGTGTATAGCAAGGAATTCACCCCAACTAAGATAATAAAATGTTGAAAGACGTTGGGTAAGGGGACTGGGTAGCTGGAAAAAACATGTGCTTCAAAAGTCCTATAACTCTAAGGATTATCTGCAGGAAAGGGCAGAGAGAGATATCATCTGTGGCTTAGGTATAAGGGAATGGAATCAGCACCCAGACCCCTTGTCCAGGTCTGGAATCTCACTATACCCAGATCTCAGATGCCTTTTTGGTGCTTGATTTCATACCAAATAGACTCAGCTACCCTGAGATTATACATCTGCTTTCCTTAGTTATAAGCAACTTTGTAATCCTGCAAAGACTTAGAAACTACCATAGGAGTTAGGACAGAAATCAAAATAATAATTTTAATACTTCTATGTACACTTAGTATTTTAAAATTGTCACTATAATCTGCCTACATCTGTTATTTAACACATTTAGTCCATTTAGGACAATCTGACATTTTGTACTTGTGATTTTAGTTTGAAATGTTTAATTAACATCACTCTTGTGACTTTTATGAGGAAGGTATTTATTTGGTTTATAAATAGTATTTGAATGTTTAAAGGAATTAGAAATATTAAATCTCTATGCTCAGGTTTCTCAGGTTTTTAAGCACCATTTAACTGCTTAGGAAAATTTGGTTTGTTAAGTGTCTGAGTCTACCCTGTTAGGTGTATGAAGGCCTTGAGTTATACTGAAATTTTGTAATTATAATTTAACATGCTTAACTGAATTTAATTAATTAAGGTGTTAATTATTTGGGGCAAATCACTCTGTTAAACACATTAGTTATTAGTTATTAGAATATTAACCTAAGATCAAGTAATAGTCCTATAAAAACAATTAGATTCATATGTGAAAATGACCAGATATTTAAGTTGAGCCTAATATTTAAGAAACATAAATCTTTATGATACACCAAAGATCCCATTTTAACAAAAAACTCAATTGACAAACAAAATTAGGCCTTTCTGAGAAGCTAATTTTCCTAATTCCTAGAAAATAAAAACAGTTGGCATACTGTATCAAGTTTTCATGCAGAAAACAGAAATCATTCTAGATATCTGAGCAGAAAGCAGATCCCTACTTAATACGCGGATTTGGTGTTTATACCATTGTAGGAAGAGTTGGAGGAGCAGAAGCTGGGGGACCAGCTGCTGCAGTTATTGCCACCACATCTGCCACCGTCACGGCTGCCAACACTAACAAAGCTGGTGACTGGTGACTAGAGACCGATATGGTCATACTTGCTTGCCAACCACCACAGCTCCTGGAAAACGGCCTCCACCGTCCTCCCAACTGCATCCTATTGGTGGAACCTACGTTGAATCCAAAACAACCCTGGCTGTAAGAGAGGCTGAAAAATATAGTTTTTTTGTCTTCTAGCCCCTATGATACAGCAGGGGCTGAAGAAGTTGGGCTGCGTGCTGAGTGCCCAAAGATCCATAAAGCAAAAACTTCACAATTCAACATAGGACTATTCATTATGACTTGGTAATGTTTCCTAAACACCACAACATGCACTCAAAAATCGGATGGCTTTTGTGAAGCAAAGCCCTTGTCAGAGATGTTATCTTAGGCAACTGTAGATGGTTTTCCTGCAGGCCTCCAAAAAAACAGTATTCTCTATACATATATATATTCCATATATATCTCTCATATATATTAATATATATCCCATATATATATCCTACATATATACAAATTTTCTTTATCCATTCATCTGTCGACAAACACTTAGGTTGTTTCCCTATCTTGGCTACTGGCTAGTCACTTAGTATTGTAGATTGTGTTTCAGGTACCAGTTTTTTCTCTTATAGGTGTGCTTCCCAAGGGAAATTCTACACCATTAGGTCATATTCGTGCCTTCCAGTTCCCTCTTGGAATTGTATTGTCTGGTTAGTGGAATTAATTTCAGAACATGGCTAAAGACTGCTTTGGAAAGAGGATTATCCACACGATAAAGGGATCTGAAGTCCAAAATTAACTCACTGAATTCGGTTCTCTCACAGTGGCTTCTTGCTAGCAGCTTAATCTTGTGGTCGGCGTTCTGATCTAGGACAGAGGCACTGTATCTTCTGGGTTTGGAAATTTCTTCTTTTTAATTTGATTTTGCTCTAGATAATGGTGTCAAGAAGTAATAGTTACTAGTTTGCTAGGGCTGCCATAAAAAAAAGTTATGGTTACAATTAAGTTTAATTGTGAGTTATAAAAAACCAAATAGCTTAAACCCAATAAAAGTTTATTTCTTTCATGTGTGCAATGTCTGAGATTAAGGGGTCCAAAACTGGTGTGACCAGGCTCCTCTCAGGTCACTGTACTGCCACACAAGAGTGTGGCCTTCACCCTTGTGGCTCAGGAAGGCAGAATCAGAATTGCAGGCAGGATGGATAAAGGGGGGGAAGGAAGGCGAGGGCACGTGTCCACTGTCTCTCAAGGAAGGTTTTGAGAAACTGTTGGATAACATGTCACTTGCATCCTCCTGGCCAGCTCTGTCATAAGCCTTCACTCAGTTACAAGTGAGGCGGGAAAGGCAGTCTTTACTGTCCTCATTCTGGGTGCTGCGTGTCCTGCTAAAATTTCTACTGTGCTGGAAAAGGAGAGAAAGGATATGGTGGGGGCAACGAGCAGTCTGTGCCACATCCGACTTTCACACAAACATAAAACATTTGCTGCCTCCAAATACATTTCAAAAAACAAATCGGGTCTTTCTTCAGAAAAGGAAATTAATCATTACTGTTGGGCTGACCTAACCCATAATGTAGCCTGGGTAGCACAAGTGATTTTTTAAAAAGAACACATTCAGTCTTTGCACGTGGGTTAGCAGGACACATTGTCCTCTGTTACAACCCGAGCAGCAAGAACAGGAGTTCTTTCACTTTGTGCCCCCGGAAGCTTCCCTTGATTTGAGTTCTCCAGAAGGATGGGGTTTGGTGTGGAAACGGATAGGTCTAGGAACTGAGTTGCAGAGAACACAGGAGCAGAAGAAAAGTAATCAAAACCTGCGAATGTCAGGAGGGGCTGGCTGGAATGAGGAGATTCAACAGGTAAGTTTTCCCTCCTCGCTCTTCTCACTTCCTGTTTTACCACTGTGGAATTTGCTTTCTGCTCTAAGATAATCCCTGGGACACTCGGAAAAGCAGGGGAATAAAATGGGGGTGAGGGCAGGAGGCAGAAGTGAAGACTGGGGATCCCTGGGTGGCAGCCGGATCTACAAGAGGAAGGAAGTAACCACCACCTTGTGTTGAGTACCTGGGTGCCACTGTGAATATACCGTCTCGTTTTATTCTCTCAACAGTCCTATGAAGCAATGAAGTAAACTCAACACCCAGAAAGCTATAGCAACTCCCCAGAGTCGCAGAGCCAGAGGTAAAGCCAGAGTTCAAATCCATGTCCTTTCTACCAAACTGCCTCCCCCAGACGTCTTGCCGAGGAACCTCAGACAACCTCAGGCGCAGACCAACTTTCTTCCAGGATGATTCTGTCACTGAAGGTACAGCCAGATTCCATAGTTACTTCTCAAAGGTGAGGAATGGTAGATGTTGAGAAAAGCAGACAATGAAAAAGAGGCACAGTAGCTTCTCAAACTATTTTATTCCACCCCTTTGTGTTCAACTGAGCATCACTTTTATTATCCTGTTACTACTCTCCTTGAAATCGTGATTATTGGATTAACTGCCGTTCCTAGCTCTCCTGCTACTCTTTACCCACAAATCTTCATGAACTTTGTCCTAAATACAAAACACAACCACCACAGTAGGAAAACTTGCAGCAACCAATGTTGGTTGACTACTTTGCAGCCTTTTTTCCTGGCTTAATAATACCCTGATTTTGTTTAAGTATTTACTATCCATGAGCCTCAGGAGAGGTAGACCCAGACTTGGGTGAAATGTGATGGGCTTAAAAGCGTGCTGTTACTCTTCTCATCAGAAGCTGGCTTAGGGCCGGGCGCGGTGGCTCATGCCTGTAATCCTAGCACTCTGGGAGGCCGAGGCAGGCGGATCGTTTGAGCTCAGGAGTTTGAGACCAGCCTGAGCAAGAGCGAGACCCCGTCTCTACTAAAAATAGAAAGAAAATTATCTGGCCAACTAAAATATATATAGAAAAAAAAAATTAGCCGGGCATGGTGGCGCATGCCTATAGTCCCAGCTACTCGGGAGGCTGAGGCAGTAGGATCTCTTGAGCCCAGGAGTTTGAGGTTGTTGTGAGCTAGGCTGATGCCACGGCACTCACTCTAGCCTGGGCAACAGAGCAAGACTCCGTCTCAAAAAAAAAAAAAAAAAAAAAAAAGAAGCTGGCTTAGGAATGGACACATGATATAATTCTGGGCAATAAGAAATGAAAGATGTCTGATGGAGGCTTTTAGAAAAATTTATAAAAAAAGGATGCAAGAAAGGAATGTTTATTCTTCTGGCCTTTGTTTTTTTTTTTTGAGACAGAGTCTTGCTTTGTCACCTGGGCTAGAGTGAGTGCCGTGGCGTCAGCCTAGCTCACAGCAACCTCAAACTCCTGGGCTTAAGTGATCCTACTGCCTCAGCCTCCCGAGGAGCTGGGACTACAGGCATGTACCACCATGCCCGGCTAATTTTTTTTTTTTTTCTATATATATTTTAGTTGGCCAGATAATTTTCTTTCTATTTTTAGTAGAGACGGGGTCTCGCTCTTGCTCAGGCTGGTCTTGAACTTCTGACCTCGAGCGATCCACCCGCCTCGGCCTCCCAGAGTGCTAGGATTACAGGTGTGAGCCACCGCACCCGGCCTATTCTTCTGGCCTTTGGACGTGGCCCTATGAGGATGGGATGTGTGCAGCTGCTACAACCAGTTTGTAAATATGAAGAGATCAGCCGGAGAGCAAAAGCCAAGGTGTCAAGGACAGCAGAACTGAAGGACAGAAGGAACCTGGATTCTTGATGTTATCAATGACCTGCAGAAATAACCGAGCCTGGCCTCCCTGTTACGTGAGATAAAAACATTTATCGCTTAAGTCATTTTGAACTTTTTTGTTACTCAAATGCAAATGAACCCTCCCAAGTGATAAACTAAAGAGGGAGAACTAGAACATGAGATAAAGAATTGGGTCACTTTAGGTATGAAAGTTCCCACCCAATGAAAAGGGAATGTGTTACTTAACATGTTCACACATAATTCTTATATAAAGCTGTTAAGGCAATATCACTAAAATAGATTACTTCTACTTTTTAAATTAAGAAGTGCAATCTCCAATTAGAACAAGGGACAAAAGAAAATTTTCTAAGAGGAAAATTTTGTCAATTTTCTACATATTATAATTTTCCCCACTCTTATTACAGGTTGTCTAGGTTGTTTTTGTTGCCTGTCATTAATTCTGATTTAACTCCTGGCTAAAAATAAAGGTACCTTCTTAATAATTCTCTGCTTCTCACTCCAACCATTTCTTGTTTTACGAGAGAGACCCAGACGATCTGTGTGGGTCTAGAGCTCCTTAACCCTCACCATGCAGCTGATGACTTTTCGTTGCTCAGGTGAAGCAAAGGATACAGCAAACTGTGAAAGTGTCCATCATGGTGCAGTGAGTCTCACTATGATCTACGAACACTTATTCACAAAGTTACAGCCCTCCAGTCCTCAGCTCCAAGAGTAGGTGTTCAATACATGTGTATCAAAAACAGAACCCCCTGACTTCTTCCTAAAAAATAAAAACACCCAAAACCACCCAAAGGATTAGATGCTACTGGGAAGAACATTCCTTGCCAGATTTATTGTGGGTCAGCAGCTTACACGTGAAATTCAGGCTTCTGAGAGATTAACTGCTTCTTGATGTAAGATGTATTTATCTGATCAACCAGATGTAGGAATGCCCATCACTGCCTCAACCCGCTTTTCTGGACTAATAACTACCTTCTGAGTTATCTACCTGTCTGTAGATTAGTAGCACTCAAGGTGGACATGACACAAAATGTTCAGTAAATGGTCCTGAATCTACTGAAGTCACTGACTTTCAGATTTTACTAAGATTGCTCAGTACTAACCCCAAGCATGGTTCATTAGTAGGCGAAGTTTTAGCCTGATGAACTAGACTGTGAACCAGATAAACACCTCTTGTCTCCTTGCCTATGGCTTAGATCCCTTTTGCTCAAAGTGTTTACAACAGAGGCATAACTGCAAGAGTCATCTAAGAAAAAATAGGGCTTACTGAGTCAAAGAAAAGGTTTGTGACATGCAGCACATTCTGTCCCTCCTTGGTGATTGTTTTTTTTTTTTTTCTTGAGACAGAGTCTCACTCTTGCCGGGGCTAGAGTGAGTGCCGTGGCATCAGCCTAGCTCACAGCAACCTCAAACTCCTGGGGTTAAGTGATCCTCCTGCCTCAGCATCCCAAGTAGCTGGGACTACAGGTGTGCACCACCATGCCCGGCTAATTTTTTCTACATATTTTTAGTTGTCCAGCTAATTTCTTTCTATTTTTAGTAGAGAGGGGGTCTCGCTCTTGCTCAGGCTGGTCTCGAACTCCTGACCTCGAGCGATCCTCTCGGCCTCGGCCTCCCAGAGTGCTAGGATTACAGGCGTGAAACACTGCGCCGGGCCTCTCCTTGGCGATTTCACAATGCACACTGACATACTATGGACTCTGAGAAGTCGTGCAGTCAAGAACCTTTTGATCTTTGTGTAACTCTGCCTTTCTTAAACTTCTTTTAAGTATGGATATTTCACATAACACTTAACCACACACAAAGGACTCGTGTTCTAAGGAATACACATTCAGAATCACTTGCCCTGGCCATAATTTGTTTTTCACATTTCTACCTGGCCTTCTAAGGGATAGGACAGTGTGTGTGTGTGTGTGTGTGTGTGTGTGTGTGTGTGTGTGTGCGCGCGCATACAAAATGGGGGGAGGGGAGTTGGGGCTTTTAATTGAACCAGTCATATCTGCAAAGAGAAATTCAAAAGAGATGAATTGTAAAGGAATAGTAAAATCTCCCAAAACCAGGGAACTCTAAATAATTTAGTTAGCATTTGCGTATATACTGTCAGACACTGTTCTAAATGCTTTATATTTTTTAAAACAGTTAATCCTCAAAACAACCCAATGAGATAAACAGTACCATCACTCACATATTACATATAAGGAAGGCTGAGGCTCAGTAAGAATAATAAACTTACCCCAGTTCTTAAGTGGAGAAGCTACAAGTTTGAGTTCAGGCTGGCTGGTGCTAGAACCAGCCCTCTTAACCATAATGCCATACTGTACTCTCCACTCTCCAAAGAGAGCCAAGCCAAAGAGACCCCCACAGTTCACCAGCGTGGAGACACAGAGTCGTTTACTCTTGGTTCGCAGGGGAACCCCAGAGGGGAGCCAGACCACCTGTGCTCATATCGCTTCTCTGCACTTTCTAGCTATGTGACCTTAGGAATGTGACTTAACTTCTCTCTGCTTCAAGTTTTTTTCATGCATAGAATTAAAGAAAGAAAAGAAAGAGAGAGAAAAAGAAAGAAAGAAAGAAAAGAAAAAAGAAGAAAAGAGGAAGGGAAGGGAAAGGAAGGAAGGAAGGGAGGAAGGATAGAAAAGGAAGAAAGAAGAGGGAAAAAGGCGCAGACTTGCTGAGGAGGCTGTGAGGAGTACTCAATATATGTCCTCTAGTACAAAGTCAAACCTGGTCTCACAATAGCCTCCACCTACTGACCTTGGTCCTGTCCTCTGTCAGAACAAGTCTGTCCGCTTTCAACTATGGAGAGAGAGGTAACACAGCACCCTTCTCCAGGCTAAAGATCGCTGGATTCTTTCCGAGTCTCCCAGACTGTGGCTTTCCGGATGCTTCCCTTTCATATTTTAAAGAACTCTAATGCCAACGAGTGGCATTTTGATCTCTTTTTCCTAAATGTGATATCACAAAGAGTTTTTCTTACAGTCCTTACATGGTTAAAGTTTATTTCATAAATGATGAAACTGTCAGTACCATTATAAACCAAAATCTTAAAGCAGAATTTTATTTTGGAAAGTTTGTTTCTTTTTCTAAATCTGTTTCCCCTCCCACAACAAATACTTTAATGCAACAGTTACAGAGTCTTAAGCCAGTTATAGGGTCATGTTGGGCATTAGTTGAATGAATGATTGCATATTGTCCTTCTCTGCCACATTAATAAGAACTGAGTCTTTTTCATGCAAGAAGATACTCTAAGGAGGATTTGACCAGATGTTTTCTAAATTCCCTCCTAATCCTGAGATTATGTGATTTGAGGTTTCTGCAATTTTATTCTAAGTATACACATACTGAAGTTCTCCTCATTCCAATGCAGTAAGTCCATTAGAAATTTTATTTAGGGGAAATCTCACTTGTGACTATAGTATATATTAGTATGTATATATTTACGTGTGTGTGCGTGTGTGTGTGTAAATCCCATCTCCTGTTTTCATCTAAGGAATTGCTTCTTCAGAGGGTGATTAAATTGGTTTTAAAGTGGTTTATCTACTCCTGCTGCTTCTTCTCCCACTTGACATGTTAATCCCCTCTCTATCTTACCAGATAACCCTTTGGTTACTGTCATTAAGTATAAACAAATGTTTCCAGTGATGGAAATCTAGGGCAGCAACCTCTCATATTCCAGAAGATCGTTAAGAATTCTTGACATGACAGCGGTCCTTAAGAATATTTCACACAAAATAAACAAAAAGGCCCAGGTTGGTCTGTCAGTTCCTTTGATGACATGGGCAGAGTCTGGGACACAAAAGGAAACAAAGCTTTGTGTAAAGACCTGTGATCAAAACTGTTCATTTACACAAGGACCTCCCCTAGAGGGGTGACAAATAGTAAAGTAGTGAGGTGTTTGCAAACAAAGTGGACAAAGCAGGACATGAGGGTCAAACATAGGCTGTCTTTTCACGGTCACAGACCCACTCATTATGCTAAATCTAACCATAGCTACCATATTTGTGTGTCTCCCCATTTTTATATGCCTTGGGCACTGGCTAGTCCCATTTTTATTATAGGAAATGTTTCTTGGTAAAGAATATAGGACGTTAGGGAAGAAATATAAGTAATTACAAGGCATTAAACCCTTAGTAATTGAAGTTGAAGTTTACAAGGCCAAATCGTCAAATTTCATGTCAATCACACCACATATACCAAGATACACAAATAAATCAGATATACACAGATACCAGTGCAACCAACGCTACCTTTGCCTCATTTTGTGTTTAATATTATTGAAGGCTCCATTTATGCCTTAAGAAATCATGGAAGGTTCTTGAACATACAGCTATTGTCTGGTAGAATAAACATACTTCAGATGCTTATCATCAGAACTCTGGAAAAGGAGTAGAAATTCTCTCTTCAATATTTTACAAATTGGTATCTAAAAAATTTCATTTTGACCTAGGTTAGTAACCTAAGTTGTCTTCACTGAGCTTTTAAAATTGAAAACAATGTTAAGTTCCAAATACAATAAAGACTGAAGTATACATTCAAATTTTATTTTTTCTGTTACACATTTCTGACCAAAAGGGAGTTGAAGGATTTTTCCCTATCTTACTTTCTTATGACAATCGTCATTAGATTTTTTTAAAAAAGCAAAATACCACTACAGAATTGTAGTTGAGAAGACTAATTCTATATGAATGGTTTTAATCACAGCCCCGTTAAAATAACATTTAATACGGAACCATTTCATTAGATGATGGTGACACCTGTTAAACGTCAGTGTTTCTCGTATCATTCGTGGATGGCTTTGATGCTTCTTATATCCTCGTCAACATGACTCCTTCACTTTTCTTCTCTAGAGTTTCCTTGACTTAAAATCATGAAATTTAGTGGCTCCATGTTATTTTTTAAATGCTGGGCAAAGTTGGCTGGTTGATAAAGTAACTCATTAAAATGAGCTGTGGTTTTAGTTCCCTGGGCTGGCTCAGAAGTCTGACATGGCCGTGGTTCCTCTTGTAGCTAAAGATTAGAGTCTATTCTTCCACTAGCCCAATGCAGCGGCTGAAAAAGCCCAGGACATACATCACACTGCATTCCACTGTTTAGGAAACTTCTGCATTTAATGGTATTGTTATAGGTAAAGTATTTCCTTGAGGAACAATCCCATTTACTCAGTGTTTACAGGAAATAATGAATTTTATAACCATAATTGCCTTTCTCTGTGGAAAAGATTTTTTAATTTGCTATGATCATGTCTTCTCACTTCTTTTTCGTACAGTTATGCATGCTCTGTAATCTAAATTTCTTAAGTTCATTTAAAATCAGAGAAAAAAAACCCCAAGGGGATTAAAAACAAACACGAAGTAAACCAACGCACAATTTTTGCCATTAGACTTTTTCCTGGATAACCCCGCAAATATTCCTTGTCATTTCCATTCTGTTTCAACACTGCAGAACAATATACTTGTAGCTCAATGGTGAAGCAATGTGCACGTGAGTGACAAAACATGGAAACCAGAAAAGGAATATAACAGTCAATCAAACTTTTAAAATCCTAGTAATATAACAGCTTCTTTCCTTATTTATTCTGTTAATGTTCATTCTACGTGAGTTCACATTTTGGTTCCAGGAGACCGTGCGCCATGGGCCCTGATAACAAAGACCACTATTTGCAGAGGGTAAGATAGAGCCTGTTGCCAGTATCTACTCATGGCAAACTTGAAAAAGTCTTCTGGAAGACTAACAAAATTATGTTCTGATTATTTGTTTTCTGGATACTGGAGACCATGGAAATAGAAAAGGATAAAAACAAGGCATGCTTTTTGAGGTTTCTTGGGCTGGGTAGTAGAAAAATAGGTGTTTTCCTTTGGGGCTTTTTGTAGCTGAGACTGGTGAGGCCCATACTTCTGCGAGTACTTTTTCATTTTCCTCAGTCTTTAAGGGAGTGGTAGGCTTTGGCAGTCCGGCTGTTGACAAAATCTGTCTTCTTAAACTGAGCCTTCGGAATAAGCAAACAGAAATGTGAAAGGTAATAAAATTGTCACACAAGAAAATGCAGTTCTGTAGTGATTTCTCACCAGGGTCAAGTCACATGGGCCATTATTATCGGGCTCCGTGAACTACAACACACTCCTTGTTTGTGTTCTTACCTTCTTGTAGGCGTTGTGGAGTTCTGTGTGCGCCCACAGAGAATACAGGAGGACTGAAGCGGCTTTGCTGGCTTTGTTGGAGGCATAGCTGAAAAGAAAACGACATTCCGAGATCAGGGAGAACATGTGAGGCTTCTGGACGTCACCTTTCGGCATTCTGTAAATCTTCTTTAACTGCTGGTCCCCAGTAGCCCTCTCAGGCCACTCTCGATGACGAGACAATTAGATGGTGAGCTTTGGAAGGCAGGGACCACATTTGCTTTTGTTTTAATCTTTTTATGCCACGAACACAGTGCTAATAAATTGTTTATAGAGCAAATCCCGGATATTTATAAGGAATACATCCTTAGACATGCTACAAAGCCTCAAATTTATTTACAGAATACAATCTATATTTGTATATTTATGATGTATATTTATAGACGACAAATATAGGAAAGTATGACTGAAAAATATATATGACTTTGTGATTATGAATGCAGGAGTAAAGAAAATTTTAAAGTTAATAGAAGAAATTCTTGTGGCAGCCCTTGTTAAAACAGTTTCAAAATCACTTTATGTTTTAGTGTAGAGCAAATGGAAAACTTATTCCTGTTATAAATCCAACTTGCCACTGAATTTGACATTGTACTTAGTTTTTAGCAGTCTGTTTTTAAATTTATCCCAAACTTCCCATTTCCAGCTCAAGATCAGGGCCTTCTTAAGTCTCTTTTTCTTCTGTCATCTGACTAGCACATGGCTGAATCGTTTTTTAAACAAAGAAACAAAGAGTAGAATTTTTTTCCCCTCATATCACAGGCGTTTGTAAACACGTAACCATGAACAAAGCATGCAGAGCTGTATGAAGAGGAGCACAGTGGGTTCATTCACCAGCTGAAAGCATTTCTCTCCCATACCAGCCTTGCAGGGAGGGTAAGGCAAATTAGCACCTCACAGATTTTTGAGTACCTAAGGGACTTTTCAGAGTCACCTGGTAATAACCAAAGTACAAATAAATCCATGAAAGCTACGGGTCTCTAATATTCAAGATTGTAAAAAGTTCTTAAATTGCTGTAAACGATCATTAGTTTCCAGGCTAGCCCATAAATTATAGGTCAGATATATAACTCTAGTAAGGAAAGAGCAGCAGGTACAACTGGTAGAAGCTTCTTGTTGATTTCTTTTTTTTTTAAACAGGGCACGTATGGATGAACTCACAAATAGACACTCGGGACAACAAGCAAATAACAGAGTAGTGGCACATCTCTCTATCTTGCTAAGCTACAAGAAATTTCCAAACATAATGGCATAATCTCCTGTGTGACAACTGTTATGTCTAAATACTTGAATAATTAAAATCATACTATCTTATGGTGATTTGCTTAGAAGTTTGGATGACTACTTTGGAGAGTCATTTCAGTTTTGCAGCAATAATTCATTCTTTCCATGGAGAATGAGGAACTGCTCTGCTATCTGCCAGGCTCTGGGGAACAGGTGAATATTTTTGGTAAACTGACATTTTAGCCAGTGCTTTGGGCTCTTTTGAATCACCTGACTCTGAATGTAGTTTTTCTTCCTTGTGTGTTTTGCGGGGGGGGGGGGGGCTGCAGGCACGAGGGGCCATGGTGGAGGTGATGTGCACTCATTCCAGGACACCACGGGCCCCCACCCACCCCTGTACAGCCAGGTGCACCTTTCTCCGCTACAGGTGAGGTCTGTCTGCTTTGCAACTCATCACAACTAGGCTATAATAGCATTTCTTTTCCGGTTATCTACAAAAGTAACTTGTATTTGTAACATATCAAACAATTCAGAGTTGTATAAAGAGGAAAAAATAATCTTCAAGCCCCCTTGTAATCTATCACTCTAAATTAACTAAAGGCAATACTTAGGTTACACAAGGGTTTTCATTCTCTTCCTCACTTTTTCTTTTAAATGGGGAAAAGTTAAAAACACAAGAACAGGGAAGTGGGATGACTTACGTTCATTAGAACTTCTGTTCTCAAAAGGGAACGAGAGGTGGAAGAGACGAGATAGAAAAACTGAGAAAGCAAGATGTTCTCGTCAGGCTACATCCCACCGTTCCTCCTGTGCTGTCACTGCGTCCTCTGAGCCGCCTGGCTGCCATCTGTTCCCCAGATGTAAGCGAGGCCCTTCCCTGGCCAGAGGACTCCCAGTTTGCCTGTATTCTGCTATTCTTCAATCACAGTGGTGGCACTGGGAAACTAATTTACTAGGTCAATAAAATGCTGGGATGCAGTACCTTGAGAAGCTATGGAGTTTGACTCTCCTGATATTTCAGAAGAGAATCGACAGCTATGGCTTGGCTGATTCAGTTCTTGCCTTGATCAGCAAGGACTGACTAGAGGATCCAACTTGGCTTTACGGCTTGTTCGTGGCCACGTTGCCCATGGTGCTCACAACTGCATATTCGTAACTAGATTATTACACACAGGAGTGGTGGTGGGGAAAGGGACACAGCTGATGGGCAGATGGTAAAGGACTTACGCGTCGCCGGAGCTAATGGTCATGATTTTCTGCAGGCCCCCGGTGTGTAGAAGGTCCCGTGCATTCTGGTAACTATTTTGCACTATGTTGTTCAACGTGTAACAGGCAGAGGCTGTAGTTTCAATGAGAAGGTCACTACTTGGGACTGTGTCAGGAATTATGGAAACCAAATCAGGCAGAGTTTCTTTGGCTACAAGATAAAAGAAAAAAAATACTTGATTAAAATGATTGTTTCTTAATCCCCAGATCCCAATACATTTTAGGTAAAAAACATTTTTGAAAAGAAACACAGTTGGTTAACAAATATATGGGAAGATATAACCTCTGTAATAATCGAATTAAAAATAAGATTTTTTACAAAAAGGATACTCAGACTGGGCACAGTGGCTCACATCTGTAATCCTAGCACTTTGAGAGGCCAGGCTAGGAGAATCATGTGAGCTTAGGAGTTCAAGCTCTACAAAAAATAGAAAAATTAGCCAGGCGCAGTGGCACACGCCTGTAGTCCCAGCTACTCAGGAGGCTGAGGCAGGAGGATCGCTTGAGTTCAGGAGTTTGAGGTTGCTGTGAGCTGTGATGATGCCACTGTGCTCTACCAGGGGTGACAGAGCAAGACTCTGTCTCAAAAAAAAAAATACAATTTGACAGAAATATCAAGAATTTAAAACATTTTCATATTCTTCAATTCAGTAACTCCACTTCTGGGAATACACCTTAAAGACATCACTTTAAAAGTGGAAAAGCTTTTTGCAGAGATCTTTATGATAAGAATATGATTAACTAAAACACACCTGTAAAGACTATTGTGCATCGGAACACATATCTATGAAGCATGTATGATAAAAAATATTTGTTAATATCCTATGTGAAAAATGAGTATACTTATTTATATAAAGAACATAATATTATAATATTATAAAAGAAAATATACGTAAGAAACATGAGGAGAAATAAACTAAAATGTTAATAGGAGCGATTTTTCTACAATAGTATTAATGATAAACTAAAAACATTTAAAAAAATTATCTGTACTTCCCAAATTTTTTTCAATACATTAATACTACTACTATTGAAAAAAGAAATAAACTATATTAAATGTATTTTTCCACTACATATGTAACTACTTGGTTATAGGTTTGAATTTGGCTTTTCTTTGTATCAATAAGAAAATATTTGATAGTTCCACTTTAACTTGTCCTATGGTATATTTACTTGATTTCTTGTAGTAATTATTTTCACGTATGTTTTATTTTTCTTTGCTTTAACTACTTTGGACTCTTCTTTTTTTTTTTGAGACAGAGTCTTGCTTTGTTGCCCGGGCTAGAGTGAGTGCCGTGGCATCAGCCTAGTTCACAGCAACCTCAAACTCCTGGGCTTAAGCGATCCTCCTGCCTCAGCCTCCCGAGTAGCTGGGACTACAGGCATGCGCCACCATGCCCGGCTAATTTTTTCTATATATATTTTAGTTGGCCAGATAATTTCTTTCTATTTTTAGTAGAGATGGGGTCTCACTCTTGCTCAGGCTGGTCTTGAACTCCTGACCTCGAGCGATCCACCCGCCTCGGCCTCCCAGAGTGCTAGGATTACAGGCGTGAGCCACCGCACCCAGCCTGGACTCTTCTTAAAAGATAGAGAGCATGCTTCTGTTGCTCCCCACAGCTCCTTAATACGTGTTGTGTTCATCATGGATGTGTAACAAACACTGATTAATTTTATTGTTCCTTCATCTGGATTCAGGTGGCACCTTGAACCACACTTATCTCTCTCTGACACTGGATTACAATTAGTTACATGCTGGTCTGAATTTCATATGGGGTGATGGGCTCCCCGAAGCTAATTATCTTACTTATTTCTGTGTTTTTAACATTGATCATTATTTCTGAAACAGAGAGGTACTCGATAAAAGGCACTGAATGATATATCATCCTTTGATAATACCTGGACCTGAGTCACAGGTTGGACATACCTTCTGCTCACAGGCCTAAACATGTTCCCTTTTTACTGTTGTTCAAGCACCATAGCATAGTGTCACGAGCTCAGGGCTCAGCCTCTGAAGATCCTTTAGTTTCTTAATGGCCTGGATGAGTGACTTAATCTCTCTATGCCGCAGTTCCCTAATTTGCAACATGCGGTAATAATAACACCTACTTCACAGGGTTGCTTTGAGGGAATAAAGGAGGCAATGCATGTTAATTGCATCATAGCACCCTGCATGTAGAACCTCTCAGTAGATGCTCGTTATTATCAGAAGGCTTCCTCTTTTTAATAGGATAAACCACAGAAAGAAAGGCCTTGAGAACACGGTAACATGAGTTGGCAAAATAGCATTATGGGATGCAGACCCATATCTTCTGTGTGAGATCCGTTATCTTGTCACCATGGCAGACTGCCTATCTTCAAGTTTTTGAGAAAATTTAAGTTTCGTGTTTATTTCTCTAAATGTAGGTAAAATGTGGTGACTTTATTCCAGGTGAGCACATGGAAAGTTATTTGGACTGGAAATCACTCACAAAGCATGTATTCAAACTGATTTTCATTTATTCTTGGCTGTTAAAATTCTGAATCAAGATGAGTCCGTTTACTTAAATTATATATTTGGCATGAAGCCAATTTGGAATTTTAAAATTGCATTTTACCTTGCTGATGCCTCCCCTCTCTGTTGTCTTTAAACCTCAGCAGAATAATCTGATACAAACCATGGGGCCACAGCTATACCTTCCCAATATTTAGGGGGCCACAAACCCAGACACCGGCAGTATTTCTGCCCTAAAGGTGCATGCATGACGTGTGCAGTGCAGATATTTACCTTGGCAATGTTTTAAAGATGGAATCAATGTTTTATTTGGGAAAAGAAAAAAAAAGTTAAAGGATAATATGCCTCTATTGAAGTTCAGCACAAAAGAACATGGGGAAAACATTTTAATAATTTTGAAAGTGCCTATGGCAAAGTTTCTTTTAGATTTCACTAAACGTTTTCCAGGCTCTCTCTAAATTTATAATAGGCATGAAAGCATTGTCTGAAACCTCCTGTCAAATATGCTGCTGGCTATGTTTGAAAATGACATTTCTAAAATGTAAATGCAGACTTCAATATCCCTCATGCTGTGTGTATGCAGACCCCAAAATCTAATCCACTAAAAACAATAATTTGTTTATAACTTTAGTGGGATTTTGTGAAAAACTGAATTTAGGTTGTTAGAAATGACCAATTTACGGAACATTAGAAAACTTGCCCAATTTTAGCATTATCTTCCTATTATCTCATTTTATAGTTTTTTACTTGATTCAATAAACATTTATCAGGTACTTCTTGGTATAATCAAATAAATGAAAAATTATGTGATCTTATCATGTAACACAGCTATCTTCTCTGTCAATAACATGGAGCCCCTCCCAAGAGGCACATGTGTTTCATCATATTTACTCGAAAAACCGTCTATGCAAAATCTATATTTAGTGACTCCTTTTTGTCTTTTTCTTGTGATTATCTGTTTACCCATCTTTTTTCTAGTCCAACACACTGCCAAGCTTCTAAGGTAAATAACTGCTGCCCGTGTGTTTCTGATGTCCTGAGAGTGGTGCTGGTGCAGGCCACAGAGAGAGCATTCTGCAGGACAGCTATGTGGGTCAGAGGGCTTCACTGGCTGGCCTGGCTGAGGGATGAAACATGCCAAACACATTGCTTATCTTGTTAATTCAGTATGGTCTGAAATTTGTCTTCTGTGGACATTTTTTTAAATGCTAGATATTAAAAACGTCCTATTTGAGATCCAGTTGCAAAGCCTGCACTCTATATCCGGCTGCACAGAAGCCAGGCCTGTGTCTGTCACCTTCTGTTCTTTGTTCCCATTTCCAGTTTATTGTTGTGAAAAGAATATGATATGGACAACGTTTTATTGCATTTGTATTTTCAACAGGTACATATCACATGGAGCTACTTTGACTGACTCACCAATTTCATTCTGCAGAGAAAGATTCCGAGACAAATTCCTCAGCAGGGAGACTGCAGTCTTTCTCACGCTTGGATCACCGACATGCAGCATCTTTCGGGTGTGCTGAAGGCCGTTTTCCTTCTGAACAACCGTCTGAGCTACTGACGTCGGCATCTGTTTTGTGAGACAATGTCCTATAAGTGCTATTGCATTTGGTTTCACGGTAATATTGAGTTTTCTGCAGATTACTAGAGGTTGAGGAAGATGTTTTAAAAACTAGAACTGTGATGAAACCAGTCTAAAGATATTTTTTTAAACTTTCTTATTAGGTTTTCAATTTGATTACTAGATAAAAACAGTTTATTCAGTATTTTTAAATGCAATGTTGGATTTGGTGAGCTATTATATTTTTTTGATCTATGTTTATAAGTAAAATAGGTCTGTTTTTTCCTCTTAGAATCAAGGTTACCATGAATATCATAAAATTAGTTGGGTAGTGTTTTCTTTTTTTCCATCTCCTTGAACTATTTCTGTAATATATTTAATAAGAATAATCTCATCTTTGTGGGATGGGTAGAATTTAGCCATACAGATTGAATAACCCTTATCTGAAATGGTTGGGACCAGAAATGTTTTGGATTTTGGAGTTTTTCAGATTTTGGAATATTTGCTTATACATAATAAAATGTCTAGGGATGGGACCCAGGTCTAAAAATGAAATTCATGTATGCTTCATATATACCTTATACATATAGACCGAGGGTAATTTTATACAATATTTGTAATAATTTTGCACATGAAACAAAGTTTGTGTACATTGAACTGTCACAGAAAGCAAAGGTGTCACTACCTCAGCTACCCATGTGGACCATCTGTGTTGTTTAGCATCACCATTATCCCTGACTCTGAATTCATATGCTACCTATAAGCAATCATTTTCTTACACTTATTCACACATAAGTACTTATGAGTAAAAAAAAAAAAAAGCGACATACCATTAATACAGTAAAAAATGTGTTCAGGGTAACTAAGCACGGTAGCGTCACCAGATAACCTGTGTCAGCTGTTAAACAACAGTAACCACAAGCAACAGTGGGCTTTTAGTCTCTAACTATGATGCTGTGTTGTGATCAAAAGGTTACTGCACTCTGTATTTTATTTTATTTTTTAGTGACAAGAAACATGAGAAGCAGTTAAGGGACCAGGAATTGTGTCCTCTAGGGATGAGGAGGCATGCCACTGGATGGCTTTTTAAACTGTTTCCTCCAGAGTCATCTGCCACATTAACAATGGTTTTGTCTTAGAAGTCTCTCTTTGCTTTTATAAACGGACATGATTTCTTGTCTGTTCTTGATGTGCAACTGTTCTAGTCTTTCACTAAGCCCATCACACATTTTCACCATGTCACCTAGAGGCACTTTGTCTGCAGGGTTACTAACATCATCTTCATCATCACTATTATCACCAACACCTTGATCTAGAATCATTTCAGCTACTTCACTTATTTGTCAACGAATGAACAACTGGAGTCTCATTATCGATGTTAAAAACTTCCTCAACATCTACTCCTTCCAGCTTACTGATGGACTCTGAAGCTATATCTTTTGTACATGTAAGGAGGTCAGACATCATTTTTTTTCTCACTTGACATACAGAGTCCTTCAAAGTCACCACCTTGTTCATCATTATCACTGAACAGAGCCACAAGGCCAGAGGTTGTGCCAGTTATGCAAGCTGTGTCTTTAGTCACTCTGTTCCAAGTACTGCCAACAGCATGTAAGGCATCCTCATGCTAAACTTTTGTGAACCTTCCAGACATAGTTCTCTGTTCACTGCTGCTAGCATGCTATTCAATAAACAGTCTTTAAAATTTATGATACCTTGGTCATATGGCTGATGAAGTTACACTTTGGGGGAAAGCACATGGCACGCACATTATTTTCATCAGAATTTCAGCTGGAAGATGAGCAGGACAGTTGTCAAGGAATAACAAAGTCTTTTTTTTCTTTTTACTTTTTATTTGATAATAACTTCAGATTTATAAAAAGTTACCCCCCAAAAGTACAAAGAACAGTATATATTTGACTCAGATTTACCTGTTAACATTTACCCCGTTTTATAGCCCACACCCTCTTATGCTGTCTTTTCGCAAAGAGAGTCCATCATTTATTTTTAGAGTCCTGGATTTTTGATCTCACAGTCAGCCCAGTGTGACTCACCTTGTTCAATGCCCTAGTGAAATTCTGAAGTTTAAATATCTTTGAAATATTAATAGATGAATCTGTGTCACATTGTAGTTACATAAAGACTATACATGAGACTAATGCATAAGTCTAGCTGGGGTGGGGAAATGACCACATTTTGCAAACTGCTCACCTAAGGAGGTTTGGGTTCTGCTGATTATTTTCCAAATGATATTTTTTTTCCTTTTTTCTTTTATATTTTTAATTATTATGGGCACATAATAGTTGTATATCTTTATAGGGTACATGTGACGTTCTGATACAGGCATACAATGTAAATTAGTCAAATCAGGGTAACTGGGGTATCCATCACCACAGACATTTTACATTTCCTTGTGTTAGGAACATTCCAATTCCACTCTTTTAGTTAAAGTATACCCTAACTTATTGTTGATTATAGTTACTTTGTTGTGCTATCAAATATTGTTCATTCTATCTAACTATATTTTTGTGCCCATTTACATCCCCACTATGCCCCCCTTCCCCCACCCTGCTACCCTTCCCAGACTGGTAACTGTCATTCTACTCTGTCTCCATGAGATCTATTCTTTTTAATATTCAGCTCCCACATAAGAATGAGAACACGTGTGATTTGTCTTTCTGTGCTTGGCTTATTTCACTTAACATAATGTTCTCCAGTTCCATCCATGTTGTTGCGAATGGCAGGATTTCATTCTTTTTGTGGCTATATAATATTCCATTTGTCTATGTATCACAATTTCTTTATCCATCATTCATCCACTGATGGACACTTAGGTTGATTCCATATCTTGCCTATGGTGAATAGTTCTGCAATAAACATGGGAGGGCAGATATCTTTTTGATATACTGATTTCCTATCCTTTGGATATATACCCAGCAGTGGGATTGCTCGGTCATATGGTAGTTCTATTTTAAGTTTTTTGAGGAATCTCCATACTGTTTTCCATAGTGGTTGTGCTAATTTACATTTGTGCCATCAGTATATGAGGGTACCCCTTTCTCCATATCCTCAACAGCATTTGTGATGGCCTTTTTGATAAAAGCCATTTTAACTGGGGTGAAATGATATCTCACTGTAGTTTTGATTTGCATTTCTCTGATGACTAATGATGCTGAACATTTTTTCATACACCTGTTGGCTGTTTGTATGTCTTCGAGAAATGTCTATTTAGATCCTTTGCCCATTTTTAATTGGATTACATAATTTTTTTTCCTATTGAGTTATTGGAGCTCCTTATATATTCTAGTTCTTAATCCTTTGTCAGACAGGTAGTTTGCAAATATTTTCTCCAATTCTGCAGGTTGTCTCTTCACTTTGTTGATTGTTTCCTTTGCTGTGCAGAAGCGTTTTAGCTTGATGTGATCCCGTTTGTCCAGTTTTGCTTTGGTTGCCTGTGCTTTGGGGGTATTTATCACTCAAGAAGTCCTTGCCCAGACCAATGTCCTGAAGTGTTTTCCCAATGTTTTCTTTTAGTAGTTTCATAGTTTCAGGTCTTAGACTCAAGTCTTTAGGTTTGATTTTTGTATATGGCAAGAGATAAGGGTCTAGTTTCATTCTTCTGCATGTGGATATCCAATTTTCCTAATATCATTTATTGAAGAGACTGTCCTTTCCCCACTGCATGTTCTTGGCACCTTTGTCAAAGATAAGTTCAATACAGATGTGTGGATTTATTTCTGGATTCTCTATTTTGTTCTATTGGTCTGTGTGTCTGTATTTATGCTAGTACCATGCTGTTTTGGTTACTACAACTCTGTAGTATAATTTAAAGTCAGGTAATGTGATTCCTCCAGTTTTGTTCTTTCTGCTCAAGATGGCTTTGGCTATTCAGGGTCTTTTGTGATTCCATATAAATTTTAGGATTATTTTTTCTATTACTGTGAAGAATGTCATTGGTATTTTGATGTGGATTACATTGAATCTGTGGAACTGCTTTGGGTAGTATGAACATTTTAACAATATTGATTGTTCCAGTTCATGAGCATGGAATATCTGTCCATTTTTTGTGTTCTTCTCAATTTATTTCATCAATGTCTTATAGTTATCATTACAGAGATCCTTCACTTCTTTGGCTAAGTTTTTTCCTAGGCATTTTATTTTATTTGGAACTATTGTAAATGGGATTACTTTCTTGGTTTCTTTTTCAGATTGTTTACTGTTGGCATATAGAAATGCTACTGATTTCTGTATATTGATTTTGTATCCTGCAACTTTACTAATTTGTTTATCAGTCCTAATAGTTTTATTGTGGAGTCTTGAGATTTCTCTAGATGTAAGATTATATCATCTGCAAACAAGGATAATTTGACTTCTTCCTATTTGGATAACTTTTCTTTCTTTCTCTTGTCTGATTGCTCGTGATAGAACTTCCAGTAGTATGTTGAATAACAGTGGTGAAAGTGGGTATCTTTGTCTTGTTCCAAATCTTAGAGGAAAGGCTTTCTGTTTTTCCCCATTCAGTATGATACTCGCCATGGGTCTGTCATATCGGACTTTTATCATGTTGAGGCAAGTTCCTTCTCTACCTAGTTTTTTGAGAGTTTTTATCATGAAGGGATGTTGAATTTTATTGAATGCTTTTTCGGCATCAATTGAAATGATCATACAGTTTTTGTCTTTCATTCCGTTGATAGGATATATCGCATTGATTGATTTGTATATGTTGAACCATCCTTACATCCCTGGGATGAATCCCACTTGATCATGATGAATAATCTTTTTAATGAGTTGTTGAATTCAGTTTGCTAGTATTTTGTTGAGGATTTTTGCAACTATGTTTATCAAAGATATTGGCCTATTGTTTTCTTTTTTTGCTGTGTCTTTGTCTGGTTTTGGTATCAGGACTTGTAGGATGAGTTTGGGAGTATTCCCTCCTCCTTGATTTTTTGGAATAGTTTAAGGAGGATTGGTATTAATTCTTCTTTGAATGCTTGGTAGAATTCAGCAATAAAGCCACTGAGTCCTGGGCTTTTCTTTGGTGGGAGACTTTATTATTGCTTCTATCTCATTACTTGTTATTGGTTTATTCAGATTTTGGATTTCTTCCTGATTCAATGTTGGTAGGCTGTATGTATCTAGGAATTTATCCATTTTTTGGTAGGTTTTCCAATTTATTGGCATGTACTTGTTCATAGTAGTCTCTAATGATCCTTTGAATTCCTGCAGTATCAGTTGTAATGTGTCCTTTTTCATCTCTGCTTTGATTTATTTAGGTCTTCTCTCTTTTTTTCTTCGTCTGGCTAATGGTGTGTTAAATTTTTTTATCTGTTTGAAAAAACAATTTTTGTTTCATTGATCTTTTGTATTTTTTCATTTCAAATTCCTTTATTTCTGCTCTGATCTTTTTCTGTTTTTTGAATGTGGAAATTGAAGATTTGAACAATCTGCTCTGATCTTTATTATTTCTTTTCTTCTACTAATTTTGGGTTTGGTTTGGTCTTGTTTTTCTAGTTCCTTGAGATGCATTGTTAGGTTGTTTATCTAAAGCTTTTCTACTTTTTTATGTAGGTACTTATTGCTATTAACATAAACTTTCCTCTTACTACTGGTTTTTGCTGTATCCCACAGGTTTTGATATGTTGTATTTTCATTTTCATTTGTTTCAAGAAAGTTTTACATTTCCTTCTTAATTTCTTCATTGACTCACTGGTCAGAATAACAAAGTCTTGCAGTCATCATTCAGTCCAGCTTCCCTGCAGTGTGCATGAGCCACTAGTACAAAATGTTTGTGAAAACTATCAGAAAAGATGTCCCTGGTGGTCCATGCCTTTTTGTTAGCATAATAATGGACTGGTAAGAAATTCACTCCTTAAAAACAATGAGGATGCAAACTTTTGCCTACCACAGCAAGTTTACACTGATTGCATGCCTGTTGCATTAGCACATGCCAGCACAGCTTTTCCGTCCTTGGCATTCTTAATTCCTTAGGTGCTGTCTCATCAACCGAAGTCAATGTCTTTCTGGGGCAATGACAACAGAATACTGATGTTTCATCAGCATTATAGACTTGTTCTGGCATTAGATTTTCATCAGTGATGACCTTGGCAAACTTGTCAAAGAATTTTTTCACTGCTTCATGATCAGTAGATGTTTTATCACCACAAATCTTAAAAAAAATTTATTGCCATATGTTATCTTAAATTTCTGCCACCAGCTTGTTGAATATTCATAGTTCCCTTCAATTTTCTTTGCTTATTTCATGATCAGCATAACATTAAGAGGCATGTGTTCACAGTGATGCTGGCTGATTCACTCTTTCAATACATGATTGAGATCTTCAAGTTTAGCTTTATGCAGTGTTTTCTAATTTTCATTAACTTCTGTTCATCAATTTTAGCACAGAACTACAACAGTTTATTCCTTCTCTTTCTTCAGGTCATACATAGTGATCAATCCAACACTGTAATCTTCTGTAACACGTTTCACACTCACACTGCTGTCCAGTTTCTCTAACAGCTTGACTTTCTGTGCTATAGATAAACACAAATGTTCCCTCTTTTTCTTATTACTGTTACCCATTAGACTAACTGCATACGTTTCTGACATATTCAACAATATCATTACACCACAGAATAGAAAATAAACAAAAAACCACAGTAAATAACAGATGTAGGTCTTGGCCCCCTGTGGGGGGCATGGCGGGGAACCTGCCATAGGTGCGTTTGGCCTGCACCCATGCCATTTTATCACCCTCTGTACACATGCTTGTGCGGGGAATCTGGGTATGAGTGCAAAAGATATACTGCAGCTGAAGGGGCTGGGAGGGTCTTTTTTCCCTTGGGGATGCTGCATTAAACTGTGTTGTGCACCTGTATTTTGACTGTGACCCATCACGTGAGGTCAGGTATGAAATTTTCCTTGTGGCATTGTGTCAGTGCTAAAAAAATTTTTGGATTTTGGAACCTTTTGAATGTCAGATTTTTGGATTAGAGATGGTCAACCTACACAGCTGAGTACATCAGCCACTCATTTCCATGGTGACACGGAATCTGTGTTCACCCAGAAAGCTAAGTGAGCTGAGAAAAAAAAATGTAAAGGGCGATATCTTTGATTACCATTTCAATTTGTATTTCTTGTTCAAGTTTTAGCCTTTTACATATTTCAATAAACTTAATTTATTTCTAAACAAAACCAAGTTTATTCTGAAAGAGACACTGGGCTCTTTAAGAAAAAAAGTATTGCTAGTAATTCTATGCTCTGAATCAGAGGCTATGCGTGCAAGTTGCTGGTCTAGGTCTAAGTCCACTAGAGGCAAATCTTATTTGGGGTCTGAACACTAACCAGGCCTTTCCTAGCAACAATAATCCTCCAGCACTGAGGCCTTAGAGCTTGTGCCTGTGACTTTATATTAAATTTCTATTTAAAGCTAATTCAAGGCCACAACGCAAAAAATTCCTATAATTCTTAGCCATTCTTTGGAGTATTTATCTTCTCTGTTTATCTCACCTAAACACTGTTTACCCTCTGGCCCTTACTCCCCACTGTATTCCCCTCCTTCTCATACTTCTCCACTCTACCTTCTAGAATGGGGGTTCTTAATATGGGGTCTAGGATAGGCTTCAGGGAGAGGACGGGAGGTCTCTAAAACTATTTTTGTGTTTAAAGTCAACATTCCCAGGGAGATGGTCCATAACTTTTATTAGACTCTCAAAGTGTCCATGACCCAAAGAAGTTTACTCTTTTAAAATGTTTGTTCTACTATAAACAAATTACAATTTATCCTTCATTAACTTGCAGAACATTCTGTTGGGCTATGTTCTCTCCTCTGAGAAGAATTTCCCTGTAGCCATCCAGACAGGAGGCTATTTATTCTGTGTAACTCCTGTACCTTGGGTCGAGGAATAGTTTGGCATTACTCTCTCTTCCCAATGGCCCTTCTAGACAATTATGTCTCCCCTCATATGCAAAGCCCCGCTCTCCTGAGTTACAGCTGTCCAGCTCTATCACCCCCATGGCATTTTCTTTGCGACCTTAAGGTCTATTTGTTCCTTCCTTAACATTCACTGGAGGCCCTGGAGCCTGGTTCGCAGCCTTCTCTACCTCCTGTCCATGTAGATCACCAAACTGATTACCTCACGGTTCCTAGACTTCCCAAAGTCATTGACTTCCATCTCTTCTATACATCAGCCATTTGTTTCTGTGGTCACACACAACCTGTGTTCACCCAGAGAAGCATTTCCCATGACAACATAAACTCAGCAGTGTCAAGCTCTGAACACATCTTGTTCTTGCTCTCCCTCCTTCACTGCTACCATATTTCTCTTCAGCCTCATCAAGAACTTCAGTCCCTTTAACCCAACCTTTACTTCCCACACTTCAAGTTATTAATTCTCTCCTGTCTTAACTTTTTTATTTATACTAGTGTGCCCAAACCATCACATCAAATATTATCTTTCTAATACCCTCAACAGTCTTGTCATTCCAGCTTATTTTCTACCCACACATCAAAACTGCAATACGGGGTTCATTTAGCTTTTTCTCTTTTCTGATTTTATACTTGGCTACCAAATATTGCTAGAGCTAACAGTATATCTGCAAATTGGTACTTCTGCAAATGTATGGTCTCCAGTCTCTACTAGGGACTCAAATGTTGCTAATCAACTTGCTGTTTCTTAAACACCAGTGGGGGTTTTAAAGCCTTGCACCAAAAATCATCCTTTTAAAATTTAATCTGATTATGTTCCATCTCAGGTTTAAACCCTTTAATGACTCCCCATTGCCTTCAGAATGACGTTCAGACATCTTAGTATGGTGCACACATGTCTTGCACGGCCTGGCACCTTTTTTCCTTCTTTTCCTTACCATGTCTCCCTAATACTCTAGGTTATAACTATCCTAAACTGCCTGTCTTTCCTACTAGACTATAAGCTCCTTGAAAAGAGAAAAAAAATTTTTTCTTTTTTTGAGACAGAGTCTTATTCTGCTGACCTGGGTAGAATATAGTGGTGTCACCATAGCTCACAGCAACTTCAAACTCCTGGGATCAAGCAATCCTCCTGCCTCAGCCTCCTGAGTAGTTAGGACTACAGGTACGCGCCACCACGCTGGCTAATTTTTCTATTTTTTGTAGAGACGGGGTCTCACACTTGCTCAGGATGGTCTCAAATGCCTGAGCTCAAGTGATCCTCCTGTCTTGGCCTCCTAGAGTGCTAGGATTACAGGCATGAGCCACTGTACCCGCCCTTATCCATCTTTTTACTACCCTCAGTGCCCTGTATGGAGCCTTACACATGATGTATCCTATATAAATATTTATTGAACTGAACTGTATGAATAATATTCTATCAAGTTTCCCTGAAGATTTAGCATCTTGGAAGGTGCTTGATGACAAGATGAGGAATCAAGATAAATTAAAAAGTCACAAGATATTTATTAAAATTCTTTTCTTTTAAAACATCAGATGTTTTAAGAATTAAAATCGTGCTTTATATATCATACTATACCATTTAATGATGTATGCTTGGATATTATAAAGAGCTTTAATGTTAGTTTGCAAAAATGGTTATTGAAAACCTGGAACTCTAGATGAGTGACATGTTTGTTCCGCTCGGGGAAAGCATAGCTAAGTTTTATTAATTCTGATTCATGGAGGGAAACAGGAAAGTTTGATGTGGGATGTTCTTTAGAATTTGCTCAATAAGGAAAATAAACTATCAGGTTTACTAAATAGATTCTGTATTCCGGCTTTGGGAGTATGTGAGAATGACTGTTAATTAGTTGGTCCACTGTTTGTAAATAACACTTCTAATTTATATTGCCCTGATTACTTACGAGGTTGAGCAAATGTTTTCAAATGTTTACTGGTCATTTCACTATCTTTTGTGAAATGTCTGTTCAAGTCTCTTTTCCATTTTTCTGTTGGGTTATCTGTTTTTTTATTGTTAACTTGATGTCTCTTCTATATTTTCTGGATACCCATCTTTGTTACTTAAACATGTTACAAAAATCTGTTCCCACTCTGGTTTGCCCTTTTACTGTCTCAGCAATATCTTTTGATAACGTAAGTTGTTAATGTTATGTAGCCAATTTAACAAATATTTACTTTATGGCTAATACCTTTTGTGTCCACTTTAAGAAATCTTTCCCTAGTCCAGGTCATGAAGCTATGCTTCCACATTACTGTTTAGAATCTTTATTGTTTTACCTTTCATATTTAGATCACATTCCTGATGGAACTGATTTTGGGGTAAGGAGTAAGGCAGGAGATACATTTCATTTTTTTCCAATGGATATCAAATTAAGCGCATTTTCTTTTTGAGACAGAGTCTCACTCTGTTGCCCGGGCTAGAGTGCCGTGGCGTCAGCCTAGCTCACAGCAACCTCAAACTCCTGGGCTTCAGCGATCCTACTGCCTCAGCCTCCTGGGTAGCTGGGACTACAGGCATGCGCCACCATGCCGGCTAATTTTTTTTTTCTCTATATTTTTAGTTGTCCAGCTAATTCCTTTCTATTTTTTAGTAGAGATGGGGTCTTGCTCTTGCTCAGGCTGGTCTTGAACTCCTGAGCTCAAACGATCCACCCGCCTCAGCCTCCCAGAGTGCCAGGATTACAGGTGTGAGCCACCGGGCCCGGCCCAAATTAAGCACTTTTAAAGTGTCTTAGAAACTTGAAAACTGTTTATTTCAATGACTTTTAACTGTCACTATGCAATGTTTAATCTTTTAATTTATACTATACTTGAAGAGCTTGCTACATGGGCAAATTTTATCGATCCATCCTCTTTCCATGTTATTAAAATGACTGTTGTATCTGAACTAATAACGTTTAAAAATTACTATTTAGTAAATAATTTTATACTTAAATTATGTAATCTGTCTTTTAGGAAGCTATTTATTTCAGTTTAGGTTCTTAACCATTTAAGGCATGTGGTCATTAATTGCTTAGCCCTATCTCAGTTATAATCACATGGTCAATGGACTGGATATTTTCTGGCACTATGTTTAATGACCTACTTTTCATGTTTTTCTATTCAGTGATTCCTTTTAGAAATTATAAAACTAAGGATCTTTATCACATCAGCTAAGCACGAAAAATTAGGAAAGTAATGAAGTATTAATAATAATTACAAAGGACATATATATAAAAGTCAAAATTTTAATAAAAAGCATTTTATAACTTAAAAGAATAATGGGTCCTCAAATCATTATCCCATACTGCTAATGATTTTCTCCTATAAATCTCCAGTCACATTCAATTCTAGCAAACTTGAGTATGGATCAATACCAGTTTAGTGTAGGCTTCTCTTTATTTTTCTTTTGAGACCGGGTCTCACTTTGCCACCCAGACTGGAGTGCAGTGGTGCAACAGCTCAATGCAACCTCCAACTCCCAGGCTCACGTGATTCTCCTGGCTTGGTCTCCCAGGTAGCTAAGACCATAGCCATGCATCATCATGCCTGGCTAATTTTTCATTTTCATGTTTTTGAAAAGATGGGGCCTAGGTTTCCCAGGCTGGTCTTGAGCTCCTGGGCTCAAGCAATCCTCCCACCCTGGCCTCCTAAAGTGCTGAGATTATAGGTGTGAGCCACTGTACCTGACTCTTCAGGGGACTGGACTAGTCCAAGGTTATGAAGGATTCTAAATGCCTTGACATAATTAGGACAGTTATAAAGATACCTTCCTTGATTGGGCCCTTTTTGGACCTAGTACCTTAAATTTTTTCTAGTATTTTTATATTTCTGGTTTTTTTTATCCCAGTTAGATCATTACACTAACACAGGAATTTGTCTTATTTACCACTGTGTAACAGGCATCACATCGCTACTGTCTGTTATATAACAGGTGCTCAAAAGAATGTTTGTTCAGTAAATGAATGAAGGAACTTAGGATCTATGTAATAAACTACATATTCAGAGCTTAAGTAGCACATACATCCCTGTATGTTCAGGGCCCTGAAAGCACCCCTGGCCTATTTGGATTCCATGCGAGGCTGTTGAAATGGAAGAGGCCAAAATCTAAGCTTAAAGGATTAGCTTATATTGAACCATACTCAGAGCATAGCAAGCTTAAACACACACACACACACACACACACACACACACACACACACACCCAATTTAATTTCTGATATTTAATATTTTCTTTAAGTCAGTTGAGTATTAAGTCATCTGAGGGCTTCTGTAGTTCAGCAAAGTAAAATAAATGGTTTGGAGAAACCAAGCATGGGAAAAGGAGACATAAGATGATAAATTAATGTCTTTGTGTCATTAAGGGCTCCCTGGTAGTTCCCACTTTGTTTCTCTTTGTGCACATGTACATTTTGCAGAAAGTCAAAGAGATGAAAGTTTGGTTATATTCTTAAACACAGTGCTACGATAAGAGAAATATTGGTTTTAGTATTTTACAATTTTACTCAAAACAGAGAGCAAGCTTCTGTGTAAACACACTTACATTAAAGAATAAATATGGATTCTCAAGTAAAGAATAAGTAATATTTTTGTTACCTACAAGAGTGCTTTTCTCTATGGGGCTGCATAATTGGAGATTGGCCATATAATGGGCAATTTTGGGGGAGTTTATTCAAATGATTTTATGATCAAGGCAAAGAACACAAGCTTAGTTTAAATAAGAATTTAATATAACTAAGAATTCTATAAGTTCTATAATTAAGAATTTATAGAACACCTAAATATGTAGCATGGAATGAAATACATGGGGAATGGAATAAACTTTTAGTGTTTTATACATTTTGACTTTGCTGGTATAATTCAGTGCATCTAGAAAGAATCAACTCACTATTTTGTAGTTGAATTTCTAGGACACAAAAGCACAGATGTCCTTTCCTGTTCCATATTGCAGTAGACATCTGCTGTTTTTGCCTGCCCAGCATTTATTCCTCCTTCCTCTGGTAATAACACTCTGATTTTCCATCAGGGAACTGCTCCTTCACCATTTTAGTGCATGTGGTACAAGTGGCGTGACCCCTGTCCAATCAAACCCATGTCCCTGAAGTTCACATGTGGGCATGTTACCCAGACCCGGCCAGTTTGAGCATCACAGCCTCACGGCCACAGGCACTGGTTCAAAATGGGCAAGAGACCCCAATCAGGCCAGTGAGGCACATTCTCTGAGTTCTTCACAGCACTATTGGGAAAACAGTAGTTTTTTTCTTGTGGGGACATCGGGCTGGTAAAAATGTAAGCCTGAAACAATTTGTGGTTCTCTTTGTTACCATCTGGGCAGAGCCTTTGAGAACAGTGATCATAAAATCATCAGAATAAACTCCCCCAAAATTGCCTGTTATATGGCCAATCTCCAATTATTATTATTTCCAGCAGAGAAAAACACAGAGCCCAGAGATGGAAGCCATCATAATGATAGTCACTGTAGCACCCACATACTATCGTGACAGAAAGACAACCCACCCTGGACTCTTCAGTTCCACGAGCCAAGACATTCCTATTTGCTTAAACCAGTGCGAGGCAGGATTCTGAAACTTGTAACTGACAGAGTACTGACCGACACAAATATCTGTGCGTCTTTCCCTCGCAGTATGACTTGGCTTTGCAGAAACTGAGGACAAAAGTCCTGGAAAACTGAATCATTCTCTGATAATTCTTGAGAACTGCCTTGACTGAAGTAAAAAAACTTTTGCCCTTACCTCATTGTTTCATCTCTGAACCTAATGTAGTTTGTATACAGTGTCACTATTTTAAAAAGTGGAAAGACAGGGTACTTACTGGTCCACTTCCTGCTGTGAGATTCTGCAGAGCTCCTAGAGATGCTTCCTGTGTATAGTTTCGGACACTCTTGGCGATCAAGGACAAGTACATCCTTATCACGATGGAGTGCCACAGCCACTCCACACCCTTGGGGTTGCTCTTTTCCTCTGGCATCGGCATGTCCTGGTATTGCTGACCCCACATGCAAACAGAACCCAAAATTAATGCACTGCAAGTGGTGTCTGTAACTTCACACCCAAACCAAGAGACCAGAAATACTGTCTAGAAAGACTAATAATTTGCATAAGAAGCCCTCGAAATAGAAATTTAAAAAGCAAATATATATAATTTCCAATTAACTTTTAGCCCACGATGATCATTTCCTCCTACTAACACTCCCCACGCCCCCTTGCCACCAACTTGACATTTCACAGTGAGAGAGAATTCAGAGAATTAAGCATAGGCCGTTCTAGAGTGCTTTTCGGGCTGCTGTTGAGTTATTATAAAAGCTAAATTAGTCACAACCATCCTGAAGATAAGAAAAGCAGGCCTGTTCCCGGAGTCTAGGGAGGGTGTCCAGGATAACATCAGGGTTCTAAATTTACCAGTTGTTCTCCAAGTTCACAAACACCGTGATGCTCAGAGGAGTAGGGGAGTCACATTCTTTCAGTTTTCACGTCAATATGGAAATAAATGTGTATTCTTTACTATGGGATTTGCTTTTAGTATGTCCAAAGTTTGTTTTTAGAATGCCCAAAGCCAAATATCAGGGCTGCTTTTAATGTTAAAACAATTTCTAGGCCGGGCGCGGTGGCTCACGCCTGTAATCCTAGCACTCTGGGAGGCCGAGGCAGGTGGATCGCTCAAGGTCAGGAGTTCGAGACCAGCCTGAGCAAGAGTGAGACCCCGTCTCTACTAAAAATAGAAAGAAATTATCTGGCCAACTAAAATATATATAGAAAAAATTAGCCGGGCATGGTGGTGCATGCCTGTAGTCCCAGCTACTCGGGAGGCTGAGGCAGTAGGATTGCTTAAGCCCAGGAGTTTGAGGTTGCTGTGAGCTAGGCTGATGCCACGGCACTCACTCTAGCCAGGGCAACAAAGTGACACTCTGTCTCAAAAAAAATAAATAAATAAATAAAAAAATAAAACAATTTCTAGGCCAGGTGCAGTGGCTCACGCCTGTAATCCTAGCACTCTGGGAGGCCGAGGCGGGTGGATCGTTTGAGCTCAGGAGTTCAAGACCAGCCTGAGCAAGAGTGAGACCCTGTCTCTACTAAAAATAGAAAGAAATTATATGGACAACTAAATATATATAGAAAAAATTAGCCAGGCATGGTGGCACATGCCTGTAGCCCCAGCTACTCGGGAGGCTGAGGCAGGAGGATTGCTCGAGCCCAGGAGTTTGAGGTTGCTGTGAGCTAGGCTGACACCACGGCACTCACTCTAGCCCGGGCAACAGAGCGAGACTCTGTCTCAAAAAAACCAAAACCAAAAACAAAAACAAAACCAAAACAATTTCTATACTATTGGCCATGTTGCATTAAGCTTATTTTTTCCTAACCTATAGGGCATGCAGCAGCCCTACAGTTCAATGACTAACAGTGCAAATCTGGAGCTAGATTGCCTGGGATTTACTTTGATCCCCTCCACTTATTTGCTGAATTATTCTGGGGAAAATTAATTAACCTTTCTGCACCTCTGTTTCCTCACTGGTAAATGAGGATATTAATAATACACACTTCAAAG
Organism: Lemur catta; assembly: GCF_020740605.2. Lineage (NCBI taxonomy): Eukaryota > Metazoa > Chordata > Mammalia > Primates > Lemuridae > Lemur > Lemur catta. The sequence goes on along the minus strand of NC_059133.1, from coordinate 68,009,874 downwards.
GGTTGACATAAGGATTAAAAGAACTTAAAATAGTGTCCGACATATACTAAGTTCTCAGAAACACACGTACACACACACTCTCTCTCTCTCATTCTTTCAAAGACCTCCCAATATACCTCTTTTACTTTCCTGCTGCGACTGCCAAAACACCCAATGCTTTTGCTGTTGTCAGTCTGGATATTCCGGTTTTGAATATAGATACTCTGGGAGTATTTCTCTGGGAGCTCTGCCTCCAGCTGGTAGGAGAGGTTATGAAGAATGCACACACAGTTCTCTGTGGCCTGAGACAACGGGACATGCATATTGATCACACACATATAGGTATCCTTTGCAGGTATGTTATCACAGGGTGTCGCTTTTAGCTCTTACAAGGATTACTGGATGCAATTAGGTGTGCTTGGACTGTGGCTTGCCTTGGAGAAGTGGAATGAGTATGGCTAGAAAGGCTAAAGTTAGATCATGAATAGTCAGGAATACAATGCTAAGAAGCAGAGGGTGAATTTCTTAAAACAATGGGGAGCCTTTCTAGTTTACTTTATAGAGAGTCTGTCCAGAACGAGTCTATATTTTAGATACGTAACTTGGGGTAGCCATGTCGAGTTGGAGAACAGGAAGAGATACTGTTTGCAGGAACCAATTAGGAAGCTATTGCAATAATCAGTGTGAAAGATGCATAGAATGGGACCACAGCGATAGCACTAGAGTGGAGTGGATGAACTGAAAGTCTTTCCAGAGGCAGCATGTGTATGGTTTATACAGAGGATTATACAGAGAAAGAGCAAATTTGGGGAAGAGGCAAGAGATCAATGTAAGTTCACTGCTAACCATATAGCACCTGGGCTCCTTTCAAATATCCACAGAATTGATAAATAACAGGTAATTCGAAATTTGGGTCTAGAATATAGAAAAATAAGGCTAAGGTAGATTTTAATATTTTAATTTTAATATTTCTAAGCATGTATGGGAAATCTTATGCTCAGCAAAGGAGTCAGTGAATAAATCTAAACCCAAGCGGCTACTTTAAGAATATTCTGAAGCATTTTAGTAAGACAAAATAGGTAACTCAATGTGTGAGATGTTTAACTGTTGGATTACCTTGTCATCTGGCTGGTAATCTGCAATGGTTCCTCTGACATAATGCACCAGTGAGTCAATGAGTCCATCACATCTTCTTATCACTTTCCTCCCATCAGGGCCAGCTGAACTCATGTTTCTATCAGGAAAAACAAACAAAAAAACCCCATAATCTTAGGCCATGTATCCAACTGGCCTTTGTTTTGGAGCTTTACTTGATGTTTCTTCCAGGTGTTTAGAAACTGGCAAACTTGTAAAAGTGTGACAGACTTGTCCTGCAGTCAATAAATCAACTGCCCAATGGTTACCAAATCTGGATGCAACTTGTAAATATATCCACACAACATGTAACCATGTCATAAAAGTCTTCTGTCTACTTCACTCCAAGTACCAAAGTCAGCGTATTATTTACTTAATCCTCACCCCATTTTTGAAGTGTAGATACGGAAGTGTAGCTGTGAGAGGATAGATATGAGTTAGTTTACAACTAACAGGAGAATAAATGGTACATCAGTCATAGCAATATACTGGATGTCCAAGTCCCAATTTGCTCCATGTCTTAACTCTAAATAACTTAAAGTTGCTCTGGGCCTCAGTTTCTTCATTTTTAAAGACAGTGTATTGGACTACATTATTTTGCGGTTTTGTAGGTTTCAGTATAAACTGTTATTGACAAATATTAAACCAGATGCTCTAAAATGTGATGATTCTATAATTAAAATGGCAGAGAGATGTTACAGAAAACAGTTCCCAGTGTGTAAGACCTAAGTCAAAAGCCTGACCTATAAGTATCTCTGCACTTAGTCTATTTCTAATTTTGTTAAGGCATGACACCTTTCTATAAACAGTAACTGAATCTATAATTGGAAGTTGCTTCCTTATAGAGAAATGAAGTTTATCAAATATAGCAATGTGATGCATTTGGGGTTTACATTGCAAATTCAGATCACATTTATGTTCTGCTATTACTACCTTCCTTTGGATTAAGTTTTTCTTGTTAGCATTAACCATTTTAAAATATTTTTTCCCCAAAATGTTAACACATCAGTCAACAAGAATGGCAAAAGAAGACTGCCTTCAGCATTTTAGAACTTGAGAACTACCCCTATTCCCTTTTGCCAACTTTAGTTGCTAAGAAATGTTCTTATAAAATGTATCAGACCAGTTTCTTTTACTGGTAGGTAGACTATGCAAAGCATATTCAAGACTTTTTGTTTACAATGTCTTAGTGTCATTCTGAACATCAAAAATAACTATAACTTCGATGAGACCTTTTTGGGTCTTATTTTTTTCATCTATAAATAATATAATGGTAGTAAGTGATTTCAAAAAGGCTTTCTGCCCCAAAATACTGCTCTCAATGCATATTTGTCAAAGAAACAAATGTGCCCAGCATTAGCTAAAGGGAATGAGGGGAGTATACAATATTGTACCATGCTTCCATGGAGATCACATTTATAGGTTGAACTCTGGGAAACTGACAATACTTAATTATTTTTAACCTACAAAAATGGCAGTTTCACTATTCAATTTAATAGTGGAGGAGATAACGCTAATACACCCCAAACCAAGAATATTAACAATTTAATGGTTGCTGAATCGACATAATGAAATTTTTGATTTTAACAAAATCCATTCTGTGACTTTGGTTCTCATTTTACTCTTCTAATTCAAGAATATCGTCCTTATTTTATTTTTATTATACCTTAAAAAGTTCGAGACTTTGTCCATTAAAAAAAGATAATGAATGTGTGTTTATAAACTGGAAATAAAACCATTTTTACTATCACTTTTTCTCAAGAAATGATCATTTAAACAAAGAGTGTCTACTCTGTGAGCCCTTTAAGAATCATGGGACATAAGCAGCTTGGGAGAAACTGAAAAAGCCTCTTTTGCAATCTCCTTATTTTACACATGAAAAAAATGAAGTCCGAAGTATTTAAGTTACTTTTCCTCGGTGACAGCAAATTAGTGGTGAGTTCAGGAAGGGAGGGCTGATCTGTACTCTGTACCCAGGTGGCTCCAGACCAGAGCAAAGCCCATCTCACAAGCGCGCAGCTTGCCATTTGCTTAGCAAATACCATACATCCCCAACGACAAGACACTGTTATCATGTTTTAAAGCTTCCCTTTGACCTTTTCAACCTCTGGCCTGCAGAAATGGCAGTAGTTTAGAATTGCTTTGACAAATCAAAAGGTCTGTCTTTCTTACTGGTTAAGGCCACCATATACCTTGCAGATGGATGACTTAGCTTTGTTTAACTTCAGGGTGTTTATTTTGGGTCAGAATGGTAATTCAGTTTGGCAGCACTGCCAGTTCACATGCACTAACTGTTGTCTTGTCATTTGGTATTATCCAGACTCTACTTGCTTGAAATGGGACTTATCAGGGGTTTCTGGCAGTTGATACCTTTGTTGACAGAAAGTACATGGAACCCCACTGCTTCAGTATTTGCTCCTGCATATCAAAAATAGTTCCCACCTTACTCAACTACACAGAAATATGAATAAGGGTAGATTATTTTATACCACTACACCCATGAATAGAAATCATTACACAAACAGTAATTTGTTATTGTACCACTCTGAAAATAATTAATATTTACAGAAAATGATATATATATCCATCTTAAAGTATTTTTCAACAGCTAATACTTAAGCTTGTAGGAATCAGAAAATTAACATGGCTATACTTAGACAGAATTGATCTTTTTATAAGTATCTCCTGAATACTGAGAAATATGTATTGATTACTGTTTCTTATATGCAACCCAAAGGAAGTTTAACAGAAAAATACCTCAAAACTAGAAATTAAATATACTGAAACAATTATCTTATTGAAAATTAAAAGACAATAAGCACACAAACATAGTACTCAGTAAAAATTAATTATCAAAGTTACCAATAGACTATATTGATAATGTTTAATGGTTTGAATTTGATTATACCAGGTTTATTTTCCCTGGTATAATCTAGTCGACATCTGAGCAAACACATGAGTACATTTAAGTATACTAAAACTATTGTATACTGAAATTTAAAAACCAGGTCCTTGGACTGGGAGTTGAAGACAAGGAAGGGGCCAGGAGAGGGGAAGTGAAGATGAGCCCCTTTACACATCAAGGCAGGACTATTTTGGCTTCTTCACCCACACTGGGCTCAGATGGGAGGACAGCAGCCTGACCTGTAGCCAGTGCTTGCTATTAGGGAGAATTTTTTCCTAGCAATATGATTTGTATTGGGGGTAGGGGGACAAAGAAATAGAATCCGAACCTCTGTGAGTCTCTGAATGGTAACAGAGCTTCACATATTTAGGAGGATTCAGGTGTTTTATCTGAAAGCAAATCTGTGGCTCTTGACTCTCTCCTGGACCACTTATCTCGCACATTCCTGAGTGTCACAATGAAAAAGAGAAAAGAAAACAAAATGCCCCCGGACTTTGCTAAAACTAAAAGGAAGAATGGTATGTCTTTATTAAGATTAATGACAGTATGACTAGCCCTTGAATTCATATGGTAAACCAAAGAACGGGCAATGTTAAATGATAAAAATTGCTGCAATTTAATGTTTGCACTAGACATTATGGTAGGCAATTTACAAATATCATGATCTGTAATTTTTGTAAAATTGCTGATATTGGGGTACACTAGAATTGCATTCTGGGAAATTCTGACCGGTGCCTCTCATTGAAAATCAGAATTAACTGCTTCTAATAGGATTTTTACTGGCCCTTCCACATAAGGTTGTCTGTGTGTGGCTACATTGAGACGTGGCTGTCAAATAGGCCTAGTTTCCCAGCACGCAAAGGAAATTTGCTACAAGCTCAGTGTATAGCATACGCTCACCTGGCCTTTGGAAACAACGAGCTGATGGGGGATGCTTATAGTAAAAGGCTACAGTTAAGTTACCAGGACACGAGAATGGCAGACAACAACAGGGTTGTAGTGCATCTTTTCAAGACACTTTCCCCAACAAAACAAGTAATTCTAAGAAGCATAATTTTTTTTTAATGGGGCTATTTCTACTTGATAATGGGTATGGTTTCCTAACACACAGTTTCTAGTGTGCATCCTATACAAGGCCTGGTGGCTGTGGGACTAGTCTTAAAGGTCTAACCAGCATACTGAGCCAGTGATCACCTCACCCCAGTGGTTTTAAAAATTGTGGATTCACCTTTGTGTTCACCAACAATTAAAGGCTTCCTAATACTGTGTGATGTAAATTGTGGGGTAAGGCCCCAAGTGGTACCAGTCAATTAAGTATTTGGTAGGCAGAGTCAGAATTCATTCCAAGACTGAGTAGGTAGTTGATAAGACACTGGGTGATAAGGAGACATCCTTCTTCCTCTTGGTATTTGGGATTTAGGTCTGGGCTTTTGTTGAACTCTCAGCTGATACATATCAAACAGTTGGGTCTTGTCTGTGATTAACCAAGAGAAGCAGCAGAGGCAGCTTGTGGTTCCACACAACAAAAGGGGAGCCTCATTTGAACCGGCAGAGGAACAAAAACTCTATGCCAAAAGAAGGGCTTGCTTGTTACCCTGAAGTCAATGTTAGTTCCTGAAGGTATCAGCAAACACCAGCCAAAGTCAGCTGCAAACAGAGCAACAGTGGGAGGTAGAACAAGACGCTAAAATCTATGTATCTTGTTCCTTTCAGGACAAGGAAAACTAGCCGAACAAAGGTACATCAGCATCTATTACACACCAAGAAACTAGAAGGTGGTGGAGAAAATCTAACCTTAAAAATCCTTTAGCTCTGCTTTCCTGCATTTTTGGGTCTTTCAAAAGCATTCTGAATAGGCAATTCAGGAAGTAATCATCTGGTTGGTAGGCTACATTCATTTCCTCTTAATTTAGCTGGAACAGGTTGTTCAAGGCAGGGTGCCAAATTTCATTTAACATCAATTATAAACAGCAAACTAATTTTAAAAATACATCTAGGAGCCACTGCAACTTGAATAAGCATTCTTGGCATCTACAGAAGATGTCTGGAATGACAGACAAGGATTAATAAAGATGTTTAAGGCTTAGACTAAAATAATTTATTGCTCAGATAGTTTGTACCTCTAAGATAAGCATAGATTTCAACCACAGGATAGTAAAAAACGTCATCAGTTGCTTTATCCAGACAATATCAACCTGTTCATTTTTTTAAATAATAATTAGTTTAAAAATTTTAGTAGTAATTCTATGATGATAGCCTTAATTTTTTGGGAAAAAGACTTTCAGTGTCATAAGATACAGTTCATAAAATACCACCTCTAATTTGAGCTATACACAGGCATTTTTCTTTAAACATGAGGGTTGCTTTTAAAAATCTCTGACAAAGACATTTTTGAGAATTTCTTTTTCTAAGACTCAACTCAGTTATAAACTAACTGATGCAGAAAGACCAGCAAAAACAGTTCTCTTGATACAATAAATAAAAATTATTCTTTTGTTTCCTTTGCTGATTCTTTTTCCTTCGTATTGTCCCTATTTTTAGGCAGTCAGTATTTATGCACTGATTGATAAGAATAAAGAGTGTCTTTAGCTTAGAGAAATGTTATGTAATTTCTGTGAAGTACAACTTTTAATCTGGGCCGATCTGGCAAAGACATAAATAGGATAGTGGAAAATTTTAGTCGAAAGAGTAGGGACCTTTGCAAGGGGGTTGTTTGGTTGCCAGATGTGCTGCTTGACAATTTCCATAAGACATTTATTCTTAAACACACTGGGTTCAAGGAGACCAGAGAGGAGTGGTCAGGTAAGCATGGCCATATTTGTTTGGATTGATCGTTTGACTTGTTTGCTTTAACAACTGAAGATTTGTTGAGAGATTTCAAAATAATGACCTAACCCCACCCCAGGCTTAGTTTATAAAAAAATCATTAAAAAAAATCAGGATCTTATTTACCCATTAAATATCATTTATACCTTTTAAATTTATTAAAAGAAAAATTTACAAGGTAATTTAATTCATTAAACCACATATTTGTTTGTCTATCTAAAATAACCAACATTAAAGGTGGCAGTATAATATTAGAAGTATTGTCAATTTCATTATTTATGAACTTCATATTGCTTATATTTGCACATCAGACATGATTAGCCATGATTGCACATCAGACATAATTAGCCAAATAACTGAGGTTGAAGTTTCTCTATTTCTAAGAAAAGTCAGTCTCTGGGTTGAACTATCTAGAGCAGCCTCTGATTTCAAGATTTTTTTAAGCACCAAAAGAGGCAGGAAAAGCTTCATCTTTCTCTGCTGCACTGCTTTTAATAGAAGGATTTGTCCTGTAAAATTTCGATTCAGTGAAAAGGCTGCACTTAAGGACCTAGAAAGCTACATGTGGCCTTAAGGCTGCAGGTTCCCCACCCCTGATTCTAGATACTTCTATGAAGTTTCTGTTTTGCTTACACTGTCTCAGTTTTATGGTAAATTATTTCCCAGAAGTAACTATATTTAGATTATCTTAAAAAGTAAGTTCTGGTCTGTTTTGGGATCTACATTCTTACAGAAAAGTAGTTATGTGATAATCAAGGAAAGTAGACCCTGGCTGGGCACTGTGGCTCACACCTGCAATCCTAGCACTCTGAGGCGGGAGGACTGCTTGAGGTCAGGAGTTTGAAACCAGCCTGAGCAAGAATGAGACCCTGTCTCTACTAAAAATAGAAAAATTAGCTGGGTGTGGTGGCCTGTGCCTGTAATCCCAGATACTTGGAAGGCTAAGGCAGTAGGATCGCTTGAGCCCAGGAGTTTGAGGTTGCTGTGAGCTAGGTTGACACCACGGCACTCTAGCCCAGGTGACAGAGTGAGACTCTTGTCTCAAAAAAAAAAAAAATTACACCCTCATTTAATTAAGAATCTTCTAAATTTCCTGGGATTATGCACAAGGCTAGACCAAATAAGTCCTTTTCTGTCACGAATATTCAGAATAAGGGATAGAATGAAAATGTATAATTTAAAAAATGTAGATGCAGTAAATTTCTAAGTTTTGGTATTTAGACATATATAAAAATTCAATTCAGTATATTTGTGTGTGTGTGCTGGAGAAGATAGATATGATCAGACACATTAAAAATTTACATGAAGACATTCTTTTTCCAGAGAGTGGCTGGTATTGATATTCCAAAAAAAAAAAAAAAAAAAAAAATTGCCCTTAACCCCGTGGCTAACAAGGGACAAGACTAATAGTTATAACCTTTCTTTCTAAAGGTACAGTTTGCTTCCTCTGACCACTCCCCACCCCAGTTAGAGTTCCAGTGATAAGTGACAATGCAAGTTTCTTTTTAAATAGTTGTAAATTTTAGTATATAAAAGGGTATCATATAATCATCAAAACACATTTACTGCACTATGACTCATGGGAAAAAGTGAAGTTTAAGGCATTTGTAGGAGAAATGCATTACCAATTACTTCTCCCCTTTAAGTGGCACATACAGGCATAAAATATAAATGAGAAAAAGGAGTATGTTTTATAATGTGTAATGAATCAAATTCCGGGGTGGCCTTCACAATGCAGAAACAGATATGTCAGTAAGATTAAGGTGGCAATTTTATAAGACTTTCTCATAAGTAAACAGTTAACGAACTATAATGACTTTTCCAGGCTTCATGAATGCATATTTCTAATATGACTAAGGTATTTAAAAATGGTGGAGATGAACTAGTGATAGAATGATGAGCCAGAAGACTAAGGACAAACACCTAGTCATCCTTTAACAGCTCCTTAAGTGTGACTTTCTCCAGAAAAATTTCCCAACTCCCCAGGCAATGTTAGGCAAGGATACCTCCCTTAATAGTCTCTTCATACCTCTCTCACATTTCTTATCAAATGTATTGTCATTATCTCTTCAGGTGCCTATTTCCTCCACTAAACCCTGAGATCCTCCAGGGCAAAGGTGGGTCCCATTCTCTTTTTCACATCTCAGAAATGTAAACCGTGGTTTGGATACAGCAGGCGTTCAGTAAGCACTCAAGGAATCACCACAGGGTTGCACAAGAGCAAGAGTAAGGGCAGATCAGTGGCAAACCCAAGGAGGCCAGACTAGTTGCTATTTTCAAATTTCTGATAACTGGCTCTATAATTGTAGAAGAGTCTCTGGGACCTAATTTCTTCACCTGAAGAAGGAGACTGGTAGCTGCCCAGACGGGTTTGGGTTTGGCCCGAAGTGTTTTCTAAAACACTGACTCTCACTGCTCCTGGGCAAGCATTTTTTCCATTCCCTAGTCTGACAGAGCCCCGACCATTTCTCAAGATCTTACACCTTCACACTTAAGTGGCTGCCTGAGCCCTGAGGCATTTTAACTCCTAACCTCTAAATTGCTCCCACCTGTTGTCCTTTAAGAGCAAAAAGAGGACTCGGGGAGTAGGGAAGAAAGGAAAGAAAGACAGAAAGGAAGGAAGGCGAGGAAAGAAGGTATAAGAATGACTTGGAGAAATAACGATAAATCTTTGGCAGAAATTTCAGACTTATCCCTAACAATAACCATTGGTTTAAATTATGCTACATCCCAACGTTTTCCAACCAGTAATGTGGAACATACAGATTTAACAGGCCATACCAATTCCCAGGGAACTGGTACTATGAATCATAGTATGAATTCATACTAAATAGAAAAAAAGGGCTCAAAATTGGTGTGGGTAGCTGGGAGTAGGGGTATAGATTCAAGGAAGACAGGTATTGCCTTTTCAATAATTTACAATTCTAAGATTGTCACGTAAATCTTTTGGAATTTGAAATATTTGGAAGAGTATCCCACTAATTTCGATAAATATTTTAACTAAGTTATATTTCTTACTCCAAGTAAATAAAGACAATATTGAAAAAAGAATGAGATATTTTAGCAGGTTTTCTCCACTTGAAACAAAAATGTTGAAGTTTCATAATAGTTTCCAAGAAAACAAAGTAACAAAGTGACTGTTTCTCCTTTGAAAAGGGATGTTTACGGAGAATTATGCCTATTTAATTACCTTCATTTTGATGTTAATCAACTAGTGGAAATTCAGTGTCAGTGGTGTGCTGGTAAATGTTTAATGACCAGTCTTCTGGGGCCAGGGGTAAGGGGAGATATCTGATTTGTGGTGTTTGCCAATTTCTTTCTTCTTTCTTGTTTTTAGAGATGGGTCTCACTACATTGCTCAGGCTGGACTCCTGGGCTCAAGCAATTCTCCCAACTCAGGCTCCCAAGTAGCTGAGACTACTGGTGCATAACAACATGCCTGGTTTGCATTTGCTAATTTCTTAGTGAAAATACTCCCATTGTGACTGGTTTCAAGCTACTAACATGATGTCACTGAATATGAAGTTATGATGAGATTATAACAATCATTCCTACTTGCTGGCTCCAGCACACACTGGAGTGTGCAATTTATTTTTCCTCTCCTAACCTGGATGTTACCACTCATTATACTAATATAATATCATTTAAGAAAAAAAAGTTGAAACTTGCATGAGCACATCGTTACCTCGATTACAAAATTTTTATGATCTTTCAGTGAAGGACTTCAATCATGAAAAGAATATAATTCCAAAGGGACCTAAAGAAACCACCAAGGCCCAAGGTAAATGCTGCTGCAGGCAGAGGCTAATCCTGTAGATAAATGATCTGATACCTGACAAAGATGGTGTACCCGACAAGTGTTAGTTTTCTTGAAGGATAAGCTGTGCATGTTCTCCTGTGTGAATCTGATCTCACCATAGCAGCCCCAGGTGGGCAGAACTGGCATGACTGCCACAAATTCATTACTAAAGCAAACACTGCACCTGCAGAGCAGATTTACTCAGCACCATTGCCATGTGCAGACCAGAAATGATCTTAATTGTCAACTCTAGTAAAGGGGAAAAGTCAGCTCTAGTAAAGGGGAAAACCATACAGAAGTTTTTCTCCAAAGTAGATTGAAAGAATTCATTGCAGTAATCCAAGTCAAACACAATGTCAAAAAGACTACACTATTCATGTTGCCAATTCAGTTCACTGTTGGCTCTGAACCCATTAGGAGAGAAAATACCTCAAATGAATTTGTAGCAATTAAGATATTTGCTAACATTTATGATCATTTTATTCAGCTAAGAGTAACTCTTACGAACCAGTCAATAATCTATTTTAAAAGTTTTCTAGAGTAAGCTGCAGACATAAATAAGAAACTACTGAGCAAATACCTCTATTGGAAATGGACACTATTTGATTGTAGGTTCCCTAGAGGTCTTTTCTTACATTCTGACTCATATCCTGAATATTCACCTGGTGACATTCACACACATTGTGACATCTAGCCTGAAGCTGTCCGCACTGCCATCTCCTCTCTCAGAAAGACATCCCACTTCATACGCTGCTTCTTTGTGTCTTTCTTGACTATATGAAATGCGGCACAGAGTTCCACATGCCCACAACTTCCAGAATAAAAACACTGAGATGCAGATGCAATGCCGATAATGAGAAATGAATATGGCTGTAGATTGGTCTTTCTGACCCTCTGATGCCGGGAGATTGTGAAGGGCAGAAGTTTTATGCACATGAGCACAGTCCGTGGACATATGACAGACATTAATGTATCCAGCATGCTGATATATTAAGAGAGCTTTGGCTTTGAAGACAGGGTTCTTGGATTTCAATTCCAGCTCTATTACTAGCTACATGACTGTGGGAAAATCACTTCACCTTCTGAGCCAGTTTCCTCATCAATAAAGTGGGGAAAACCTACTTTATGAAGGCTGCTGCTGAGAAGAAACTGAGAAAATCCTCATACAGCATTTAGAACAGTTTCTAGAACATAATACACAATAAATGTTAGCTATTATTATTATGAATTAGATAGACAGATGAAACAAGAATGGATATTTTAGTAAGTAGATACACTATGGCATGTAGTTTCTCAGGTTTTTTGCTATATTCTGCTTTTGAAAGCAGTTCAAATGAGTGGTTTGGATTGTTTTGGAAACAGTTTAGAATGGTGTCATTCTGACTGGCTGAATGAGTGTATTCAGCTATTACATGTTCTGAAAACTACGTGCCAACCACGGCATTGCTTCTACTCCTTGAGGTAAGGGGAGACTACAGGAAGAGACCGTAACTAACATCCTTGCCTTTAGGTTTTCACCCTCACAATACACCTTTCCCGTTGATACTATTCCTCTTTTCACACAAAAATGATCTTATTTCTTTCCTCCACACTAGCTAATTTTGCTTATAGGAGGAAAAAAAAAAAAAAAGAACTCTTCAACATGACCCTCAAGGCCCCCACAATCTGGCCTTACCCTATGTTTCCAATTTTGGTTTGATGACTTTCTACCCGAAACTCCATACTCTTGCCAGACTTGATTATTCACCTAATTCACCATGTATTTTCATTTACTCACTCATTCATTTATTCATTGCATTCAAATACTTCATGCTTAATTACTATATGCCAGAAACTCTGTTAGGTGTTAGAGATTAAAGATTTAAAAAAAATGCCTGGGCTTAGCTTTAAAGGAGCTTACAATCTAGTTGAAAAGGTGTGTAAACAACTCATCATAAACCAGCAATGTGATAAAATCTATAACAATGGTGACTTGCCTGTAAATTCCTTTTGAACCCTTAGGAAGAAGCAATGACTTCTGCTGGGGAATCTGGACAATGTTTCACAGAAAAGGTGAAGTTTATCTTTGGTGTTAAACAATTAGGAGATTAAGTATTCAATAGGCAGATAATAGAAAATGTTTACCAGGCAAATAAAAGTAAATAAAACCTCGACTATATGAAAAGTACCTATAACATCTAAGGAAAAGCAAATACTTTAGTGGGTATGAAGTATGCCTGTGGGGAAAAAGGTGGTAAAAAACGTTGTGGATAGACTGAAAACAGTGTGTATGCTGTGATGGACCAAGATGTCTTCCATTTTTGCTTTGTTTGCCCAGCAAGTATTTCCACCCCTCTTGTTTTAGAACAGACCTTTCCACCCTTGCTATAAAGCAGGTATCTGATCCAAGATTGGCCAATCTAGGCAACAGTGGCTCAAATCATGTGCACCTTTCTGAAGCAGAGCCAGGAATAAACCTTCCCTGAGACTGGCACAGTCATTTGAAGAAAGATGTGCACTTTTTCTGTTCGTGGCCAAGCAAGGGCTGCCTATGATGAAGTTATCTGCTCAGTAGAGAAGGCTCATTTGCATTTGTAGGGAATGAGCCCAACATACAAAAAGAAGAGCAAGCAGAGATGAGATAAAAATAGAAATAGAGTGAGTACCACGGATGCTGGATTTTTGTTCCAGAAAGGGGATGAAGCCCTGGTATGCTTCCTTTACTTCCATAAGTGACCTTCAACATCTCAGACACATGGGCCAATGAGTCTCTACTTAGTTTCAGTGAGTTTGAATTCAGTTTTTGCCATTTTCAATGGAAAGAGTCCTGACTGACACATCAGCCATATTAAGAATTCTGTTTAAGGCTGGTGCAGTGGCTCACGCCTGTAATCCTAACACTCCAGGAGGCTGAGGTGGGAGGATCACTTGAGGTCAGGAGTTCGAGACCAGCCTGAAAAAGAGTGAGACCCCCATCTCTACCAAAAATAGAAAAAATTAGCTGGGCGTGGTGGCACACACCTGTAGTCCCAGCTATTCGGGAGGCTGAGGCAGGAGGACATTGAGCCCAGGAGTTTGAGGTTGCAGTGAGCTATGACCATGCCATTGCACTCTACCTGGGGTGACAGAGTAAGACTCTGTCTCCAAAAACCCACAAACAAACAAACATGTCTGTTTAACATGGCAAGGCAGTAGGAACCACTACAGAAAAATTTTAAGACACAAAATGTTTACAACAGGTGAGTGATAGATCAAAGTGCACTAGAAAAAAAGACATTCTATAAAAAAGACACATGCAGGCCGGGCGCGGTGGCTCATGCCTGTAATCCTAGCACTCTGGGAGGCCGAGGCGGGTGGATCGCTTGAGATCAGGAGTTCGAGACCAGCCTGAGCAAGAGCGAGACCCCGTCTCTACTAAAAATAGAAAGAAATGATCTGGCCAACTAAAACTCTACATAGAAAAAATTAGCTGGGCATAATGGCACATGCCTGTAGTCCCAGCTACTCGGGAGGCTGAGGCAGTAGGATCACTTAAGCCGAGGAGTCTGAGGTTGCTGTGAGCTAGGCTGACGCCACGGCACTCATTCTAGCCTGGGCAACAAAGCGAGACTCTGTCTCAAAAAAAAAAAAAAAAAAAAAAAGACACATGCCCTTGAATGTTTATAGCAGCACAATTCACAACTGCAAAGATGCAGAAACAACCCAAGTGCCCCTCAATATCTGAGAGGATTAATAAAATGTGGTATATGTATACCATTGAGTACTACTCAGCCATAAAAAATGGTGAGCTAATACCTCTTGTATTAATTTAGATGGAGCTGGAGCCCATTCTTCTATGTAAAGTATCACAAGAATGGAAAAACAAACACCACATGTACTCACCATTAAATTGGAACTAATTGATCAACACCTACATGTACATATGGAAATAATTAATTCAATGGCAATCAAGCAGGTGGGAGGGGGGAGGAAGGGATGGGTAAAATCACACCTAACAGGTACAATGCACACCATCTAGGGGATAGGCATGGACAAAAGCAATTCATATAACCAAATCATTTGTACTCCAGTTAATATTCTGAAATAAATTTTAAAAAACCCACCAATGTCTAAAAAAAAAAAATGAAGTGCACTAGAAAAGCAGTTCCCATGGGCAGTACAGGAGATGGACACAACGGAGATCAGTTAGCATTTCATTTTTATGCATTTCAAGAATTTGGTCTTTTACCTTTAGAGAATTTCTGACTACCAAAATAGTCCGACAAGGCCCAGTTCACTTGGCACCTCTTCTCTAGTGCCGTTCTGATCTCACTCGGATGGCATGAATAGCCCTTTGTTCTGCGTTTCCGCAGCGCTGCACTTGTACCTCTGACATCCTGGTTCTCAAACTTCAGCGTCCATCAGAATCACCTCGAGGGCTTGTTAAAACTAGATACCCTGAGAGTTTCTGATTCGGCAGGTCTGGGCTGGGACCTGAGAATTCTAACAAGTTCCAGGTGATGCTGATGCCGCTGGTCTAGGGGCCACGCTTTGAGAACCACTGCTCTCACCCATTTCTCGTAGCTGTATTCTAGTCTGTTTGCCTACGTGTATCCCTTGCTAGATTAAATATTCCTTAAGGATTTTCTTGTTCATCTTTGTACAACCCTCAATAGCTAACACAATGCTTTACACTGTGTGATCAAGTGTGGAGATAAAATAAACATCTTATCATAATACATTCTCTCAGTTACCATCCAAATAGAGTTTCTCAAAAAATGAACTGTGTAACTACAGAGACGATCCAAAGGCAGAATATATCCTGCCTTCTTCTGGGCTGCCTAATTTTGATGACATCTTCTACCTGGGCAAGGTATAGGGTGGCGTTACCTTAGGCATCCGGTGACGTTGTAGAATATATCAAAATCGAGCAAACCATTTGCTTTGGGGTAGTCTCCTTCAGGCCACCCCGAGTAGGGGATGATGATATTCTCATTCAGGGTAAGCAAGGCTTCTGTGATCATGAGATTCTTGAGTTTGTCGTTAGAGGACAAATTCCACAACAAACCTAGAAAAGCACAGAGTTACCATGAAAATAGTGCAGGGTGAGGTCAAAACAACGGCCAAAAAATCCAGTTTAGGCCATCACCTCCAGGACTACAACTAGTTATTAAAAAGGGTGGGGGGGGGTGGTGGAGATGGCTCCATCCTCAACTGAAAGAACCTACCTAGAGCTCACTGGATGGCAGTAAAGGCTGATCTATAAAAATGGTAAATATATAGCTTATGCTACAAAATCGTGCAGGCTTAAGTGAATCAGAAATGTCAATGAAAGCCAGAAATACTTAAACATTTATTGTTGTTTCTCTCAAAAAGCCCTTCCACAAAGCTGACCTCACTGGGATAATAAACTCTGGGTTTACCAACAGGGAGTCTTGTAATGGTCCCATTGTAACTAAGACTTCAGCATTTTAAAAGCCATATTTTTTCCCCTTTAGATAAAACAGTCATATTTTTTCTCCTATAGAAATATCTTCTCCCACACCTTTTTGCTCACTACCTGGAACTTTCACCTGACATTTTTTTCTCCCAATAATGGCACGAAGGGCCTGCAGAAAGCCTTTCCTATGTCTGTCAACAGGAGGCGGATCAACGTCACCCATTAATGTTTATTGACTCCTACCCAATGACAGAGCTTATGTCCTCCAGCAAGTTATACCGGCTACCTCACGTATTTTTTGTTTTATAGTTTAGCAGTGAAAGACAGACAAGAGTGTTTTATCTATCTGCCACTTGCACGGTCTAAGTACTAATCTAAGACTAGCAGCACATTTACTCATTTCACTTCCCCTTTCTTCTTGAACCTCCTAAAGAGAAAGACCATATAAGCCAATGTGGAAGAAATCAAGATAATAGTATACTGTACTTTCCAGGACATTTGTGACATAAAGAGTGAAGCTGGGTACTGAGGGAAAACAGGAAGTAGCATATACATTCAGTATTTGTTTTCCCTTCAATTACTTCTGATGTGGTGGGAGAAAGGCTATATACCTATTGCTTGCTATTCCAGTGACTCCCAGCAGGTGTAAAGTCACCTTGCCAACTTTCGTACCTCAGTGGGTTACCCTAACTCACTATCACCCAGGACAGGGGGAAAAAGGCAAGACAGGAAGAAAGGATGACTCTTCCCTTTCTACCCTGTCCTCCTCACTGCCTACTGGATAATTGCCACTTCTGAAATTGCGTTGTCTATACAATGGAAGGAGGACACATAGATACACAGGGAAGTCTACTTTATGAAAAAAGCAAACATGGTGGTCTTGGTGGAATTGTGTGGTGATTATAATCTCTTCTAATTTTAATGATTGAAATAATAGTCTGTATAGTTAGAGCTTGGTAATTATTCAACCATAGTTATGTTTGGCCCAATCAATTAGAACACGTCAGGCCTAAAGCAGTCTTTTGGGCTTCAATGGTTTGCTTTGGCTGTGTGTAAGTAGCTTATTTTTGAAAGAGTAACCACATCTCCACTGCAGTGTACACACAGCTTCCATTACATACAGTGCCCCTCGGTCTGGTATCTTGTGAGGACTAGACTTCTGGCTTATGGGAAGGTCTTTTCCTGATCAAACTAGCCTGTGGGGTTAGTCATGAGCAGCATCCCTCAGCTACAGGTTTTGCAACACAATGACTTCATTCCTTCCACTTCTTTTGAAGAGGCCCTGGAAGTGGGACAGAGAGAATAAAACTCAGAAGGTGGTTGAAAACAATTTAAAGGCAGGTCTGAGGTTGAGTTTTGGTTACTAAGCTACAAAAGAAAGTTAGAAAGAAAAGCTTCCTGAGTTCTAAACAAGTAAACAAATTAACAGCCTCTGCCTTCCAGAAGCTTAAAAATGTGAAGCATAATGATGTTTCAACTCTTTTTAAAAAGGACCACACAGGGCACTCAAAGGAAAAGTACACCTTACAATAAAAAGCAGAGAGGATTAATTTGAACAAAGGGAGTGGAGTTTTCTGTCAACAGTCAATATCCTTTAGAGCTTGGCATGCTATATTATTTCTACATAAGTATATAGTTTGGGTAGCTTTACCATAATTTTTGATGTAGGATATTGTATAGAAATGTCATGCCTGTCAAACATCTGGGTGGCAAGAATCTGGGAAAAAAACTAAAATGTTCAATAGAGATTTGGGATTATACACGGTATATATGCACACACCCTCACATACTCACATAAAATCAGTAGTAACCAACTATAAATTGGGAAAACATGTACAATAATATGAGACAAAGGGTTTATACTCTTAATATACATACTCATATAAAATCAGTAGTAACCAACTATAAATTGGGAAAACATGTACAATAATATGAGACAAAGGGTTTATACTCTTAATATATAGAGTTCTTATACATCATTAAAAAATGAAACATCAGTAGAAAAATTGGGAAAGTACTTAATACAAAACCAAAAGATACTAGGGGCTAATGTATGTAGGAATGCATGTTCTCTAGTAACTTAGAAACACACACTTAAACAGCTGGATGTATGTTTTGGTGACTATAGGAGGCAAAACCAGAACCAACAAGTGAAAATTACAAGGAAGGAGATTTTGGCTCGCTGAAAGGATAAACTTCTAAGACAGCTTTGAAGAAAACCGAAAGACTTAACTTGCAAGATCCAGCTCTATCACTGAAGCGAATAAAAATTAGCTTATCCTTTATCAAAATGTTGACAAGGGGTTTTATCCTGAAATTAGAGCATTAGTCTAGATGAGCGGTTTCCAAATGAGCCCAGTGACAAATCAGAGTCACATAGTCTTGGGCCACACTTCACATTTACTGAGCCAGAATCTCAGGTTGGATTCTAGGAATTTTTATTTTAAAAAATGATTCCAATTTCTGACATTAGGAAACCAAGGTACCAGATGACTCTAAATAGATGTCTCTTTCAATGATCAGATTCTATGTTCCCTAAATATTAAGTTTTCATTTCTCACCTTTAACTTTTAGTCAATTTATTCATAGTACCTAAATACCTATTATTATAGTTCTTTGTCGCAGCTGGTCTGCCTGTAATTTTCTACCATGAGGCTCTCATTCTAGCCAAAACAAAAGGGAACTGGATTCTTTTAGAGCAGGAGTCCCCAACCTATGGTGAGTTGTATAATTATTTCATTATATACTACAATGTAATAATAATAGGAATAAAGTGCACAATAAATGTAATGTGCTTGAATCATCCCCAAACCACCCCCCACCCCATCTCCCAATCCCTGTGGAAAAATTATCTTCTATGAAAACAGTCGCTGGTGCCAAAAAGGCTGGGGACCACTGGGTTAAGGGATATAATTTGAATAATTATCAATTATAAGAGAAATAATGATAACTATATTATCCAGAAATATATTGCCAAATGTGATGTTTGCAAAAGATAGCTAACTAGTAAAGGGGTCTCAGATATTAAAACCCACATTTAATAATATTGCCCTTCAGGACAGGAAATATAGTCATTTAACTGAATCTGCATTAACACTTAGGTAGCAAAACTTACAAATTTTGTGACTAAATAAATCCCTATCTTCAGTGAAAAAGAATGAGGAGGAGGAGGAAAAAATGACGGCAATGACAAATACAACAAGGACAAGAAAGAGAACTGGTTCTTTTTAACCTTGTTTTTCAAAGTGATCACAGAGCAGGAGTCATATGTTTTTACAACTTCCTTCCATAGATATACTCCCTCTTTACCTAAATTTTGCAGATCTTACCTAAAATATCAGATTATTGGAAAGGCCATCTATTCCAAGTTATACATAAACCCAGGATATCTTGTTGTACATTATGAATGCAAAATAAAATAATATACAATTGCCCAAAGAAGATGGATAAGAATGAATATTTTATAGCAAAATACTTTAAATATTTTATTAAAATGCAGCAATCCAATTAAGTGTTTCCACAAAATATGCAGGGGTCAATATGCATTTTAAACAAATGTCACCGACCCCAACTGGTCCTTATGTAATATGCCTAGGAGGGACAAGAACCCCTGCTTCCTTCTTATAATGACCAGTTTTAACCCAAGGCATAGCCCGGCTCACTCCAGCAAACGCTAACCATTCAGTGACCTTGAAGATGAATTTCTGAGACTAGGATGTGCTGTTCTCATTTCAATTAAAGTGACACTACCACACTCACTTGGTAGAGAAAAGAGAACAATTTCATGGGGGAAAGTCTTTGATTCTGAAGTCCTTTCATTGGAAGAGGGAAGAGTTTCCCTTTTAGGTTGGTACTGAAAATGCCAGAAAGGTCAGTGAGTTTACATTCTTTCCCAGTACACAAAGTTCTGATGCTGCACTTCTTATTTATACATAGAAACAGATGGTTTATTTTTTATGTTTCAGCCAGAAAAATCAGGATTTTATCTTAAAACATCCTATTCTCTTATTTGTGTGTAATCTAGATATTCTCGGGCCACAAGGCTCTTTTTCACATTTGGTTAGACATCTGTAGTGGCTGAGAAACTTACATGAACACTGCAGTTGGTACTGCAATTAAATATACAGGCAGGACACAAGTGGCAACCTAATATAGAGGATGCAAAAGTAGTTTAGAGGGCTGGGCACCGTGGCTCACTCCTGTAACCCTAGAACTCTGGGAGGCCTAGGTGGGAGGATTGTTTGAGGTCAGGAGTTCAAGACCAGCCTGAACAAGAGTGAGACCCCATCTCTACTAAAAATAGAAAAATAAGTTGGGTGTGGTGGCATGCACCTGTAGTCCCAGCTACTCGTGAGGCTGAGGCAGGAGGATGGCTTGAGCCCAGGAGTTTGAGGTTGCTGTGAGCTAGGCTGATGCCATGGCACTCTAGCCCAGGTGACAGAGCGAGACTCCGTTTCAAAAAAAAAAAAAAAGTAGTTTAGAGAAGCCTTCCTTCAAAACTCTGCTGACAGGAGAGAGAGGAAGACAGCATTGGAAATTCACTCAGAGAAGTGAAGCTGAGTCAGCTATTGAAGAATGAGCAGGTTCACCAAACAGTCCAGGCATGGAAAAGGATTCCAGTCCAAAATAAAAGCAGAGACAAAGGTACCAAGACAGAAAATAGACATGAGGCAAACTGGCAGGTCTTCAGGATTTCAGAACCTGGGCTAGAAGGGTATGAGAGGCAACTCTGCTGTCAGTGGTCATCGGGCTCACATCATAACATCTTTGTGTGGGATACTACAGGGTACGGACTTAATCTTACAGGTAACAGGGAGCATACTGGGACAGTACTTATTATAAAGATCACTAGAAGCAGAGCAGAGCACAGACTGGCAATGTGCAATGCTGAATCACTGAGGCCAGGTAAGAGGCCTCTACTCACTACTGCAGGAGTGAGTAGAGCACAGAGATGAAGATGGCTTGAATCAAGGCAGAGGCAAGGAGAGAGAGGGGAAGGGTCAAAAAAGGAGTGAGGTAAGGCTGCCTGATCAGACTCCCAAAGATAAGCCCCTTCCCAAAGATGTACACAAATGAGTCACCATGTGCCCCAACAGGAGCGGGTGGGATGATATAGCAAAACACCCAGATAAAACTGGGTTCCAACCTGGGCTTTGTTCTTTACTGGTTGTGTAACCTTGGACAATTTACGTACCCCTGTGAGCCTCACACTGATCACATATAAATCGTCAATTATGCTCCCACTCCTTACGGAGTTGTCAGGAGAAACAGAGATGAAAAACGGAAAGCCCTAGCTTAGTGACTAACACATAATAGGGCTCCAAAAAAGTCTAAGAAATAGACCAATAGGAAAAGATTTACATATGTGCTTACTTGCTTTGTGTTTCTAAACAAAGATATAAATAGGTCCATATTAGGTCAACAATTTAATTCCAAAACCCAGAAAGCACTTATGTAGTTCTTCTATTAGCAGAGCTAAAGGGAGTAATTTAGAGGGATTTGTATCACATGTTCAAGTGTCAGTTCAGTTTAGTTGGCATGTAATGAACACCTTCCAGTAGGGATGTTTGGCTTGCACTAGAAATCCTGGGTAGTATACAATCAACTCCTGTTTATCAGCTCTATAGATTATCTAATGATGCCCAGATGGTTTCTATGGCATCAATCTCACAGAACGCTCCCAGATTTTAGTCTGCTATTGCCTATGCAAGAGAAGAGACAGCGTGGTTCCATGGATCATTCCCTTGACACCCTCCCACACACGGCCTCCCAGGCTTTCCAACCACCATGCACTCAACTCTAATCATTCTATTTTCCAAGTCTCCTCTAAATGACCAGCAGCTTGTCTCTGCCTCTTTGCTTGTTAGTGATGTTCACTTTGCCAGGAATAACTCATTCTTTCTTTCAAAACACCAATCCAAGGCCATCCCTCCTTTAAGGCCCACTATGAAATATACCTTCTTCATGAAGTCTTTTCTGGCTGTAAAACAAGACAATCTGTTTGATTCTTTCTTGTGGTTCATTACTACCTCTTAATGAAGAAAAGGTTAAGTTCGAAAAGTGAGGTTTGGTCTTTTATTTTAATGGCAACCATCACATAATCTTTCATGCTTTTAGTAGATGGAAGAACAAAATCCACAGCCTCCCTAGGCTGTGATTCTCAGTGCCTGACACCTGAAAGTGGCTCTGCAAAAGTTGGTTAAATGAATGCAATCACTCTTAATTTTTGCAGGTATTCTTACATAAGTCAAGCATATGAAAGGAAATCTCTCATGGGATATGACAGCATGCTGGCAGAAGGGTAGCATGATACAACCCTTCATACAATTTCATAAAATTAAAATGTATCAAAATGTAAAATGTGATATTTTAAGGTGTAAATAGGTAGAGATGATATGAAAAAATTTTTACAGAAAAAATGAAAACTATTGCATAACAAAGTGAGGAAAGCAGAAATGCAAAATACATTCAATTCAATATTCTTTCTAAAGTATTTACCCCAGAACACAGTCAACTATTATTGTTATTTTTTAAAAAAACTTTTATATGCAATATTGGAAAAGTGCTAACTTCTCTGAGTCTTGGTTTCTTTATCTATAAAATTCCGATTTAATACCCAGTAATATCCAGAAACCTAAGATTTTTGTCATAATTAAATTTAAAAATGTACATATATTATTTGAGACATTGATAATATTTAATAAAAGCTTCCTCATGATTGCACTCAGTAATGCTTCCTGCACTCTTTGTCCTGCGTCCAGAGAGCACGAGCAGAGAGCTGACAGTAATGAAGGGAGGGTTTCTCCTCTACTACAATAGTATGCACTACTCCTTTAAATGAAACTAGTCCCCTTTCTTCACGCTTTGAGGACATACTACTAAAATTGTTGCTTTAATTCTACCCATTTATTTCATCTTTCCAGTTCATTGGGCAGAGAAGATATATTTGTTCAAATCAGTATTTGAGCAGAAATATGAAGTAGAGAACTAAAAATATATATCCAGCCACTCTTTTAATTTTCTCTTTTTTGGGGGGCACTGAGGGGCAGGTGAGCTAGGTAGGTGGTACTGCGAGGAGTCCAGGTAGTGAAAATATTGAGGAAAATAGTTTCTGATATTTTGACTAATTTGACCAAACTGATCGTCTACATTGGGAAACTATTTGACTCTCCATTTCACTTTCTTTGCATAGCTGATTGTTGAGTAAATAATAAAAATAACTGGGTGTGGTTCTTTGTCATTTCTTCAGAATGTTCTGGACACCTGGCATGATATTGAAACCTCACATGTTCTCAAACTACAAAACGGGTCATTAGTGAGTGAATTTATGTAGAATTTGCATGCAGTTAGTCTTGTTAAGTTGTTTTAAAGACATTTAGTCAAAGGTGCATAGAATTTATAGTTAAAAATATTAAGCAAAAGCCTCAGAACATTTTCCCCTGTGAAAAAGGAATTCAAACACGGCTCAAATCTGGGGTCTAAGCCAGCAGCAGGTAATGATGTTCTTTTAAAGCCATCTCTTGGATAACCATGAGCCCATCAATCATTTGTCCCAGGAAACTTAAGTAGAGCAGATAACATAACATCCGGCTGGGGTGCACTGGGTTATGCTCTGACATTCTGTATGCACTACCTGTTATTTGCTTTTTAGTCTCCAAGTCTCTGGTTTGCTTCAGCACCTGGAGCAGCCGAGGTACCCCATTTAGTTCAGCCACCTCCAGCTTGTTGTCATTGTCTTCAAATACCAAATTTCTCAAGGCCCCGCATACGGCTCGCTGAACATCTTCATTCTGAACTTTTAGGAGCTGCAGAAGCTTGGGGATGCCACGAAGCTGATTCACCTAGGGAAGAAGCAGATGCATATTTCAGATATTTATTAATTTTGATGTGGCATCAGGACATTCAACGTCATAAGAACAGATGAAATTCACTGTGCTGATTATAACTCTTCTTAGTCAACAACTGTGTGTGACTCACAGTGTAGAGTATACCCCTACGATTAGGGGTCTCACAACAATTGAGACTCACAGTGTAGAATATACCCCTATGATAAGGCAGTAGCTGTCATCAAGAAGCATACAATAAATTTGGGAAGTTAAGACTGAAACCTATGAAATAACTGAAGGGGAAAATTAAGTGATAAAGGGTGCATAGGTGCCAGGTAAACAGAGAGAGTTAAGTGATAAAAGCCTGGAGCACAATAAAAATGAAGAGAACTAGGAATCTGGGGAACAAAGAAAGTTTTATGGGAGAATCCCAAATTATTTAATATATAAGTTTTTTTGTAGGATAAAACTTTATAGTCAATATAAAATAAATATTATAGAAATTGCCTTCCTCAATAGTAGAAATAAAAATTCTTTTACCATGGCAACCTCAGTAGCAATGCAAACTAATCATAAATGAGGCTATTTTTATAATCAATTACTTTGAGTATTTAAGTAGATTTATATAAAATGCAAGCATCTTAATTTAAGTAAATAACGTAATTTTGCAATTTTTTTTTTTTTGAGAGAGTTTCACTCTGTCACCCGGGCTAGAGTGCAGTGGCGTCCTCATAGCTCTCAGCAACCTCAAACTCCTGGGCTCAAGCAATCCTCTTGTCTCAGCCTCCCAAGTAGATGGGACTATAGGTATGCACCACTATGCCCAGCTAATGTTTTCATATTTTTAGTAGAGACAGGGTCACACTCTTGCTCACCCTGGTCTCAAACTCCTGAGCTCAAGCAATCCTCCCACCTTGGACTCCCAGAGTGTTAGGATTATGGGCATGAGCCACCTCACCCAGCCAATTTTGCACTTTTTAATGTGCTATTTTAAAAATATTTCTTCTATTCAAATATGCAAGAAAGAGCATGCTGTTAGAGAAAGGGCAGAATTAGGAAGGGGGAAAAAAATAGATGGTTTAGATTCCGACACTTATGGTTATATAACAAGAGGCCAAATAATGCCAATCTGAGCAAGGTGATCTTGTGTTTTAGGCTGCAAATGTGAACTCAATAAATTAAGACGTAGACACAGGGTTGGGGAAATGAAATCTTAAGTTGTGAACTGAGGGGTTTCCTTCTTATAGGCTTCTATTTGCATCTGATTTTGGAATTTTGAAGTTGATAAAGATCTGTTATTTTTACCATCTAAATGTTGAAATTTTGAGGAAACAGCTTTTCATGGATGGGCACGAGCTTCCCTCTCAGACAAAGTTCATCAGTCATGAAGGACTGACTCCCTAACTGAGCAGTGTGTGCTCAGGGGAGAGCTGCACACCTGGCCCAGGGACACTGTGCATATTCTCTGTGTATCAAGCTCAGCTTCCCTTTCACAGACAGACAAATGGAATTGAGAACAGAGACTTCCAATCTTACATCTTTCTTTGTTAGGACTGGGGAGAAGACTAGCAAGGCAGGAATAAAAGTCAAGGTTATAAAATAACTTAAATAATAAAAACAATGACCATAACAACAACCCACAATAATAATAAGAAAACAAAAATATCAACACTTTCTCCTTCTACTTCTGTCATTAAGAAGTGCCAGCATAGGGTTAAGAGTTTTATATGCATTATCTAATAGCTTGCAAGAACCTTAGGAATAAAATACTGTTTTGATACCATTACGGCTTCACTGGTAACACTGAGGAGTGACACTTCCACATACTAGCTCTCTTCTAAGGAGACACTTGCAGAACAGGAGACAGATGGGAGACTGGCCACCGCAATTTTGTTGGGCTATGTCTAAAGCCATTCGAATGTACTTGTATGACAATGACAATGATAAATATTTCTTAGCTATCGATTAAATGTGGCTCAACAGATCATCTATTCCCATTAAAGGTTGAGTACCCCTAATCTGAAAATCTGAAATGCTCTAAAGTCTGAAATTTTTTGAGTGCTAACATGATGCTCCAAGGGAGCATTTCAGATTTTAGATTTGCAGATTGCGCATGCTCAACCAGTATAAGGCAAATATTCCAAAATCTGAAAAAACCTGAAATTCAAAACACGTTTGGACCCAAGCGTTGCAGATAAGGAATAGTCAAACTGTATTAATCTTCCTTAAAAGCAAAAAAACCCATAGTTTATTTTAAAACAGCCAGTCATTCATGTTCCCCTAATTCCCTCAATTTTTATTTCATAGTTAAGGTTTTAAGGGGCTTAAATTCATACTTTACAAACTTCATGAATTCCCGCTAGACCAAATCTTCACAGTAGCAGTATGCACGTCAGGTGCAAAAAGAGAATCCTATTTGTCCTGGGGTGCTTTGGCAGCTTTAGAAATATTTTATTAACTTAATTTATAATGTAATTTATAAGTTGCCTCCTTCAGAATCTGATGTGAAATGGCTCACTGGCCATATTGCATTTTGATCTGCGATGGCAGGATTAGCATAAAGTGGCATGAGAAAGCCTTCTTGGCTCTGCCCAGCTCTCTTATCCTGTCCCTTTCATCCCCTTGGCTTTCAGCACTTGCTGCAGCCCGGAAAGAGGGAACTGCAGACACACCAGTGCCAGATAAAAGCTGAAATCTGGCTATAGCTCTCCTTACTGTATACCTTGATTTCCTAGTGTCTGGCACTTGTCCTAAATTTAAAAATAGACTTTAGTTACTTTTATCCATTTTATCAAGCAAATGGCTAAATATCCTGTTCCATGTAAGAAATTGAAGACACTCCTCCTTGCATTTAACTAGAAGACGGTAAGTGATGAATCCTACATACAGGAGGACCAATGTCAAATGTGCTGCTCCTGTCCTTTAAAATTTAGGAAAGCAGTTGGGACCAGAGAGGGCTGATGGGTTTCCCAGTTATACTGAATCTTCACCAGATTTTTGCCCATTCTGGGGAAAGGAAAAAAGAAAGACTAATATGACTATCTCAGAATTTCAAAAAAGCTTTCATTTGAGACGGTTTCTAAATATATGCAAGGGCAGAATCACATATTAGAATTCTAACTTTCTCTCTGGCTTTTTTCTGATTCTCTTCCCTGCTAACTATAAAATAAGGAAATGATAAGGATTTCTGGTTGCAAATAAGCACAGGGAACAAACTGACTCTGTTGATGCAAAGGTTCTCTCATGCCACAGAGCCTTTGCTCTCACCCCCTCCCCTGTCTGGAAGGTTCTGCCTCTCTTCTGACAAAGCCTTATGCATTCTGTGTGATCCAGCTCAAATGTCAACTCCTCTGTGAAATGTCACTCCCTTTCTCTCCTTTCCCTCCCATTAGAATTAATCACTCCCTGTAAATTGGCATAACCTTTCAGGAAGGCAAGTGGCACTATGTGTCAAAACTTCTAAAATACTAACTTCTCGTAACCTTTCTCAGGAAACAATTTGAAATGCAGACACAGACTAACATATAAAAATAGTAACTATCATGTATAATAGTGAAAAATAAGAAACCATGAATATCCAACAAGGGGGAAAAATTCGTGGATAGTTAATTGTCACATATCCACACATTAAGGTATCCATGGAAGAGGCAGAGCAGTGTTTGAATGCATAGACATTTTATTAGTCATACAGTTCCCTCATCAGTTGAATGAGAATTATTGTGTGAGATTAGCAATTACATGCCAGGCACACAGTAGTTACTCAACACATGGTAGCTACTATTATCACCATTAACATGTTACCATTAAGCTGAAATTTACAAAATATTGTTAATGTTATGAGAAAATTCTTATGATTTGTTTTTAGAAAAATGGAATAAAATATCTATGCATTTCTACTCATAAACACAAGCATAAAGGGAATGAGGTTAGGGGATTTGGGAGAAGTGGTAAAGGTCTGAGTCATGAATAATACCTGCCATTTTCTATATTTTTAAACAACAAGCCTATATTTCTGCATGCTTTTAAAAATCAAAACAAACAAAATCCCCACAAAGCTGAATATTCAATTTGATTGCACATATGTCAATGTATGCATTAAAAATTAGAGAACAAGCCAGGCGTGGTGGCTCACGCCTGTAATCCTAGCACTCTGGGAGGCCGGGGCAGGAGGATCGCTCGAGGTCAGGAGTTCGAGACCAGCCTCAGGAAGAGCAAGACCCTGTCTCTACTAGCAAAAAAAAAAAAAAAGAAAGAAATTGGCCAGGCAACTAAAAAAATAGAAAAAATTAGGCATGGTGGTGCACACCTGTAGTCACAGCTACTTGGGAGGCTGAGGTAGGAGGATCTCTTGAGTCCAGGAGTTTGAGGTTGCTGTGAGCTAGGCTAATGCCATGACACTCTAGCCCAGGCAACAGAGACTCTGTTTCAAAAACGAAACAAACAAAACAAATTAGAGAACAATGCCAGGTGTGGTGGCTTACAACTATAATCCCAGCACTTTGGGAGACTCCGGTGAGAGGGTTACTTGAGACCAGGAGTTCAAGACCAGCATGGGAAACATAGTGAGACACCCTCCCATCTCTAAAAAAATAAATAAATTAGCTGGGTGCAGTGGCATGCACCTGTAGTCCCAGCTACAAAGGAGGCTGAGGGCAGGAGGACTGCTGGACCATGAGTTCAAGGCTGCAGTAAGCTATGGTTGCATCATTGCACTCCAGCTTGGGCAACAGAGCGAAACCCTATCTCTTTACACACACATGCACATACACACACAAAAATTAGAGAATAATACCCAAGTGCTGACAATGGTGGGATTATGAATTACAGCTGCATATTCTTTTTGTTTTAATTTCTCAAATTTCTTATAACGAACTTAGTTTGTTTTCTAGAGATGGGGTCTTGTGATGTTGTCCAGGCTGGATTCAAACTCCTGGGCTCAAGCGATTCTCTCGCCTTAGCCTCCCAAGTAGCTGGGACTACAGGTGGGCCACCACACCCAGCTTGAATTAGTTTTATAATAAGATTCTGCAAGCATTTAAGGCAGTGATTACTTCGGTGATGAGATACGAAGCATACTCAGAAATGAGACCATTTTAAGACGGGTCCTATAGACTAAATTAAGGGACTTATCTTTTATCCTGCAGGCAAGAGAGGCAGTTATTGAACAGTTCTCCCTGGGGGCTGTTAGGAGACTGTATTAGGAATGGATAAGAATGGAGTCAGGGATATTAATCAGGGGACAGCTGTATTAACAGATGATGGTGACACAACCAGGATAGGGGCACTGAGTAGGGAGGGAAAGACATGGGTAGATTCAAGACACTTTTAGGAGTAGGATTAATAGGACTTGAAGACTGAGTGAATATGAGATAAGGAAAACAGAAAGTTCAAAGACTCTGTTCAAGTTTTGGCATCAAACTACCTGGGTAAACTACCATTTGCTGACAGAGGAAATGATATGCTCTGAGTTATTACCTTTGGGTAGGCGATGTACAATTATGTGATTGCATTCTTACAACTCTTTGTAGTAGGACTACCATTTCCACTTTATAGATAAGAAAGCTGAGGCTGAGAGAGGTAAAATATCTTGCCCAAGGGCACTCATGTAATTAGGGTGGTCACATTCAAACTCAGCTCCAAGTGACTTTTGAGTCTGTGCTCAAACCACCAGCATCCTGCCTCCCAACCCAGCAGGAAGAACAAGTTTAGATGATAGGTTGGGGGGGTAGAGAATAAAAGAAGACAATGTGTTTGTTTTTGGATAAGCTGATGTTAAGTTCAGTGGAGACATCCAGGAAAGAACCCAGGGGAGAGGTGTGGGCTGGAGATTGTGAGTCACCAGTATCTAGATCACAAATGAAACCAGGAGAGTGGATGAGGCAGGTCAGGAGATGGTGTCACATAAGAGAAGTCCCCGAAAGCATCTAAGGAATGTGAATGTTTACAGGACAGGTAGAGGATAAATTGTTCACAGAGGAAACTTGGAGGAGTCAGAGAGATGGCCAAAGAACCAGGAGACTGTGGGGCAAAAGAAGAAACTGTTTAAAAAGGAGGGAGCGATCAACAGTGTGAAACACTAAGAGTTCTTCTCAAATAAAATGAGAACTGAAAATCTGCCACTGGCTTTATGATTTAAAGTTTCGATCTTTATGTCTATAATTGTCTTTCATACATAAATTCAAAAACTATAGCGCCATGCTTAATATAAGTGGAATTTTGTGAATGTTCTTGGGTTACAACATTATAATTCGTAGATTCTCTATGAAGCATATCTGTTTTTAGCTTTGTATATAATTTTCATGTTTCAAAATTCTCAAAACCAGTCTTTGTCTAACTTATGTCTGAATAAAAGTTGGCAAGCACAGCTTCAATTCTATGTATAAGCCAAATGATATTTGTAATCAAATTAGTAATTTAAGATATAGTGGAAATCTAGCCCAACTTGGGTAACAAAAGAAAGATTCAAGTAATTCCATATTACAAAATGGAAGTGCATGTAGTAACACCAAGTTTTTGAAAACTGGGAAAAAAAAATAAGATTTAAACCTTTATCTCACTGTCTCTAAAGGACCAATTTTTAGCTCAGTTCACTTCACCTATAGGTATAAAAGAAGGTTCATTATTAGCAAATATCTTTAAAAATCCTTACTTATTCTTCCCATGGAACAAACAGATAGGGAAAGGATCTGTGAGAAATACTCAGTAATTATATAACTTTTGAAACCAAAATCAATCTAGACGTGGGGATAGGTCTTTCAAAGGCACACTTCAAATACAGATGCCATGAAGAAAAATATTGACAAATTTGACTTTGTAAGAATTTTTAAATCCTTCATGATGAAAGGCACCATAAGCAAAGTTAAAGAACAGCAACAAAAATAAAGCAGGAGAAAATATTTGCCACACACGTAACAATGGATTAATATACATAATAGGTAAAGAACTCCTACAAGTCATTAAGAGACACACATCTTAGTAGGAAAAATATACAATGGATAAAAAAAAATAACAATTAACTGAAGAAATACAAGGTCAAGAAATATACCAAAAGGTGCTCCACTTCATGATTGATTGAAGAAATAGAGGTGAAAAAAATCAGTACAAGCGCTTTTGTTTGACCTCTGTTAACCAACCGCATTCTCTTTACCCTCTGTGAAACCTACTCGATTCCCAGAGCACCATTAAAGCTGGTAGGTTATTCTATGTGGGCCTCTGCATTTTTGTTTCTACCAGTTGAGTTACATGTTTACCAACAGTAACTTAGGTTGGTTTCCCAATGCATTTATGTCAACTGCATTTGTTGTTATAATTATGCAATTTATTTAACTATTCTGTAAATGGATAAAATATCAGTATGGAAAGAATTTGTATTTCTCTGGAAATTAATCTGAACGATTTGGAAAAAATAGATAAAGGTGAAAAGCTTAAAAACACTCTGAAATTAGTTGTGGATGAAATTAATGTAAGAGACTAGGGAAAATGCAAAATCTAGAATCATTTAATCCAATCAATTAGTGCCATTAAGTTCTCATTCTACTTTAACTAAAATGGCAAATGATGTATAATAGGCATAGTTTATGTGTGAAAGACGATGAAAAACTTTATAAAAGCGTGTATAACTATGCTGATATAATTTTAAAAAGATTTTTCTCTGTAACTCTGTTTGATTAAACTAAACAACTAATGGCCTTGATTTCAAAATATAGGAAAATTTCTACTATCATGAGATGCCATTTTTAGTTTATCAGAAAAACAAAAACAAAAACAAACACAAACAAAAGAATAATATCTTGTGGTAGTAACGGTACACAGAAATGGGCACTTTGATATTAGGAGTGTAAATCTGAACAATTTGGGGGAGGATTTATCAGGAAGTTATTTATTAAAATTAAAAACGACTCAATAGTAATAAGCAGTCAACTACTACCTACTGCCTGAAACAATTAAAAAACTGAAAAAACCATACAATGGTTTCAAGAATTGGATATGAGTAAATGATGGATAATGATTCCTTAGAGATAGAAAACAAGCAAGGTGAGTCCTGCTACGGCCTCAGATCACTGCCTTGACAGAGTTCCCAGGCTGCGGAATCCAGCAGGCAGAGCTGAGGACACAGAGCTCAGAGTCTGAGAGACCAAAGGGGTTAGTGTTTGCAGAAAAGAGTACCAAAGAGAAGGGCTGCATAGAAAGAGAACACCTGAGATCTGCAGAGGGTCTCCCTCTAGTATTCAGTAGAGTATTAATTAGCGCATGTGTGTAAGGAAACTGCCCGAGGCCCAGGAAATAACCACCCAAAAGGATTTAAGGGAACAGCTCCTCATGTTCACACAGGTCCAGGAATAGTGACTGTTCTCACCAGTGAGCCTGAAGAGCCATAAAAAGCTCCAAATTCATAGTACATTAGGGTAGAGTTCTCAGAAGTGTCTTGCTTTAAAAAGCAGGGACTAATTAACTCTAGAATACTTGCTGCTCTGGTCCCACCTAACAAGTTTTCAAAGTAGGATTTGAAAGGATCAAACTGTTTCCAAGTAACTTAACTGCATCCCAGAGCAAAGCACAATATTAACAGAAATATAAAAATATCCAGCCTACAACAAGATAAAATTCACAATGCCTTGGATCCAATAAAAACTGCCAAAAAAGAAGAAAAATATCACCCATGATGTGGAGAAACAACAATCAATCAAAAACTACCCAGAATAGACACAGATATTAGAATTAGTAGACAAGGACATTAAGGCAGCAATTTTAACTGCCTTCCATATGTTCAAAAATCTTGAGCAAAAATGGAACATGTTAAGTAGAAACACAGAAGATATGAAAAAATACTCAAATCTAACTTTTCATGGTGAAAACTATAATGTATGAAATTAAAAAATACACTGAATGAGATTAATGACATATGAAACATTGCTGAAGAAAAGATTAACAAATTTAAAGCATAGCAATTGAACTTATCCAAAAAGAAACACAGAGAAAAAAGACTAAAAGAAAAAAAAGAGATTGCAAGCAGTCTAATATGTGTGTAACTGTAGTTCCCAAAGGAGGAACAGAAAAAAAATATGTGAAGAACTAATGGTTGAAAAATTTCTAAATTTGAGGAAATGTAGAAATTCACAAATCTAAGCAACTCAATGAACTTCCAAGTACAAGAAACATAAGAAAAACTACACTAAGGCACATGTGACCAAATTACTCAACACTAGTGATTAACAGAAAATCTTAAAGGCAGAAGTGGGAGGAAAAGGCACATTATGTACAGAGGAACAAAGATAAAAATGACAGGAAATTTTTTGTCTGAAACAATGAAAGTGAAAGACAGTAGAGCAACAACTTTCAAATACTGATATTTAAAAATTGTCAACCTAGAATTCTATAACCAGTGAAAACACCTTTCAAAAGCAAAGATGAAATTCTGTTTCAGACATGCAAAAGCTGAAATAGTTCATCACCAGCAATTCTGCACTAAAATAAATGTCAAATAAAATTCTTCAGGGAAAGGGAAATGGTAACTGATGGCATCTACACAAACAAATGAAGATACACTGGAACAACTTAGATGAAGTGGACAAATCTCTTGAAAGACACAAACTACCAAAGCTCACTAATGAAGAAATTGTTAGCCCAAATAGCCCCTTACCAATTAATGAAATTGAATTTGTAGTTAAGAATTTTCTCACAAAAATCAACTTCAGATGCACATGGCTTCAATGGTGAATTCTACCAAACATTTAAGGAAGAAATAATGCTAATTCTAACCAAACACTTTCAGAAAATTGAAGAGGAGGATATACTTCCCAATTTATTCTATGAGGCTAGCATTACCCTCATCCCCAAATCATACAAAGACATTACAGAAAAAGAAAATCACAGATTATATCTTTTATAAATGTAGGTGCAAAATTTCTTAACAAAATTTTGCAAATGTACAGGGGATGGGCGGGACGTGGGCAATATATATAACCTGAACTTTTGTACCCCCATAATACGCTGGAAAAAAAAATAAATAAAAATTAAAATTAAAAATTAAAAAAAAATTTTGCAAATGTAATTCAAAAATAAAAATGTGACAGTACATCATAATCAAGTGAGGTTTATCCCAGGAATAGGATATTTTAAAATCAATCAAGGTTATTTACCATAATAGCAAAATTGAAATAAAAAACCACAGAAACATTTCAATGCATAAAAAGCAATTGACAAAATCCACATCCATTCCTGATTTAAGAAAAAAAACTCCATTAAATTAAAAGTAGAAGGGAAATTCTTCAACTTGATATGGTCATTTATAAAAAACCTACAGGTAGCACCATATTTAATAGTGAAAGAAAGACTAAATACTTTCCCCTTAAGATCAGGAACAGGATAACATGGTTACCCTCACTACTTCTTTTCAAGATTGTAGGGGAGGTGCTAGTCAGTACAAAAAGAAAAAAAAAAAGAAAAAGAAAAATATACATAAGGCACCCAGATTTGGAAGGAAGAAACCAAATGTCTTTATTCACAGATGGCACTATCTTTTGTGCAGAAAATCTAATGGAATCTTCAAAAATGCTACTAGAGCTAATAAGTGAATTTAGTATTATCTTAGGATGCAAGATCAATATAGAAAAATCAATTGTCTGTCTATATACTAGCAATGAACAAATAAAAATTGAAATTAAAAAAGTACCATTTATAAAAGCATCTAGAAATATAAATACGGATAAATCTGACAAAAGACATAGAAAAGTTCAAGAGTAAAAACTACAAATACTGCTGAGAGAAATTAAAGAAGACCTAAATAAATGGTGAGCTATACCATGGTCATGTGCCAGAAGACTCGACATTGTTTAGGTGTCAAGTCTCTCTATGTTGAGACCTATAGATTCAATGCAATCTCACTCAAACAATTCCTAGCAGTCTCTCTCTCTCTCTCTTTTTTTTTTGGAAATTGACGGGCTGATTCTAAATTCAAATATAACTGCAAAAGTCACAGAAGAGCCAAAACAACTTTGAAAACGAATAAAATAGGAGGACTAATATTACCTAATTGCAGGACTTATTATTAAACTATAGTAATCAAGACAGTATGTTATTTGCATAAAAATAGACAAATAGATCAATGGAATAGAATAAACAGTCCAGAAATAGACTCACACATACACAATCAATTCCTTTTCAACAAAGGTACAAAGACAATTGAGTAGCGAAAGTAAAGTCTGTTTAAGAAATGGAACCTAAACAATGGAATTTACATATACAACAAAAAGAAACTTCAGTCCATATCTCATAATGTATAAAAAAAATTAACCCCAAATGGATGATAGGCCAACTATAACACTTATAAAACTTCTAGAAGAAAATATAGGAGATCTTCTAACCCTGGAGTTGGGAAAGATTTCTTGGATACATCATCAAAAGCATGATTTGTAAAGAAAAAAAGTAATAAATTAAGACTCCATTAAAATGAAAAACTATTAAGAGAATAAAAAGACAAAACACAAGTGGAAGAAAATATTTCCAAATCATATGTGTGAAAAAGGGCTTGAATCCAGAATATATAAAGAACTTTCATAATTCAATAATAAAAACAAAAAATGAAATGAAAAATGGGTGAAAGAATTGAACACACATTTCACCAAAGACAACAAATAGATGGCAAATAAACACATAAAAAGATGTTCAACTTTCATTAGTCAATTGAGGAAATGCACATTAAAACCACAATGAAATATCACTACAAACTTATAGGTTAAAATTAAGGCTGATCATATCAAGTGTTAGGATGTAGAGGGACTGGAACTCTCATAAATTGCTGGTGGGGATATAAAATGGCATAGCTAATGCATAAAATGGTTTGGCAGTTTCTTAAAAAGTCAAATGTACGCCTACCATATCATCCAGGTATTCCACTCCTAGGTATTTACCCAGAAGAAATGAAAGCATATGTCTACACAAAGACTTGTACACAAATGTTCACTTGTTTCATCTGTAAGAGCCAAAACTTTTGATACATACAACATGGATGAATCTCAAAAGAGTTAAGCTGAGTAAAAGAGACCAGACAAAAAAAGCATATATACTATATGATTCCACATACATAAAATTCTAGGAAATTCAGCCAGGTGCTATGGCCCACACATATGATCCCAGCACTTTAGGAGGCCAAGGCAGGAGAATTGCTTGAGGCAGGCATTTGAGAACAGCCTAGATCACATATCTACAAAAAATAAAAAAATTAGCTGGGTATGGCAGTGTGTGCCTGTAGTCCCAGCTACGCTGGCTGTGACAGGAGGATCACCCGAGCCTAGGAGTTCAAGGCTGCAGTGGGCTATGATCTGCACTCCAGCCTGCGCAGCAGAGCGAGACTTTGTCTCTGGGGAAAAAAAAAAAAAATCTAGAAAATTCAATCTAATGTATAGTGACAGAAAGCAGATCACTGGTTGTGTTGGCAGGGTGAAAGTAGACTGGGAAGAGGTGCATATACAGATTACCAAGGGGCACAAGAAAACTTTGGAGGTAATGGATCTGGTCATTATCTTACTGGCTTTACAGTATCAAAAGGTATGTCAAAACTGTCAATTTTTCCCTCAGTAAAGCTGTTTAAAACTGAACCAACAAAGCTGGTCCATTTAGATAATAGAAATCTATGCAGCAATTTTAAAGAATGAGATAGGGCGAATATATATTGAAGATTTCCAAGACACAATGTTAAAAAATAAAGTACTGTGAGCAATATACTACCATTTGTGATTTTGTTTTAAACAAAAAAAGGACACTCAACCAATTCTTCCAACAATTATTTCTATGTGCAGAAAGATATGCCAAAATTGACTAGGGGGGAGGGACAGAGGGAAGGTATAGGCTAGAGTGTGGGGTGGGAGAGACTTACTTTTCACTGAGGAACTATGATTCCCCACTACACACACACACACACACACACACACACACACACACACACACCCAAATGTATCATTTTTAAAAACAAATGTAAAGTAACCTATTGATTCAATCTCTAGAGATCTGTCCTATAGGAACACTTGGGGAAGTGTCAAAAGATACATGTACAAAACTATTCACTGAACAATTGTTACTACATGCTAATGAAATAATTTAATGGAAAAAAGTTGTAAAACATTGCTATATTTAATATGTTTTTGTAAATATAGAAAACAATAGCCTAAAACTAATTCACTCTCTCTCACAAAAACCTCTAAGTACATAGACTATTGGCAACAATTGCCTCTGGGGATGGTTCTAAATGGAGAGTTGGGGGACAGGCAATGAAGGGAGATGTCTGTGTAGTGACTTACTTTCTAAATTTCTGAATTGCAGGAAATATTTTTGGCAATGAGTATGTATTTCCTTTTAAATGAAAAAAATCAATGAAGTTTTTTTTTTTTTTTTTGAGACAGTCTTGCTCTATTGCTGGGGCTAGAGTGCCATGGTATCAGCCTAGCTCACAGCAGCCTCAAACTCCTGGGCTCAAGTGATCCTTCTGCCTCAGCCTCCTGAGTAGCTGGGACCATGCCTGGTTAATTCAATGAAGGTTTTTAAATATTCAGATTATTGGTTTCAGTTTGCAGGGTTGCACAATAGATGTGAAAGTATACTGGATTTTACATTGGACTTCAGAAGACACTCACCCTTTTCCGAGCTTCAGATTTCTGGAAGCACTCGTGCTGGATGAAAGTCGCTGCAGCACAAATCCTGGACGGTGGTGTGTGGTCTGCATCAAGCATGTTTACTGCTCTCTCCAGGGTCATCTCCATGTCTGCATTCCTGGACAAAGAGTCACAGATTCAGCAAGATGCCAAACCTGCTCCCTCCTGCCTACCAACTTGATCCTCCAGAGATGACTCGGCTAACATTGGGCAGCACCTAGAACATCTGAAGCTTTGGCTTTTCTTCAGCCAAAAGAAAAATCAGCACAGGAGGTCAGATGGTATAGGAAGATAATGGCCGAAATACTCCAGCTCTGATCAGACTAGCCTCTGAAGGTGTCACTGAATAAAACAGAATCATAACATATACCAAAGAAAAATACTGAACTCTTTCTTTAAGATAAGTGTGAATAGTATGATAATTACACCTTAAAAAGTGTCTTTAAAAGCACAATAAAACTTTTTAGATGGAATTTAAAAGAAATTTGTTCACATAAACTAAAGATTATTTCTACGCCGATAACGTCACACCTATAGAGGAAATATCTCCTCTCAAAAGTCATTAGATTTTTCTCAAAGCTGCTCAAAATCTGTTATTTCAACTGAAAATGGGTTAAAAATATAAGCACTCTAAAATGTTTTTATTTAATACATGTAATAGTATGTAAACAGTGAAAGCCAGGAAAACTGAGTTTTGTTTTGTTAAAATAAGTCATGCTGGCTTGATAGAAAACATTAGGAAAAATAATAATTAAATGCAATTATAAATATGCTTTTTCTTAAGGACAACAAATTTATACGCATTCTGTTACCATTTGCTTTGCTGCTATAATGACATTCACTTTGTCTATCCTAATAGCAGACTTTTTTTGTCCTTTACTAATTGCAAGTGATGATGAAGTCTTATGCAGTTTGACACAGAGAGGATAATTTATAGAGGACAAATAAAATTGCTACTTGTAAAAAATGATAACTCCTAAATGCCTCATCAAACTATGTTTTTTCCTCCCCTTTTATTTCTACGTGGAAGGTGACTGAGTTAGGCAGTCTTTTGTAAAGGTAGATGCGAGCACATTAGTGCTCCTGTAGGCATTGCCTCAGAGAAGCCTAAGCAGGATGGCAACGTCTTAAGATCATGGTTAAAAAGTAATCTAGGACGTTTCTTTGGCTCCAAGAGGGTTACATTGGATTCATTCCAGTTAATGGAGACACTGAAGACATCCTGGGAAAGTGTTTTCTTATATTTGCTAGCAAGCACAGTGAGAAAATTAAATTCTTTTTTCCATCAGGCAAACCCACTAACATATGCATACCTGTACAGATGTGAGTAGTGTTGTAAAGGGTGTGTTTGCGTGTGGGTGGGTGTGACGCAGGTGAGGGGATAAGGAGTAATGGACCTCATGACTAAAAACTAATACCTACTGCTTTTGAAACACTTGTTCAAACATAGAAGTGTTAGCTCATGAGTATAAGGGTATTAAAAAGGAAGCAGAACACTTCTGTCATCTATACTGTGAATTATATAATGATCTCATATTTTAAAATGTTGTGCCTCAGGAGTTAATTTTAACTGGCAAAAAAAAATGCAGGCTATTAACCATTAAAACTAGAATTTGAGTCATTTTTATTGAATATATTATAAACATCTCTTTTAAAAGAGATGGAAATACTTTGTATGCATGACTCTGATGCCTTGGAGAGAAATCAAAACTCTCCAAGTCTCAAGCTCAATGGCAAAGTTAAGTCATTATCAACCATCACTATAGGTGTTTTAACTGATGAAAGATTGTTCATAATACAAGAATAGCCTTCTGTTTAATGCAGCTTTAAAAAAATGATTCAGCAATTAATCCATTTTATAAGCCATAAATGACTCAGGAAAGTTTGAATTTCCTGTCTCTAACACCCACAAATAATTCCATTACCCTAATCCTTTATTTTCCTGAATGTGATTCACAAAGAAGCCCTGCATTTATTCCCAGATGACCCAAAGCTACTTCACTTTATCACTAAAAACAATTCCTAAACTAAATGAAGACTTACTTCCTCAATAAGGTTTGCTATATCTGTCAGGGCATAAATTTTGTTTTGTTACTGTCTATAAAATCCAACTCCAGGCTGGGTGCGGTGGCTCACACCTGTAATCCTAACACTCTGGGAGGCTGAGGCAGGAGGACTGCTTTAGTTCAGGAGTTTGAGACCAGCCTGAGCAAGACTGAGACCCTGTCTCTACTAAAAATAGAAAAATTAGCCAGGAATCGTGGCGCGTGCCTGTAGTCCCAGCTACTCAGGAGGCTGAGGCAGGAGGATCGCTTGAGTCTAGGAGTCTGAGGTTGCTGTGAGCTAGGCTGACGCCATGGCACTCTAACCTAGGCAACAGAGTGAGACTCTGTCTCAAACAAAACAAACAAACAAACAAAAAAAATCCAACTCCATAATACGGCATACATTCTGACCCCAGTCTGGTCCCATTTCCTGCCATCCTCAATCCCTTTTCTTCCCCTTCCCAGATCATCTGTACCACCCTCAATCACAAGGGACTTTTAATCCTTCTTAAACACTGCCCCTTCACAAGCCATTTTCTTGCAGTTTTCTAGGAAGCTTATCATTCTATCTAACTCTTACCCATTCTTCAAGACTCAATTCAAATATCATGACTTCTGTAAAACCTTCTCTGGGCCCCACCCCCAGCTAGTGCTATTCCTTTCCTCTGTTCTCTTGCAGTGTTCCTCTCCTCCAACCCTTTCTCTCTCTCTTCGTCTTTCCTCCTTTTCTTCTTTCTCCCTCCTCTTTCCTTCCTGCTTCCCTTCCCACTCACTTTATAAAACACTTCGTGAAGCCAGCATGAATGTGGCCTGAGAGACGGGGTTGGGGCTGGGGGATAAGGAAGAACATTTGTTCCCTGGCCTCATTGTCCCCTGAACATTTTTAACTTTAATTATTAAATAATATGTTAAACTGGTGTCCAGGTAAATGAAAATAATGTGAGAGGAAGCAGTGTAAAATACTATTGGTCAGATAATGGTATTTGATATTACCATGTCTTATAATGAGACATTACAAAAAAAGTAAAAAATGAAAATAGAAAACAGTAGTTTTTTTGTGTGTACAATCCCCTAGTAACCAGTATTCCTGCTACTAACAACACAGCCCTGCCCCAGGCTGGTTCCCTGGATGTTAGAATTCAGCTACACCTCTGAAGGCCAAGCAAACATAAAGTAATAAATGGAGAGCTCCTGCCAAGTGTCAGATGCGTGGTAAGTTCAAATTCCCTTACCCTTATGATGATTTTAAAGTGTGGTGAAAGCACTACTGCAGTGGGGTGAGAGACTGGGAAGTGACAGGGTAGTTTAAGAAGCATGGGGGTGGCCGGATACAGTGGCTCATGCTTGTAATCCTAGCACTTTGGGAGGCTGAGGATTGCTTGAGGTCAGGAGTTTGGGACCAGCCTGAGCAAGAGTGAGACCCTGTCTCTAAAAAAAAAAAAATAGAAAAATTAGCCAGGCACGGTCGTGCACACCTGCAGTCCCAGCTACTCAGGAGGCTGAGGCAGGAGGATCACTGGAGCCCACGAGTTTAAGGTTGCTGTGAGCTATGCTGACACCATTGCACTCTAGCTGGGTGATAGAGTCAGACCCTGTCTCAAAAAAAAAACAAAAACAAAAAGAAAGTATGGGGCACAGAGATGCAGGAAGAGAAGAACTCCAGTTGTTGGAGGATGTGAGATGACAGTTTTGTTACTGTTGAAATTATTTTCCTAAAACCACGCCTATCACAAATCCTAGACTACAGTAGGCATTCCATAAATTTTAAATTATCCATTTAAAAGTCTTTATCAACTTTTCCCTCCATAAATACCTACCTGATACATTTTTTCCTCTTTATAAGTATGTTCATATTGCCAAAGATCTTACTACAAGAAATATTAGAAGTCTCATGCTGAATTTTACTTTATAAAAAATATTTCCTGCTTCAAGATTAGATTAGCCCTAACATCTTGAGAAGTAGCTTATCACCAGTGCCTGCCTAGTCAATGGGTACACTGTACAGTTTCACTTAAAGGGATGATCAGAGGTAACAAGTACCATTAAGCAACTTTAGCAATCAAACAATGATGACATATTTAACGTTTTACTCCAATGACACTAGAAGATCATTATTTCAAGAGTTACTGATTTAATCATTCATCCATTTCTCAACCTTTCTCTTAGTGACCTCCTCAGTTTACAAAATTTGTGCTCTAGTATTAAACCTGAATAAAGGTTAAGTTCCAAAACTAATTTAATCAAGCCATAAAGTAAATAGGAAAGGCAAAGGAACAGCTTCAAAAATTATTTTTATCACTCAGTATTGCCAAAAAATACCCTCCAAATCACCGATGATGGAAATCAAAAAGTAAAGGTACCAAGTATCAAAGGAAGGAAAGAGACATCTAGAAATCGCTGCCTTTCCATAGTTCTCACAGTCTCTTTGTGGTAGTAGTTACCAAAACAGCATCTGACGTCCACGCTTAGCACTAAGAGTAAGCATTTTTACCTTTTCCTTTCCTTATTTCAAGGAATGACTAAGAAAATGCACATTCTTGGTCTACTTTGGAGTTTGCTCTTGGTCAGAGCAGATTTTCATGCAGGAGAGGGATCCCTTCAGCCAGCATCTAATCTGGAACAGCCGGACTCAATGTCACACTTCCCCCCAAAGCTGCCATGTGACCAGGTAGCTTGGCCCCTGTCCCCGAGGTCAATAGGCTGATCTGTCAATTAGGCAGCTGCCTGAAAAGTCATTATTTTAATCACTTATCTCTGGAAGCCTTTCTCTCCAGCCCCAGAAGTGCCAGCTTACGCTGTCAGGGCTGTGGGAACAGAATGTGCTGGCACTGACTGAGCTGCAGACTCACAAGGGGACTCACCCGAGCTGGGAGTCGGTGAAAGTGCTTCTCTCCGCTGAGAGCATATTCCCACTGGCCCCTGCCGCCGCCTGGGCCACGGTCATGTGCGCCCTCCTCCCGCTGGAGTCCACGGCGACACTGGGCCCGGCTTCCCTGAGCGTGCGGGTGCTGTGGAAGGAGCTCTGATGCCAGGAGGACCTGGCGGCCCTGTTCTGAGTGACGGGCTGCAGGGGCACCAGAGGCCGCACCTGCCCGGCGGCAGGCCCTGACGTCAGGTAGTTCTCCTTCTCCAGGAGGTTGCCCAGGCTGTGACTGGTCCCCGGCCTGGGGTACGTGAGCACCACTGGGTTGGCAGGGACGCTGTCAAAAACGGTGTCACTAACAGATCCATACTGGTACTGTCTGTGGTACGTGTCGTAGTGGCGCTGCCTGTTTGCGGCTCCGCCATGGCTGAACCCCACGATTTCTGAGCGAGCGTATCTCGGTGGCATGAGCAGGGTGGCCCGACGGCTTTCTTGGTGACGCAGGGCAGGCCCAGCCTGGCTCCTCTGGCTGTAATGGTAATCGCTGAGCGAGTAACGAGCCCTCTCCGGGCTACTGTCCGGAGAAATCTCAAGTCTCCTCAGAGGCTGCCTCAAGGACCTTTCTTCCACCGACTTCTGAGAACTGTACTGTGCCTTTCCTCTCCCCCACCGACTTTCGTAAGTGGCAGTTGTGCCAGCCTGCACAGGAGAGAAATAAAGTTTCAATGAGGCATAAATCAGTTTTCATCT
The DNA here is from genome assembly GCF_020740605.2 of Lemur catta. Classification (NCBI taxonomy): domain Eukaryota; kingdom Metazoa; phylum Chordata; class Mammalia; order Primates; family Lemuridae; genus Lemur; species Lemur catta. Next base: position 67,966,703 of record NC_059133.1, on the reverse strand, counting down.
CTGTTGAAGACTGTTACAGAAGGTGTCCGTTTCTCTGAACCCGATAAGAAGGTGGCCCCTTTCTGGGTAGCCACTTTTCAAACAAGACTTGGTTGACCTGAGTCATATTTATTTGCACTAGGATGTGGCACTGGGGACTGTGTTTAAAGTTTCCAGTTTTCCATGGTGTCTTTACAAAATCAATTTTCTCAAAATTCACTCGGGAAATATAATACTTGGGGGAAAGGTAAACATTAAAAAACAATCTAAGGAAGTCTGGAAATGTTTTCACAGTTATCTGATAACTAGGGTTACGTTCTTTGATCTCCTACCTTTAGCATGTCATAGGTTTTAGTAACAGGGGAACGTCCTCCAGCAAAATCATTTTCAACCAAGTGTAGGTTGTAGACATACTCAGGAACACTACTGGTTCGGTGGAGACTTCCTGCAATCAAGCAAATATTAAAACAACTCAGAATATAAGTGGGCCAATCAATACTTACAGACTGTATAACAACTGTATATTGAACTTTTAAATTTAAGCAATTAAGGCCAATAACAAGTATTAAGTTTATATTAATGTTTTTAAATGCTGGTTTACCACTACCCTTGGATATGGCAAATGATCAAAGGTTACCAAAACATTCTCTACAAGTTTTTCAAAATGAAAGTTGAATTAAAAAACAAAAATTAAAAAAAGATAAAGGGAGAAGGGATTCACAAAAATCCAAAAATGTTTAGCTGTCACCGTGCTGAGGAATTTAGGAATTGCTCTTTCATTTAGGTGGTCTGTAAAGTTCAGTTTCTCAAGTCAGAGAACTCTGTTCCTGGGGCAGGAACGCAGAAGCTTTTTGTAATAAGTAGGTGCAGGCAATAAACATAATGGTGACTCAACATTACTAGATAAGACGGCTTATGTAAACAACAAGGTTGATCAGTGCAGTCAAAGAAAACATGAATCCACTTACCACCAAGGCTGGGGTTGACGTATTTGGCAATCTGAGAGTTAGGCAGGAGAGGAAATCAACCTCTATTCTACAAATGACTGCTTTTGTGGAATTACCTGGCTCGTCCTTTGTTTGGGGGTCCAGCAGCCAGCCCACTCTCCTGAAAATACTGCCACCGCCAGGAGGCAACTCTTGGTGCTCATACATCTTAAAATACATCTCTTTGAGAGGAGGGCCATGGAAGACAGCATCATGCCCCTCTTCTGCCTCCTTTATCCTTCTCTCAGCTTTGTCTCCCTCTTTTGTAATCTCTTACTGCCTTATTAAAAAAAAAATGGCCAATCAAAATAATCAAAGATCTCCAAAACCTGGGTAATTTCTAGTTCCCTAAAATCCTAACCAAAATTCCTTTTTCTGTCATGTAGCATTCTTTTAGAAATCTGAGGGAAGAAGAATAATGAACTCATCTAGGCTTCAGAGACTCATGAAAGATGCTGAGAATAAAACACAGGCAGTCCCTTTCTGATACAATGGGAACATAACATACTTTTCCAACAAATTGTTATAAAGTAAAAATTTCAAAAGGCTAACAATACATTCACAAGATATTCTGAGGGGGAGGAAGAATGGAAATTGTTGTTGGCAGACAGCTAAAAAGTCTGAATCCATCCCAAATTTTGTTTGTACATGTGTCCTTATTTCCTGCAGCCAAACAATCTGGCTGATAAACAATTTTCAAGCCTCAAGGAGGACTTCGGGGAGGCAGTGGCAGGATTGTAACTGTCACCCTAAAGACAAGGAAAGTTGAGATAAGCCAGGCATCTCCTGTTTTCTCCACAAGGGTTGGCAAAAGGTCAGGCAGCCCCTTAATTTGTAACCTCTATGACAACGAATGCTTGGAAACCTGGACCTTGAATGAGGGAAAGGAATCTTTCTTTCTTTTTTTTTTTTTTAATTCTTTTTGTAGAGATGGGGGTCTCAGTATGTTGCCCAGGCTGGATTCCAACTCCTGGGCTCAAGTGATCCTTCTGAGTAGCTAGGGCTACTGGTGTGCACCACGGCATCCAGATGGAAAGGATTCTTTGCCATGATCCCACAGCAAATGTTAGGTGAGAATTTAGGACTCAACTCTTAATGCCTGGCTGAGGCTCAGGCACTTGCTAACCCTTAATCCTCAACTCTGCACCCACTGTTCCTTCTCTCTTCCCTAATCCACATCCCCAGGCTACCAAGGGCCCTGCTGGTGTGGGAAAGGAGGCTAGCAGGACAGGTACAGGGACAAAAAGGTTCTAATCCTGAAGGTTCTGGGGACCAGTGTGCCTGCAGCCCTGGGAATGTGGAGAAAGGGAAAGGGTGAGGGAGGGTGCTCAAACTACCCCACCCCCAATAAAACAAGCCTTCTTTACAGAGGCTGTGGCCAGGCAGCAAAATGGTTGGCTAACACACAAGAAACCAAATTTACCATCTTTTCAAAAATTAGTTTCGGGGTATCCATGTTCAAAATTTCAGACCACATGAAAACTGAATATATGAAAGTCAGGGACAATCTAGAATGGGAAAATACTAATGGTCACATATACATGGAGGCTGGAACCATTAATTCCTGTTACTCTACAATAAAATGGCTGATGAGGAAAGCATGCAATTTTAGGAAACCAAAAAAAATTTTTGCAAATGGGGCCCCTGTAGCCCACCATCACCTGCAATATTACTCTTGCCCTACTTCCAGGAGTAGGTAGATATTCAGGAACAGTTAACAGGGGACTACTTCCATCTTTACGCTGACATTCCTGCAAAGATGTTTAAAATATACAAGAATCTTTGGACAGGACCCAGTGAAACAGTATATCCTATCAAATAGCTAATTAATCAGTGAGTTTTACAGTCAGGCTTGTTGAATTAATTTGTTTAACTCACATATTAAACATTCACACTGCTGCTGTGAGTTTTAAGGTTTTTAAAGCAATTTATATGAACTCACATTTCAATACTTTTCCTTTAAGTAGCTCTAATTATTTTATGTTTTTTTACAGTATTCTGTGATGCAGAGCCAGCTATTATCATCTCTATTTATAAATAGGGAAACTTAAATTACTTGCTTTAAATTGCAAAGAGATTTAATAGTCAGGTTTGAACTCCAGGTTCCACCCTGGAAGGATTATTATCATAGTTTTATGAGGACCCAAAACAATTATTCTCTCTTTCCTTTAGAATCTTCACCTGGACAACTCGAAATACTCTGTAAATATTAATCCTTTACATTTGCCAACATAAGTTCTTATAAAGAAGCTGCTTCTTCAGTTTTCAGATGAATGAACTGAGACCGGATTAATGATTCTCAAAATAACTACAAGGCAGATGGAAACAGGGAAATAAATGAGATTGATTTTTTTTTTTTTTAAACCATAGACTCTCCTGTGGAATACACATGCAAGATGTGACTCCTGACATTCAACCTGTAGTCTGGCTTCTCTGGTTAAACGGCCAATCTCAAACCACAAATGATGCCGATTAATATGCCTCGGCAGTCATGAGTTGGAGATCTGTATGGTGGATTAAAGGTGAATTAACAGCTGTGTCCTAAGATTTTAAAGGAATTTTAGACTTGATGAAATAAAAGAAAAAAAAAAAGGTAAATATTAATGAGGATGGAAACTAACTTCTTTAAGGGAAGCCGCTATTTTCTGTTCAATCAGAGAATACCATGTCTGTTGAGCATGTAAAATAACTTGGCCATGTCCTTTTCAGAAAATAGAAGCAAGAAAGCAAACAAAAACAAATTATACATACAGGTGCATCCTGCTTTAAATAAATCTAACATGAAAATCCAGATTTTCTTACACTGAAAATTAAGGTGTGACTCTATTTCAAAGGATTTGTTTACTTCAGAAAAGGTGGTAGGTATCTTCCCTAAATGGAAGAAATCTGTAGACTCACTCTGCAGCCTCCACTCCACTCCTTTTTGTGTGTCTGGACAGAGCATTTAGATGCCTGTTTCCCATAATTCCAGCTACTAACAAAATTTCTGAGAAAGAGGTTTACTTGAGAAAGCATACAATCAAATACTCTCAAAATTGTAAAGTGATGGGTTTCAGGACAGGCCATCCCAAAACATGGCACCTTGGTATCTGAGGAAACAGAAGCAGGAGGTTCACCCTCACGTTGCTCTCACACCTTTTCCCCTGAAGCAGATCATATAGTCAAACTGATTTTCCCTTGAATTAGGTCATAAAACTCTCATTCCAGAGGGGTCCTCCCTATACCTGGAGGAAAGGAATGTTACACAGAGAAGAATCTGAACAAACAGGCCTTGCTAAGTTCCCCCAGTTTATTACCATTGGATCATGCCCCCCCTTTGTCCAATCATACTTCTGCATGACTGTCCATAAAAATATACAGTTTTCTTTGAGTCTTCATTTCTGAAGGCTCACATGCCATGTAAAACTTATATTAAATACATTTGTATGCTTTTCTCTTGTTAATCTGTTGTTTGTTATAGGGGTCTCAGCCATAAACCTAGAGACCGATGGGCAAAGAAATCTTTTCTCCTCTACAAAAGCAATATGCTGAAACGAGATATGGTTTTTAAATAGAATTTGAGTCATAAAAATTTCTTTTTCACAATTTTTCATGAATTAATCTGTTCTAGAAAGAGGGATAAACTAGTGTGCATGCTTTAGTTTTTTTTTCCTGCTAAGTTTACCAACTGTTGCTAAATTTGACTTTTTCTGGTTGTTTTTGATTGACCTGGCTACTGAGGATCACAATGACAAGTGCACAGTGCATAATGTGCTTTTGATGTTTCTTAAAGAAGGTGATGGTTTACTAGGGAATATTTCAAAATAATAATGACTCAGGCAACATTATCTAAATCTTTTCTCCAAACGCCATGGGCATTTTATAGAGCTCCACTTTAAGGGAAATAAAGTAGGTAGCTGCAGAGGAGCTCCACCCTTCTCAAATAACAAGCAATTCAGGTCAAAGCAATTGCGGGGGTGAGGGTAATGGTGAAGTGGGTTAGTTGTGATGGTGGAAGGATTTCAAATTGCTCCAAAGATTACAGAGATGTAGATCTCACAGGATAATGGAATTTTCCTCTCTTTGCTGGTCTGAATGTTCATTGGAATGATATGATCCCTAAGTAGTTGTTAAGGGAAAAATATCTTTTTTGTTTTTGTTCATCTATGTTAATATTGACAAAATAATGGATAACTGTTAGGGTTAAAAACAATAAATTGATTTCTATAATCACAGTTTTGTGAACAGCTTTATTACCTAATTGGTTAAATACATTTATGAAATCAAACTGACACGCCTCTACCGTGGCTCCATTACCTGTATCTGGGAATATTTTTTAAAAATTCAACTAGAGTTTCCCTTATGGTAAGCAGGTGCTAGAGAATTGCTAAGCAAACAAAACCTTTATATATATATATATATATATATATATATATATATATATATATATATATATATATATATATATATATATATATATATATAACCTGCTTCTTTTAGAGAGAAGAGACGAAAACTCATTCAGGGAAGCATCTTTTTTCCCCAACCTTCTAGCACTCTCTGAGCTTGGTTAAAAAAGTGATTTGATTCACCTTGAGCTCTAAAAGAAGATTCCTAGAGATAAAGATATGTGAAGAGGTTCCCAGAAAAACAGGTGTGGATAAACGTACCCATACGGAATCAGCAGATGTTCACTACTGGTATTGATTTAAATGCTACATTTAATAGTGCTAACAACTACAAGCAATTGTCCTCACAGTGTGGATTCACGATGGTATTTTGGATGGAAAGAGAGCCTAAAAGTCTACAAGCTTATCATCTTCCTGTATTTGGTCTTTGTACAGTAATCTCTGGATAGGAATAGCTCTTCTTCTCTGTAAACCTTAAGAAGATTTAACTTCTTCATTAAAGTTGGGGGCATGTTATTTCAGGTGAGACATGGCGTCTTGAAACTTAATAGAAGGCATTTTTATAGCAATTCATATTTGAATGGCTCCTTACAGTCATTTACTAACAAAAGTAGGAGCTTAAAAGAAAGCATGAAATATGTCAAGATTCATCAATATATTGGTACTCCTGAGTTGGTGAAGGATTTTTTTGCATGTGTTGGCATATAACATAGGATTCATTTACCTGGATTTATATATTTTTTAAAATACTTCTTTTATCTTCTATTCCTTACTTTCCAAGAAAAACGACTAGATATTTATAAAAACCACAATTCTACCTCTTGCGTACAGCCCGGGTAAGCATTTGCTCAGGCTGAAAAATGAGTGGACTTTGTTGGTTTAGAAAACTATGGTGAAGAATTGTTTTAATGCAGATCAAAGTCTAATATGTTTTGTATTATTGAAAATTTAACAAAAAGTTGTGCAGTGCTGTACTTTGTGATGAGTTAACACAGTTCATATAATTGACTAGGAGAAACAACTCAGTGTTGGGGTATATATTGGGAAGTACTAGCTATGAGTGCTTACAAAGTTGAATAGCTCTCCTAGAAGAGTGGGCCACACACCCTATGTGCCAGTGTGTGGCTGACTACTCACTGTTATCACTCACATAATATACCAGCCACTAGAAGTCCTCATTTCCAGAAGCTCCCTAAGCAGTCTGAGAACTATCCTTTAGATATATATACCAGTTTATGGGATTTTGGAGATAATCCTCAAAATACTGCTCTAGATAACCACAAAAATACATTTTAAAAGGCCCTTTTATAGCACAAGTGTCTATGTCATATTTTGTTTGAGGTGTCAGAATTTGTGATTATAAACTGGTAATTTAGCATCCTGGTGAAGTATTGAGTAGATATATCCTGGAAGTGTCCAAATCTATTAATTCCTGCAACATTGTCTCCTTGCGTTGGCATTCCTGCCAATTCATTTGCTGAGCCCACAATGATTACTTATGAGACTTTAGAACGGCAATGACAAACATCACATTATATTCAAAATGATGTCAAAAATATAAATTTATAGAGCTCACAAATTACTTTTTGCTTTAACAAACTCACAATAGGTTTTCTTTGTAACGACTCTAAAGTCCTTTTATTCCCCCAGCAACCCGGGGTGGGGAACCTGTGGCCTCAAGGGCACATGTGGCCCTCCAGATCCCCAAGTGCAGCCCCTCAACCGAATCCAAACTTCATAGAACAAATCCCTTTATTAAAAGGATTTGTTCTTAAAAGGATTTGTTCTGTGAAGTTTGGATTCAGTCAAAAGGCTGCACTCGAGGATCCAGAAGGCCACATGGGGCCCAGTCTCTCACTTGCCAGGGCTAACTACTCCTAACTGATTCAAACTACTGTCCCTACTTCAAATCCACCGAATGTGCCAAATGTATTTTCACAAAACCTCTGCACTTTTCACGTTTCTCCCGTGCTGAAACACCCCTGACTCACAATTATCAAATTCTTTAACTTGCATTCAAGATCTCCCTCTACAATATGAGGCAGAGGAGAGGGTTGGGGGAAGGCTGCCTATAAGGTGACACAACTGAACTGAGTTTTGAGGGGCATGTGAGAGTTAACAGGCCAAAGAGAAGGGGTGGGGGTGCAAGATAAACTGCAGTGTGTGTTTTCAGGAGAGCAGGGGTAGCTGAGATAGGGATGAAGTTTGAGAAGCTGCAGGCATCAGATCATGCAGGACTTGGAATGCCATGCTGAATAAGAATTTTACTCCTGCAGATAACATCAAGGAACTGAAGGAATTTTAATCGGGAAATGATGCGATGAGATTTTAGAAAGTTCATTCTCTAGTAGCTCTGTGGAGAACAGACTGGAGTGGGGCCAGATGAAAGCAGGAAGAGGTTATATTATCTTCCATGGAGATGTTTACCCCTTTGACAGAAAGAATCCTATCTTACATTGCCACTTCTAGCATAAGCCAGCCTCAGCACTTGACAAGTTAATTGTTGATTAGTCAGAATGCTTAACATTTGAAATACCCTAGTTACACAAATTCAGTTTGCACTGAATCCTGAAGGCAGACATCTATTCTGTGCCTCACCAGAGTGGAGCCAAAATGTGAAGATAGTAGTGGCATATTTGCTTTTACTTTGTGGTGGATGGAAGGTGCTCAAATATTTTCTATTGTTTCTCTGTCATTCTGAGTATATGAAGAGGAAGAAAAGTTGCTTCCCCTAAAATATAGGCAGACTTTCTAAGTTAATAGAGAAGCTGAATTTGTTCATTTTGGCAAGGTTGATTTTATATTTGGATAATATATATTTACCATCATTCTTTTATCTGTATTGCTTGTACATTTATCTGTAATATTTTGGTGGTCTATAATAAGTTCATATTCTCTCTCAAGGAAAGTTCTCATTTATTTTTGTCCTTCAGTGAAAAAAGGTAATCAAGACCCAATAATCTTTATGTGATCCTCCCCACCCCCAGCCCATGGATACGTTACTGAGATTTAAGATTCAGGGGAGGCTGGGCGCCGTGGCTCACGCCTGTAATCCTAGCACTCTGGGAGGCTGAGATGGGGAGGATTGTTCAAGGTCAGGAGTTCAAGACCAGCCTGAGCAAGAGCGAGACCCCGTCTCTACTAAAAATAGAAAAGAAATGATCTGGACAGCTAAAAATACATAGAGAAAAAAATTAGCCGGGCATGGTGGTGCATGCCTGTAGTCCCAGCTACTCGGGAGGCTGAGGCAGAAGGATTGCTTGAGCCCAGGAGTTTGAGGTTGCTGTGAGCTAGGCTGATGCCACAGCACTCTAGCCCGGGCAACAGAGTGAGACTCTGTCTCAAAAAATCAAACAAACAAAAAAAAACCCACAAAAGATTCAGGGGAAATAATCTATCAAACTTCTAATGAGCAATGTTTTCTTCTGGAAATTCTGGAAATTAAGGAGCATGTTGGCTAACTAATATTGTTAAGCCTACTAAAGATGATTATTCCAAGAATATAAATATGTGGATTCTCTTAATGGTAATGGTGGGTTGTGTTTTCAAATGCTCAAGGTTCTCTTTTTCAAGTGTGCATTTTCATCTAGGTCTACATATTGAGCTCCCAAGCCTGTCTTTTAGCACTTTACTGCAAGAACATTGCAACTGTTTTTATGTACCATATCTAATCACCATTAACGGCATTACATACAAGATACATGATAGATTTTTAATATTTCTATTATATGAGAACTTGATAGTTTATTATTCTTACTCTAATGAGTCAGGAGAGCAAGGTGGCTTACTCTAATAGAAAGATTAAGTTTTCTCCTAATTTATTGTCTATTCCCAATTGCCATGCTGCCTTTTACTGCTTATTTACTTCCCTAGGGGGAATATGGTATTTGTCTTCATACATGTGTATACATGCACAAAATAGCTTGAGTCTAACATTTGTCTCAGATTGTATAATTTAAAATTATTGAGTATCATCTGAAATGGAACTAAATGATCTCATGATAGGCCATATTAATCAAGATTGATTTATAAACTCCAGAGGTTTTAGCAACATATTTTATTTCATTACTATCATAGATAGGTTGCCAATAATATGCTTGTTCTTTAAGAGAAGAAAAATAAATAAAAACTTTTAATAATTTTTATCGATCAGACCAGAAATTCAATTTTAGTGTAAAATCAATGTTAAATTTATGTGAAGATAAAATAATGTAGGTATGTATGCCCCTATTTTAATAAATGAGAAAAAAATTTAAAGCTGATATCTAAAATGACACTTCAGGAGAATGAGTTAGTGTGAACAATAAATACCTAGAATATCTAATTCTAGTGAGCTACTCTCTGTTCCCACCAATTGTGGAACTAATAGCACAGGGCATCGATAACATTAACAGTCTTTTAAAAAATCTAAGTGAACAGTCCTATTTTCTTTAAGGTAATTTCCTGCATCTTATCTGTGACGCATAGAACAATATACTTTTACAATCAAACTGTTTCTCTGGCTCTTTGTGGTTTCTTCCAGTTCCACTGATTCTGAAGCATCCTTACCACACCCTCACTCAAAACTTCACCCATAAAAGATGTGTCCTCACCCTTTCTAGGGGTGTGAAGTTTATTTTTTTCTAATCACCATTTTGTTAACATTCTATTTCATTTGACTAATTATAATCAGAAAGTATTTCTAAAAAAAAAAAAAGAAAACCTCACTTTTTTTTTTTACTTACTACACACTCAATCAGCTAAACACTGAACAAAAAGTGGCCCATGTGCTACGTCAGGGAGACGTGGAGGAACGTTAGATCCAGACGTGCTACTGACACCTTACTTACATTCAGAGCAGCAAGGCCACATCCCTGCCATCCCACCATCTCACTCTTTTTTCCCCCCTCCTTGTCTGATCCCTCTTACTTTCTGAATGACTAGTCACCTTGCTCCAAGAATTGCTTCATTCCAAGGAATTCCTTTTTGGCAAACAAAGAATTCATGCAGAATTTAAACAATGTCTAACTTTTTTTACAATAGCACCTATAACTGCCTTTTTTTGCTACCCTGAGACAATTTTCAGTCCCCTCTTCAGAATTCACTCTGATTACAAATATTCAAAACAGCTTTACCAGGGAAATCATCTAGATAAATATAGTACATCCCCAAGTTTTTATGGTAGATTTCCAAAGATGCTGTAAATTGCATTAGGAGACTGTTCATTGCACTTTATAAGTAGGACATAGGACGGTTTAAAACATGACTTTCTTCCTACTTAGGCACTCAAGAGAAACTGTGTAACAAGTAGTACTTACTTGCATGACAAGCATAATAAATAGGATATGGACACTTAATTTTTCCCTTTGCTAATACTTGCAATTTTTAAATGTCTTCTCTGTGACTTTTAGAAAAGGATTTTGAATATTAGCTATAATACAGACTCATTTCACAATGCTGCTATGTACTTCTGACTGCCCCGCACAAAGAGTTACAGCCAACTATAAAATGTTCAGCACAATTTAAAATAACACCAAAAGCCACTGAGTGATTTACAATGACAACTACCCAACTATATTAAGTCATTAGAAAGAAGTCAAAGAGTTAAAGACCCTTGCAAGGTATTTTATCAATAAAACAGTCAAACTGATCTCATCTCTGTTTTCAGCAGATTATCTGCTGCCTCAACCGTACAGGTTTGTCAACAATTCAGAATTCTCCGGGGCTCTGGCACTAACAACAGTTAATGTCAGGGGCTTTTCTTTCTGGAATTTCTTGTGTTGATACAGGATTCTTTCCAGACAAGAACTGTTTCAACAATTGCTTGTCTGTTTCAACTTTAGAGACAGGATAGTAATAAGGAAATAATAAAAATAATACAAGCATCATGAACCCCCAGACCTATTCAAAGAACTTTAATTAAACAACTTATATGAACCACCCCTGGTAATTGTTCCATGGCATGCTAATGTTACATTCCTTTGAAGCCGATTTCCTTTTTGAGTCTAAGAAAGCTGAGGCTTTAAAGTAAGTAGGTGTTGTTTGCTGCCTTATCTCTCTGCTTGATTTGCACTTCTGTGTAGGCTGCAGAGTGTATTTCAGCTTGCTGGGAAGCTGCAGTTGTAATCAAAATATTTCAAAGGCTTTGTTCCTTAGTTGGAAGAGCCACTCAAGTAATTGTCCTAAGTATTATTGCAGAAGTACCAAGATAGTTCCCTTTGTTCTACCATATCAACTCTGTGAACTATGAAATATTCATTCTGCTCCCTCCTAGAATGCTTTTTCTCCAATCACCTCCCTATGTTAATTCTACTGAATTTTTGAGATCTAAAAATCCCAATTCCTCCATGAAGCTTTTCAACATTTCCTTTAGCTAGGAGCAACCTACACTTCTAAACTCCATAATGTGTTAACTGTTCTTCTTCTGAGTCACTTACTACTTTTTATTTGGTAATGTATTTTTCTACAGGTAGGCTTCCTTCTTCAGATTTTAAATTTCTTGCTTTAAAGCAAGTAGAGTCTGTGTGTTTAATTCAGCACCTGCACAAAGTACATGCTCATTTGACGGTTGTTGAAATCACCAAGCAGTTGATGTACTATGTTGTAGAGAAGACAGATCATGTGTGGGGCTGAGACTAAACTTTCAACAAATGTTGACAGACAGAACCAACTTCACAGATGAAATGGATTCTCAGATCTACTTATTTTAAGGATATAATGAAATGCAATCACATGAAGATTCCAGAACAGGTCAAGTACATAGTAGATGCTTAGCAATGCTCCTTTTCCTTATGTTCGTGGTTCTCTTCCCCCCATTGATTGAATTGATGTCAAGTTGTTCTTCCTGGCTTGCCATTCCCATAGGATAAGAAAAAATATCTAATATGCATCCAGTGCATCCCACAAACAGAAGAAGCTTGTTGGGTTTCAATTTAGCACTGGACCTATGGGTACACAGAATGAAAGGGGATAATGATTCTGCTGGTTAAGGAATGACTGCAGTCATCCTGCAGTCTTTAGTCAGACTCCTAAGTCAAAATTTAATCCCAGCACTCTTGGAGGCTGAGGCGGGAGGAATGCTTCAGCTCAGGAGTTCAAGACCAGCCTGAGCAAGAGTGAGACCCATCTCTACTAAAATAGAAAAAATTAGCCGGGGATGGTGGTGTGTGGCTGTAGTCCCAGCTTCTTGGGAGGCTCAGGCAGGAGGATCGCTTGAGCACAGGACTTTGAGGTTGCTGTGAGCTAGGCTGATGCCATGGCACTGTACCCAGGGCGACAGAGTGAGACTCTCTCAAAAAAAAAAAAAAAAAAAATTAAGGTCTTTTCCCCAGTGTACTGTGGCAGTTCTGCGTTGTTCAGACCTCTCCACACTCTCCCAACTTCCTCAATTTTATTTAGAGAAAAACAGGAGGGGTCCACAGAGAGGCTTAGGGTTTAATAAATCCCACTTTGTATTAATCAAAAAACTTAATGATAAAACTGATGAGAGGTTTATAAATTCAGGTTTGGGAGATTGTAAACTCTGCCACTTACTGTCTGTGAGAACTCAAGTGTTACTTAACTGCTTACTTTCCTCATTTATAAAATAGTGATTAAAATACCTAGCTCATAAGTAATATAATGAATGCAAGCGACATTGCCCAATTTTCGGCACACAGTAGGTACTCAGTTACATTAGATACAATCATTGAACATCATCTCTTTACCTTTTGAGTACATAAACATTGACTGTCTGATCTTTTAGGATTCTTTTACACAAATTAAAAACAGTGCAGCCTCCCAGACTCTCCTGTTTTAAATCTGTGGTCTGGCCTGTTAGCATTTTTCTATTTTCCTAATGGGTTCTACATTCGACATTGCACGAATTACTTCCTACAGAAACAGTTCAACATTGCAGGAAACAAACTGATATCCCAATTTAATTGTTCAATTTCTTTCCACTTCTTTTTGCTCTAATAAGCCTATATAATACTTTCATAATGGAAACACACACATATACAAACACACACTAAGCAACTAATATAAGAGTTGTTGTGTAGTTTTGATCACCCAGCTTTAACAGGGGAGAGAAGGATACATCACGTTCTCTAATTTTCACATCTGGTTTGTCATCATCTTCCCCTTCCACCTCCCCTATCAATCACTAATATAATACGCCTGTGTGTGCATGTGTGTGTTTAAGTCTCTTTCATCTCGGAATTTAATTTTTTGGAGACACCAGCTTTGCACCCACGCCTGCACTGGGGGATGGGAGTGCAGCCAGCGCTCAAGAGCCTGCAGCAGCTAGGCGGGCAGGACTATTGCCAGCCGGGCCAAAGTTCCCTTCCTCTTCCTCCTCTTTGGCTGGTGGTGGTTCTCTGGACCAAAGCCTCCTACCCAATTTGTTCTTTTCCTAGACCAACCCCTCGTGTACACTGAGTGGGTGGAGGGCTCCAAAGTAGTTGGGCGAGGCAGCATAATCTCAATTTACAGGTTGTAGGAGCGCCAGTGCTTTCAGGTTTTCCTTTTTCAAAGTATTTATGGAGGTGATAGACTCTTTGCAATATCTAATAAAATCTAAGGGCACTTTCTCCCAGAAAAATGATCATGTACAACAAAATTCTGCATGGAATCTCAAAGTGTTCACAGACTCTCTGAACCCCGGGAGTAAGTCCCTGGTACCGGTGAGGGTGGGGGTGGACATGGGCGGAGTAAGCAAAGAAAGGGGCGAAATTCTGGACTAAATTCTTTAACATAGGTAATATGTGTATTTAATATACGTATATGACAAAGCTGAGTAAGAGGTTATGGCTAAAAGAGTGCTTTCCCCAAGAAAGCTGGTCTGAGTGTAGCGGCGCGGACAGGTCACACAAAGGGACTGCGAGCAACAGGTGGGCAGAACAGCAGGTCCTGCACGCCGGAACGCAGCGAGCCAGGCGACGAGGGCGAAGGAGGGGCAGGAGAGGGGCCAGGGGCAGGGTCGGGCGGTGCGGGCGAGAGGCGGGGCTGCACTCACCGTTGCCCACGAAGCTCCGGCCCTTCCGGGCCAGGGTCTGCTGCACCTGCTCCTGGATCCGCAGGCTCTTGGCCGCCTGGCTGCTGCGGCCGCTGCTCCCCGCCAGCTTCAGCTTGGCCTCGGAGGGCAGAGCCAGGCTGGAGCTGTCCAGTTGTCCCAGGATCTGCTGGCCCAGGACGGTCCGGATGTAGCCGTACTCGGCTGAGGAGCCGGGGTCTGCCATGGGGCCGGTGGGGGCGACCGAGCCGCTCGCCTGCCGCGGAACCTGCGGGCGAAGCCGCTGCGGAGCCGGGGGCGCTAGCGCGAGACCGGCCCCGCCCTCTGCCCCGCCCCCGGCCCCGCCCCCGCGCCGGTGAGAGGCCCGGACCCGGGGGAGCGCGGCCTCCCCGGGGGCGGGGGCGCGGCTGCGGCCGGGCACGCGCACTCAGGCCCGCCGGCGGGGGCGGGGCCCAGTTTGCGCGCGGACACCTGGCGAGCTGGGCCCGCCCACGGGGCAGTGAGGACAGGTACGCGGTCCGCTCGGGGTCGCACGAGTCGTCGGAAGCACCTCGGATGCGGCCTGGCAGGGCAGAGCCCCGCTCGGGTGCCTTGCTCTGCCGCCGCCCGGCTCTCGGAAAGGATGTGATTTCCGCTCTGTTGCGGGAGGGGCTGCCCTCCAGCCAGGTGCGCCCTGGAGTCACTTCTGTTTCTGGACTGAGGTTCGCCTCTGGAATCCCCGAGTGAGTGGTGTGTCTGGTTAGTCAGGCTCTGTCGGACTGGTCGAAACGTTTTGTGGTTTTCTTAGACCTGAGGGTGAGAAAGGTCAAGCTTTCATACTTCGCAGTATGAGGGACATGTGCCAGGAAGATGACATGCGCGAAATACAAGACTTCTGAAAAGAGCTTGTTTCTTAGTACAACTTCAGGACTGTGTACTTTTTGCACAGATGCAGTCCCAGAAACATATGTTCTTCCTCATTGAGAGCTTCTGTTTTCTGTTGCAGATACACAAATTGTACCCAGTGCAGGCGTGCTCACCCACTCTCTTACGAACACACCCACACAGAGAAACTCCAGCAAGAGGCGCTAGAGAAGAGCTGGGTTTTAATAGGTGATACTTTCTTATTAAGAGTCCTGCTAACGTTGATTAAGTCCTCTTTATGACAGACTGTTTGTAGGGGGACTCATGGAAGGGGCCTACGACTTTCAATCGAATCGTCCACAACTTGTATTTATCATGCTATTAATTATATTTCACACGCAGTTGACTACTGAGAACCTGAGGGCTAAGCTGAACAGAAAGGATCCTTCACCTTAAAGTTTACAGCCTAAGCCACTTGTCCCGATTTTCCTCTTTAAACTTGAGAGGAAGAAAGAAAACCATCTGTCCCTGGTATTCAGCAAGATAATCTTCCCTTTGATGGCTTGGGTTTGTATGTTCACTTTCCCTCAAATCAGTCCATTGCTGCAAAACCCTACTTATTCCTAGGTCTGGAGTGGCTGGAGAACACGGCTTCCCTCTTCCCCATTTTGCTACGAATACCCTTCTGCCCTTACACACACACTTCATGCACAGGCATTTGGCCTCCCTTTTTACATGAGCATCCAGGGAGTGGGGAGGAAATCAAAAGACTAAAAGCCTGGACAACAGAGTGGTGATAGTTCTGCCACCGCGTGTCAGCAGGCCACATGGCTAAGGCCCTGTGGAATGTAGTGCTTCAGTGGGAGCCATATGGAGGTAGGTTTCTGGAAGCAATTCCTCCCACCCCAGCAGGACCACTCTTGAGGTAAATTACGCCTTGTGTAAAGCTCAGTTATGTAGCCAGATAGAAACAACCAACCCTAATGCTGAGATTTAATTTAAAAGAGAGGGGGGGAACTGAAGTGAGGATAAGGACTTCCAACAACAAACTCCATTCCTGGTCCCTCCTTCCTTTCCCTTTTCATGGCCTCTTCCGGCAGATCAGAGTCTGCTGCTTTGAAAGACAATTTCAGTATCTACCCCTACAGGGTGAGCTGGGGCAACCCTTATTTTTTGTGCCTGGAGCACCATGACTTAAAGTTCAGGTCTGCCTCCACCTAGAGCACTTACCAGGGTAGTGGAGAGGCATATTTCTCATTTATTTATTTTAATGAGCCAAATTTCAAATACTTTTTTCCTCTCAAATCCATTTTTTTCTTTTGAAGTGTGATGTTGTAATTGATTATCCTATTGAGGAAGTACCAGTAATTGGGCACATAGAAATCTTGTTATTGGATAGTTGCATGATTTGATGAGAGAAAGGTGATTAAAAGCATAACTTGTGAATGAGGAAGATCTAGATGCAAACCTTAGCTTGCTCTTTGTAATTAGTGTGCCCTTAAGTTTTTTTATATTTTTACACCACTTTACATTTTCTTATCTGTAAAATGGGAGCAATAAAAGTATCTATCACATAGTGTTGTTGTTGTAAAGATTAAACAATGAGTAGTACTTAAGAAACATTCAGCTTCCCCCAGAAATTTAGTTTTGGACCCCCTTACTTCCTTCAAGTCTCTGCTTATATCAACCTATCATTTAAATGAGACCCTTTCCCACACACACACACACACACACACACACACACACACAGTCACTCACTATCTCCCTTCTCTCCTTAATTTTTCTCCATAGCATTTATGTTCATCACACATACATTATGTTTTACTTATTTAATTGTTGTTTCCCTACTGGAATAGAAACACCACAAAAGCAAGGATTTTGTTTTGTTCACCGCTGTTCTCCAGGACCTAGAATAGGTAGACAATAGCAATATATTGAATGAATGAATGAATGAATGAATCATGCATAAAAGCATTTAGAACATTACATGGCATATAATGAGTGCTCCACAACTGTTAGTAATAATTAGGCTTTCAAACTCTTTCGGTAACTTATCTTTTAACAAGTCACATAGATATTATGTATTCTAGGTAGTCTACTAATTAGCTGTGTGATATTCCGTGTAAATAAAAACCAAACTAAACCAAGATAAAGTTCTTAGTTTTTGAATACTCACAGAATTTAATGATTCAGTAGAACAATCCCTTTGAAAATAAGGTAAACACATAAACTCCTTAAAAGGATCCTTTTGGAGGTGAGACTACTATTGCAAAAGTTAATTACAGGGTAAGGAATTATGCAGACTCTGGTGCTCTGGCATTGTGCCCCCAAAGGTAGTCTAGATATGCTTATATTCCAACAGAATGCAGGCCCTGTCACGGTTCTTCTTGTTTCTTGGGAAAGCTGCCTACCTAACTTCCTAAATTGTGGGTAAATCCTGAGGTAGCTTCTAGCCAGCAAATTGAAGCATGGAAATAAAATGCTATAAATCCTTTTGTGGTATTTGGCTGTTCTGTGATCTGCTACCTTTTAGTATTTGTGTTCAGTTTTTAAAACATGACCATTTGCTTTGTTTTTCATTTACCAACAGAATCTGATAAAACAAAATCAGAGGAATGTTGAAGTGAAATGTAAATAACAGATAACCAAATTAGAAGGCTACAGTTCCTTTTGCTGTGAACCTACAATAAGGATTCAGAAAGGATTCTTGTGTTTTAAACTTTCATTTTTATCTGATTTACATACTATATTGCCTTGAAGCACTAATTATTTGTTTTCAAATCTACAGTTAAGGCTTCCTCAGAGTAATCTTTACTTAACCATATATACAATCCTATGTGGGAAATTCCAATATGCAAAAATTCAGAATATTACTAGGAGACTAAATATAGTATCAGTGTTAGTGCAGAAATAGTATTTTAATGAAGAATATTAAAGAACATTGATGGCACCAAAACTCTTTGATTTGTATTAAAAAAATAAACTAACATCTTCATAAAGTTCGACTCACATGAAATATCTTCTGCTACTATTTCTAGGCTATTAATATCTATTGCTTTTTAGAAATATTTACCAAATTAGTATAAGGGAACTGGCAGAAAATCTAAAATAAATCTCAGAATTTATTTCCTCTTTTAGCAAATAGATATGTTGCCAAGGCAATCAGTAGCAGTTTTATCATTAGGCACATATAATGAAACCAGATCAGGATTACAAAGAGAAGCTATGAGCATGTAGGTGCTGTAAACAACTCTCTGATGGGGACGTTCAGCAGCTGTGAGGGTTAAGGTATTCATCTCTAATTCAGATGTTCATTTTGCCTGCAATTTTGGATATATTGTGAGTGTGTGAAACCTATTCTTTTAAAAAAATCCCCGTATGGTGTGGGAGGTGGAAATCAGGTGGGCAGTTCTGAGGGCTGGCAATGAGCAATTTGCTCATAGTCACGGGAAGGCTTCGAAACAGTCCCTTTAATCATGACTCATGGGCATGTCTGAGCATGGTCTATCAGTTAAAGTGATTACCTTCTGGATGGATGACCACAGCTGCTACCTTAATGGTTGTCAGATCTTTCACCTGATGTCCAGAGAAGCTGAAGGGAGGGAACGTGGCCTGAGTCCTATCATACATTCTTGGCTTTATTAGAGACCATGGTCCACACTTGTGTCTGCCATAGAACTGAGCACTGAGGTAGCTAGCAGGTGCTCAATAGATAGTGGATCGAGTGTAACCTCTCACCTATAGGTATTCAATTAATTAATTTGCCTGAGTGGGCCCAGGTGCAGCCAAGCAAAAGGAACCATCCTGAAGGAAGTCACCTGGCTTGAAACAAAATGCCAAAGTGACTTGGGTGGCTATGGAAGCACAATGTTTAGTGATTTTTAAGTTTATGAAGGTATCAGAGAAATTTAGTAGGATGGATTTTTATAACTTTGTAGAGAATCTTACACCTCAGTGTCATGCATTGTTTAAAAATTATTGCACTATGTTTTTTGAATTGTTTGGATATTATCTGAATGTAAGCTATTGATTGATATACCTGTATATTCATTCACAAATAAATTATTTGCATTTTAAATTTGTCTCCCTTTTTTTCCTGTATACACTATTATTTCCTTGAAATTCTAAAAACTAAAGTATTATATTTCATATAGAAAAATAACGCTATTAATATGGATTGGATTTTAAAAGCCCCATCTACACACAGACATACTTCCTTTTTTCTTTTCTTTTTTTCTGAGACAGGGTTTCTCACTCTGTTGCCCAGGCTAGAGTGCAGTGGCATAATCATAGCTCACTGCAACCTCAAACTCCTGGGCTCATGTGATCCTCACACCTCAGCCTCCTGAGAAGCTGGGACTATAGGCACATACTACCATGCCCAGCTAATTTTTCTTTCTTCTTTTTTTTTTTTATAGAGATGGGGTCTCAATCTTGCTCAGGTTGGTCTTGAACTCCTGACTTCAAGCAATCCTCCCACCTTGGCCTCCAGAAGAGCTATGATTAAAGGCATGAGTCACTGTGCCTGGCCCCCCTTTTTTCTTTCACAAATTTAAAACATCATCATAGAATGATAGAGTGATATAAATATATTCTTGAGGCCAGAAAGAACTGGGTTTGATTGGTTGCTTTGCTATGTGACCTTGGGCAAGTTACATAAATTCACTGAGCTTTAAGTTCTTTATTTGTAATGTGTCATTAATAGTATTGGCCTCATAGGGTTGGTAGAAGATTCACCTAGATATGAAATATAAATCACTTGGATCTCCTAGTTAATACTTAATGTATCAGTTATCTATAGTTGCCAAAAAAAAACCCATCCCAACATTTAAGAGCTTGAAAACAATTTCCTTTTCATGATTTTGTGGTTGACCCAGTTCTTTTTTGAGTCTGATCTCAATTCACTCATGTGGCTAGGTCAGCTGGTGGCTTGGCTAGGCCTGAATAGTCTAAGACAGTCACGCCCAGGACTGTAGCTGGTGTGGCTGGAACAGCTAGGATGATTGAGCTTCTCTTTCCATGTGACCTTTCATGTTCAGTAGGCTAATTTGGGCTTCTTTACAAGGAGGTCTTGAGCAGCACTCTAAGAGCAAGACCAGAAGCAATAGCCCTATTTAGGTCTAGGCTCTGGCCAAAATGTCATTTTGACCACATTCTACTGGTTATAGCAAGTCACAAGACCAGCCCAGATTCAAGGGGCAGGGAAGGAGATACCACCTCTTAAGGGAAAAAGCACAAAGTTGTATTATAGGAGTATGCATATAGAGATGGGAGGAGATATGTGGCCATCTTTGCAAACCATCTTAACACCTTAGTGCTCCATAAGTGATAGCTATTATTACTATTTAGAATTGGCATATCTCTCAGAGGTTCGGAGGATAATTATTACCTTTTGACGGCTAGAGGAAATAAGCCAAAGGAAGGCAATCTTGATTTACACATGTTTAGCTATGTTTGGGAATGTAGTTCTCTGCCTATCAGTGGAGCTTCAGCTCTATTCAGAGGAACCTTAGATGTCTTTAGAAGTCATGACATATTTCACTGGATGAGAGGCAGTCCCTGCTGGTCCTCTGCTGGCTCAAAAAGTCAGTGGAGTTCCAGTTTGTCCATCTAAGTGATGTCACTGGTGCTTGAACAATCATCCTCCTGGATTTTAATTCAGAGTACACTCATTAATAAGTAACAACAGGCTGGGTGCGGTGGCTCACGCCTGTAATCCTAGCCCTCTGGGAGGCCGAGGCGGCTGGATCGCTCGAGGTCAGGATTTCGAGACCAGCAAGAGCGAGACCCTGTCTCTGCTAAAAATAGAAATAAATTATCTGGACAACTAACAATATATATAGAAAAAAAAAATGAGCCGGGCATGGTGGCGCATGCCTGTAGTCCCAGCTACTCGGGAGGCTGAGGCAGTAGGATTGCTTAAGCCCAGGAGTTTGAGGTTGCTGTGAGCTAGGCTGACGCCACGGCATTTACTTTAGCCCAGGCAACAAAGTGAGACTCTGTCTCAAAAAAAAAAAAAAAAAAAGTAACAATATTAATAAAATGCACAATTGAACCTCAAAAGTGACTTTTGATTAATTTACTTTCATCGTGATATTCCTACTTATGGTAAGAGAAAAATACATGACACCTTTACAATAATAAGAAGGAAAATGTGCTATTCATTTGGACTATAGTTGTTATATTTTAGAATAAGAGCAATTTATGAGTTCAATCCCATTATTTTACATTGTCATCCCATTATGTTCTGTGGTCTTTTATTAGGTCTACAGTAAGACCCTAATTTAAAAATTGTCCAGGTGAGGTTGGGGGGCAGAGGTGGCCTTTTTTATTTCTTCATGAAATATACCTGTGCATTAATTATTTCCTATTTCTGGTATATGCTTTCCCCATATCTTCATGGAATTGACTTCCTCCTATCATTTAGATTTGTTTAAATATCTCTTCCTCAGAAAGAATTCCCCTGGCCAACCAGTCTGAAGTTGCCACCTTGTCACACTCTGCAAAGTATATACCACAGCCTGATAATTTTCTTGTTTACAGAGGTATATAAGTTCATGTTATCTCTTGTTCTAGAATGTAAGATCCATACAAGCAGAAACTGTGTCTTTTTCACCAATTCATCTGTTGTGCTTAGAATCCATACATATAGCACACTCACAAGATTTGTTAAATAAATAACAGAAAAATATTTTAATTTTAGTTTTCTCTTCTTCTTCTTCTTCTTTTTTTTTTTTTTTGAGGCAAGGTCTTACTCTGTCACCCTGGCGCTAGAGTGCAGTGGCATCATGATAGCTCACAGCAACCTCAAACTCCTGGGCTCAAGCAATCCTCCTGCCTCAGCCTCTCAAGTAGCTGTGATTACAGGCATGTGCTACCATGCCCAGATAATTTTTTCTATTAATATTTTTAGTAGAGACAGGGTCTCGCTCTTGCTCGGGCTGTTCTCCTGAGTTCAAGCAATCCTCCTGCCTTGGCCCCCCAGGGTGCTAGGATTACAGGCATGAGCCACTGCACCGGCCTACTTCTCTCATTTTAAATAGGATTTAAATGTGAGGACAAATCTTTTTCTATTTTTCTGAAAGATGGTTTATAATGAAAGATGAGATTCTGAGATTTATTTATTTTATTTCATTATTATTATTTTTTAACTTAATGCTGTGAATAACAATGTATTAGGTGAAGGTAAGGTTAGGCAATTGCTTGTTTTCACAATTCGTTTTGATCCTGGAACCTGAAACCTGAGCTCACTGCTGAGTTCTGGCAAATCTCCCTGAGCCCCACCCCCTTTTATTCAGGCTTCTGTGGCAATCCTCTAAGGGGCAAAGGCCTTTTGGAAAGCTTTGGGTTTTCATGGTTTCAGGGATAGGTCTAGACGAGGCATAATTCTGAACCTCTGAGGTCACTTGTTTTATCTGTACAGCTCGAGCAACAACTGCAACAACTGGAATTCCTCAGTAACACCACTGGATTGAACTAAACTAGTTCAGATTTAGAACCTGTTCAGTTCTGCTCATTTTAAGCTTAAAGTGTTCCATCTCCGGTAGCAGGACACTTTTTGAAGAAATACTTTGGCCATAGAACCACAGTGAAGAAGGAATTCTAGAGGGTTGTCTTGTGATACGAAGAGGATGTAAGAAAGTTCTTTTGAAGTTTTGACTGTGGCAACAGCGCCTCTGAAAATGGTTCAGATGATTTGCTAGGTATTTTGATTAACCCTGATAATATTTCAGTTTTGTGGATTTCAGCAGGAAAAAAATCAAGCTTTTGGGCCATGAATAACAAGGCAGTTATTGACTCAATAAACCAAATTTCAAGGATGTTATCAGGAAAGTACTTAAATGAGGAAATGACCCCATTAATTCTCCATTGCCTGAGGGATCAAAACAGCATTAATTATCCTGGCATTCCAAGATCTTCTTCCTCGGCCTCACCCTACCAAGCTGATTTTATCTCACAGTATGGAACTATGGAACTCTTCAGCATAAACATTCTGAAGGGCCAGGCCAAAATTCTTATCATACCCTAAATTGTTGGTGCTCTCTTCCTTTTATTTTCAGTGGCTACCTAGCGTATTTCTACCCATCTTTTAAGGTCCAATTCATGCTTCCTCTACTTAGCAGACTGACTTCACTGGTTCCTCCTTGTCCCACTCCCTAAACTTCTTAGAACCATTTGCTTTGGCCTCCTGGGAATCAGATAACATTTTTAAAGACCTCAGCTTTGTGTCCTGAAGAAAGTTGCCTCTTTTATGTTTGCTTGTACATATAACATAAAATAAAAACTGAGGGATTTAAAATGAATAATAAATGCATGATATATAAAGAAATACAGCATAATGGTTCAAAGCATAACCTCTGGGGTTAGATAAACCTGAATTATTTTTCTTATTCCGCTACTTTTTTTTTTTTTTGAGACAGAGTCTCACTGTGTTGCCCGGGCTAGAGTGAGTGCCATGGCATCAGCCTAGCTCACAGCAACCTCAAACTCCTGGGCTTAAGTGATCCTACTGCCTCAGCCTCCCCAGTAGCTGGGACTACAGGCATGCACCACCATGCCCGGCTAATTTTTTCTATGTATATATTTTAGTTGGGCAGATAATTTCTTTTTATTTTTAGTAGAGATGGGGTCTTGCTGAGGCTGGTCTCGAACTCCTGACCTCGAGCAATCCACCCGCCTCGGCCTCCCAGAGTGCTAGGATTACAGGCGTGAGCCACCGCGCCCAGCCTTTATTCCGCTACTTAATACTTGTTTAACCTTGGTCAGGTTGTTAAACTTATCTAAACCTTAGTTTCTTGGGAAGATAGGGATACTATACAGCATACATTTAGTACAGTTAATGTGACAAACAAGTGAAGTCACAGATGTGAAAATTATTTATAAATCATAAAGCGCTATGTGAACGTTAAATCTTACCTTGCATGTTTTAGAACTTTTATATATGTGCCATCAAAGTAACAGATTATTTCAAAGCCAGCAACATGCAGCACAATAGCTAGGAACCTGTCATCCAAAGAGAATAAGGCACATTGTTGCCCTGGGGAACTCTCTTTGTAGTTAGGGAGACAAAATCTGTCTTCCTATAAAATAAAAATATGACAAAAGTTAAACAACAATAGCATGTCAAAAATCATTCAAAGCAACAATAAAGAAAGGTACAGGATGATCTGCCAAATAAATTGGAAAGATACACAGCATTTCTGAAGACCCAGAAGTAAGAGGTTGCTATCAGGTTGTTGTGGTCGGGGAGGATATTTGTAGAGACTGGTTGGGTGTTTAATGAGCTGGGTCTTGAGAATGGGTAGGATTTGATCAGGTGGAAAGTGGGTATAGGGTATAAGCTGGTGGACAGCAGAGATGTGGAGGTGGAAGATTGTGATAGTTGGAAAGCTGATAAGGAAACCGGTCTAACTAGAATAACACAGCCTGGTGTTCTCAGGCTCCATTGAACATTAGAATCAAAGAAGAAACTTCAAAAAATTTTACAGATTCCTGAGCTCCATTGTAGACCAATTAAATCAGAATCTCTAAGGGGTGGGGTCTGGAATTTGTAGCTTGAAAAAGCTTTCAAGGTGATTCTAATGAGTAGCCCATTTTGGGAACTACATGTAAAAATCCTTTTTCCTAGTGGTTCATAAGCAAGAAATTTCACTGAAGTCCAGTCTCCAAAGGCCTTGAATGTTAAGGTTTTGGACTTTATCCAGCAGCATTTCTCAAACTTTAGGAATATATATGGATATTATTTAAAGGGAAAAATGTCTCTAGGGACCCTATGAGAAAACTGCAGAAGTCAGTGGAGAGTCATAGAAAGTGTTCGGGAGTGACAGTGCTCAGAGGTATGAGTCTGAGATACTGATCTTCATCCTCTCTGGAGTGGCCTGGGAGAGAAAAGAAAGTGGTTGATAAACTAAGAGGCCACAGGTGCCGTGTAGGAATTGTGGGATCATAAAGAGAATTCAGAGCTTGAGAGCATGTGTTTTCTCAGCCAGATGCAGAAGGGCAAATGGTAGCAGAAACATCTGTTGTATAGCGTGGATGTTCCGCACCATTCAAAAGAACCTTGAAAAGCGATTGTTTAGGAGGTCAGGGCTGCTTCTTTTCTTTTCTCTGCCTCCCATGGCTCTTACTACAAGCAACTCTTGCAACACCTAAGAACTGTGAGTATACGTACTGTATGTAAATTAACTGAAAGGGGACACTTTTTCAATGAATTTGCTTGGGAAACCCAAATTTCTAGCCCTGTCCTTAAAAAGCTATTCCTGTATACTTTTCTCTGCCAGCCTATAAGTTTAAATTATTTTTTTTTTAAGCATGGTCCACAAACACTTAGGGGTTCCGGAGACCCTTTCAGAGAGTTCTGCAAAGTACAACTATTTTCATAATATTATTGGAATGTCATAATCCCTTTTTCACTATGTTGGCATTTGCACTGAGAGTGACAAGCAATGGTGGGTAAAATTGCAAGGCAGTCATCCTGAAATGGACCAGCAGTTATTGTATTCTTCATTGCCACATCCTTTCAGTAAAAAAAGAAACTACTGGTTTCATTTAGAAATGTCCTCAACGGAAAAGTAAAAACTACTAATTTTATTAAATCTTGACTGTTGAGCGTATACCTTTTTAAAATTCTGTATGACAAATTTAGAAGTACATGTAAAGGCTGGGTGGTAGCTCGTGCCTATAATCCTAGTACTTTGGGAAGCTGAGGTGGGAGGATTGCTTGAGGCCAGCAGTTCAAAACCAGCCTGGGCAACATAGAGAGAATCTGAGTCTCTAAAAAAAAAAGAAAATAAAAAGAAAGAAAGAAAAAAAGAAATAAATAAAAACTAGCTGGGTATGGTGGCACACCTGTAGTCCTAGTTACTTGGGAGGCTGAGGCATGAGGATTGCTTGAGCTCAGGAGTTTGAAGTTGCCATGAACTATGATTGATCACACATTGTACTCCAGCCTGGACAACACAGTGAGTCCCTGTCTCAAAAAAAAAAAAAAAAAAAAAAGTACACATAAAGACCTTCTGCTGTAGGCCAGGCATAATGGCTCACATCTATAATCTCAGCACTCTGGGAGGCCAAGGTAGGAAGATCCCTTCAGGTCAGGAGTTCAAGACCAGCCTCAGCAAGAGTGAGACCCTGTCTCTATTAAAAATAGAAAGAAATTAGCCAGACAACTAAAAATAGAAAAAATTAGCTGGGTGTGGTGGCACATGCCTGTAGTCCCAGTTACTCGGGAGGCTGAGGCAGGAGGATCACCTGAGCCCAGGAGTTTGAGGTTGCTTTGAGCTAGGTTGACACCACGGCACTCTAGCCTGGGCAACAGAAAGAGACTCTGTCTCAAAAAAAAAAAAAAATAGACCTTCTTTTGTATATAGAAGTATCAAGGTTGTCTTGAGGAAAAGCAATTGTGCAACTGTTTGAGCTGTGAGTGAAACCAGCCTCTTTTTTCATGTGGTATCAATTTTTACTTGTATGAATGACTGACAAAATATAATTATTGAGACATAGGTAATTGGCAGGTATATTCTTGAAAATAAATGAAGTAAGCATACTAATTCAAGGATACCAACTACAAGTATTTGTTGCAAATGACAAGATTCAAGCTTTTAAGTAAAAAATTAGAATTTTGGAAAACAAGTATCTTAGTCCATTTTAGGTTGCTATAAAAGACTACCTGGAACCTGGGCAATCCATAAAGAAAAGAGGTTTATTCAGTTCATGGATCTGCAGGCTGAGAAGACCAAGGGCATGGCCCTGGCTTCTGGCAAGGGCTTTCATGTTGCATCAAAACATGGCAGAGATGGTCAAAGAGGAACCAGACACTTTTGAGGAGGGGAAACCTGAGTGGTGTTCTGGTTTTCTAACAACTCACTCTCAGGGGCATTACTTCCTGAGAGAAGCAATCTAATCTCTCAAGAATGAGAACAAACTACCTCAAGAACAGCACCAAGCCGTTCATAAAGTAGCCTTTTGCATGCCCCAAGCACCTTCCACTAGGCCCCACCTCCCAACACTGCCATGCTGGTGGGCAAATTTCAATGTGAGTTTCTGTGGGGACAAACCATACCAATATCTATCCGTCCCTTGGGTATATTCACACCTAGCGGGTGCAGTGCACACCATCTTGGGGACGGACACGCTTGAAGCTCTGACTCAGGCAGGGCAAAGGCAATATATGCAACCTAAACATTCCTAATATGCTGAAATAAAATAAATAAATAAATAGATTAAAAAAAGCTTAGCTTCCCATAGTTTTCTAATGAGACTGATGGTGATATTAACAAATATGATTTTTTGTTATTGTATAGTAAGCTGTATCAACATGGAGAGAAGACACATAATTTAAGGAACCAACATTTATGTAATGTTACAATCATGTGTGGTTGAAAGATCTATTCAAAGTGCAAAATAGACAAATGGATTTTAATATAACTGAGTAAGAAAAAATAATTAATATAGTTTCAGATTCCAGCTAACCTTTATGATTCTGCCATTTGTTGAATTTTCATGTAATATGAAAGCAAATGCCAATGTTATCTGAAAAGGCTATTCCTTTCTTTTCCAACTACCTCTTATACTATCGCACAGGGGATTATCACACATATGAATTTTAAGGGCACACAAACATATGGACCGTAGTGGGTATATAACAAAAGGAATTGAAAACTGATAAATATATGTGCACCCATGTTCGTAGCAGCACTATTCACAATAGCCAAAAGGTGGAAATAATCCAAATATCCATCAACAGATGAATAAATAAATTATGATATATATATGTGTTAGAATATTATTCAGCCATAAAAAGGAATAAAGTACTGATATATGCCATAACATGGATGAACCTTGAAAACATTATACTAAGTGAATAAGCCAGACACAAAAGTTCCCATATTATATGATTTCATGTATATGAAATATCCAGGATAGGTAAATCCATAGACACAGAGAGCAGATTGGTGGTTGCCAGGGGATGGGGGAGAAGGAACTGGGGAATAGGTTTCCTTTTGGGGTGATGAAAATACTTTGGAACTAGTTAGATGTGGTGGTTGTACAACATTGTGAGTATAATTAATGACACTGAATTGTTCACTTTAAAATTGTTAATTTTATGTGAATTTCACCTCAATTAAAAAAGTATCACAGTTGGATGATCACCAGATACGGGCCCTGGCACTCGGCAGGGATTCAGAATTTCTTTTTTGATTTTACTCAAGTAAGCAAAATGAACAATATCCGTTTTCTTTCTGTTGGCAGTGTTTCGAGTATCTGGTGCTAGTATAATCATTATTTTGGCTATTATCAGACTTAGCAATGCAATTTTTGCTTTGATATTCTTCCCAGTTATTGTGTCAGGAAGAAGGCAGAATTAGGCAGTATGCTCAAATCAAATCAGTATTTCTTACACAAATGATTGGTTAGGTGAGTCTGTTTTTAGTCATAAATCTCCTTTGAAGTCTAAAAGCAAGCCAGAAACTTGAGATTGTTGACGTTTACTACAGAAGAGCTGAAATGTACTGTTATTGAAAGAACACAGATTTATCAACCAAAAATATATTAACATCATCAATTTATCAACCAAAAGTGAGGGTCACTAACTGGGTTCTTTGCCCAAAGGTATATTCTTTCCCTTACTTCCAGCAAAATTTTGGGAAATGTCCTAAGTTTACTGCATTATCGAAGAGCAGTTGGCTCTCAGTTCTGTGGTTTGCGATTGGCTTTTCTTCCCTAGTAACCAGAAACAATATGACTCATCAAGAAGTCATATTATGTCATCATGAAGAGCTTTTTATATTTAGCTTTTACTCTAAGTTTCTTTGAAGTCTGTGCACTGGACTCTTAAGAAATCGGTCAGTAGCAAGGTGATATTTCTGATAAGACAAAGCAGCATCTAGAGGGGAGAGCAAAAACCAGACAAGGTATTTGTGTTAGTAATAATATTTCCGACTTTGAGTTGTAAGGGTGGAGAGGAAATATTTTGGCTTCAATTTCGTCATCTGTAAAGGTATGTTAATGGTACTATTCACATAGGGTTTTGTGAAAGAATGTATGTATGTGAAATGTCTTATATAAGATCAGGCATACAACTGGCTAACAAAAGGAGATTTTTTTGTTTTTATTTTTAATTAGGAATAATGCTGGAAGTAAGACAGTGCTCCTCCTAGAACACAGGACCAAACAGTAAAGGGAGGTGGGACCAGCTCAGCTTTCCTTCAATTGGAAAATATATAAGTAAAGCAAAACTTATAATTATTGCTATTAAGGGAGTGTACACTGTATAATATTTAGAGAAGAGAAAAATAAAGAGGTGACATGAAGGAAGAAGGGTTGAGTGAGAGAGGACGATGCAAAAAATTCATTTTGCATGACATATGAAGATGTGAAATATAAAATTGTTGAATTATGTAGAATGTCAGGTCAGCTTAAGTTCTCTAACATTATAAATTAGGAGAAGCACAGGGCAAAGTAGAATAGAGTTTTCTAAACCTAACTATTGATAATTTCAGAATCACATTGAGAACCTTATGAAAATAGAAGTGCTTGTATCCTACTCCAGAGATTCTGCTCTGCAGTTCTGGGTGGAGTGCAGTGATCTGTGTTTTTAAAAAGATCTCCAGATGAATTTTGAACCACGTCTACATTTGAGATGGCAGAAATGGGCATTAAATATTTGCCTTTGTCCAGTAGTATCTGCTCAGTCCCTTTTACTGCAGAGCGAGTAAAAGAAACATGATGGAATAACTCAATTTAAAATGGAAACATCATTACCTTTACAAAATGTCTAGTATAGAGTATAATTGTATTCCTCTCGTTTTTCTTTTCCAGTGACTGGCTTAGGAAGGAGCCAACTTTTCTTCTCCAGAGCAGGAGTCGAGACACAGCAGTGACACCAAGTGGTTGTTTACGGCATTTTCCCTTACAATTGGGACTTTGACATTTATTAATATATAACTTAACTTAAATAAAGTGTTATTTTTCTTCTTACCCTCTCCCATCAGTTAGACAATGTATTCCTTTGTTCTTGTACACCTCACTCGCCAGAAATGCTAAAAGAATGAAAAAACAACAAACAAAATTTGACCCTGACATGTGATCCTTTGAGTGCTATCCAATGTAAACACCTTTGTCTCATTGTTTCTAGAACCAGGTGGTTCCAGTGAAGTGAAAGAAAGCCTAAATTATACTCTACATGCAAAAACTATGATAATGATGATGAAACTGTCATGCATTTAAAATGATATGACTCATAAACAGGCACTATGAATTTAACAAAAGGTAGAATACCGAGGGCTGATGCCAAGAAAACGCAGTGAGACTAAGATAAAGGTCAAGGCTCCTTCATCTGTGGTGAGCTGAACTTAGGTATCCAAAGAATAACAATGTTCAAAATGTCTTGATTTAAAAAACCACCCAACAAAGTAAAAGTAGATTTGGAAAGTTTGTGTCTTAGTTCAGATTGCTATAATAAATGGCCATAGACTGGGTGGTGTACAAAAACCAGAAATTTATTTCTCACAGTTCTAGAGGCTGAAAGTCTGAGATCAAAGGATTGGTGTCTGGTGAGGACCCACTTCCTCATAGACAGGGCAGACAGGGTGACCAGTTCTCTGGGGTCTCTTTGATGACAGCACTCATCCCGCGGGCCCTACCTCCTATTACTGCCACCTTGTTAGGATTTCAACATATCAGTTTTGGAGGGACATACACATTCTGTCCATTGCAGCTTGTTTACTCCAAAGACCAAAAATGTTTCTAGATACATCCCACTTTATGTAACTCAATAAGTGGAAATCAGATTTTATAGGGGAGAAATTAAGAGGTTACTTTCAGGATTTTTATCTTATAACAGCTTTTATCAATGATTTCCTTAAACAGTAACCTCAACAGTACATTTTTACTACAACTAAATTTATAAACATTTGATATACAAACTTTTTAGGAATGCATTTGCTAAGAACAGTAAGACACACCCAAATTACAAACAAAAGAAAGAAGAGGAAGTTAGGCAATTATTTGGCATGTAAATGTACTAAATATACGAGGGAAGTATATTTAGTTACTCTGGCCTGTGGCACCCCAAAACACTGGCAGAGGAACAACACCCAATTATAAAGGAAAAAAAATAGAGGAAATGGCATTACTTTGGGTCCCAGGGACCATGAAGTTGTAGATGGAACCAACAGCTTTGGTTACAGACAAGCTGTATGCAACTAGATTAGCCACAATTAGCCAGCTAAGCTAGTGTGAGAACTGAGAACAAATTCACCAATTCACAGGAAGTCATCTTTGCTTTTCCTCCTTGTGTTTCTCAAATGTCATTTTACTTATCTTTTATTCATTATATCTGTCCTGTGCTTCTGAAATCTGAAAATAAAAGGAAATATGTTTCATTTTAAATCGTAGTTTTTACCACCTCCTATGTGGGGGTAAAGAATTGGTCTTCATTTAGCTCCTTAATGCTTACTAATTTTAAGTCACCCATAGTTGGCAGATACATTTAGAAATTGTCAGGAGAAAAATTCACATTAAAACCAAAAATACCAGCCAGCTGATCTAGTGGGTCACGGATTTGCTGCCATAGACAATTCAATGATTGGAAATAATAAACAGGGAGAGAACTTTTATGAGTTATCATCTATTTTTGAGCTAAATGTTTTAACATTTATGAGTGATTAAGTGATGAGGCATTGATCTGTAATGCCTCTGCATTGCACATTCATATGTGAATAATTGGGAGGGATTAATGAGTATTTGTCTTTAGATTCTGAGTAATAAACAGTTCCAGGATGTAGAAAGAATGCTTTGTCTTAAACTGACAGTATCCCTGGATCAAAACTCTGGGAACTTTATAAATCTCTATGAAATTATCTAAAGGTCCGATATAAGAAAACTGAGTCTTCCCTTTTACCCAATTAGATGCTAAAAGGGATTGAAGAAAATTATGTCTTCTTGGACTACAGACTGGAGCATAATGATTTATATTTTAGCCAATAATAATTGTTCTTTGCCAAGTCATTCTATACAGCCCCCCCAAATGCATATGTATAAAGCATTCCGCTAAGCATGAGATAAAGCAGGAAGAATAGACTTAGGGGGCATGGCATGGAAGGCTCTATATTTTCTTCAGCAATAAATGAAAGTTGTCAAGAAAAGAAAAGACATGATCAGGTCTGTGCTTTGGGAAGATATAACTGGCAGTGCTGTGTAAGATGTACCAGTGGAGGATGAGACTCAATGTAGGGAGACCAGCAGTGCCATGGCCGATGAAATTGAGAGGAGGGTAGAATTAACAGAGTAGGCTTATGTGAACCATCACTTTGTCTTTTCATGTTTTTAATTTGGAAAAAATGAATGCTCAAAACAAGTTGAATACATGCCGGTCATTTGTTGAGGAAACAATCAAAGATGATGGTGAAGTTTCAAGTCCTGATTCTTGTGTTAAGACTGAACTCATTCTGTTTCCATCAGTGTTTGGTCTTTCTCTTGACTTTGCCAAAATTGTCCATGGTTCATGCTTCCCTCAGTTTCTCAGGGAAACTCAGGCTCAAAATCGTGGTGCAATGCTTCATTTCTTTTCTCCCTTTCTGTCTTCTGCAACCACTTCCCGAGTTTTATTCTCTTGCTGGGGCAATCACAATGGCCTTCTAACGGTTAGAGCCGACATAAGGTTTTATCTTGCCTTCAACTTTTTTCACACAAGTTCGTTTATAATCTTAAAATTATAACTTTGAACAAAATTTTAAAAGCTCTGTTTAAATAGTTTCATTGGTACCCTATTTGCTTAATAGATTAAATATGAACTCATTGACTAGCATATAAGGCTTTCATGATTGCAACCTCATTTCCGATAACTCCTTAACACTCTCCATTCTCATTTATCTAAACATACATCATTGGTGACCTAATAGGTGACAGATGAGTTGCTGATGCAGAAGCACAAGAAAGAATGAGCCTTGCTGCCTGTGCTACTGCCAGTCTATGAGATCCTTTATGTGAATTATACAAGGTTATCTTTTTCAAAAGGGCAAGATCCTTATAGTGATCAGTGGAAAAGTTTTATAGTGAATGCATAAATGTGATGGCTTTGATTTCAAGAGTGCTCTTTGGATGTGGTGGGTTAGGCAATGACCATCCTGCTCTACCATATGCAGTGGTCTTAAGTGTTGCTTGCTCTTGAGGAAATCACATTTCATTCAAGTCAAGGGAAGGAAGAAAATGTGGTCAGGAGTGCCAAATGCTGCAGAGGCAA
The DNA here is from genome assembly GCF_020740605.2 of Lemur catta. Classification (NCBI taxonomy): domain Eukaryota; kingdom Metazoa; phylum Chordata; class Mammalia; order Primates; family Lemuridae; genus Lemur; species Lemur catta. The sequence goes on along the minus strand of NC_059133.1, from coordinate 67,933,292 downwards.
AGAAAAAATGAAAAGAGACTAAAAGATACTTCATGTAACAAGAGCATCATTGGTGACTTTTTTGAGACAAAAATTTTCATGAAATTATAAAGCTCTGGGGCAGAAAAATTGTACAGAGATCTTGTAACTCCCTTTCTCCTTCCAGTTTTAAATGTGGGAAAACTGAAACTCAAGAATTTGACGGATTTGCCAAATCTCTAGGAACACTAATACTCTGCATTTCTTTCGGTCTCAGGCTTGTGTCTTGTATTCTTCTATTTTTATTATTATTTTTCATGAAGACTCTTCTGAGTTAATCTGCTTTCCTAATCACATCAATTTAGGGAAAGTGAAAGTCTACTGGGCTAATTTTGATAAGCAAAACTGGCACTGGGGGATGGAGAAGAAAGACATTACTCACAGTATGGTTTTGGATACAACAAGGTTTGCATTTTTTTTAGAGCTCAGAATTTCTTCTGATATCTCCCTTCATCCAGAGGAAGTTTCTTCTGTACGTCTTATCACTAGGATGAAGTACCATGTTTCGAGATAGATGAGTGGGAGGAGAAGAAATGGCTTGTAGACTCAGTAACTTTCAAGGGCACTTCCTTTTCTACTTTTGTCTAGTAGAATGATGAGGGTAAAAGCTAAATTGCCCAGGGTTGGGCATCCACTAGGAAGTAAGGAATGCAGGTAGTGTTGCATTGACTATTTGTAAAATAAGTTTGGCAGAGAATACCAGAGGTTGCTAGGTGTGAAAGATAATGCAATTAAGGAGGAAAAATGGAAGGAGTAAAAAAACCACAGTCTTTACTGGGTATTTCTTATTTCAGTTCAGCCCCCTTCCTGGGTTCCCTCCTAACTCATTTTCTTATTTATTGTTTCCTTCCTTCAGACTCCCTTTGAAAATTTACTATCCTTATGAAGTTTTTCCTTAAAATAACCATCATTTCATATACCACTGTGTATACCATATATGATTTTTTAGAAACACGAGTAGTAATTATTATATATCAGTTATGTGTTATGTACTTTTGTTCAGTTTTTAAAAATTCAGTCTTGGCCGGGTGCGGTGGCTCACGCCTGTAATCCTAGCCCTCTGGGAGGCCAAGGCGGGTGGATTGCTCGAGGTCAGGAGTTCGAGACCAGCCTGAGCGAGACCCCGTCTCTACTAAAAATAGAAATAAATTATCTGGACAACTAAAAATATATATAGAAAAAATTAGCCGGGCATGGTGGCGCATGCCTGTAGTCCCAGCTACTCGGGAGGCTGAGGCAGTAGGATTGCTTAAGCCCAGGAGTTTGAGGTTGCTGTGAGCTAGGCTGACGCCACGGCACTCACTCTAGCCCGGGCAACAAAGTGACACTCTGTCTCAAAAAAAAATAAAAAAAAAAAATAAAAATTCAGTCTTTGAGAGATCAGTGTGACTCATGCTTACTGCATCCAACCCTAATACCTCTTACTGCACACACCCCTCTCCTACCCTTCACCCCCACCCCTCACTCTTCACCCCTATACCTGGGCACTAAAACATTGTTCTTGTTTTTTGCTATCCTCTTCAGGGCATCTTTAAGCCTTTCATCCATTTGAAATGCAACTGAGCACCCTATGTGACAAAGTGATGGAAAGTAACTGAGCCAAATACGACTCTGGCTGGCGTGGGGCCGATTTCTGCTCCTGGAGGCTCAGACGGCTTTGCGGCAGATGTAGCTATTCATCTACCTAACAGCTGTTGCCTCTCTGCCTTTTTGCTAAGCGAACTTTGCTTTTGCTGGAGTATTGGACAGGCAGCAGCGGTCTCAGGAAAGTGAGGCCTGCCTTTTGGTGCAGGAGAGAACCTGTAGCTCATAAAGCGAGTGACATTAATCTCATTCTTCTTTGGTGGTGGGAAAAGGGTGGGTTTGGTTCCAGTTATGGCAATGGAATGGAAGGTAAGCCTCTTGAGAGTATGTGAGAAACATTTTTTCCCTTGTTAACAGAGAAAACATTTGGGGGGAGGTACTTTCTGCCTCCCTTTCCTTTGTGCTGAGTATATCAGCGGGAAGAAGTATTGCTTGGTGCTATGGTAGCAATCTTGTGAATCCCAGCAACTGTACTCTGTAATACTGATAACTTTGAGTCAATAAACTGCTTGGGGCCACTTACCTCTAGACTTTTTGTTAACGATAAATTATGTCTTTGTGGTTTAACCTTCCGTTAATTAGATTTTTTTCTTTTTTTGGTTACTTGCGTCTGAAACTATCCTAATTGAAGCCCTGTCTAAGGGAAGGGTATCTAGGCAGGGGAAAAGGGGAGTTCCAAAGCTGAGTCAATTCAGAGAGGTTGTTTACTGGGGAAAGTTTGAAATAGTGCAGATAGGGGAAGGATAGGAATTATTATTGGGGACTACGAGTGAAGGGACAGAGGGAATGCACCTAAGGTCTACCCAAAGTCTAGCATGCAGGATCATAATAAATACCTGCTACATGCTGATGGAGGGACAGTGCTGTGTCAATATTAACATATTTGACAAGGGTAAGGAAAGTCAGAGGCTAGGAAGATACAGTGCTGGGTGAAATGCATTTTTAAAAATGGTCAGGGTAGGAATTAAGGTTTACATGGACTCTGGTCGTTAGGTCTGGTGGGGGTGAACAGGTGGCAAGGAAGTGGCTCAGGGTGGAGAGTGGGAACCAAATTGTAGCTAGGAAATAAATTGCAGAACTGTTCCGTGGTGGGAATATACAAAGTTAGCAAACTTTAACTCACCTACAGCTCATTAACATCTAATTAGCATAACACGGGTGGAGCTTAGTGAAGGATTCTGGGGAAGAGCATGCGCAGAAAGGGAAACTGTTACATAACTAACCTGTTATATGACCCCCAATCTGTCAATCACCTCAAAAGGCGGGAAATGACAACCAATCCTGCCAGAGGAAAGGCAGAACAAACCAGAGAGCTTATAAAAGGCAGTGTGTGCCCAGACTTCAGGGCCTTTCTCAATTTGTGGACACTGACTCGTTCTACTCTCTCTGGAACATATTTTCACTTTGTGTAGCTTCCTTCTTTACTCTCATTCTTTCTTTTATGTGATACACCATTTGTATAAAATTGTTCTGTGTTTGTGATCAGCCCATCATCGGCTGGACTTAGTGCCAGTACTCATTGTTGACACTGGGAACTGGGGGATGAGGGAACATCCAGACAGACCTAACACGGTGTGAGGCATTGGGGAAGGCATAGGACTGTGGTCCCCAACCCCTGGGCCAAGCAGTCCATGGCCTGTTAGGAACTGGGCTGCACATCACTGCCTGAGCTCCACCTCCTTTCCCACTTGCTCCTCCCTCCTCCACCCTCCTGGATAAATTGTCTTCCATGAAACTACTTAGGAACCGGGATGCACAGCAGGAACTGAGCAGAGAGCAAGCAAAGCTTCACCTGTATTTACGGCTGCTCTCAATCTCTTGCATCACCACCTGAACTCTGCCTCCCTCCCCTTCCCCAGAAAAATTGTCTTCCATGAAACTGGTCCCTGGTGCCAAAAAGGTTGGGGACCACTGGCATAGGATACTAAAGTAACCACACAGGGTTAGACAATCAAAGAGTATCTCATCTTTTAGGGCAGAGAAAACATGCATATAAATATAACGCACTGTAGAAGATAAATAAGAGGTACAGATAAAGGACTATAGAAATTCAGAAGTGGGAAGGGTTTTTATTTGGGTGAATCAAGAAATCAAGAGGTGGTGACATTTGAGATGGATTTTTTTTGAGACAAAGTTTTGATATGTCATCCAGGCTGGAGTGCAGTAGCCTCATCATAGCTCTTGTTCAGGCTGGTCTTCAACTCTTGGCCTTAAGTGATCGTTTTGACTCTGCCTCCCAAGTTAGCTGGGACTACAGGTGCAGGCCACGACACCTGCTAATTTTTTTCTATTTTTAGTAGAGACGGAGTCTCACTCTTGCTCAGGCTGGTCTTGAACTCCTGACCTTGAGTGATCCTCCTGCCTTGGCCTCCTAGAGTGCTAGGATTATAGGCATGAGCCACTGCCCCCGGCCCTAGCTAAGTCTTTTGAATTGAGGTAATGCAACATGTAGAAAATATATCTAATGAACTGGGTGATCTAGTTAAGGAGATTCCCAGGCAGAGTGTTGAAGGTGCTTCTTTATAGTGAAATGAAGGAGAGGGGACATGACCTGTTGCAGGCCATGGATCTAGGGTGTGGGGCTGGGCCAAAAGGCACATGCCTGGTCCTCCTGGGTTAGAGGGAGAGCGAAGCAGGAGGACGTCACACTTAACAGGTGCTCCTTGGTCTGTCTAGGAGCAGAAGAGGAGTATGGTGAAGTCTGTCATCATTTGGTAAACAGAGCCTGAGACTCAGCTCTGTCTTAGAAGTTTCAGGAATAACAAGGCGAAGATCTGTAAACATGAAGTGTGTGTGTGTGCATGTGTGTGTGTGTGTGTGTGTGTGTGTGTGTTTGTGTTGGATAAAGGTCATTTCTTAGTGATCCGATCATTTTAAGTTTGTGATTTTTCAGGTTTTGTCCCCAGATTTTAATACAAGTTTTAGGGCTTATGTAATTTTGAAAAGACAAACACGAGTCTATCCCCTGCCCACTTTCTTTTTTTTTTTTTTTGAGACAGAGTCTCACTTTGTTGCCCAGGCTAGAGTGAGTGCCGTGGCGTCAGCCTAGCTCACAGCAACCTCAAACTCCTGGGCTCAAGCGATCCTACTGCCACAGCCTCCCGAGTAGCTGGGACTACAGGCACGCGCCACCATGCCCGGCTAATTTTTTTTCTATATATATTTTTAGTTGTCCAGATATTTTTTATTTCTATTTTTAGTAGAGACAAGGTCTCGCTCAGGCTGGTCTCGAACTCTTGACCTTGAGCGATCCACCCGCCTTGGCCTCCCAGAGGGCTAGGATTACAGGCATGAGCCACCGCGCCCAGCTTCCTGCCCACTTTCTTCCACCCACATTGATAAAATGGATTTTCCTGGATGTAGAAGTGCTTTGCTTATAAATCAACTAATTCTTGAAATATTTATGATGTTGCATTCTACTGTGTTTTTTTTTTTATTTCAGAGTATTACTGGGGTACAAATGTTTTGGTTACATGAATTACTTTTGTGCCATTTGAGTCAAAGTTATAAGTGTGCACATCACCAAGACAGAGCACCTTGTACCTGTTAGGTGTGAATTTACCCGTCCCCTCCTTCCCCTCCCACCTGCCTGGTTTCTGTTGAATTTTACTACCGTACGTGCACATGAGTGTTGAACTACTGTGTTCTTTGTGTTTAGAATATATCTACAACTGCAGAGTGGGGGACCCTGGAGAACTTCTTGTATGTACTGGTGATCACAGTCTATTACTTTTTGGTTATTTTGCAGGATAGAGGACATTTGAAATATCCTCTTTCCCACCTGCTAACATAGCTGAGGTACTGAAGTCACCTGTGATGGTTTCTAATAGTCCCTGTATGTTAACAGGGGCTCCAATGTAATGTGATCTTGGCACTGCTGGTCATCACAGGAGATATTAGAGTACAAGACACCAACATAAGTTTCTCAGCTCTTTCTCTATGCAGCCCTCTGCTTCTGATACTAAAAAGAAATTTACTCAGGACTTTTTCTCTCAATATATTCTATACCCTGAGCCTAAATTATGTTTATCACATACACAGGAAATTAAAAAACAATGACAATCATAAACTGGATTGTTTTATCTCCCTTATCAAAGGGAGATTATTTCTCAGATGGAATAAGTCAAATACTTCCTCAGGCTCTTTTTCTTTTTGCTCACAGGAAAAGACTGAAACCAGTGGGTCAGTGACCCCACTGTGACAGAGGCTCCCACCAGCTCAAACCTGCCTCTGAGCTCTGTCCCTGTCATTACCTTTTGCAGGTTAGGTGCTTCAAATTGTTCACACCAAGGTTAATAAATGAGAATAATTCCCGAGTTAAAGAATTCAGGTGAGTGGGGGATTAATCTGCACCTTGATTGTTATTCAGGCAGTTGGTGTCTTGGAAATCAATGTGGAAATTATGCAAAGAGAAATTACTCCCCAGTAGGTGCTTCGTGAAAAGGTTGTGCCATATCAGATGGCATGGGTAATAGATATTGCATAAATTGAAGATGCAATTGAGGCTGGAGTCTCACTGGGAAATGGAAATGCCTGGATGACAGAATGATGAGTGGCTGCATTAAGCATGTTTAAAATACTTCATTTTTATCAAGTGCAGAAAGTTGGATGATCATGTCTCTTCAACTGCTATTGGCTTGCATTGATGCCATTATTTTCTGACAATAATTTAACATGGTAGATAAGTATGTTTTCCATTAAGCATCCATTCTGATAAATAGAAGTATAGATGAGCAGTAAAATCCAAATGGAAAAACATAAATACATTAAACATAAATACCTTAAGCAAAACCATCTCTATCTTTGCCTATAACTGGAAACTCCAATCAAAGTTGTAGTTCCCCTGCATGTGTTACTTAATTCAGAATTTTGGTAAAGTACTGTAGTCTCATAGTTCCTATTGCTAAAATTAACCTTTCAATGTATATGTTATGGAAACATGAATGTACTCTTAAATATAGGTTTGTTATGGGATGAATGGTGTTCCCCCCTCCAAATTTGTGTTTTTAAATCCTAATTCCCACTACCCAGAATGTGACTGTATTTGGAGAAAGTGTCTTTAAAGATGTAAAATGAGATACTTACGTGCACATATAGTAGTAACATTCATCGGGTGTCGGGCAGGTGGGAGGGGAGAGGAGGGGATGGGTATATGCACATCTAATGGGTGCGGTGTGCACCGTTTGGGGGATGAACACACTTCAAGCTCTGATTTGGGTGGGGCAAAGGCAATATATGTAACCTAAACATTTGTACCCCCGTAATATGCTGAAATAAAAAAAATTTTAAAAAAGATGTAAAATGAGGTCATTAGGATAGACTCTTGCCCAACATGACTGATGCCCTTATAAGAAGAGGAGATTAGGACACAGATATGCACAGATGGAAGATGGTGTCCTGACATAACAAAAGGATGGCCATCTGCTAGCCAATGAGGGAGGCCTCACAAGAAATAACCCTGCTGACACCTAGGTTTTGGACTGCTAACGTCCAAAACTGTGTGAGAATGAATTTCTGTTGTTTAAGCCACCCGTCTGTGGGATTTGTTATGGGAGCACTGGCAAACTAATATAAGGTTTCAAATGGCTGCTCTGAGAAGGAATGGGAGAGTCTAGAGAAATCGATATTTATTATCTCTGGAGGGGTGTACTTCTTCCTGTTTTTGGGGAGGAGGTTGGAAATGAGGGATAGGGTCGTTGAGAGCAGAGTTCTCAAATTCCAGTCAATAGTGTAAAGATATGTCTGTGGTCTGCTCTTCTCCTTATTCAGGAGATGCTTGGGCATAAAAAGATAAAAAAATCAATATGTTTTGAAACCAAAATATGTACAAAATACATCTCATTTTAAGCATAAAGAAAAAGTTGCAGAGCAACAGTATAGGATGATTCCATTTATATGTAAGTCCAGATTCCTGTTAGTGCCTATGTCTAGACACTGGAAAAGTGCTTCCAAATAAGCATGGGGGGGGTGGTACTAAGGAGGGAAATCTTAATCTTTTGAATAAAGTCAAACATGTTTTTCTATTTTTTTTTTTTTTTAGACAAGGTCTTGCTCTGTTGCCCAGGCTAGAGTGCAGTGGCACCATCATAGCTCACTGCAACCTCAAACTCCTGGGCTCAGGTGGTCCTCCTGCCTCAGCCTCCCAAGTACCTAGGACTATAGGCATGTACTACCATGCCTGGATAATTTTTCTATTTTTTGTAGAGACAGAGTCTTCCTGTGTTGTCCAGGCTGGTCTCAAACTCTTGGCCTCAAGCAATCCTCCCACCTCAGGCTCCCAAAGTGCTAGGGTTACACAAACATGTACTTCTGAAGTTAAAATTGCTTTAAAAAGAAAATGCTTGCATTTTACGTTTTTTTTTTCTGGAAGACTCTTTTTTAATATAAAACAAAGATAAAACACACCTCAACCCTGCAATCTGTCAGCATGCCTTGTTTCTTCAAGATGCATGCTAGACCATAAGACTACATAGTAAAGGGTCTTTGAGCATTTGGTTGGAGGAAGTAGAAAATGCAAATCTCAGGGAAGCGTGGGCAAGCCCAAAAGCTGAGCTACATCCCTGAACACTAGAGCAGTCCTTGTCTTTTCAGATCCTCATATGTCTTCTTATTCACAACATTCCCACTGGAGTCTTCACATTCTTCCTTAGTGTCGGGCTGCCATCGCTCTGAAGCCTTCTGCAGTTTCAGCTTGGCCCACAAGGAGACAGCATCTTCAATCTGTGTCACATTAGCAAAGTGGGCAGTGTTTGGGATGCCCAAACACCTCATGCCATGAGCATGACGCCATTCAGCAAAGTGCTGTTGGAAGGCCTTGCGTCCTCAGTAGGTGTAGTTTCCACAAATTTCACAGTTGTAGTTGATGTTTAGTCCATGAAGCTTATACAGCCAGTAGGGAATGAGTTTGCCATCCCAGCCAAGGGGCAGTTTTTTGGGGTTGTAAATGATCTCATTCTCTTCATCTTCACTTTCACTCTCACTGATCTGTTCTTCCTCCTCTTCTGGCTCTTCTCCTGTCCTTGCTTGCTTGCATTGTACATTTTCATGAGTAAGATGTCGCTGTTCCCCAAGAATCTCTACATATTCATAGATCTGGGCTTCTAGAAAAGCAATGTCTTTGTTCCTCTCAGTGTCTTGCTTGGTGCTCTTTGACTTGGGATTTTTGGCAAACAGAGAAGTGTCAAGTGACTCCAGGGACTTTCCTTTGGTGCTGAATAGTCTCTGGGTTCGCTCTTCTAGGGTCGTGCCACATTTCAGGCCTAACGCTAAGAGTGCAGATTTCAATCTGTCCAGACCCAGGAGGCCAACTCCTCCCAGGAGGAGAATGCAGAGAGGTCAAGATGGGCTCCAGCATGAGTCAGGGCACTGCTTGTCTCTTTCAGCCAACCAGGGAAGGTACCATTCTCCCACTTCTTCTCAAACTCAATCTGAATCTTCCCAAAAAGTTCATTCTGATCTTGGAGGGGCTTCACTCTATCTGTGTAATCCTGAAGGTACTCAAGCAGCATCTCTAGGTATCTTTTATACTCTGCATTCTTCCTTTCTTTAGGAATGTCAAATAACTGGTCGAAGATGGACAGCTATGTGATATAATCCAGCTTCTCATTTGGGTGCTTCCGGTGGAATTCCTTTATTTGCTTGAGTCTATTATAGAATTCAGCAAACTCATTGGGTCCTGAAATAGCATTGAGCTCCTCCTTTCGTAACCCATCCTTATCATCATACAAATCCCTCAGGTTCCCACTGACCTCCATATATCTATCTTGCATGGCCCGAGTGCGGTGGTCGGAATTGATCTGGTCCTGGAGCATGGACTTCTTTGTGAGCATCTCTTTGGCCATGACGTCCATAAGCCATTCCTTCTCCTCCTGATAGCGCCACTGCTGCTCCAGAATTGTCTCCATTGTTTCTTTGCCGGCACCCCAACCCGGATCACCAGAAGGGCCAGAAACAACTCCTGTCACCCTGCGAGCCTGCGTCCCCACGCCACGCGTCTGGCAGTACCCGAGTTCCACCGATTTTACTTGTTTTTTACTTGTCTTTAGGGAATCTATAGCACTATTTTAAAAATTGCTTATTAAAATGAGCAATTTTTGGTAAGACCTGGTGCTTTTACTGTGGTAGGGATGTTATAAAAGTTTATTTAATGTCTTACATCTGGCTGACATTGTTCTTTTTAGTATGTGTTGGGAAAAAAATCTGTGTTAAACTAAGATACCATTGATTTCTTCTTTAATTGAGTACTTACTATGGGCTAGACAACATTATAGGCACTAGAACACAGTGAAGAATAAGTCAGACAAGGCCTCTAGTTTATAGTTTATATTCTAGTAGAGGTGTTGGTAGTGAGGTATATAATAGTCAATGAATACATGGCGTGATCTGTCATGACATCTCTGCACAGAATCTCTGTGTAGGAATTACTGGAAAAGTACAGCATTTTCTAGACATAAGCATTAGCAGAATGTTGGACTTACGTTTTCTTTCTTTTTTATTATTATTTGTATACAAAAAATTAAAAAAAAAATAGAGACAGGGTCTCTCTCTCACTCAGGCTGGTCTTGAACTCCTAAGCTTAAGTGATCCTCCCGCCTTGGCCTCCCAGAGTGCTAGGATTACAGGCGTGATCCACCACGCCTGGACTGGACTTATGTTTTCCAAAGTGATAACAAGCAAGTTGCTTCCTCTCTGTCTCAGAGTCTCTTTCTGAGAACAATTCATTCCATTCATTTTCATCTTAAAATGGATTATTTATTAGGACCTTTAATTCTTTAATTTGTTGCCTGGCAGTGGAAACCAGTTAGAGCCTATATTAAACAATAATCAACAGACCACAGGGTACTTATCTATAAATTTTTAGATTTTATTTTACTTTTAATCATCACAATCAGGAGATTTTTTTTTTTTTAAAAGAACATCAATGTCTAGTGGAAAGTGATGGGCAGCTAAGTTTGTGGATAGTTAAAACCATGGTGCATATACAATTTTTGATGAAAAATCATAGAATTACTGTCATCTCATTACATTGACATGAGGCACACATTCATGAGTATCTCATAAAGTAATAGAAAAAATAATAATGTCATCTGATCTTTGACAAAGCAGACAAAAACATACACTGGGGAAAAGAATCCTTATTCAATAAATGGTGCTGGGAAAATTGGATAGCCTCATGCTGAAGACTGAAACAGGATCCACACCTCTCACCACTCACAAAAATCAACTCACAATGGATAGCAGACTTAAACCTAAGGCATGAAACTATAAGAATTCTAGAAGAAAATGTTGGAGAAACTCTTACAGACACTGGACTAGGCAAAGAATTTATGAAGACCCCAAAAGCAATCACAGCAGTGATGAAAATAAATAAATGGGGCCTGATCAAATTAAAAAGCTTCTGCACAGCCAAGGAAACTATCACTAGTGTGAACAGACAACCTACAGGATGGGAGAAAATATTTGCACGCTACACATCTGATAAAGGGCTAATAATTAGAATCTGTATAGAACTCAGGAAAATTAACAGGAAAAAAAAATCAAACAACCCTATCAAAAAGTGGGCAAGGACATGAATAGAAACTTTTCAAAAGAAGATAGACTAATGGCCAACAAACATATGGAAAATTGTTCAACATCTCTAATCATCGGGGAAATGCAAATCAAAACCACAATGGGATATCACTTAACTCCAGTGAGAATGGCTTTTTTTTTTTTTTTTTTTGAGACAGAGTCTCGCTTTGTTGCCCGGGCTAGAGTGAGTGCCGTGGCGTCAGCCTAGCTCACAGCAACTTCAAACTCCTGGGCTTAAGTGATCCTACTGCCTCAGCCTCCCAAGTAGTTGGGACTACAGGCATGCGCCACCATGCCCGGCTAATTTTTTTTCTGTATATATATTTTAGTTGGCCAGATAATTTCTTTCTATTTTTAGTAGACACAGGGGTCTCGCTCTTGCTCAGGCTGGTCTCGAACTTCTGAGCTCAAGCGATCCACCTGCCTCGGCCTCCCAGAGTGCTAAGATTACAGGCGTGAGCCCCTGCGCCCGGCCAAGAATGGCTTTTATTTTCCAATTTACTTACAGTGACTCTTGGTTTATAATTCGTGCTAACTTTGGCATAAAATGTTTAAGAAGGAACATCCGGAAGACACTACTCTGGGGGATGGTGGTGTGGAGATGAACCAATATTCAAATAAAGGTGTGAAATCTGCATATTGCTATATTTATCCTCAATAAAAGCAAAATTAATTATAAGTCTTGCCATTGATTTAATAACTTTTGGAGCAAAGCCTATTGGTACATTAAATATATGCAGTAATTATAAGACAAATCCTGATTTCAAAAAGATTACAAGATGAATAAAGTATGCCATAGAATCGAGACTATCTTCAATATCCTCTTTCTTGGAGAGTCAAAGTGCAAAGTAGCATATTAAATCCTTTGAGAACCCCCCCCCATTAAAAAAGGTTTATTTATTTTTGTTTTATTATCCTTTGGATTATCAAAAATTGCTTGACCACAATGTCTTTTTTCATATGTCATTTATGCATATAGTGTGACTCCATTGATCATACTGTAAGAAATGCTGGCTAAATGTATCCATGACATTTGATTCACAGGTGTTTAAAAGAATGTATTTAGGAACACCTTGAATTTTTTTTCCTGATCAGATTTCCCACTAGGTGGTAGTGTTACAACATCAAAACCCTTCACAATACTGGCCTACCAGCCAGCTCAAATTCAATTCCATAGGTATCTACTGAGTGCCCACTAAGTGGAAGATACTGTCTAATACTGTGTAGGCTAGTGACTTTGCTGAAATAAGGATGCAGGCCTTTTCCTTCCCAGGCAATGCTCTTTCCATTGCACACAGTATATGTACTTAAGGAGCAATGCCCAGTTTTCTTAGCCAAAAGTCTTCGCAAAGCTATATACTTATGCACTTGCAAAATAAAATTTTTAAGGAGTTTATACAAGAAGGCACATTTCTTTATGGGAATGCAAAAGTGGTAGCACAAAAGATTCATGAAACCTTATGAAAAATTTTTATGAGTTCCTGGATCCCAGGAAGGTGATAGAGAGAGAGTCTATTCTAGAAACAGTTTAGCTGCAGGAAAAACTTACAGAGCAGACCTAAAGCAGTTGTAGCACACATGATTAATATATATATTCTAGGACAAGGTATGATCTATGGCCTGGATGCCTGTCTTATGATTTTGAAGCTGTTTGAAAGGCTGCTGTGTAATGTTGCAACAAGAAGCAATCTTAAGGATTAGCTAGTTCGAGACCTTCATAAATGGGGCAACCGAGGTTAAGGCAAAACAAGTAGTTTTCAGGATCCCAGAAAGATCTCTAGAATATACATGAACAGGGTAAAATCTAAACAGATGTGTCTTTAGATGATTATTCTGGTTTTCACCATTTCATGGACCTCTGGTCTATATTTTCTTCCCTGAAGTAAAACCCAATTTCAAGGCTGGTACACTGTGATTTTTGCTGCCTGTCCACAACTTGTTGCCTCCATGCTGCCTGTATTATGAACAGACATCTGCCCGATTCACAAGACTGTAAGTTCTTGCACTGTGGAATGGAATCATCTCTGCAGCCACAGTGCCTGGCATGGTGCCTAGCACATGGTCAGTAATCTCATGAATCTCTTCTGACCTATCCCCTCATCATCAAGGAAACTATAGACAAATAGCTGTGCTGATGTGCTGGAGGGGGAGGGGGTTAGTCTGATAAAACCTTCAGAGCCCTCCTTCATTGTCTTAACATCTGCTTTTACCAGTAAACTTTTGCAGACAACATTGCTGCTCCCCCACCATCTCATATCTCATATGGCTTCTGTATGTTTATAAACTTCTTCCTCACTCTGCTATTTACAAACATTTCCTTATATTTTCCCCTAATAATGTTTTTTTCATATTGGCATTTGAACCTTTAATCATGCTAGGTTTTATTTTTAGGTAGTTTTATAACACCAGTTATTGACTTATCTATCTTTTCCCCACTGATTTGATGTGTTATATTTGTCATGATTTCTAAAAAATATATGATTGGATCTGTTTCTAAAATTTGATTATATTTTGCATAATTATCTGTTTATTTCTCTGACTTTTTATTGTGGAAAGAATAGAATGTCTTAATTTTTTTTCTTTGGAACAGATGGGTAAACACATTTAATAAATATTGTTAATATTTAATATGGAGATTGTTAGCTAAGTGAACAGTATACTCAATATCAATATTGTATGAATTGACAGACTGATGAAGAATTAGTTTTTATTTCTGTAAAAGCTTGAGATTATGGGAGGTGACCAGGGACTGTGTGGTGACAAAATCTCTAAGCTGAGTAGAGGTTTGCAAATTTTCCACTCCACTCTTACAGATATCTCAGGTAGGTCTCACCTATGTTTGAGAAGCATAGTAATCGAGAATATTCTAGAGAACACATTGTCTCCTTTCCTGGAGGCAGAACCATTACATATTTAAAAACTGTTGAAGGCAAGACCAAAATAATCCTCAAGAACAAGATCAAAATGTTCTCATTCTCAAGTCTCTGAAATGGAACAAGAAAAAAAAATTAAGCATGGATAATAGTAAATAGTGTGAGGTTATTATCAAGATTAAATGAGATAGCAAGAAGTAATCCAGCCCAAATTAGATGACTAATGTCATGTTAGTGAGGCAATCATAGCTCACTGCAGCCTCGAGCTCCTGGGTTCAAGCAATCCTCCTGCTTCAGGCTCCCGTGTAGCTGGGACTATAGGCACATGCCACCATGTCTGGATAATTAAAAAAATTTTTTTTGTAGAGACGGCATCTTGCTATCCTGCCCAGGCTGATCTCCAACTCCTGGTTTCAGGCGATCCCCCTGCCTAAACCTCCCAAAAGACTAGGATTAAAGGTGTGAGCCATTGTGACTGGCCTTCATCTTCCCTAAAAGAAGTTCTTGGTGATCTTTGGTGCAATAGAGACTTTAGTAGGAATACAGAAAAGAAGAAATTCCTCTTTCTTATGGAGCTGGTCAGACTTTTTTCCATTTGATAAAATACAACTAGATGGATCAAAATGAATATTAGGTTTAAATTTTTTTTTGTTTTTGAGACAGAGTCTCGCTCTGTTACCTGGGCTAGTGTGCTGTGGCATCAGTCTGACTCACAGCAACTTCAAACTCCTGGGCTCAAGCGATCCTCCTGCCTCAGCCTCCTCAGTAGCTGGGACTACAGGTGTGTGCCACCACACCCAGCTAATTTTTTCAGTTTTTTTTTTTTTTTCAGTTGTCCGGCTAATTTCTTTCTATTTTTAGTAGAGATGGGCTCTCACTCTTGCTGAAGCTGGTCTCGAACTCCTGACCTCAAGCAATCCTCCTGGCTCGGCCTCCCAGAGTGCTAGGATTACAGGTGTGAGCCACCATGCCTGGCCAGGTTTAAATTTTTTGAAACATGGAATAATTTTCTTGCTCTGTAACACTAATATGTGCCTAATGCTACACACTTCACATGAAAGTCTATGTGCTTTGATTGTAGGGGTAGAGTAACTTTTTTTGTCTGTTTGTTTTTTGAGGAGGGAGGGTAACATATAGCTTTGTTTATAGTTCTGAAGTTTAGGTCAAATGTAAAGTTCTTTAATTTGGAAGTATGCTGTAGAGCTCTAGCAGATCTCTTGTTAATGAGAAAATTATTAATAGTTAAGTAAGCTAGGATGGATTTGATCTGTGTTCTTGAAGAGGAACTGTCAAAGGTGCTATCACTGTAGATCTGACACCCCAAGATTAGAAACCATTGTACTGCGTCAAACACCTTTTGTATCAAGTCGAGAGTTTTGCACATCTTTGCTTTTGCTATTCAAAAGCCATACCTTAGCCAGTTAAGATATGTAGGAACCGAGGTGAAATCACAAGCCTGGGATAGGCTTGAAACCACCCCTATAGATTGTTTTATTGGAAACCTAAGATTAGAACACTTAGGCAGCAAGAAGGTAAAAACTTGTGCGGTAGACTGATGGCCTGATGGCTCACATTCTCTCCCTTCCCTCTAGCCATGCTCTTTACCAGGTAACTGTGTGCCCTCCGGCTGTGACTCTGGGCTTGGCCAAGTGACTTACTTTGTCCAGTGGGATGGTGTGGGGCGACAGACTGCCCTGGTTTGCCTGGAGTCAAGGATGTTTCCTTGATATGGGATAGACCACGAAAACCAGGACTGGTAGGTTACCCTAAGACTTAGCAAAGTGACCAAGCAAAGGCTGAAAATGTACTTTCACTTGCTTCTGATGCTCTCATCTTGAGGAGGATGCCAGGCTAGCCTGCCAGATGATGAGAAACACTTGGAACAGAGCTGTTTTCTCCTAATTCTCCAAGCCAAGGAGTTCTAGATCAGCTGATCCTCAGTGGAACACACAGGTACACCTGAGCTCAGCCAGATCAGCTGAAATCCACAGATTCCTGAGCTAGATAAATGTCTATTGTTGCACAACGTTAAGGTTTTGTGGTTTTGTTTTTTGCAGCATTATTGTGCAATAGATACCTTTATTTAACATATAGAGATATTATTTAGATTTATTGACAAATTAGGAAATAAAGAGCAGAGCAGTCAATCTGAAAAAGCTGACCATTCTAAGTTTTTGTGTTTGAAATGTTTTGTCATTTAGAATCATTATCATCAGATGCCCAGATGACTGAATTGATGATGATTCTTCAGGCTATGGCTGGAAAGTCAGAGGTAACTTAGTAGAACTCAGTGCATACAGATTTGGTAAACATTTCCCAGTAAAGTCTGTGCCTGTTGCTTCATGGCTATTGGCAATTTAATGTGAATTGCTCCTCTATATTCTGGATGAGGTGCCCTGGTCCTTCTGTTTCTCTTACTTTTCAGCTTCTTCTCTTCATTATTTGAAGTCATGTTTCAATTTTCTGGAAATTTGTCTGTTTCATCTCTTACTAGAGTACCTATTTGAATAGTGCATTGCCATTTGTTTTCTGGGTTACATGCAGCTTATGAAAAGCAAAATTTTGTGGTTGTAAGAAACTGTATAAATAATCATTCTCTCAGTTTTCTGATGAGGAAATCGAGCTTTGCAGAAGTTATATTACTTTGCCCCCAGAGCATTCAGCAAGAATTGGAGAGGTAGGATTGGAATTGGAGACCACTGACTGCTGGTCTAAATGTGCTTTAATCATCTCAGGAGCATTTCCTCAGGGGCAGTGAAGCATTACTGCCCCGCTTTGTTCTCAACTATAGAGGACTCTGGCCTGGTCTTCCCTCCCCTAAGCAGAAAGGTTTGGTGTTGCCAATTGGAGTAAGTGGAAGCCAATTTGCTTGTGTAGAACATACAAAATGAAAAAGAAGAAAAAATTTCCCTAATGCAAAAGGGACAGAGAATCCCACCTTTTCTTTCTGATCATTTTCTTTAGAAAATTTGTAATTGTAAATTCTATCTCTGTCGTTTTTAGATGTATGTAAACTTTTAAAAATCTAAATAAGCCTCTTGCCTGCTTTATAACCCAGGAATTTTTTTTAAAGGACCCGGGCACTATCTTTTTGAAATGAAATCATCAAGGAATATGGTGCCCCATCTCCCAGTTTCTTTGAGATGGTAGGAGTCTAGCCTCATGGCTGCCTTTCCTCCCAAACTACTTCTGGTTACAAAGATATAAGAAATTTATTTTTCCTTTAAATAAAGTCAGTTTGCAAACACAAATGGCCAGCCCAGTTGCCAGGTAAAACTAAGATGTGTGTAACAAATGATGCTTTCAGTCCTTTTACTCGAGTAGTTACTGTTTATCTTGAGAACATGCAGGAAATGGATTGTGTCTGCTTAGCTTCATAAAAGGATGAGAATCCTTTCTATCTTTGCAATCTCTTAGTGGGATACCTGTCACATTCTACTTTGGTGCTTATTTGATAGTAAAACTGTTTCCTTTCTCTTGTACTTTTGTGGAGAAGTTTTCTGAGGTGGCAAGAGTTTTGTTTTGTTTTTTTGAGACAGGGTCTTGCTCTGTCATCCAGGCTAGAGTGCAGTGGTGTGATCACAGCTCACTGGAACCTCCCACTCCCGGCCTCCTGAGTAGCTGGGACTACGGGCATGTGCCACCATACCTGGCTAATTTTTCTTTTATTTTTTGTAGAGATGGGGTCTTGCTATGTTGCCCAGGCTGGTCTCAAATTCCTGGCCTCAAGCAATCCTCCTACCTTGGCCCCCCAAAGTGCTGGGATTACAGGTGTGAGCCACTGTGCCTGGCCAGATTTTGTTTTTAATTATATTTTTCCAATACATGATAAATAGTAGTGAGACAGAGGGAGTGGATAGGAATTAAAGTTGCCTGGACTAGGAGAAGAGGAGTTTTTAGTTGGCTTTGAAGAAAGATATAGGCTCAAGAGGCTCTTAAGTGAGAACATTGGTGGAAGAGGAAAAAGAGGTCCCCAACAAGTATTGTTAGGCACTGTATGTATCCTCGTTCCTTCACAGCATTCAAGAATATAGAAGAAAAGGACTTGGATTAAAAATTGAAATTATTTTAGCCTACATGAATCATGATTATGACTACATTGAGATAAAAATTGAAATTACTTTGGTTGTATTGTTCTTTGACTATAACATGGATCTGGGCCAAAATAAAACAAGCCACAATTTATAGCAATACAAATAAAATGCAGATTTATGTTCTGAAATCTTATGTTTCTTCAGTTGCATTCAGACAGTACACATGCCTCAATCTATTTAGCATATCCCAACTAGATTTATCTTTCAAAAACACTTGAACAAACATATCAACAGGAAAATGGGCAAAGGATATGAATAGGCAATTAAAAAATTCATACTGTGAGTACATGTATGCCAAATTGTTGAAATGTGCTAGTAATTAAGGAAATGAAATATAACATTACCATGAGTTACCAATTTTTACTGGACAAAGACATAACATAATTTCCAATTTAGACAAATGTGTGTGAAAAGGGGAATTTTTAGAATTTAAATTGCTATAACTTTTTTCATAATGTATGTTAAAATGTATATTTGCTTTGATCCACAATTTTTCTTCTAGAACTATATCCAGTAGAAATAATCTGACCATATTCTTACATCATTGCTTTTAACATCAAAAATTTGAAAATGCCATAAATGCCCAGAAATAGATTTGATAAATTATGATATATCTATATAAAGAAATACCATTTAACCATTAATTAATTAATTTTTCTTTTTGAGACAAGGTCTCACTGTCACCCAGACTGGAGTACAGTGGTGCTATCATAGTCCACTGCAGCCCCAAGCTCCTGGGCTGAAGCCATCTTCCCGCCTCAACCTCCTGAGTAGCTGAGACTATAGGTACACACCACCATGACTGGCTAGTTTTTTAAATTTTTTACAGAGACAAGGTCTCGTTTTTTTGCACAGGCTGGTCTTGAACTCAAGCCATCCTCCTGCATCAGCCTCCCAAAGTGCTATGAATAGGATTACAGGTGTGAGCAACTGCACCTGGTATTACTATGACTGTTAATGTTCATTGATTTGAAAAAATAGTCTTAATATCATGTCAAACCAAAAAAAGTAGATTTCATATTGCATGCGTAATGTAATTCCATTTTATTTAAAAATATCTTGAAGGACACATATCAAAATATTACATTAATTATTTCTAAATCTATGCATTTTCTGTATTAATTTTTTTGATAGAGCTTTATTGGATATAATTCTCATACCTGTGTTACTTTTTATTTCTTTTGTTAGGTTTAGTCAGAGGTATTATAAAGCTATTAGTATTTATTATTGTGAATGGGATCTTTTCTAAAATTACATTTTCTATTGAAAAGCTTCTGTTCACGTCTTTTGCCTACTTTTTAATGGGGTTGTTTGATTTTTTTCTTGCTGATTTGCTTGAGTTCTTTGTAGATTCTGGTTATTAGCCCTTTATCAGAGGTATAACATATGAATATTTTCTCCCATTTTGTAGGTTGTCTCTTTGCTCTATTGATTGTTTCCTTGGCTGTACAGAAGCTTTTTAATTTAACCAATTCCCATTTATTTATTTTTGTTGCTGTGATTGCCCTTGGGGTCTCCTTCATAAATTCTTTGCCTAGGCTGATATCTAGAAGAGTTTTTCCAATATTTTCTTCTAGAATTCTTATGGTTTCATGTCTTAAATTTAAGTCTGTTATCCATCTTGAATTAATTTTGTGAGTGGTGAGAAGTATGGATTCTTTTTCAATCTTCTATTAATACATGTGGCTATCCAGTTGTCCCAGCACCATTTATTGAATAGGGTTACTTTTCCTCTCTGTATATTGCTGTCCAGTTTGTCAAAGATCAGATGGTTATAGACGGTTTTATATCTGGGTTCTCTGTGCTGTTCCATTGGTCTCTGTCTTTATTTTTGTGCCAGTACCATGCTGTTTTGGTTACTATTGCCTTGTAATATAGTTTAAAGTCTGGTAAAGTGATGCCTCCAGATTTGTTCCTTTTGCTTAAGGTTCTTTTGACTATTCAGGCTCTTTTCTGGTTGCAAATGAAGCACAGAATTATCTTTTCTAGATCTGTGAAAAATGACATTGGTATTTTGATGGGGATTGCATTAAATCTGTAAGTCACTTTGGATAGTATGTACATTTTATCAATGTTGATTCTGCTGATCCATGAGCATAATATGTTTTTTTCCATTTGTTTACATCATCTGCAATTTCCTTCCTCAGTGATTATGAGTTCTCTTTGTAGAGATCTTTCACCTCCTTGGTTAAATATATTCCTAGGTATTTTATTTTCTTTGTAGCTATTGTGAAAGTTATTGAGTCTTTGATTTGATTCTCAGCTTGACTGCTGTTGGTGTATAGGAATGTTACTGATTTGTGTACATTGATTTTGTAACCTGAGACATTGCTGAATGTATTTATCCATTCCAGGAGACTCTTAGAAGAATCTTTGGGGTTTTCTAGATATAAGATCATATTATCAGCAAAGAGCGATAGTTTGACCTCCTCTTTCCCTATTTGGATACCCTTAATTTCCTTCTCTTGCCTGACTGCTCTGGCTAGGACTTCCAGCACTATGTTGAATAGAACCAATGGCCAATAAACATGAAAAAAATGCTCAATGTCACTAATCATCAGAGAAATGCAAATCAAAATCACAATGAGATATCACCTAACCCCAGTGAGAATGGCTTTTATCAAAGAGTCCCAAAACAATAGATGCTGGCATAGATGCTGAGAGAAAAGAATACTCATACACTGTTGGTGGGACTGCAAACTAGTACAACTTCTATGGAAAGTAATATGGAAATTCATCAAAGAACTAAAAGTAGACCTACCATTTGATCCAGCAATCCCACTACTGGATATTTACCCAAAGGAAGAAAAGTCATTTTATTAAAAGGACACTTGTACTAGAAAGTTTATTGCAGCACAATTCACAATCTCAAAGATGTGGAATCAATTCAAGTGCCCATCAGTTCATGAGTGGATTAATAAAATGTGGTATATGTATACCATGGAGTACTACTCAGCCATAAAAAATGAATTAATACATTTTGTAATAATCTGGATGGAACTGGAGACCATTCTCCTAAGTGAATCATCACAAGAATGAAAAAAAAAAAACCCACTACATGTACTCACTATTAAATTGGAACTAACCAAAGAGTACTCATCTGCACAGATGGAAGTAAAACTTAACGGAAATCCAGCAAGTGGGAGGGAGGAGGGGATGAGTGAAATCATATCTAATGTGTACAATGTACGCTATCTGGGTGATGGGCATGCTTATAACTTTAACTCAAGCAGTACAAAAGTAATCCATGTAACCAAAACATTTATACCCCTATAATATTCTGATATAAACAAGAAAAAAGCAGTTACTCTTCGGGGCTACTCCAATAACTTCTTAGGAAATAAAATAAATTACATTTTCTAAATATAATGTAGTAAATGCATTTATAGTATATTTATTACAATAAACTATTTTCATTCAAAACATTTTAGCATTATTTAAATAAGGGATTCATTAAATTAAAAAAAAGACCTCAAAACAATTGCTTCTCAGTATTTTCACCAACTTTTAGCGCTGTAGGGAACATAAAAGGAAACAAATCACTATGCAAATGTAATATATAGAAATAAATGAATTAAATTATATTATTCCTCTGTTCAAAAGCCTCTGGTACCTCTCCATACCTTTGGGACATCTTTTCCAGCTTTTAAACCATCCATAATCAATTCTAATTCTAACACATTAATTTATTGATTGCTTACTTGGCTGATTCTTTTCACATATATGCCAGATATTTTCCTATTTTCTCTTCTGCTCTGACCCTCCATAATCTTTGCTGCAATTTGAACATGCTCTGTACTTCACTGCCTCTCTGCCTTTGGAGCTTCTCATAATTTGAAGTCCATTTACTCAGCACCTACCATCCATTAAGGCACACTTATGAATTAACTGTTTTTCAAATATTCAAATTCATCTTTCTTCCATTTGAAATAACTCAATTTCCTACTGTTTACTCTAAATAGACTATAAGCTGTGAGATTTCGAGCTACAAGGTTTGGGATGAAGCCTGATTGAGGAGTTCTAATAATGACACCTGCCCCCTATTGAGGATGGAGTTGTTCATCTGATCTTGTTGCCTGTATAATAACCTCTTTCTTTTTTTTGTATTCTTTTAATTTTAATTTTTATCTTTTAAGAAATGGAGTCTTGCTATATTGCCCAGGATGGACTCAAGCTCCTGGGCTCAAATGATCCTCGTGCTTCAGCCTCCCTAGTAGCTGGGACTACAGGCGTGTACCACCACACCTGGCTTTATGCCTTTCTATCTTGTTGGCCTAAAGGGCTCCCTTGATGTGTGTTTAACTGAAGAAAGTTTACAATTGAGTTTAAGATGGGACAGATGTTGTATTCCAATCCTAAGGTAAAACATTATGGTCCTGCAGGATCTAAATTTAGATTGTAATATTTTCAAGTCTGTTTACAATCACCCTAAATGCATTTCTCAATGTGTCCTTTTAGAGTTGATTTGAATTTTATGGTTTACCCCCACATTTTAAAATTAGTTCTGTAAGAAAAAGCCCATAAGAAGCATCTATGGCCTGCTTACTCCTTTTTCACTCTTTTGTATAAAAATCCTGTTATAACCACACCCGTCTTCTAATCGTTTCCTTCCTGTCCCTTTGCTTGTGTAGTGGCTTCAGCCTCCATTACTTTCCCGATCCTTTCTATTCATCAAAATACTATTAAATCTTATAGATTTGGCTTAAGACCCATTTATATCACTATCACTGATTAAATTTGCTCTAAATTGATCTTTTTCCGTTTCTTTTTCTGCAAAGTTTTTTTATCTAGTAGGTTATGCATATTACATAGTTGCTTTGTCTCAGAATTATTGTTTCATCTTTTAAAAATTTAGTCTGACTGGACTCTAACTTCCTCAAGAGCAGGCTGCATAGGTGGCAGAAAGAAGGTGATTCAGAAGCCGCTTTGATTTGTGGCTCTGCCATTTTTCAACTACTTGGTCTTGGAAAGTTTACTTAATCGCTCTGATACCCAATTTCTGTCTCTGTTAAATGAAGGTAAAGATACCTTTGTCATGGGATTGTGGTGAAGACTAAATGTGATAATATATAATGTGCCATGCATATACTTAGTGCTCTAAAATGCTACTATCTTTTTTCTTACCAGATAGAAAAGGCTAGTTTATACTGTGTCAACACTTAACACAGAAGTTTATTTGTTGGATTTCATGTCCAACATGGGGCGGCAGGAGGGATGGCTCAATGGAGTGACTTAAGGACCTAGGGTGATGAAGACTTTTTATATGTGCTTCCATGATCACAGAAACAGTGGGGAGATAACACGCACATTGACTCTTAAAACTTCTGCTTGGAAGTAATGCACTTCCCTCCTACTCACATTCCACTGGCCAAACAAGTCACATGTCCACACTTAACTTCAAAAGGGGGTAGAAAGTACAATCACCATGTATACTGAAAGCAGAGAGCCAGAAAGATTTGGTGAATAATAATCAGATGTATCTTTCACAGCACTTGTAATGATACACATGGAACAAATTCTCAATAAATAGATGCTTGTTGAATGAATATTGGTAAATTTAGGAATGAATGAGAGCCCACAGTTTGATAAAACCTTCTCTATTTGAATAAATTTACAAAACTAAAAATGGTTTCCTTTTGATGGGTAGACAGAAAAGTATCATTACCTTTATTTAGTAGGTTGTTCAGCCGCAATGCTGTGAAACCTCGTGACTGTATCCCAAAAGCATTGCATTTTAACATGGGGAGGGGACTGATAGATCATCTTGTCCAAGGTTTCATCCATCCCTGCCCCACGTTTCCCCAAAGTGGATATGCAGCCTCTACTTTAGCATCTCTGTTGGCTAAATAGACTAAAAGTTTGGCAAGAGTTTGTTACTGAAATAATTAGATTTAAGTAGAGTCTTTTATGCAGGTTTGTGATTTACAAATTTATAGTTCTCTGTTTTACTTTTAGAGTGCTTTGAATTTTGGCTCTGCTCATAAATCTTGCTATGGTGCTAACATCTGGTAGCATAAAGGACATTATTTGGGGGAAAAAATTGATGCATTCTACTCCAACCTGTGGGTGAATTGTTGCTTTAAAGTGATTGTTCTGTTTTATGCTTAGGCTTTGTCCCACCTTGGTGAGTACTGAGACATAATATTGCAATTCAGTCAGGAGAGCACCAGGTGGTACATAATGTTATCACTGAAGATGCCGTTACTATGGCATCCAGAACCCTATTCCAGCTCTTGCTTTCACCATCTTTCTCTGTTTTCACAGAAGGACAGAAGCTGCTGCAAACCAGATTTTAATATTTTAAGAGTAGCTAGAAGGTTTTGTTCTTTATCAGGATAGATGTTCTTTTCCATTGTTCTTTTTTGTCAAGCAGTCTCACTGTGCATAATCCACAGCTTCCTTTGGTGTGAATAGATTCATTATCGAATAGAATATTTCAAAGTATTACCATTGTGACCTAATAGTTGAAACAGAGAAAAGAATGAACCTCTGGGAAGCATATTAACAAATGAAAAGTTGACAGCCTTCTATACACTGCAGAGTCTCACTGGGAAATGTAATGTTTGTTCTTGTTTCTAAGAACCTTAAAATATATGGATTGTTTATTTGGTTCTCCAGACACTGATGGATGATCTTCTGTGTGGAAAAATCTTTAAGGAGAACTCTGGACACAACAAAGGCTTATGATGTTAAGATTCCTCTTTATTAATTCTAACAAACTTTATGATGATGACCCAATGATAATGTATGATATTTTGATATGGCCTTTAAGAAAGGGGAAATTCTGAATCTCACAACCAGCATTTCCCAAAGTCTGTTCTGCAGAAATGCTGGATTAAAGCAAATTAAGCAGGAGCCTTAGCATACTAATGCACAGTGTGATTTTCTAAGAGCTGACTAATATATGCAGCGTTTTCATTCTTGTTTCACCATTACACCCATTATCCCCGCCCCCATTTTTAAAAGAGTATTTTAATGGCCTCATATTCCCCAAAGCAAATTTTGGGAAGACCTGCCCTAAATCCATTCTTTGAATAAAGTTTTGACTATTATATGTACTACCTATATAAAGCATTTATTATTTAATTAAGCAATGTGTATATGATCAGATGAAGACATGGTTATTGTAAACAACAATGGATTACACAAATTGGAATCACTGTCAGACATGCTGCAGCATAATCTTCTGTGACAGATCTCGGAAAGGACTCACTGATTTAGCCGCAGTTGCTGGGAGTTTGTCAGAAACTTGGACCTTTTATGATATGAGGCAACTGAGCAACCTTCATTGTGAAGACAGTCTCCTTTCATGAATGTGAAACCTACGTACTGACCAGTTGCGTGCGTAACACTGTGTTGTACTCATGCAGCGTATAGTCTTGTTCTTAGTTTGCTCATACTCCCATTGGAAAGGGAAGTCTTACACATATAAAAAGTGAAATTCCAACATAACTCAATATTGAATTGAGTCCTAAATGTGCTCTATAGACAAAATTCTGTTAAGAATTTTGAGGAGGGAGAGGTTAGTGGATTGGTTAGAAGGCTTCAGTAGTAGGTAAAATTTGGACTAGCTTTGAAGAATAGCCTGATTTTAAGAGGTTGAACTGGACTATGAACTCAGTATTTCTTCCTCCTCTCCCCTCAAATACCCAATTATCTTAGTGATAATTTGAGATATGATATATTGAATCATAGAGTATGTCTAAAAATAATTCAAACATTTCCATGCCGTCAAGGTCATCTCTTATAATCCAACAAAATATTTGCTCCATCTAAGAAATGGCATGTACTCTCATTCCTGAAAAGGATGGGGAAAAGGCAGAAAAATACTTAGGGCAAGGGAGAAACTTGGTTATTTGATTTAAAACAGCTTTGCTACCTCTTTGACAGTAATCTGTTGTAGCAGGTTTCTGTATCTTAACCACAGCAAAAGAAAAATTGGTGCTATTTCAAGACATATGGATTTGTAAAATCCTTTACTATTTTTTCACAATTAATTCATTATTCTTTATATAAAAATAGAAAATAAAAATAAAAGAATAAAACAATTAAAACAGACATTTTAAAATCACCCATAATTTTAAGCCCAGAGATAAACAGCAAACACATGGAAAATTATATATATAATTATAAATATATTTCATATATTCATGTATATGTCAATATCTATGTATATATAGAAGACTGTAATATATATGAAAGATTACACATGCTTATATTTGGTCTATAACTAGTAATATGTATTTATAAATACATATAAATTATTGTATTTATGCTAAATTGGAACCTGATTTTTTTGAATAGCAGTATTGGTCTACTTTAACATACGGATGTCTTTTTTTTTTAAACTGTGATGTAATGAACCAATCCCTTATTGTCAGACTTTTGGATTGTTTCTTCTATAGATTTGACAAATTCTTATTTTGAAATAAATGACTCAGATGATTGAGTCATAACTGAGTTCTTACAATGAAGATCATCCAAGATGTAAGAAGCATCATTGTTATTATTTTTATTACTAACCAGCGTTGGTGCTATGGTGTGACCTACCAGCAGTCAGACAGGGCACAGTGACACAGCAGGAGTTTCCCAGATTACGGTCTACTTACTTCTCAACTGCGTTTTGTAGTAAAAACAAAACACAATCTCCAAATTGTGAATTAGGATATTTTATTTTCAGTCTAATTTAGACAAGGTAATCTTTCTTTATCTTCATTTCTCCAAGTTCCTCCATGTGGAGGGAGAAAAACTCCTCTTGGAAGTTAACAATTGCCACTCTGTCCTCTTTGGGCACTTAAAGTGTTCTCATTGCACCTGTGTCTCAGTTGCTGGTGTGGAGTCAGTCACATGCAGGGAAACCCTGACTGTTTTTGATAGTGTTTTTAAGTTCCACCGGTGCCAGAGAGAGAGTGAGAGAGATGGGGAGAGACGACAATACATATATATAACTGGTCCTCAACTCTTGGTGCACATTAAAAACAACTGGAAACTTTACCAAATACTCTTACCCAGGCTCTTTACCCCTTTGGAGAGTCTGAGGTGAAGCTGGGCATCACTGTTTTAAAACTTTCCAGGCAAGTATAATGAACAGCCAGACTGAGGACCACTAATGTAGAGAAGCCAAATATTTATATTTCATCTCTAATGGAAGAAAACACCTGTAAATTCACTTTGTTCAAAGAAGTATGGAGACAATAGAAATGACTTTTTAAGGCCGGACATGGTGGCTCACGCCTGTAATCCTAGCACTCTGGGAGGCCAAGGCAGGTGGATCGCTCAAGGTCAGGAGTTTGAGACCAGCCTGGGCAAGAGTGAGACCCCGTCTCTCCTAAAAATAGAAAGAAATTATCTGGCCAACTAAAAATATATATAGAAAAAATTAGCTGGGCATGGTAGCACATGCCTGTAGTCCCAGCTACTCGGGAGGCTGAGGCAGTGGGATTGCTTAAGCCCAGGAGTTTGAAGTTGCTGTGAGCTAGGCTGACGCCACGGCACTCACTCTACCCCAGGCAACAGAGCAAGACTCTGTCTCAAAAAAAAGGAATGACTTTTTAATTTTCCCTCAGTGGTAAGAAACAAGCAATTTTACAATAAGGAGAATAACAGTGTTTTACTCTACAATGTAAGTAGTAGCATGTACCATTCAGAAAGGTAATGCAGGTAGAAAACAGAACAGGTTCCACAGGGTGTAGACAAAATGATGTGTGATAGATTGGGTAGGAGGAAGTTGGGGCTATTCAGAACATGTTTAGCCTTTGAGTTTGAAATCTTGAAAATAATTACATTTTTCTTTTCCAAATGTCTTTTTGATTCAGAGTCATACAATGTCAAGCTGAAAGAACCACTGATTTTACTCATGTGGAAACTTACAATACCGCTTTTCTTATGGGGTCATATCACAGAGTTCTAGAGTTGGAAAGGGACTCTGGAGTAACAGAATTCAAGTTCCTCTTGTACTTTTCCCCCCAAATTTTAAAAATTGTGGTAAAATAGACATAACATACAATTTATCATCTTAACCATTTTCCACTCCTCTTATACTTTCAAATTCCTGCTATGACATCCAAAGCAAGTGGTATACATCTTTTGCACACTTCTAGTGACAGGGAAATCACTATCTCACATTTAAGGAATGTCTCTAGTTGTTATAGAATTGTTCCTTATACTTCATAAAAATCTGGTGTCTTATAACTTCCACCCCTTGGTTCTATGTGGTTACCTGAAGGAAAAAAAAATGTGTAGAGGTAATTGCTCTAAAAAAATCAAATAAAATAATTGGCCATTCTTTCCTGTGTAGATAAAAAGCATAAACACAATAAAAATTACAAAATACTGTAAACTTTCTGATATTTACCCTGTATGTGAAATGAGCTAATCTAATTAATCATATTTTTATGTTAATAAGGCAGTCATCCCTCGGTATCCGAGGGGAATTGGTTCCAGGACTTCCCATAGATACCAAAATCCACGGATGTTCAAGTCCCTGGTATACAATGGCTGTAGTATATGCATATAACCCACACACAGCCTCCTATATACTTTAAATCATCTCTAGATTACTTATAATACATAACACAATGCGAATGCATTGCAAATAGTTGTTATGCTGCATTGTTTAGGGAATAATGACAAGGAAAAAAGACTGTACACGTCCAGTACAGACAACTATTCATTTTTTTTCCTGAATATTTTTGATGAAAGATTGGTTGAATCTACGGATGCAGAGGGCATGGATGTGGAGGGTTGACTATAATTCAATTTACTAAATAATGAGTGGCTTCTAGGTACAGAAATATAAAGGTAAGAAATGTGAAACAAATGAACACAAGAAAGTGAATTTTTAGTTGTTTGAACAATTTTCAAACTAGAACAAGTTCTCTCAATCAGAGAACTATCGTTTATACTTGAATTTCTCAGATCACTATATTTATCAATGCTTTATATGAAGATCCAAAAAGCTCATTTATCAAATTTATAGACAACATAAATCTGGGGATGAGATAGGGATAGGGGCAAATGATTATTGCAGTGCTAGGGATTGGAGTCTAAGATGATCAGAAAAATGTAGGCTCCTATATATACTTCCTGAAATACCCTCTTGTATTATGAAGCAAATAAAAAAGGTAATAAAATCTCAACAATCAAAAGCTGTGGCTATATATAAAGCTTCGTTTTGTCCAGTATGTTTTCATGTCATTGCCAGCCCTCATAAACCCTGGGGTAGGAAGCCTTACTAGCCCCTGTTCTGGGAACCACCAGCTGCTTGGAAATGACTACTTCCATTGCACAATAGTGCCGGGTCATAAAACAAACAAAACACGAACAAGAACAGTCAATCTGGCTGGGCACGGTGGCTCACACCTGGAATCCTAGCACACTGGGAGGCTGAGGTGGGAGGATTGCTTGAGCTCAGGAGTTCAAGATCAGCCTGAGCAAGAGTGAGACCCTGTCTCTATAAAACATAGAAAAATTAGCTGGGCATGGTGGTGCACACCTGTAGTCTCAGCTACTTGGGAGGCTGAGGCAAGAGGATCACTTGAACCCCGGAGTTTGAGGTTGCAGTGAGCTACAATGATGCCATTGCACTCTACCCAGGGCTACAGAGCAAGCCTCTGTCTCAAGAAAACACAAACAAACAAACAAAAAAACCCAGTCAATCTTTATTTAAAATTTTAATATTTTATTATGGATTTTTTTGCATTGATTTTGATGTTTTAAAATATTGTGTTCAAAGGTTGTCCTGATTCCTGAGAGTTTTGTTGACCCTTAAATTTTGTGCTTAAGGTGAGCACCTTACTTGCCTCTCCCTAATCCTGGCCCTGATATTATTAATATATTGGATAACTGAATAATGATTCATTTAAATATTAGTAAGCTAGAATGAATGAAAGTAAACTAACAAGATGAAATTTATTTGGGGATAAAAGTATAACTGAAAATTCAGAAAATCATCTTCAAATATTCAGGTTTGGGGATTCATGGTTTAGCATCAGTTCATGTGAGAAGGAATTAGGAGCTTTCGTTGACTGCCGGCTCACTATGTGTTACCAGTATCACATAGTTATTCAAACTCTAATGAAATTTAATGTGTAAAGAGTAAGAAATTACAAAAGCAACTTTATTCTTCACTGGTCAGGCCATTGGAGTACTTCTAGGTTCTGAATTTAAAGATAGACATCAACTAAGTAAAGTGCATTTCAGGGACTAAGATGAAGGAATCTGGAAATGAGGTTATATGAGGAATAATAGGAAGAAAAGGGAAAAATTAGTGTGAAGGGAAGATTAAAAGAAGAGGAGAGAAGATTGATGTGTAACTTCCGTCACAGTTACAGTTCAAACAGAGGTTGGATGATGTGGAGGAAACTTCTGCTTTGGCTGGGAGGGTGATTAGATAATTTCTAATATTCTTTCCATTTTAATGATTCTATTAACCCTGTGCCAAAAAATTATTTAGTAATCTACTTTGGAATGAACATCTTTTTGCCTACTTTGATCTTAGAGGTCCGTTTACTGACCGACCTACCCATTTCTGCTCTCCTACTCAATTAAGATGGATTAAAGCTAGAATAATTACATTTGCAATGAGAGCTATTAGTCGGAGCAGATTATCTCTATGATAATCTAATTGCATGGGTGCAAATGACTTTGCATAAATGAGCATTTGACAGGCCATTTCTAATTGCTCTTTGTGCAGAGTATAAATTGCAGCATTTTAGATGAAACTTCAGTATTAGGTTTTAACTCTGTGTTCTTCTTAGCAGGGAAGGGACAAGTTGTAATTTTACCTCCTAGAGATGTGCAGGTGAGAAAGCAGGGTCAGTAGAGAGAACTATCATTTACCTATTTAAAATAAGCATACTTCTTTCTTCTGTATTTCGGTGGCAAAATGACAGACGATGTGTATGTACATCAGGTACTGATATAATAATTAAGCTCCAAGAACCAGAAGTAATGGTAACCGTATTTAATGAGATTAAGCCTCTTCCAAGATTAACATCTCCGTTCATCTACATTTATTTCCAGATACTCTTTCCTGATAGTTTAGTGTTTCATATTATACTTAAATATTTAAAATCATTTGCTTTTTCTCATAATACATATAGCATTAAAATATTTCACAAATCCTGGAAATTTTCCTTAGAAAGGCAAAAGTCATTCATATTCAATAATGAAAACTTTAATTATTAACAAACAGTATAATTCACTTAAAAACAATATTATTAATGGAGCTCCAGTTTTATGATTTGTCATCCTTCAGGCTACTGCTAATATTTTTGTCCATGTGAAGTTGCAAAACTGTGAAAGAACACAAAGAACTGAGTGTAAATTCATTACCACTGCTTCAAAAAATATTTACTGAGTGCTCACTTTGTGCTGGGCACTGTGCTTAGCGATTGGCTTGCATTGTGAACAGGTAAACAAAGTGACTCCCATCATGAAGTTTGGGGGATAGATGATAAAAAATTTAAACACATAAGCGAATAAATAATATAATTTCAGGCATTGATAAGTGTTATAAAAGCAATGCAGGAAAGTGATAGGGCAAGGATAACCTAATTTAGACAAGTAGAAAGATCTTTTTGAGGTGGTCAGCTTTCAGCAAATACCTGAATTAGGTGAGCTAAGGAAACTATTAATGTAAAGATTTGAGAGGAGTGTGGGGGCCAGACTCCAAGATGACCCCAGTGGTCTTTGCCTCCTGGTATTTCCATCCCTACGGAGTCCCCTTCCACATTGCGTCAGGATTGGTCTATGTGACCAGCAGAATACAGTGGAAGTAGTGGTGTGGAAATACTGAGTTAGGACATAAAAAACATTGCCATTTTCCCCTTGATCTCCTGGAACCTTCTCTGGGGGAAACCAGCTGCCATACTTGAGCACACTCAAGCAACTCTATGGAGATGGCCACATGGCAAGGAACTGACACCTCCTGCCAGCAGCCAGTACCAATTTGCCAGCCAGCCTTGTGAGTGATCCATCTTGGAGGTGGACCATCCAGCCCCTCAGTCAAGCCTTCAGATGACGGCAGCCCTGGATGACATCTTCTTGCAACCTCATAGGAGATCCTAGCCAGAGCACTTAGCTAAGCCCCTCCTAAAATTCTGACCCACAGGAACTTTGGGATAATAAATGTTTATTGTTTTAAATCATGAAGTTTTGGAGTATTTTGTTGTCCAGGAATGTATAACTAATACGAGGAGAAAGAGCAAGAGCAAAATCTTTCATGCAGGAACAACCTTGGCATGTTTGAGGAATGGCAAAGAAGGCAGTGTGGCTAGAGATTTGTGGTGAGGGTGAGAGTCATCAGAGATTTATATTTAGGTCTTGTTTTTATTAAATAATAGAAGATAACCAAAATTTCAGAATTACTCAGTATATATTGCATGTTCATAGCTCTTTCATTTATCTTCTTGGGTTTTATAACTTATGGTAAATCATGCATTTAACCTTCATTTGAAACCCCCATGTGATGTAAAATATTATATTTCAGCTGTGGTCCAGTTTCTGATATTTCCAGCAGATATGGAATGCTTTTTTTTTGTTTTTTTTGTTAAAACAGAGAAATGCTTTGGATAGGTTAGCCATCCTAAAGCATGACAAAGCAACTTAAATCCTGCAAATATTAATATTATATAGAGTGGAAATAGGTATTAAAAAGAAGGGCCGGGCATGGTGGCTCACGCCCGTAATCCTAGCACTCTGGGAGGCCGAGGCAGGAGGATCGCTCAAGGTCAGGAGTTCGAGACCAGCCTGAGCAAGAGCGAGACCCCGTCTCTACTTAAAATAGAAAGAAATTATCTGGCCAACTAAAAATATATATAGAAAAAAATTAGCTGGGCATGGTGGCGAATGTCTGTAGTCCCAGTTACTCGGGAGGCTGAGGCAGTAGGATCGCTTAAGCCCAGGAGTTTGAGGTTGCTGTGAGCTAGGCTGACGCCACGGCACTCACTCTAGCCCGGGCAACAGAGCAAGATTCTGTCTCAAAAAAAAAAAACAAAAAAAAAGAAGTCAGGCCATGTAGTAATATTTGGTCATCACTAATGATCAGACACAGATGGAGTCTTTGAGGATAAAATAAAAATATAACAAATAATTTTTATGAAAAAGGGAATCTGTACTTTTTGACTCATAATTAAACCAAATATTTTGGAGAAAATAGGTCATTGTTAAAATAGACTTTTGGATCAAGCCAATGTCTGTGGAAGATAAGAATAATTAGAAAATGAATTTTCATGTATTAGGGTTTAGTTTATACTAATAATCAATCATTTGCTAGGTTGTATCACCTAGGGAGGAAAAATAATACCTCAAAGCAATATTTTTTCTGGCTTTTCTTACATCTCTATGGGAACACTAGTTCTATTTTAAATTCTTTACAAGGAATATTGGGTTTTTCTCTAGAAGTGGTTTCTCATGTTCTACATGAATTAGCCCTTTGATTACCTCTTCCTATCCACCATTTCCGTTTTCCTACTCTGGCTCAAGTGGAGAGCCTCTTGTGTACCCCACAAGTAGCTCCATTGCTGATGCTGACTGATTGCTGCTAATATTACTGATGATTCATGAAGCTTATTCCAAGAAGCATAATGTCCAAAGTTGAGACTGCTGATGTTTGTTCCAGGGCTAATGACTAATACCAAATATCCTTGTCAAAGTGCCACCTCTTCCTTTTTTTTTTTTTGAGACAGGATCGAGTACAGTGGTGTCATCACAGCCCACTGCAACCTCCAACTCCTGGGCTCAAGCAATTCTCCTGCCTCAGCCTCTCGAGTAGCTGGGACTACAGGTATGTCCCACCATGCACAGCTAATTTTTCTATTTTTTGTAGAGACGGGGTCTCGCTCTTGCTCAGGCTGGTCTTGAACTCCTGACCTCAAGTGATCTTCCTGTCTTAGCCTCCCAGAGTGCTAGGATTACAGGCTTGAGCCACCCCTGGCCCATGACTTTTCTGTAATGTCTCAGTCAGGTTTTCCAACTGATGTCAAGAATCCTATTTTGCACTGAAGGCACCATCTCTTTTGCCGTTGCAGTCCCAACTTCCAATGTAGCTAGAATCTTTTATTATTGATGTCTAGATGAGCATTTAGTGAAACACATCTTTTAAGTATTTCTAGATTTATAGTTGCAATTCCCTCAATCTAGTAGTCAGTCATAGGTCTATGGAAAGCTGGTCTGGATGATAATTTGAGTGATCAACTCATCTACACTCAGAATCATTATCTCTAAACAAAATTTTTCCCCCGAGTCTCTATTCTCTCAGGAAAAGTTATTTTTTGGAGTTGTCTCTAAAATTTCATATAAATAGACCCATTGCTACAGCTTTCTTTTGTTCCTGATGTTGATAAGAGGTAGTTAGCCATCTTCAGTAAGATTGAGCCCTCTTTCTTCGGTATTCTCACATGTACTTCATCACCAAATCCTATGCGTGCTCCTAAAAAATTTCTTTCCTATACAGCCCTGCTTTTCTACTTCTACTCAATGGTGCATAAAAATGTTCATCCTGAGTACAAATTAAGACAATGGTACTAAACTGTACTAGCGGCTATTTTATTCTTCATTGGCACACATTTACAGTAAAAAAAAAAATGAGTTTCACTTAAGAATATCTTTGATGAAGCAGTAAAAATTATTAATTTTATTAAATCTCAACCTGTGAGTACACACTTTTTTGTTTTGTTTTATTATTTTAAGCTCCTCAAGTGATTCTGACACTTACATCCAAATGAGAGCCCCAGTCCCCTGTATCTTTTTTTTAAGAGAACAATAAAACAAAAACAAAAACTGTGATATTTAATTATAATTTTATGTAATTCATTATATTTTATGTGATTCAAATTCAGTTGCAGTTAAAATTACTATATCAAATCTTAGGCTTCCCCAAAGTATCATCAAAATTAAAATATTATATACTTACACTGATGAAAAGTAAAACATTGGAAAGTAGGTGATGGTATATGTATGTGTTTATACACACACACACACACACACACAAACACACACACATATATATACTTTTTTCTTTTTTTGTATAAGCCTTTTTTTTACACTTAACAGAGTTTAATTGAGCAAAGAATGATTCACAAATCTGGCATTTAAGCTTTTTTATTGGGCAAACATAAGTTTTAAGTGATATTTTAGAGTATGTACTATTTTGTTCTCCAGGTATTGAAAAACTCCATTTTACACATATTTTTAATATTCTGTGTGACAAAATCAGCTGTATAATGCCCCTTCTGTACATACTAAAGTATGATGGTTGTATTGAGAGAAAGCCCTTGTGCAATTGTTTAATTTGTGAGCCTAACTAACTGCTTTTACAAAAAACATTTTTACTTGAAAAAATGTTTGGTAGACAAACTATGGTTATTTGAATTTGGTTATTTGCCAGTTTCTCAAAAATGAACAAAGTGAACCTGTTCCTTCGAGGAACAGAACTGACAGTATTTGTTGCCAATGATAAAATTTGAGCTTTTAAATTTTACAAATTTTGGAATTTGTACCTGGCACTATGAGCTTGACAGCTTCCAAATACTTAAAGATTTTTCTGATGAGGTCAGTGCTAATATTAACAAAAGTGTGGCCGAGTCAGGATTCACACCCAGGCATTCCGGCTCCAGTGTCTGGGCTATTAGAGAGTTTGCTCTTTTTCCTCCCCATGCTTTTCTGTAGAACCAATGAAGTCTGAACACTTAGCACGATGCTGACAATCTCTACATATGCTACAATTTTCCTTTCTTGCTTTAGGTGGTTCCCTTATTGAACCCCTCATTCTCCTCAAGTTGAATTGTGTGCTATTCCCAGAAAAACAAAGTTGACTTTCAGAAAATAGAACATGAATTTCTTAGCACAGTAAAATACAGGCATCATTATATGAGGAGTAGGAGAGCTGATGGTGGGATAAACAGAAGGAATGAGTGGGCTATGTCTATCAGCAAAAAATCAAGGGGAACCTGGAGAGCAGTTGAGAATGCAAATGTGTCTGTATATTTAAGTCAGAGCAGGCAGGCAGAAGGTAAGCTGTGGGTTTTTGACAATCTACAAGAATTAAAGGAAATAGTAAGTCCTGGATTTAGGTAGCTAAAGGTTGATCTGACAGATGATCCCGAAATCAGGCAGACAATTTGGGTAGCAGGAATAAGAACCCTAACTGGCCAATGCTATAGTTTGGATATGGTTTGTTTGTCCCCACCAAATATCACGTTGAAATTTGAGCTCCAATGTTGGAGGTTGGGCCTAAAGGGGAGGTGTTTGGGACATAGAGTCAGATACCTCATGAATAGATAAATGGCCAGTAAGTTTTCATGCTAGTTCCCTACAAAGTTCCTTAGAGAGTTCCCTAGAGATCTGGTTGTTAAAATGAGCCTGGTACCTCCTCCCTCTCTCTTTCCTCTGTGATCTCTGCACACACCACCTCCCCTTCGCCTTTCCCCTTGAGCAGAAGCATCCTGAGACCCTCATGAGAAGCAGAAGTTGGGGCCATGCTTCTTGTACAGCCTATAGAACTGTGAGCCAAATAAACCTCTTTTCTTTATAAATTACCCAGCCTCAGGTATCCCTTTATAGCAACGTAAAACAGACTAAGTCAATGATCTGGGTAAGGAGTTTGGGAAAAGGTAGTGTTTAGCATTGCAGAAAGTAACCTGCGGCTGAATCAAACCATCGCCTCTGACAGTGAACTTCCATTTAATTGAGGATGGAGGTGACCACTAAATTTTATGAACAATTGAATTTAAGTGAGTAAACCAGATTGAAAAATTGCTAAAGAGAATTCCAATTGTTGATACGGGTGTGTGTGTGTGTGTGTGTGTGTGTGTGTGTGTGTGTGTGTGCGCGCGCGCGCGCTCCTGGTGTAGTTGAGCCAGGGATCAAGGTCATGGATTAATTACTTTAGGTATGACTAGATACACAGTAGAGAATGTAAAAAAGTAGCTCTGAAAATCAGCTTATAATAAGGAGAGGGACAGGTAGGGCAAGAATATCATTAATAGAAGTTCCAACTGAAGGCCGTATGTCTACTTAGGTAAGAATGGCATAAGCAACTGGCAAAATTCCAAAGAGCAGGTCTAGGTCATGTTTGTCAGCATCAAGGAAGTTCAATAAGTTTGAGATAATCATAGGAATACTAGGATTCTGGCATTAACCATAAGACAAGAACAAATCACCAAGACATTGGAGTGCCGCTTAAGAATCTCAGTTGTTGAATACCTGCAATGCAGATCAAAGTCTCAGGTACAGGAGAACAAGGTACTAGTGAGAAACTGGTACCCAAAATCAGAACGGTGCTGAGCTCTCAACCAAGGCTTTGTATACCCCTGTTTCCCAGGGCCAATATTAGACTCAGAGTCTGGAATAGGACTCAGGGCCAAGAGGTCCTACTTCTAAGTAAGCAGTGGAAAGAACCTAGGTGGACTATTATTGTAGAATATTAGTAATATACTAATGCTGACAAAACCAATGCAAGAACATTCCTAATTTCTAGAACTGTAAGTAGATATTATTAACTTGTTGAGTATATATTAAATAGATAAAAGTAATAATATTAACATAAATTTGAAAGACAGTTTGAAGAAGAGTGGGTTAAAGTAACTTTTTATGTTACATAAAAAGAAAGTGAGTTTTGTGTCTTTAGATGTTAGTTTTTGTTGCTTTATATTTGGATATTTAAAAATACTTATTATTTGATACTGTATGTAACTCCAATGTAGGCCCTTGAAAATGAAAATGAGGACCGTCATATTCCATTATTGACCAGTTCGAACTTTTAGCTGTACAAAAACTATGGATTCAAGATGACTATATATAACAATACTTTGAGATTTATCTTCCTACAGGGTCCCGAGATTTGTGGGTGTTTGGAGGGTCTCTTTCACTGTATCCTGCAGGTCCTTAGTTCCTCAATGGGAGCTCCTAGGGCTACTCATCTAGGGGCAATATTTTTTGAAGTTGCCAGGTAGATAAATACAGTCCTTTTTAGGACCTCTTTGTCCCTTTCCCCATCTCAACAGACAATTTAACACTCTGCTTCTCTCCCTCAGGATTTTACCTTTTCATGAGTCCCTCAGTCCCACAGGGGACAGCACTTGATACACAGTGAATGAGAGTTCTGCGGGACAACTCCCTCTTTTAGCACGTCCCTTCTGCATTACATGCTACAATTACCTGTTTTTTTCTCCCCAGGTTGAGTCAGATTACCAAATGCCCTATTTTTTTTTTTAACCATGATTTCAGTAAAAGCTTGGTCATAGAAAGGAGAGGGGATAGGTATGTAAAAGAAACAAGTTTATTAGCACATATGTTAGCATAAAATGTATATATCTACACAACTAAAAATCACTCTGACAATTCTCCATGGATCTATTTGTGTTTCTGAACATCTTGTGAGCAGAGGCACTGGCTGCCTTTGTTCTGGATTTTTCTTTCAAGGACATTCTTCCAGACAATTGTCTCGGAACACAGAGATAGTATCTTCCTCTGGAGCAAAGAATAGATATGCTTACTGCTCATTATAAAAGATTTAGGATTCCTAAGCTTTGGTTCCTATCCTGTAATGCAACCTACTGTGTATGCAGATGTAACTATTGCAGTAATAAAGTTCTTTGCAGGGCTGGGACTAGGTGAGAAAAGAGAGACATCTGGGGTGAAAAATTTGAGGTGAAACTCCTCCTTAAGGCTGATCAGCACTTACATGATCTTGAGAGTGAGAGCCCCCTCCCTAGGCACCCCTCTTGCCTTACTCTAATCCCAGTCCTGGTCCTTTGTCTCTGACCTAAGGGTCTCATGTCTTCTGCAAGCACGCATGATACTATGGCAGACTGACTTATCTTGCAAAAGAGTGAAATCTCAGACCTTTTGCAGTTCTTGACAGTATTGGCAATGAAGATGGGATGTGGATGAAGATGTGGCTTTCTTGAAGAGGAAGAATAAGGGCTTTGTAGGTTGATTAACAGGATTTGAAGGAAGTCCATGGAAGTTGGTACCAAACATACTGACCAAATTGTATGGCCAACTGGGCCATAAATGGTCTCCGTCTTCATTTCCTGTTAATGAGGAAGAATTGGGAGGGTGCTTTGTAGGCCAAGTATGAGAAATTAGGTCCAAAGACTGTGGCTTAAAGCATGTTCTGTTTGCTAACTACTGTGGGTGGGGAAACTCTTTGCTAAGCTGGTGGTTAGCCTCAAGTGTGCCCCACTGTAATAACTAGTACTAAGATTTGTCCTGGGTGGGCAGAAGTTTCCAATGCCTTTCAGACAACTGTTGTGGAGATACGTTTTGAGATTTATCTTCTATCAGGGTCTACAGATTTATAGGTGTTTGCAATGACTCTTCTATTTTACAGGTCCTTAGCACTTCAAAGGGAGCTGAAAGGAGGAAAACTTGTGGCTGCTATAGGCAGAAATCAGGTGAGCCATAAGAACTTTGGCTGGTTGTCTTGGGAGAGGAGAAGGCAAGATGCCTGATGCTTGCTAAGGAAGAAAGGCAACAGCTGGGCTGTCTTACCACTCAGCTTCTCATTCAGTTAATCATGCTAACCTTAGATCCATCTGGACATGATGGTAAACGGCTCAAAATTTTTTTGTGGTGGCTGCTATAAGGGAGCTTTGGCCTCTTATAGCCAAGGGGAATTTTCATGACAAATTCCCATGGGAAGCCATAAATGAACCACTGGCTGGTATGTAGGATCATACTGCCCCAGAGTGGGTTTACAATGCTGATGCAGGTGACCCACTGAAGGATGAGGTAAATTCTTGTGATCAGTTCCTCAGCTGGAAAATTCCAATAGCACTTATGTCAAAACCAGGGTAGAACCTGAGAGATCTTGTCCTGGAAAGAGGATATGCCCTGGATTAAGATGCATTCCTTAAAGCTGCTGCAGTTACAGTAAAGCTTGAGACATCCAAAGGTCATAAACCCCATGACCACAGCCAGGAAACAATGTGGTCATGGCTGCTAAGACAAGGGGTCCCTAAGGCTGAAATAGATGGTGTCAATAATGATAACCTTGTCACCTGGTGTAGGGCTTTGGGTCAAACACAAGGATTGCAGTTCATTTGGGGAAGCTGCAAGTAGCTGCTGTGCCACTCAAAACTGAAGTGAATATGCCTTGTTTCTTGGCACAAAGCTGCTCTCTCCCTCTGTGTTCCCTAATCTCCTTGTCCCCTACTACCCTGGGCTAAAGAGGAAGGTGACTAGTGATGAGACTGAGGTCTCCCTGTCTACGAGAGGGACCAAAGGCCACTGGAAGCCATCTGAGTGTGCTGAGGAACTGGGGAGGGGAGGACTTTAAACTTGTATCACTCTGATGGATACGAGGACCCAAGTCAATCTCCTGCACTTCCCACGGGAGGGGCAACCACCGAATTCCACTGATGGGGTCTGGGCAAGATTCATTGCTGGGAAGGAAAGTTAACACAACCTTGTGGTGGCTCCTTTGGGCCAATTGAATATACTGTTTTTGTTGCTTCTACCTATAAATGTATGATAGGATTTGATATATATTATATACTTGTATTTCCCCATCCCATGAATGTCAGAGGAAATTTTCTCAATTGGAGAGGAACATTAGCACCTCTGGGCCCCCAAAATTCTGATAATCCCTTTAACTAAAAGTCTCTGTGGCTGATGATATTGCCAATTGGAACGTCTGGCAACGAGAGGCATGTCTCTTCCATGACATGGTTACCAGGTACACTGTTTTTGAAAAACAGCAATTAGATTTCTACTGGGCTTTTGCTGAAACTCGAGCCATAGAGCCTTTGTGACTCTGGCTTGACATCCTGTTTTGGGTGGGTCAACTTAGACTCTCTGACTCACAAACTAGAAAGGGCCTAGGACTCCTCACTTGCCAAGTGGAAATACTATATTCAAGGCTGCAGCTGGTCCATCATCAGAGGATCTTTTCAGTTCATAAGTACACTCTTCCTCTTGGCAATTATACTGGGTAGATTGGTGATCTACCACAATTTAAATTGACAGTTGATTATTGATATACTTTTAGGTTTTCTCAAGGTTTTACTATTAATAACATTGCCATACTGAATATTTTTTTGAATTTATATTTTGGCATATGTCTATATCTGTAGGGAAAATTTCTAGCTGGGGAATTCTTGGGTCAAAGTACATGCTCATTTGTTTTTCATTCCTTTATTTAGGGTAACTAAAGACTTAGAGTCATTATTAACGTCAGAACTGGCACTAAGGTTGCTCTCAGTCTCTGTTTCTTATTGATTGTCACCTTGAGTAGCACTTGTAAAACTTAAAATGCACAATTATACAATGAAAAATCTCTGTCTCACCCATTCCCCTGGCCCCCCAGTTCTCCTCCCTGGAGGTGT
Organism: Lemur catta; assembly: GCF_020740605.2. Classification (NCBI taxonomy): domain Eukaryota; kingdom Metazoa; phylum Chordata; class Mammalia; order Primates; family Lemuridae; genus Lemur; species Lemur catta. Next base: position 67,891,820 of record NC_059133.1, on the reverse strand, counting down.
CCAAGGTTATCCTTTCAGAGATATTTTATGTAAATACAATCCAAACATATTCATAGTCTTTCTTCTAGTTTTTTTAAAAAACTGAAATGATTACATATTTTACACATTGCTTTGTACTCTAAGTTTTTCTTTTCATATTATTATTATTGTCATTATTATTTTGAGATACAGTCTTGCTCTGTGCCTGGGCTACAATGCCCTATTGTCAGCCTAGCTCACAGCAACCTCAAACTCCTGGGCTCAAGTTATTTTCCTTCCTCAGCCTCCTGAGTAGCTGGGATTACAGGCGTGGGCCACCACACCTGGCTAATTTTTTCTATTTTTAGTTGCTGGACTAATTTATTTCTATTTTTAGTAGAGATGGGGTCTTGCTTTTGCTGAGGCTGGTCCTGAACTCCTGACCTCAAGCAATCCTCCTGCCTGGGCCTCCCAGAGTGCTAGGATTACAGGTGTGAGCCATCATGCCTGGCCTCATATGATGTTTTTGAGATATTTCCATATCAGTGCATAAAGAGCTTCCTCATTAGTTTTTTATGGCTGCATAGTTTTACAGTGTACACATGTTCCTTACCATGCCCACTTGATCCTATACGTTTTTTTCAAACATAGCTGTCAATTACAGCACCATGAATGAGATAGCTAATTTGACTTTCCTACCGCCAAATACTTAGTCTAAAATTAGGCTTTTGTTTGGTAGCAGTCTTTTGCCACTCTTAATTTCTCAGTGATTGCATTTTATATGACAGGGGCTCCATCACTGGTTTATGTACAAATTCTCTGTAAAATATCTATACCCTGATAATTACCTGATTTATTTTACATTGCTCATAAGATAATCTTTTTGCTTTTTTATTCCAGGTACTGAACATGTCCTCCAAGAGTTTCAAGGTTATCATAGTTATCCACTGAAGTTGGGCAAGGACCTTTAAGTCTTGCCAGAGAAAACTCAAGATGTTTCTATATGAAGAAAATGTTTCCAAACATTTGACTTTGTTATATTTTGTTTCTTCTTCATGATGGTTATTAGCAAAGACCTAGAATGGTTGTTCCCAAAGGCTGAGTATAAACTGATGCTGGCTCAGATTGAAAACCTTGATATTTGATGTTTTTATTCAAATTTGGAAACAAAGGTATTTAAGAGGATGGCATAAAATTGGGAGGCAATATAAGACTTTGCAGAGCTTACTTGTGTAGTTATATATTTTCTGCCAAAATAGTTGCTTGTTATGATGTTGACTTCTGCTTGGTATGTTTATCTCTGTATTTCCTTTGGTTTAAAGTTTATTCTAATTAAAACTCTAATTAGCAATATTTGTATTTACCAGGAATGGCGTTTAGCTTTGCAGTCTGAGTGTAATCTCATTTTGTTTGTTAATTGGTTTGCACTATTAGCTCATTTTAAAATGCCAAGGAAAATTCTGAAGACGAATGAACATAATTAAATTGGAGCATTGGTCACTTCTTATTGCCCCTTTTTCCAATAGGCAGAGTATTAGTATAGACAGAAACAAGGTCTACTTTAAAGAGAAGTAATTAAGGTTTTAATTTATATTGAATGTAAATTGATGAATCCTACTGTATTTAAGATGATTATTGTGAAATCTGATCATTATGAAATATGAAATGGAAAAATGAAACTTATTTGAAGATCCATGCAATAATGCTCTTATTTGAGCCACATTTAAGACTCCATAGGAGTGGCTTTTGGTGTAGAAGCACAGACTTTGGAGTTAGATAGACCTGGGTTTGGGTCTTGGATTTGACATTTACTATCTGTCAGATTTTAGTCAAGTTACAGGTTGATCATCCCTTATTTGAAATGCTTGGGACCAGAAGTGTTTCGAACTTTGGATTTTTTCAGTTTGAAATATTTGCATATACATAATGAGCTATCTTGGGGATGAGACCCTCGTCTAACCACAAAATTCATTTTATGTTTCATATATACCTTGTAGACATAGCTCCAGGTAATTTTATACAATATTTTAAATAATTTTGTGCATGAAACAAATTTCTGACTGCGACCCATTACACGTGGTGAGGTGTTGAATTTTCCACTTGTGGCATTGTGTCAATGCTCAAAAAGTTTCAGATTTTGGAGCATTTCAGATTTCAAGTGGTCAACCTATACTACCCTTTCTAAGCTTCAGTTTCCATGTCTTTAGAATAGATGTAATAAGAGCAGCTTAATAATGTGTTTGAAGAATTACACGATATAGCACATATCAAGTAGCTCATACACTTCAGGCACTTACTCAATGTTAGTTTAGTTTAGTTTTCCTTCTAGTCTTTAGATGATCTAGGTAGAGTAATTAGAAACAATAAACAACAACAACAAAATCCCATCTATGAAAAATATTTCCCTGCATGTCACTTAGATAAAGGCAGCTGGATTTTTCTGGAAGGAAGCATAAAAAAAATCTTTATTATTAGTTTGATTGGGAATTCATCATAAGCCAAATAGATTAGTCTGGACTTAAGAAGGAGGGGCTTCAGATAGCCTGTGAACAAAAATCATTTTGACCATCACTGTAGAAAATCTGCTTGATGTGCATATTTGCTTGTTTTAACACATTTTGCTTTTTTTTAAACTATGGGAATGTAATTCTGTATTTTCACAACTAAATTAATCTTTTCCCTCTCTGGTTAATTGGGGAATTATTTTTTACCTAGAATAATAAAACATAGGATATGCTTGAGTCCAATAATTTATTTTAAAAATTGAAGAAACAATTCTTCAAATCATCTCACATTATTCCTCATGTTTGAAAAAATATTCATTTCTAATAATAAGATATTTAAATCAATGATTGTAAATGAGTACATAGACAGAATATGCCAACAAATGCATACTTTCCCACTGGGGGTGGATGAGGAGAGGAAGGCAGTAGGAGGGAGAAGGGAACTGAGAAGTTGCTAAATCCCTAGGACAAGGAAAGTAATTTTTAAAAATCTTAAAAAACTTGATGAATAATTAGCACTAATAAGCTCAATGGAAATCAAAACTAGTTATTGTATTTAAGGAGGAAAAGGAGGCTCACAGACAGATAAAAGAGAATGTCTGATTATTAATTCATTTATTCAACAAATATTTATTTGCTGACTATGATGTGAAAAATAGAGCTACAAACTGAAGAATATGTGAATAAATTGAAAAAAATTATGTTTATTGTAGGAAAAAGTGAAGATGATTTAAAGTCAAGTATTTTATTCAGTTTACAAATGAAAGCCACATAGATGTAGTTAAAATTACCATTCTAATTATGGAAAAAATTACTGCTTTTAAGATGAACATATATAAAGAAATAAACAAAGTTCTTCCATTCAACTCCATTTTCCACAGTACCTATTTGTGCCTGTCTTTCCCAAACTTTTTATGATTTTATATAGACCCAGCTAAAAATAAATACATCACACACACACACATACATGTGCATTGGTATATATATGTTTCTTCACAAACAATGGAATTATGCTATAAGGATTGTTTTATAACTCATGTTATTATATCTGTGGGCTAGTGTCCTAGGGAAAAAAGTGCTGGGTTAAAGGGAATTAACATTTTACAATTTCATGGACAAATTACTTTCCCATAGGTTATATGAATTCAGGTTGGGAGATTGCCAGGTTGTCCAACACTCCTGCTAGCATTGAGTGCTATTTTTTTAAGTCTTCCCATTCCCATGAGCAAAAGTTATGTTCTTATTTCAACTTTAATTATGGCCTCCTTGTGTTATTTTTTTCTTTTTTTGAGACAGAGCTTAACTCTGCTGAAAGAAAAGGCAGGAGACTTTTTAAATACTGGGGTGTGTTAAAGGAAAGACTTTGAAAGGTGTTAAGAGGGCATTTGTTCCATGTCACTAGGCCATTGGTTTGCTAATCAGTGCTTATCTGGAGGAAAAACAAACTTGTATCTTTATGACAGGCCAGTTGTGCACGTTGGAGCAAGGCTGCTGCAGAAGTTAGGCCTGACCCTCCCACAGGGGGTAAGAGTCATCTCCTTAATGTTTACATTTCAGAGAGATGGCTCCTAGGTCCTTGAAGAGACACTTGGGTTTTACACCTCAGGGACAGGGGAAAGATTTATAATTATCAGCTGGGCATTTTAAGGCAGAGATGGACACAGTCTTAATCTGCTAGAAGTCACACTAGAGTCTGGTCCAGAAGAGAGTCTTTGTCACTGATACACCTGGGATCGTGGAATTTTGCTTAAATTACTTTGAGACTGGCATTTAATGCTGAAAAGACATGGTACATAGAACTTCATTTCAGCATTCACCGTTTTCAAAAATGACTGCAAGAGGATCAGTGTGACCCCATCTCCAAGACTAACAGACACCCGGAGTGAGAAGCTTTGGAGTGTATATTTACAAACATAAAATAGCCTTTCTTTTCCTATTGCTAGCTTGGGTTTTAAAAAGACATTTACTTTAATCTTTATCACCTCAATTTCTATCCCTGCATTCCTACCAGGCAGAGAAGGAAACAAAGGGAAGATTCAAATATTGTAACTTGTGACTAATGCAAACTGTGAGGGATCTAGTTTATGACCTGAACCTTGAAAAGAGACCTAGAGGCACTGCTGTCCCTGTGCAACCAAGCAGTCATATCGAGCTTTCTGGCACTTGTTCCGAGTCTGGCCTGCGGGGCATCACCGGTCCTGTCTGCATTTCTGATCAAGGTAGTCAGTATTTCAAGGCCAAGAATCTGGGGACAGAGGTGAAATTTATTCCAAACCTCTAAATCAATTGCACTCAATACCCATGCATGTGGAGGGAAAAATTTATTTCTTCCTCAGAAAGAGGCACAAAACACAACATTTGATTGCACCACTTTGCCTGCTGAGACTTGATTTATTTTACCAGTAGATCTGTTTTTAAAAATAGAAAGCAAATTATTGTGCCTGAGTGACTTCAAAGGCTTCCCATCATTCCAATTTCAACCATGTTGCTTCCATGGAGGATATAGAGGGGCTGACAGTGCCGTGCGTGGGAGTGAAGAGGAGAAAGGGAGGAGGGGAGAAAGATTCAGAGAAATGATGAGGAGGGGCAGGTTGCCAGAAGCTCAGCAGTTTGAAATTGTAGCCTGGATGCATTACTTATTGTATGTCCTCAGTTAAACTAAAGCTTGCTTGTCTTGGAAAGAAAATCAAGAAGTTACATTCTTGAGGTAGGAAGGAAAAGATTCCAAGGTTGGACTAGAATCTACAGAGAATATTTTCATAAAATATTTTCTACATCCAGGCCCTCTGTCAAAACATGATTTGGAGAGAGTGATATAAACAATAAAAAATCGCAAGCATTTCAACATTGATTATTTTCTTTATTTTGGTTTCATTTTGAAGAGGATGGAGAATGAAATAACTTCTTAAGAAAGGTCTTAAACAAGTCAGTTCAAGACAATCTCTGGTGAGAACTAAATTATTTACTACTTTAATCTTCATAAGATTTCTCATCATTAGTTTCGTCTTCATATAAAGCTGTATGATGTTTTTGAGGGACCATAACATTTATGCACTTTGTTTTCCGTTATGCACATTTGATTTCTGAATTCCTTGTTCTTCTAAAGAAAGGACTAAAAATTCCCTACAGTAAGCTGTTCTGCTAAGAACTTGGAATGCCTTGTTTTGACTCCCTCTCCTGAACTCTGTTTTAATGCTCAGACTTTAATTTCCTTTGAAGAATGCTACTCAGACTCCAGTGCTTTTCCTGAGTTTCTGGTATGTCAAACTTCTTATCTCATGTATCCAAGCTTATTGTTAGGAATTACAGATAACCCAGGAATTTGCAAATACTGCAATTTACTGATGCAGAATGAAGCCGATCTGCCCTTCAGAACTACATGGCTTAGTGCTCAATGCATTTTAAAACTTGGTTGTATTTCCTTCTTTCCTTCCTTCCCCTCTCTCCTTTCCTTCCTTCATTTATTCATTCATATATTTCACAGTTACTATAAGCCAGACTGATAATAGCTAGAGAGAGCGAAAGGTAAAGCAGTGTGGAAATCTAACTGGTAAATCTGTAAGCTTTGGCTAATAAGACAAATGGTGGAGTCCACAGACATAGCTAGTGACTGAAAACCGAGTGTCATAAGGGAAATATGTTGGTTGAGATATAGCCCCAGAAGCTGCACCTGAAATAGCCACAATTTGCAAATGGCGAATATGCCCCTTATAAGGTATTCTTAGCATAATGGTACCTCGATGAATACTATGACTGAAACACATTTTGAGCTAAATAAAAGGTGACACTTCTTTCCTCCTCTGCTTCCCTATCAACTATCTGTGCTACCTTAGATTTGTTCCTCACTACTGACTTTGTTTGAAGGAAGGTTTTATCTTGGTTGTGATCCCCGAAAAGCAAAATCTGAAAAAGGACTTGGGTGTAGGTAGTTTATCTGGATGGATCCAGTGAGAAAGGAAGTGGAGAGAAGCCACTGGAGATGCATTAATTGAGGTGGTTACCTCCGTAGGCCATGGGGTTCTGTCCACCTGGGGACACAAATGGAACTTAGAATTGTTTTGCGGAGGGACAAGGAAATTGCGGCATTTATCTATCCAATTCTTTCCCTCATTGGCTGAGGGTTGCCCTTCTAGACTGCCTACAAGTATGGATGAAAAGAGCCTTGCTTATAGTAGCTTTGCACCATATTAGCAGGAGTAGGAAACGCAAAGCATGTCTGAAGTAGAAAAACGTTAAGATTTTTACACTGCCATCTATGCACGCCAGTGCCCTGAGCAGCCTCAGAGAGAGCCTAAAGGCAGAGAAACAGACAAGGAAGTGTGTCTCAGGTGGGAACTTGTCTATGTACCCAGAAATTGTCCATGACATCTTCAGGAACTCAGAGTTGGGGCGGAGGGGATATGGTAGAGACTGGGGCAACAGTGTCCGCTACGGTGCTTAAAATATTTAGAGTTTTACTTGGTGAAACTTGAGCTATATTAAGATTGATGCTTCAAAAGTCTCCTCAGGGGTTGTTTTTTGCTGGAACTCAGTCTGTACATGAAGGTGCAGTATGCCTTTATATATTATGCATGCATGTGCTAAGTCTGCTCACGCTAGGAGAAGTATGTCCTCACATATGGAACACGTATGCACTGAGTCTGCATATGCTAGGTGGAATGTGTCTTTCTACACTGAACATACATTGCCAAATCTGCACACGCTAGGTGAAGTGTGCCTTCATATATTGGGACACCCAAGGTCACACTATTCCAATCCACAGATGGACTTTTGCTGAAAAATAAAGTTTCTTTTTACTTCCTCTATAGACCTTGTGATCTTTTTGATAACAGTATGAATTACATTTTATCTTGGTTTGTTGGGTTAATTATTGACATCTTATTGCAGTTCAGACAAAATAATAGCTTTGACCACACCATTTTATAGGCCCATTCTGAAATGCGTTTTTATGCTGAAAGTTTAAAAAAGCTACCCAACTGAGTGATTATACATGTATATATCATATTATTATATAGAAGGCAATATACTTATGTCAACAAGTAGTTTTCAACTCTTTCTGAAACTGTCAAAGAATCATTTAAAAACTTTTTTTCATTTGGTTTGTATTTATTTATTTATTTATTTTTTGAGACAGAATCTCACTCTGTTGCCCAGGCTAGAGTGCCATGGCATCAGCCTAGCTCACAGCAACCTCAAACTCCCGGGCTCAAGCCATCCTCCTGCCTCAGCCTCCCAAGTAGCTGGGACTACAGGTGTGTGCCACCACACCTGGCTAATTCCTTCCTTCCTTCCTTCCTTCCTTCCTTCCTTCCTTCCTTCCTTCCTTCCTTCCTTCCTTCCTTCCTTCCTTCCTTCCTTCTTTCCTCCCTCCCTCCCTTCCTTCCTTCCTTCCTTCCTTCCTTCCTTCCTTCCTTCCTTCCTTCTTTCCTTCCTCCCTCCCTCCCTCCCTCCCTTCCTTCCTTCCTTCCTTCCTTCCTTCCTTCCTTCCTTCCTTCCTTCCTTCGAGACAGGGGGTTTTGTTCTTGCTCAGGGCGGTCTGGAACTCCTGACCTCAAGTTATCCTCCCACCTCGGCCTCCCAGAGTGCTAGGATTATAGGCACGAGTCACCATGCCCGGCCTTCATTTGGTTTTTAAAAGGTTAAATATTTCCTGTAAGAATCTCTAAGCAGTTTTACAGAGAATCATTTCAGTAACCATTGCAGTATGTGTCTCTGAAAAAGAAATTCTTAAAGGAGCAAGATGCTCCATGGAAAGGAGGGAGAAGCTAGCTGGCTTTTATGCTTTGCAGAATTTGTTTCACATACATACTAAGAGAGGAATAGAGAGTCTTAAGAATATTTATGAAGTGAGCAAACACATAAGAAGTGAGCAAACATATATGTAACACACATCCTGTGTTCACTTGGGGTGGAGTTTTAACCTTAGGATAAGGTGGAACTCAACTCTTTATGTCAGGAGGTCTTTTACAGGACACAAGGAAAGTCTGTGAGCAGACTCCGGGAGCCGTCCAAAACCAGTCTTTGAGTCTGTGTTGTTTACCAGGAAAAAGTTACCGAAATTAGTGTCTTGTCTAAATCAGAGCTGTAGTTGTGGCTTGTGGAACACTGGGGTGGAGAGTCAGTCAGCGTCTGGCTGTGGGTGAGCCGCAATTGTTTTAATACTGCTTATCTGGGGCCAGTGATTGTTCAGCTGCTAGAGAAAAAGAAAAGAAAAAAACCCTTGTGGTAGTTAGAACATAATTTATTCAGTAAGTGTAGGGGGTGCGTGACTTAACCCTTGCCTGGCATGGTCTTTGGTCTTGTTTATACTTTGGTATGTTATTGCCACAAAGTGACTGTTCCATCAGTCTTATGATCTCTATTTTAACAATAGGCCAAAAAAGATAATGCCTACAATTTAGGATGCTTTTCCATAATTAGTGCACAAGAACTGAGATAATGATTTTATTATAATGAGGAATAAGATAAACACAGTCAAATTCCAAGATCTTTATGCATTCAGAGAATATTCTTTTTAAAGAGAATTATTTTATGTGCAGTACTCACAGTTAGGCATTTATAAATAAATGTGGATATTTTTCAACTCTAAGCTTTTTTCTGTATATTCTCTTTGTGCACAGGCAGAAATTACAGCAGCTAGTTAAGACCATCAACTAGGTGTGTAGTGGTCTGTGCTACTGAAAATAGTTGTGCAGTATTTAATTTACATGTAATATTTGGCATCTGCTGCTGACACAATCCCTAACTGGGAAAAATTATGTGGAAGATCTGACAAATCTTTCTTGAAACAGGGTGAGGCAGAGGAATATTTGGTATATCTCGCATGTTGGATAGTTTATTCTTTTCATGTTTATTTAATGTCTATTATGTGCTTTTTTTTGGTTTATTTCACGTTTTATTCTCATTACATTGGGCTGGGGGAGGAAAGAGCCACACACCAATGAATAGATTGTGCTATTGTTTGTCTTTTAGATAGATTGGGATCCAGGTTCTAATTGTCTCTAAATTCAGGATCTGGATCAGAATCAGAAAAAGGTGGGCCACTGCTGTGGGGACATGGGGACTGTCAGGAAAAAGGGAGGGGACAGGCATGGAGCTGACCATGGATGGTTCATGTGCCAGGGCTGCCATCTGTGTACCCGAGGATCCTGCATGTAGCTCAGGGGTGGAGGAGCCCACAGTGGCCGCTCAAAGTGAATGGGGTTGGCACAAGCTCGAGGCTGGCACTTGGGAGGCAGGTCAGCCACATCTGCAGAGGAAGGACCTGAAAAGATGCTGGCCTTCCATCTGTGTCCCAGAATCCTGTGTAGGGACCTCTTCATGAGGACAAGGCTGGCGTTGGCTCCTTGGCCTCTGCTTGGCCTCACGAGTAGTGTAGTATTAATATAAATGCTGCAAACTTTCCTCCAGATGTAGACATTCCTGCCAGCTCCTTTTTTATGCCCCTCTGCTCGAGACACTGGCAGTAGCTTTAGACCGTTCATGATTCTTCTCACTCAACTCTTCAAATTCAAGAGATGTCCATTCTTGCAGGAAACTCTGGATTTCCTGGTCACTCCATGGTTTAATTAACCGATCTGATGGTGCTTCTGGTTTCTTGGTTTCTTTCACCTTCTCTTCTTCCTGAGGGTTTCCATTAAGGGCAATTTTAGTCTGATGTCCCTCTTTTTCCATTTTTATTCCTGAGTTTTCTCCTGGGATTCTTCTCACTGCAGCTATAGAGCCTAATACTGGGTTGACAGAGCAAGCACTTACTCTTCCCTGTGGAATCCAGGAGTCAGGAGGTGTCCGAGTGTGGAATTGTGCCTGCTCCTCTCTGCTTCTGGCGTATCTCTATTATGCGCATTGTTAAAGATGTAAAGGTAATAGACCACAGTACTTTTGGTTGAAGAATTCATAGTCTCTTGGGGGAGAAAAACACACAATTTTTCGCACCATATTTGCTGTTGCTTGGTGACAAAAATGCATTCTCTTACAGGTCTCTGAGGTTAGACACAGGTGAAGAGAGACCTTAAAAACATTCTCTTGGATTAGGATTTTAAACTATCTTTTCAGAAAGATTTAATCTAAAAAGAGTGCTTTACTGGATTTTATTTCTCATCTTTAAAATGAGTGAACTATGTAGAATCCTACGTTGTAACATAAATGGGTTAGGGGAGAGTGAAAAAGTCTCACGAGAAAAAGAAAGTGAGGCTCACAACCTGAAGATCTTTTAAGATCACATGCATAGAACTATGTACATCAGAGAGCTTTTACTCAGGCCTAATGAGAATTTTCTGTGACTGAGTACGCAGTTATGAAGTTTCACATTTGAATCATTCATCCAACTGAATCACCCTGAATTTTTAATATTTTAATTTACACTTATTTTATAAATTTGTTACTCAGAAAGTCTACATAATTGCACATTGAAATCTGGGAAAAACAAAGGCAGCAGATTTTACTTCATTTTTGTCAGATATAGTGCATTCCTGGTATGCATATGATTAAATAATTTGGGGCAATTTTGCTCCTGATGCAATCAGGACAACACAAAATTTGTCAGCAGGAGATGAGCTGTAGGAACCAGCTGTGGCAGACCCCCCTGGGAGAGATAAGTATTTTATTTTGTCATGTTTGGTATGCAGCCTCATTTTGATTTTTATCAGATTAAGCATTTCTTTTCACTTACTTTCCTATAGTCTCTTTGTGAGGGAAGCATGATAGGAGCTTTAAAAAGAGCATATTTAATGAAGAGAAACTGCTAAGACACCATTGTGGGATGGTGATTTGGCTATAAAATTCTCTGAGCCAGGTGACATGTTTATGATTAACTAACTTCATTCAGACTTACATATTTAATATTGGCATGACTTCAAGTCAAAAAATATTCTCTCATTCATACCTTTCAAAGGATGTTGTTATTTATAAGTGACACTAAAAAGATGCCAGTGAGGTTGAGGACAAAAGCAGGTGGCATATTCCAATGTGTGTGTCTGTTCCCCGCCATGGAATGGGCAATGGAAGTTCAGATTGTTATTTGTGCAGGGTATAAAAAGCTATTGACACCATCTTGAACAACCATCTAGACCCTGGAGCCATTGCAGTTTTGGTAAAGATGCTTAAGTAAGTGGTTGGGGGATACTGGAAGGTGGATGGGTATTCTTCCTGCACTTTTGCATTCAGTTACCTAGGAAATCCTCTAAGACTGATACATTTATCCAGTACTGTGACTGCACCAGACCAATCTGGCTCAATTTTTACATAACACAGTTGTAAGTTGTTTTTCAGTTGCTGTGGACTACAGGTTGAAGGTCACTTAACCTGATTATGCCCAGATGAACCAAGTGTGCAACCATGGGTGGAGCCTAAGTGCGTGGACTGAGAAGTGGGGAATGAATTAAGAAGCAGACACTGCACGGCAGGATCCAGTCAGATCATGCCTCTTGGCGTCACCTCATTGCAAGATCCAATCAGATTATGGCTCATTATCCTATGCTTATAAATCTAGCCCAACCCTTTTGAGGGAACTGTTTTGGGAACTATTCCCAGTGTGCTCCTTACTTGTGCCACGTAACAAAAACCCTTTTGCTATAACCAGCGTGGCTGTGCCTACTGGCTTGATACCTGCCAAGCCAACAAACCCCTCTGTTTGGGAGGTAACAATACCTTCCATGTCAAAGTGCTATGCAATGCACCTTATTATGTTGTCTTAAACCTGTCAATGGGCCTTTGTGGTAACTTCTCTCCCTGTAATCAGAATTTCCCCAAGTCCTACCTGTCTGAGGATAGAGATGAGGTCCTCTTTAACACTAACACCCAAATTGTGATGGCATGTAGCCCCTCCCTGTGTGAGACCCACCCATGGGGAGAGACCAGTAGTGAGGCTACTTCCTTTCCTCATGCTGATTCCTTCCTTGCTGTAATCAGCTCTGCCCTTGCTGGGAATGCTACTTCCGAGCTTTACTGCCATTTAGATCTACTCTGGGCTGGCAGCTGCCCTTGGAACCCTCAGCTGCAAGTCTGAATTGAGGTCAGTGGCAGCATGGGGTGCTGTAAAGGGTGAGAGAGATTCAGGATGAAGGATGGCTGTGTCCTATCTCTGTACGGCCCCATTTTACCCAGGCCTGGAGTTGCACTGCTTGTGCCATAATTGCACAGGCCTCCCCTCGCCTCCCTCTGACCCGCATTATTACTGATTATTGCTTCTTCAGCTTCTGTTCCTAACTCATCTTTCCACCGGGGATCAGGGCACGTGAGGAGACAGAGGCCATGCCTCTTCACTCTCCTCATCTTCCCCGTCTCGCCCTCTTTCAGGTGTTCTAGCACCCTCCTCTGCTCCACTTGGCCCTCTTTCTTTAGATAAAAGATAAAAAGCCCTCACACATATCAACTCATGCAATGGACAGTGAAGGGATCACGGGTCCACCAGTTCACCAGGCTCTGAAGCCCACCTTGGAATAAGCTGGGGAAATCAGTTAAAATGATCCCTGCACTGTGATAGAAACGCAGGGTAGTGTGACTCCAACGAGTTTTGTCCTTCACTTATCCCAACACACAGGGATAGGACTTTCCTTGCTTCTGACTCGACTCACTTTAGGAGGCTTTAGTCATCAAAAACCACTCTCTGTGCCTAATATGTAATGATTTTGAGGAAAAGAGAAATAAGAAGCACAAAAAACTATTCTGAATTGTAATACCTAAAAACTTCATGTTATTTGAAAGTTAAGAATAGGCAAGGGTACTAAAAGGCATCATACCAAGAAAACAGTACCCAAAGAACAATGGAATCTCTCAGGAGAAACTTCTCATTTTCATGTCATTTTGAAGGAAGCAGTGATTTATTATTTCCAAATATATGATTAATTTTCAAGTGTTTTCAATTGTGTCTTTTATGCTGTACCGAACAATGCACATTAATCTACCCATTTTAATTTGCTAGAACATCTGAGTTTCCTTGAGAATTCAATTTTTTTTTCATGAAGAACATGTGGTGCCCTGATCTCTGGCCAAGACTCTATGGTCTGTGCTCCACTGTGTAGCCTACGACTGAGCTTTCAACAGCATTCATAGTAGAGAGGCCAAGACCAACTGCAACTTCCTTCTCTTCACTCCTTTGAAAATGTTTGCATTGCAACTGCCACTCTTCCTCCCACAGTGCTTAATATCCCTGACAAAATATTAAGGCACCAGAAACCCCACTGTTTATTAATAGCACAGGCTGTAATACTTGATTGGTCCTTTTAAAGCACTTTGCTCACATGATCATATTTTATGCCAGTAACAGTTGTACACCTTGTATCTGTGACTGATAGGAATTCATCGCAAGGTTTGCCTAAGAGCCTCCACTTTGTAGGTGTCCTAACTCACAATCCTGGGTTTGTTCACTGGACTCTGTTGACTTTAAAAGATACGATTAGAGGCCCTGATGGAATGACTTGGTTAAGGTTTCTATTGTGTTGGAAAAGCCATTTAGAAAAAACTGCCAATGAATTATTCATTCATTCATTTTTACATTCATGAATTAAAATATAAGCACTTACTATTTAGGTTTATGGATCTATCTGGGAAAAAAACAGTCAAAACACTCCATTTTTATGGAGCTTACATTTTAGCAAGGTGTGAGTCCATGTGCAAATCATATAAGTAGGATACATACCATGCAACATGGTGGGAAGTGCTCCAGAGACAAAGCAGAAATGGGGTTGGTGGTAGGCTGTAATTTTAGACAAGGTGCCCAAGGGTGGCTTCACTGAGAAGATAACATTTGAGTAAAGACCCAAAGGAGAAAGACCTGAAGTAGGTTAGGCTTATATAGTCCATTTTATAGCTTAGAGTTTTTGAATTGTCTGAATTATCTTCACATTTATAATGTCATTTGGATTTCACCAGGGAGAATATTTACAGATGAGAAAAGTAAGTTTCAAGCATTTGCATAAGGTCACACATCCAATTAGGGTCCAAACTGGACATAGACATTTTTTTTTAAATCTCTAGTCACTGTTGTTTCCACTGTACAAACAAATTCTATAAACCAAGACTGAATATCTTTTTGGGATTCATAGAAAAATGGGTTTAATATTCTTACAATACAATTAAAAAACCCACCATTTTAATTAATAATGCAGAAATTAAAGTCTTCTAATAACTTTTAATCATACTTGAGTCATATTCAATTGCTCAAATTTGGTACAATTAATTGTTTTAACAACTTTTCATTTTGTCTACTTAAATTCAATTACTTAAATTATATTAAGTGTCAGCCATGTGTGCAGGAAATTGTTCTGTTTTATGAATAACAGAGAAGGATCAAAAAGCCTGAATAGTCAAATGAGTTCTCAAGGAATTCATTGTAGTATTTTTTGTGACTGTGACAATCTAGATCTTGAGGTCTTGTTCTTGGGGTCTTGGTTCTGATGATGGCATTTAGGACACAAATAATTTTTATTCCATATTCTCTATCTAGGTATAAGTCCTTAGGTGGGCCCTCAGTTCTTGTTTGTAAACAGTCTCAGAAATATTGGGTGGCTAATTGTTCCTGTTGACATTTTTCTTAAGGTCACTGGAAGACAGAATGCATAAAGATATCCCCTAATACCATTGGCTCAGAGGACAAATTACAATGCTTTTAGTAAATAAAAAGACCGTTTAATTGATTGTATTTTTTAAAAGAAGAATGAGAAATGCAGCTGTAGCTGTCTTTACATAGTACTGAGCACTTGATACAGGTTTTCTTTTTAAATTAAGTCCAGCAGGACTTGCACATTGCTCAGAATTCTGTGGTACCCAGTAGACAGCAACTTGGTAATGGTTTGCAAGGTTGCAGGGCAGTGCTCTATTCGCCCTGGCCTCATCCCTAGGCCTGCGGGGGGACTGCTAGGAAACGCAGGAGGTGATGTTAGTCTCCTTCCTTGCAGTCAAGATAGCTGAAAATTGTTTTTGCCAGGGCCCTTTGAAAAACAACCACTTCATTAGGCAAGGGACATGCTCATCAACATCAACTGCACTTCCTAGAGTTCTCGCAGCCTCCTGGCTTGCCTCTCTCCCTCCCAATAAAATAAGCAATTTTCTCTAACTGTGCCCACTGTTGTCCCTGTTTACTGAATTAGAGTTTCCAGGTTTGTTAATTGGTCTCCTGCAAATGTTGCAGCCACAAGTGGTTCTCCTCGCTCAGCTGCTGTGGCTCCCATGGCAACAGAGGAGTTTACATTCACAACATTATTCAACTTCTTTTTTTTTCTTTGTTTCCCACCTCTGCAATTCAGGAAGAAGAAAAACTGATGTGTGAAAAGGGAAGATATCACCATGAAAAGGGACAGGAAAGGAAAAGGACCTTTAATTATAAGAATTAATAAAATATTCAATAAAGTAGAGCCTGTTTGCTTTTAGAGGAAAGCAGTGATGGTAGGCGCTGCTGGTGTTGTGAGAAGTGCTAAAGTATTTTAAAATCAGAAATAAACATAGATCTTGTTTCAGGCTTGGATATAGAGTAAAATTTTCTTTATCAGGAAGGTAGGAATTGCTCTGAATTCTACTCTAGGAAAAGATTATATGTGAAGATGGTGGTTTTCACATCCTTCCATAAAGTTTCTTTCTTCCTAATCTTAGGGTTTTTGAGCCCTACCATTGAGCCTGTGGAAATAAACTGTTCGGTACTGGTGTGTATCAAACATTGTGAAGGAGGATGAATGCAACTTCTCTGTAAAACACCACAGTCTCTGGTTATGTTCTCCATGTGTGTTCTCATAACTTACACTTCAAGTGAGACTTCTTACAGTTTGAGGAAAGTCCTAGTCATGCCTTGGGTCTGAAGTCTTTCTGCTGATTTATACCTGGAAATGGAAGCTGAGACCCATTTCATCCCTGTAAGTTGTTCTGTAGCTGATGTGTAGGCAAGCTATAGGGGAGAGAGTGCTATAGAATCATTTTTCCTCATGCAGCTGAACAGGAGGAGCGAAAACATTTAAAATATACAAAAGCTGTTAACCTCTACTTAATCCACTTTTTAAGGAGGTGAGTACTGGGGAGGATTCTTTAGTTTGTTGAGGGGGTGGTAAAACAATGCACAAGAATCTAAAAGTAAAATATTAAGATAAATAAATGAATTTAGCTGGGTTTCTGGATACAGGTTAATACCAAAATCAGTCGCCTTTATATATACCAGCTGCAAAAGTGAGGTGGTGAGGGGAAAAAGCAGAGACAAGGGGTAAATTGCTAGGGTATAGATCTACCAAGAAAAATAAAATCCAAGGAAGGTGGCAGGGAGGAGGAGAAGTAGAGGCTTGTAAAGGGAAAGAGAGGGAACAGATGTGAGTAGTGCCATGTGTAATGTAACTTTGGGGGCATGTGGGCAGTATCCGAAGAGGGCTTTAAAGAATACTTCTGTTTGCTATGTGATGTAATTTTCCCCTTTGCTGCCTCATCAAGCAGCCTTAGTAAAGACTTAGATATTTTTCAATGTTTTTTGAAGTTGAACTTGGAGGTCACGGAACCTCCTGGCTCACATCACAGCCAGGGGAGATCCATTGGCTTGAGGTCCTGCCTACTGGCAGAGGCCTGGGAGAAACCACGGAAGAGGAGAGAGTGGAAAGGAGCGAGGCCTGCTCCAGACTGCAGGTCTCAGACAGCCCCACCCCCACACGCAGACTTTTCAGCTGAGTGGGGCCACTTCAGCCTCTCCCTGGCAGCTTTGCTCTGAAGTAGAGAACAGACCTTTGACCCCTGCTAACAGTATTTATGGAGCTTGAGGGCAGGCTCACCCAACCCAGTCCTGCCCACCTGCCCCTGCTGAGGTGGAGTATAAGGACACATCTGGAAGTCCCCAGGGCCCCACCCACCACCTGAGGCACTAGAGTGCCTCTCCAGAGGAACAAGAGCTGGTTACAGGACCCAAAAATAACACTGCAGCCTGCTCCTCCCAGCAAGTGCCACCTACTGACAGGGAGGTCATTTTGCACACCCTTTTACTGAATCTACTGACTCATCATAGAGAGTGTGATCAAATCTCACCCAGAAACACCACCTACTGGCTCAGAGAATAAACAGGGCATGTCATTATTCAAATGAAAATCTAAAGGTAAGAAGCAGCATCTTATCCAGATGGGAAGGAATCAGCGGAAGAACTCTGGAAGTATGAAGAATCAAATGGAAAGCACACCCCAAAAGGGGAACACCAGCTCTCTAGCAATGGACATCAACCAAATTCAGAACACTAAAATGACAGAAGAATTTTGAACATGGACTGTAAGAAAACTCAATATATGCAAGAGAAAATGGATAACCGACACAAACCACACACAAAAAATCTAGGACTTGGAAGAAAAATTCACTAAAGAAATTGAAATATTAAAAAAAAATCAAACAGAACTTCTGGACATGAAGAATTCATTCAAAGAATTACAAAACACAGTGGAAAGCCTCAAGAACAGGGTAGATTACACAAAAGAAAGAATCTCAGGGATTGAAGATAATACCTTTCAATTAAATAAGTCAGTTGCAGAGATAGAGCAGAGACCTTACAAGCAGGAAGAGACTGGGTCCCCATTCTCACTCTTCTCAAACAGAATAATGCCCAGTCTAGAATCTTGTACCCTGTAAGACTAAGTTTTGTATACAAAGGAGAAATAAAGACCTCCGACAAGCAAAGACTGAATGAATTCATGAAGACAAGACCTGCCCTCCCAGAAGTACTCAAAACAATGTTACATATGGATCAGCACAAAACACTCACCAATGTAAAATCACCCAAAAACTAAAAGTCAAAGGCCAGATACCACAATGGTTCAACAGAGAAAACAAAGCAACAGAGTTCAACTCAACAGGATGAACAGAAATCTGCCCCACTTATCAATTCTCTCAATAAATGTGAATGGCTTGAATTGCCCACTAAAGAGATATAGGCATGCCAAATGGATAAATATACATGAGCCAAGTACCTGCCATCTTCAGGAAACATATCTAACCCAAAAGGATGCATTCAGAAGGGTTGGAAAACAATATTTCAAGCAAACAGAAGCTGAAAGAAAGCTGGCATGGCAGTTCTGACTTCAGATAACGTAGTCTTCAAATCAACAAAAGTAATGAAAGACAAAGATGGTCACTATATAATGGTGAAGGGTACAATTCAACAAGAAGACATAACAATTCTAAATATGTATGCACCTAACTCAGGTGCACTCAGATTCATAAAGCAAATCCTACTTGATCTAAACAAAATGATAAACAGCAATACTGTAATAGCTGAAGACTTCAACACTCCTCTGACAGAAGAGGACAGATCCTTCAAACAGAAAATAAACAAAAAACAATGGACTTAAACAGAACTCTAGAACTGACATTTATAGAACATTCCACTCAAAACCCACTGAATATACTTTTTCTCATCTGCTCATGGGCTACTTTCTAAGATTGACCATATCTTAGGCCACAAAGCATGTCCCAACAAATTTTTTAAAAATGGAAATGATACCATGCATCTTCTCACACCACAGTGGAATAAAATTAGAAATCAACTCAAACACAAAGTCTCATCTCTACACAAAGTCATGGAAACTAAACAACCTTCTGCTGAATGATTATTGTGTTAAGAAGGAAATCAAAAGATTCTTTGAACTAAATGATAAAGGAGACACAAGTTATCAAAATTTGTGGGACACAGCTAAAGCAGTCCTGAGAGGAAAATTTATATCTATCTATAAATGCCTACATCCAAAAGACAGAAAGAGCACAAATAAACAATCTAATGAATCATCTCAAAGAACTGGAAAAGGATGAGCAAACTGACCCCAAACCCAGCATAAGAAAAAGAAATAACAAAGATCAGAGTAGAACTAAATGAAATTGATAATAAAAAAAACTATACAGAAGATTAATAAAACAAAAAGTTGGCTCTTTGAAAAAGTAAACAAAATAGACACAGCTCTAACTAGATTAATGTGCAGAAAAGAAAGAACTCTAATAAGCCCCATCAGGAATGAAAAAAGAAAAATTACAACTGATGCCATGGAAATACAAAATATCATCTATGAATACTACAAAAACCTCTATGCACATAATCTAGAAAGTGTGGAGGAAATGGACTAATTCTTAGAAACACACAGCCTCCCTAGGCTCAATCAGGAAGAAATAGAATTCCTGAACAAACCAGTATCAAGTACCGAAATTGAAGCAGCAATAAAAAAACTTCCTTAAAGAAAAGTCCCAGACCAGATGGTTTCACACTTGAATTTTACCAGACCTATAAAGAATAACTGGTGCCAATCCTGCAGAAATTATTCCTCAACATCCAGAAGTAAGGAATACTCCCCAACATGTTTTGTGAAGCCAACATCACCCTGATACCAAAACCAGGAAAGGATGCAACAACAAAAAGAAAACTATAGCTCAATATCCCTTATGAATATAGATGCAAAAATTCTCAAAAAATCCTAGCAAATGAAATTCAGGTGCTTATCAAAAAAATAATCCATCACAACCAAGTGGACTTTTTTGCTTATCAAAAAAATAACCCATCACAACCAAGAGATGCAGGGATGGTTCAACATATGCAAATCTATAAATGTAATTCACCACATAAATAAAAGCAAAAACAAAGACCATATGATCCTCTCCATAGATGCAGAAAAAGCATTCAGCAAAATTCAACACCCTTTTATGATAAGAATGTTTAACAAAATAGGCATAGATGGGACCTACCTAAAAATGATACAAGCCATATATGACAAACCCAAAACCAACATCATACTGAATGGGGAAAAATTGAAAGCATTCCCACTTAGAACTGGAACCAGACAAGGTTGCCCTCTATCACCACTTCTATTCAACATAGTGCTGGAAGTCCTAGCCAGAGAAATCAGACAAGAGAAGGAAATCAAGGGCATCTTGGGGGACAGAAGAGGTCAAACTATCACTCTTCGCTGATGATATGATCTTATATCTAGAAAATCCCAAAAATTCTGCCATGAGACTACTGGAATTGGTAAACAAATTCAGCAAAGTCTCAGGTTCCAAAATCAATGTACAGAAATCAGTAGCATTCCTATATGCCAACAATAGACAAAGTGAGAACAAAATCAAAGATCAATGCCCTTCACAATAGCAACAAAGAAAATAAAATACCTAGGAATATATTTAACTAAGGTGGTAAAAGACTTCTACAGGGAGAACTACAAAACACTGAGTAAGGAAATAGCAGAGGATGTAAACAGGTGGAAAACCATACCATGCTCATGGGTCGGCAGAATCAACATTGTTAAAATGTCTGTACTATCCAAAGTGATCTACAGATTCAGTGCAATCCCTATTAAAATGCCAATGTCATTTTTCGCAGATCTAGAAAAAATAATTCTATGCTTTGTTTGGAACCAGAGAAGACCCTGTATAGCAAAAGCAGTCTTAACAAAAAGAACAAATTGGGAGGCATCAATTTGCCAGATTTCAAGCTATACTACAAGGCTATAGTAATTAAAACAGCATGATACTGGCACAAGAACGGAGACACAGACCAATGGAACAGAACTGAGAACCCAGATATAAAACCAACCTCATATAGCCTTCTAATCTTTGACAAAGCAGACAAAAACATACAGTGGAAAAATAATCCTTATTCAATAAATGGTGCTGGAAAAACTGGATAGCCACATGTAGAAGACTGAAACAGGATCTACACCTTTCACCTCTCACAAAAATCAATTCACTTTGGATAACAGACTTGAACATAAGGCATCAAACTATAAGAATTCTAGAAGAAAATGTTGGAAAAAATTTATAGACATTGGCCTAGGCAATGAATTTATGAAGAAGACCCCAAAGGCAATCACAGCAACAATAAAAATAGATAAATGGGACCTGATCAAACTAAAAAGCTTTGGTAGAGTCAAGGAAACTATCAAGAGAGCAAACAGATAACCTACAGAATGGTAGAAAATATTCACATGTTACACATCTGATTAAGGGCTGATAACTAGAATCTATATAGAACTCAGGAAAATCATCAAGACAAAAATCAAGCAATGCTATCAAAAAGTGGACAAAGGGTATGAACAGAAACTTTTTGAAAAGAAGACAGACTAATGGCCAACAAACATATGAAAAAATGCTCAACATCTCTAATCATCAGGGAAATGCAAATCAAAACCACAATGAGATATCACTTATCTCCAGTGAGAATGGCCTTTATCAAAAAATCCCCAAACAGGCCGGGCGCAGTGGCTCATGCCTGTAATCCTAGCACTCTGGGAGGCTGAGGCGGGTGGATTGCTCGAGGTCAGGAGTTCGAGACCAGCCTGAGCAAGAGTGAGACCCTGTCTCTACTAAAAATAGAAACAAATTATATGGATAGCTAAAAATATCTATAGAAAAAATTAGCTGGGCATGGTGGCGCATGCTTGTAGCCCCAGCTACTGGGGAGGCTGAGGCAGTAGGATTGCTTGAGCCCAGGAGTTTGAGGTTGCTGTGAGCTAGGCTGACGCCATGGCACTCACTCTAGCCCGGGCAACAGAGCGAGACTCTGTCTCAAAAAAAAAAAAAAAAAAAAAAAAAAAAAATCCCAAAACAATAAATGTTGGAATGGATGCAGAGAGATAGGAACACTCATACACTGCTGGTGGGACTGCAAACTAGTATAACCTCTGTGGAAAGTAATATGGAGATAACCTCAAAGAGCTATAAGTAGAACTACCATTTGATCCAGCAATCCCATCACTGGGCATGTACCTAAAGGAACAAAAGACATTCTACAAAAAAGGCATCTGTACTAGAATGTTTATAGCAGCATAATTCACAATTGCAAAGATGTGGAAACAACCCAAGTGCCCATCAACAGATGAGTGGATTAATAAAATGTGGTATATGTATACCATGGAGTTCTACTCAGCCACAAAAAACAACGGTGATCTAGCACCTCTTGTACTATCCCGGATAGAGCTGGAGCCCATTCTACTAAGCGAAGTATCTCAAGAACGGAAAAACAAGCACCACATGTGCTCACCAACAAATTGGTATTAATCGATCAACACTTAGGTGCACACATAGTAATAACATCCATCAGGTGTCTGGCAAATGGGAGGGGGGAGGAGGAGATGGGTATATACACACCTAATGGGTGTGGTGCACACCATGTGGAGGATGGACACACTTGTAGCTCTGACTCGGGTGGGACAAAGGCAATATATGTAACCTAAACATTTGTACCCCCACAATATGCTGAAATAAAAACAATTTTAAAAAAATTAAAAAAAATTTTTAATACATACATACATACACACATACCCCCCACAAAACTTCTTGGCATCCCACATTCATGAATCTTAACTGACTGACTTGATTCTCCTCCTAGCTGTACTGCGGGCATCTCAAAATCAACAGGTGTGAATTTTATACACTACCCTGACCTTCTTATCTTGGTATCTTAGTTTACTGCCTCTCTGTCTTCTTAGTGCTCCATTTCTGAAATTTCAGAAACACTCCTGAATCCCCCTAATTTCTGTATCCTTCTATTTCTTCTGTATCAATCTTCTTCATTTCATTAAAGGATATTAAATATCCACTTAGTAGTTCAACTCCTTGGCACCAAAGCATCATTTTTGTGGTAGGTAACAGGTGTCTATAAATTCTTTGGAATGCTTCTCATCAAAAGGTGGAATCTAGTTCTCAACCCCTTGAATCTGGACTAGCTTTGTGACACTTTGACTAGTAGAATCAAGTGAAAGTGATACTGTATGAGTGTTAAGCCTTGGCCTTAAGAAACCTTGCAGCTTTCACTTACTCTATTGCAGTGCAGTGTTTCTCAGCCTTGGCACTATTGACATTTTGGACCATATATTACTACTTCTTTGTTTTGGGAGCTGTTCTGTGCCTTGTGGCATGTTTATCAGCATCCCTGGCCTCTACAACTAGATGCAAGTAGCAAGTACCGCCCTTCCCTTCCCCAAATTGTGACAATCACATTGTCAAATATCCCTGGGGGATGGGGACAAAATTGCCCCAGTAGAGAACCACTGCTTTATTTCAATGCTGCTGCCACGTAAACAAGGCTGGCTGGATTACTGTAGAAAGAGAAACCATATAGAGTAGAGATGAGCAGTCCCAGCTGAGGCCTCCCAGACTGGCCGTCCTAGACTATCCTGGAGTGTCAGTCTCAACTGAGACACCTGCAGTCCATTCAAACCAGCTGGGCCAGCTGTGTGTGGCTGGAAGTTGGATTCAAGTTTCATTTGTTCCAAGTGGTTATCCAACTGTTTCTGCACTATTTATTTACCTTCTCTTAGGTAGAGTGTATGTATATGTGTGTGGTCTGTTTCTGGGCTTTCCATATTACTCCATTGGTTCACTTGTCTGTCTTTGTATGTTTATTGTAAACCTTGATACATGGTAGTTTGTGTCCTCTCAGTAACACTCCCACCATCCCTACCTTCTACTCCTTCTCCTTTTTCAATAGTACCTTTGCTATTCTTGATTCATTGCATTTCCAATACATTTGAGAATCACCTTGTTACATTCTACCAAAAATCTGTTGTAAATTTGGTTGGTAATGTATGGAAACTGTAAAACAATCTAGAGAGAACTGATATTGTTACACTATGGAATATTTCAATCTCTGAATTTGATTTTTCTCCTACTTGCTTTGGTCTTCTTTCTCTCTATAATATTTTGTATAGCATTCTTCATGTATTTATTAGACATTTTTGGATGGTTGATATTTTAATGACATTATAAATGGCATCATTAAGAATTTATATTCTAAGTCTTTTGCAGCTGGTATATATAAAGGCAATTCATTTTGGTATTAACCTATATCCAGAAAGCCAGCTAAATTCACTTATTTATTTTAATATTTTAATTTTAGATTCTTTCGGATTGTTTTACATATACAATCATAATGTGAAAATAATGCTTATGACTTATATTTTCTTTCTTTGCCTCACTTCAGTGACTGGGAACATGGTATACTTTCATATAGTTTCATAGTGGTGATTGGGGTATATTTTCATATATTGATATGAATAACTGGTAAGTTGAAATAATGTATATATTCTTTTATATTCATGCATCAGGCAAAATAACAATTTCCAATTTTGGAACACCTAGGAAGTTTTCTGTAAAATTCTAGATGATGGTACTGGGAGGACTTACACATCCTGATAATACTTGTGAAAGACATCTGTTACTAGGTGAACCTCCTCTGGTATTGAGTAATGTTTTGAATCACAGTGCACTGAAATGCATTTTAAGTGCCAGTTGTTAATTGTTCATTTTTTTTGTTGTTATTAATTTTAATTGACACATAATAATTATTCATCTTTATGGGATAGTGATATTTTGATACATGTATGCAGTGTGTAATGATCAAATCAGGGTAATTAGCATATCCATTACCTCAAACATTCATCATTTCTTTGTGTCGGGAACATTCAAAATCTGTTCTTCTAGCTATTTGAAAATATATAATAAATTGTGGTTAATCATAGTCACTGTACAGTGCTAAAGAACTGTGGTCCCCAACCGGTCCATGGCCTGTTAGGAACCGGCCAGCCGAGCATCACTGCCTGAGCTCCGCCTCCCCACTCCCTTCCGCCCCGCTGTGCCCGGCTCCCATGAAAAAATTGTCTTCCATGAAACTGGTCTCTGGGGCCAAAAAGGTTGGGGACTGCTGCCACAGAACACTGGAACTTATTCCCCCTATTTAGCTATAATTTGGTATCTGTTAACCAACCTTTCACTTTGTATCTGTTTTGTATCTGTTAAATCCCTCCCCTTCCTAGTCTCTAGTAATCATATTCTACTATCTAGTTAGTTCTACGAGATCAACCTTTTTAGCTTCCACATATGAGTGGTGCCTGGCTTATTTCCTTTAACATAAGGTCCTCTAAGCTTATCTATGTTTCTGCAAATGACAGGATTTCATTCTTTCTTAGTGACTGAATAGTATTCCATTGTGCATATATACCACATTTTTTTTATCCATTCATCCACTGATGGGCACTTATGGTGATTCCACATCTCAACTATTGTGAAAAGTGCTGCAATAAACATGGGAGTGCACATATCTCCTTGATATACTGATTTCCTTTCATTTGTGTGTGTGTATATATATATATATATTTATATATACACCAAGTAAAGGGATTGCTGAATCATATGGTAGTTCTATTTTTAGTTTTTTGAGGAACCTCTGTACTGTTTCCATAACGGCTGTACTGAATTACATTCCCATCAACAGTGTACAAGAGTTCCTTTTTTCTCCGTATACTTGCCAATATTCATCTTTTGTATTTTTTGATAGTAGCCATTCTAATAAGAGTGAGGTGGTATTGCATTGTGATTTTCCTTTGCATTTCCCTGATTATTAGTGATGTTGAGCACTTTTTCACATACCCATGGCCATTTGTATGCCTTTTTTAGAGAGAGGCTCTATTTGGCTCATTTGCCCATTTTAAAATCAGATTATTTGTTTTTTTGCTGTTGAGTTGAGTTTCTTGTATATTCTGGATATTAATCCCTTGCTGGATGAATAGTTTGCAAATATTTTCTCCCATTCTGTAGGTTGTCTCTTCACTCTCTTGATTGTTTCCTTTGCCATGCAGAAGCTTTTTAGTTTGATATAATCCCATTCATCTATTTTTGCTTTTGTTACCTATGTTTTTGAATTCTTATCCATAAAATCTTTGCTCAGACCAATGTCTGGAAGCATTTCCCCTGTTTTCTTCCAATAGTTGCTTAGTTTTGGGTCTTATATGTAAGTATTTAGTCCATTTTGAGTTGATTTTTGTATATAGTGAGAGACATGGGTCCAGTTTCATTCTTCTGCATATGGATATCCAGTTTTCCCAGTACCATTTACTGAAGAGACTGTTCTTGGCAACTTTATTGAAAATCGGTTGGCTGTAAATATATGAATTTATTTCTGGGTTCTCTCTTCTGTTCTGTTGGTCTATATTTCTATTGTCATGCCAGTACTATGCTGTTTTGGTTACTATAGCTTTGTTGTATATTTTGAAGTCAGGTAGTGTGACACCTCCAGCTTTGTTCTTTTGCTCAAGATTGCTTTGGCTATTTGGGGTCTTTTGTGATTCCATATAAATTTTAGGATTGTTTACTCTATTTCTGTGAGTAATGTCATTGGTATTTTCATAAGAATTACATTGAATCTATAGATTGCTTTTGATGGTATGGTCATTTTCACAATATTCATTTTTTCAATTCACGAACATGAGATATCTTTCCATTTAGTGTCCTCTTGAATTTCTGTTATCAATGTTTTATAGTTTTCCTTATTTAGAGCTTTCACCTTCTTGATTAAATTTATTCCTAGGTATTTTTATGGTAGCATTTATAAATGAGATTGCTTTCTTGATTTCTTTTTCAGCTGGTTCATTGTTGGTCTATAGAAATGCTACTAATTTTTGTACATTGATTTTGTGTCCTGCAACTTTACTGAATTTGTTTATCAGTTCTAAGAGTTTTTTGGTGGTGCTTTTAGAGTTTTATTCACATAAAATCATGTCATCTGAAAACAGAGACAGTTTGACTTCTTCCTTTCCAATTTGGATGCCCTTTACTTCTTTGTCTTGCCTAAGTGCTCTGGCTAGGACTTCCAGTACTATGTTGAGTAAGAGTGGTGAGAGTGGGTATCTTGTCTTGTTCCAGTTCTTAGAGGAAAAGCTTTGATTCACTGATTTTTAAAATATTAATTATAAAGAATTAATTACACAGAATTTCTTGATTCAGTGGTTTTGAAATGTGGCTGTACATCAAAATCATTTGGGAAGCTTATATAAAATAATAATACTGGGTCCCAATCCAAGACAACATCAATCAGGATCTCAGGGGATAAGGCCCAAATATTAGTATTTTTTGTTTTAAAGCATTTCAACAGATTCTAATGTGCAACCAAGGTTAAGCACATTTTAATTTCTGTGCTATTTTCTGGTAGCATCTTAGGCCTTTGAGGAGCTGCATTAACCCTTTCAAGCCTTTATGATTGCAGTTAGTATGTCAAAGCAGGATTAATAATTAATAAATTAGATTTCAAAAACAGAGAAACGAACGAACCTATAAGCAAAGGAGGCTACTGGAAAGGCCTGTGTGTCTGAGGAGAATATAGTATTTCAAGTTGGATGATACTACTACTCTAATGATAATTATTATTGTGAGGTATTTGTTTCAAAAGTAATTTTTTTCCTAAAACATCATTCATATAATTTTTCCCCCAGATAGTTGCCTATGATCAAATCAAAGGGTTTAGTTTCTTTCCCTAAGTAATAGTGATAATCAATATTTTATTTTCACTTAGCAATAGGAAAGAGGAGAATAGGTTTGGAAATTATCATTCTCTATATAGAGCTTTCCGAGTTGAAGTATTAAAGCATTCATAAGCTTGGATAGCCTCTGTAGTTTCTTCTTCTTCAGGGAGATTTTATGGAAAGTAATTAAGCCAAAACTGTCAGAAGCTTCTCACAAGGATTCTTTTCAGCAGGGACTTCTGATATAACAACAGTCTGAAAATTAGACTCACTTTAATCAGGATAATCTAAAATCAATTATACCCAACTGCATTGAACAAACACATCACAATTTGTTGGCTTGTGAACTGAGGATCCTTGCAAAGCGGGACTGCTGTTCTAAAATAGGACTTTGAATAAACATTAAAGTTCCTTCTTGCTAAGTATTGCCAGTTCTTGTGAGCAGCAGCGCCCAGTGGGGATGACTGTAATGATACACCCCTGAGTGCTTTCTTTGCCCTGGGAGGAAAGATCTCCAAGCCTTCAGAGAATTTGATTTTCTTCCCCATAAGCTTTCTAAAATATGTATCTTCAATTCCAGTACTGCCATAATTGAATTAGAGGTTTCATTTTGAAGTCTGCTATTTAAATAAATTTTAATGTTGATCTTGATGGGCCCTCTGAATATACCCCCACTGAAGGTGGGCTGCTTGGCCTACTTCTGTTTGTACATCTCATCTCTTCCCAACTCCCCCTACCCAACCTCCCCCATTTTCAATTTTATTCTTAGACATTAATGAATGATCTGTTTGAAGTAGCAGGACAGGAGTTTTAAGTTGCTTAGCACTTAAAAATCTTCCTAAAAACATCTTTATATATTGTTCACTCTGCCCAGAGTTTCCTGCTCAGGGCAACTGCTAAAAATCTCTCCCTCTGCTTCTCTTTCTGCAGCTTCCTCACCATTTTGCTGCTTTTCTCTCCTCCTTTCCTTATTCTCTGCAATGCTTATGTCCTGCACTCCTGATGATTGTCCTTTTGTTATCCCATAGCTCCCTGGCAATCATGGTTTGTCACTTATTTTCCTTATACAAATCAAACCTTCCATACTCTGTGGAATTCTCTTGTGTACAATTCTCTATCTCATTACATTTTTCCTTTAGCAAAATCCCTGTAGTACTCCACAAAAATGGAGCACAGGATACATTTTTGCTTTCTAGGGTCCCTTCCCCTTCACAGTCCACTATCTCCTCCCTTTCTTTTCCTTCTCTGAGGTGAAATTTTTCTGTTTCATCTTAAGGCATTACTGTGCTTAGTATGGTTGTGCCAATCAGGTTTTTAGGGCATATCTGGGAACCAACCCATTCATACTGAAATTTAATTTTATCCTCCTTAGGGGTTCTACTATAATTAGGGTTAAAATCTTTAAGGTGTAGGTTGCCATTAAATGTCATTCTGGGCCAGGGGCAGTGCCTCATGCCTGTAATTCTAGTATTTTGGGAGGCCAAGGTGGGAGGACCACTAGAGGCCAGGAGTTTGACACCAGCCTGAGCAAGAGTGAGACCCCATCTCTACAAAAAAGAGAAAAGTTAGTTGGGCATGGTGGCATGTGCTTGTAGTCCCAGTTACTTTGGAGGCTGAGGCAGGAGGACCTCTTAAGCCCAGGAATTTGAGGTTGCAGTGAGCTATGATGATGTTACTGCACTCTAGCTGAGGTGACAGAGAAAGACTTTGTTTCAAAAGAACAACCAAAAAAACCCCAACCAACCAAACGAAAACCAAAAAGCCTTCCTGTTACAACCAGAACCAGTATACAGCTATCTTCACCTCTGCTAGGGACCACAAAATGGTTGTAGATGGATACTTGGGTACTAAAAGTTGTGCCAAGTTGCCATACTGGAAGCAGCTCAGGGAGTCCTGTTTTCAAGCTGAGGCTTGTGTTGACTCAGGGGACAGGGAAGATGCCAATCACCTTAACTGGATTGATGAGCTGGCTTGTCCATGTACACTGATCTCCTTTCTGTCATGTGTCCAACTTCACTATGATGAGGCATACTGGGGCACTCAGTCAGTACTCCTTTACTCGGTATCACTGTCATTTTTAGTTCTCATCAGTTTCACTGTGAGCATATAGAGAGCTCAGTAAATGTCAGTCTTTAAGATCACTCTTTCCCAAATTTGGTCCAAGTGTGCCTGATTTTCCAAGCTGTACTTCCCTATTTCTGGCAGCTGGCTCTCATATAGTGGAAGGAACATGTCTTTCCTTCTTGCTGACCCCTGATTATGAGTCTGACTTACAAATCCAAATGACTTTTCTCCCTATAAATTAATCTCCCCAAGGAAGTGAGACCATCTACCACTAACATAGAGGTTTTGATGACTTTGAGTCCATTAATAACTATTACCAGACCCTGTAAACCAGAAGGCTCCAGACTGCAAACAAAGTGTTTTGTCTAGATTGTACATTGTTTAAAAAATATAGAAGTTTTACATCCATGATCCAGAGTTTAAGCTCCTCTTAAAAAGTAGTAATACCTGGCACTGCTGCCTCTGTCTACTCATTGAACGGAAGTTAGCCAATGCAGAGTAGCAGTTGCCTTCTTTCTGTGGGGCATCTGCTTCCCAGCTAGCAACAGTCATCACCATACCTGATCCTTTGACATCTGACCTGCCTCAGTTATTTGTGTTACCTGCTTGGCCCATGGAAGCATTTGAATTTTCCACCCCTGGTATAGACTTCCACGTAGTCTGCAGCATTTTTGTCCCTGTGGTGTACTATAAACATCATTCAAAGTCATTTTCTTTGACATAGAACTCCTCAGGATATTTCTGCATTTTATTATAGAAAAGAGGCTACATTGGTAGATTTATATCTGTTTAGTTACAAGTCCTACATTAGACATAACCCTCCAGGACATTTAGTGAGTCAGGATAAAGATTTCAAATAGCTTTAAAAAGCTTTAGTATATCTGTCACCAACTATTTCTCTCTCCCTTCCTTCTCCCTCCCTCCATTTGCAGGCCGTCTTTTGGCAAATGTCTATTCAGGTCCTTTGCCCATTTTTTAATTGGGTTCTTTGTTTTTTTGCTTTTGAGTTGTTCGAGGTTATTATATTTTGGATATTAACCCCTTGTTAAATGTATAGTTTGCAAATATTTTCTCCCATTCTGTGGGTTGTCTCTTCACTCTCTTGATTGTTTTCTTTGCTGTGCAGAAGCTTTTTAGTTTGATATAATCCCATTTGTATATTTTTCCTTTTGTTGCTTGTGCTTTTGAGGTCATATACAAAAAAATCATTGCCCAGATCAATGTTATGGAGCTTTTTTCCTATGTTTTCTTCTACTAGTTTTTGAATTTTGGGTCTTATATTTAAGTTTTTAATCCACTTTGGTTGATTTTTTGTATATGCTGTGAGATAAGGGTCTAATTTCATTGTCCTGACTGTGGATATCCAGTTTTCCCAACATCATTTATTGAAAAAACTTTCTTTTCCTCATTTTGGATGCTTGGCACCTTTGTTGAGAATCAGTTGGCTGTAAATGTTTAGATTTATTTCTTGGTTATCTGTTCTGCTCCATTGGTCTATGAGTCTGTTTTTATGGCAGCAGTACCATGCTGTTTTGGTTAGCTTTGTAATATATCTTGAAGTCAGATAGTCTGATGCCTCAAGCTTTATTCTTTCTGTTAAAAATTTCTTTGGCTATTTGGGGTCTTTTGTGGTTCCATGTGAACTTTAGGATTTAAAAAAAATTTCTGTGTAGACTGTCATTGATATTTTGGTAGGGATTACTTTGAATCTGTGGATTGCTTTGGGTAGTATGGACATTTTAACAATATTAATTCTTCCCATCCATCAGTGCAGAATATTTTTCAATTTATTTCTGTCTCCTTCAATTTCTTTCATCAATATTTTATAATTTTCTGTGTAGGGATCTTTCACCTTCTTTTTAAAATTTATTCCTAAATATTTTATTTTTTTGTAGCTATTGTATATGGGATTGTTTTCTTTTTCAGATAGTTTGCTGTTAGTATATAGAAACACTACTGATTTTTGTATGTTAATTTTGTAGCCTGCAACTTTACTAAATTTGTCTATTATAATAGTTTTTTGGTGGAGTCTCTAAAATTTTCTATATATAATATCATGTTGTCAGCAAACAGGGACAATTTAAATTCTTCCTTTTCAAATTGGTCGCCTTTTATTTCTTTCAATTATCTAATTGGTGTGGCTAGGACTTCCAGTAATATGTTGTGTAGAAGTGGCAAGAGTAGGTATTCTTGTCGTTTTCTGGATCTTAGAGAAAAAGCTTTCAATTTTTCCCTACTGACTATGATGTTAGCTGTGGGTTTGTCATAGGTCTTTATTGTGTTGAGTCTCATTCCTTCTATATCTAATTTGTTGAGAGGTTTTTTCTTTTATCATAAAATGATATTGAATTTTGTCAAATGCTTTTTTTTTAATCTATTGAAATGATCATATGATTTTGCCCATTATTCTGTTAACGTGATGTATCACATTTATTGATTTGTGTATGTTGAACCATTCTTGCAAGTAAACATGTTAAAAAATACTAGTAGCAAGACACAGGAACACAGAGCTTGTAGGTTATGCTAAAGTTTTTAAATGTAACCTAGGAGTGATAGGAAGGAATTAAGGTTTTAAGCAGTTGTGTATTTGTGTATACGTGTGACATGATAAGATCTGTATTAAAAAATAATTCTTGATACCATGTGGAGAATGGATTATGAAGAATCCAGGTGGATGAAGGCATACTAGTTATGAAGCTTTTGCAACAATCTAGCTGAGAAAGAATGGCAGCTTGGATGAGGGTGCAGGCAGTGACGATTGAGAGAGGGGGCAAGATGAAAAAGAAACTCAGGAAGACTTTATAATGTGGGAAGTAAGGGAGAGGGATGTAAGTAAGGAGGGCCTCTAGGCTTCTAAGGGTACAACAAGATGGATGGTGCAGCCATAAGGGTGCCCTGCTCAGATTTGAGGGGAAGATAATTATTTCAATGTTAGAGATACTGAGTTTAAGATGCATTTATGTTTTCCTTATGGAGCTAGAGTGTAGGCTATGAGCAGGACCAACTATGTAGTTTGCCAGGCCCATTGCAAAATGAAAATGTGGGGCCTCTTGTTCGAGTATTATTAACCATTTCAATGTGCCTACAGCAGAACATTAAACCAAAAGATGGTCCTTCTAAGCACAGGGCCCTGTTGCAACTGTAAGATTGCGTGCCTTTGAAGGTGTTATGAATCTGATTATGAACCTGGAGCTCAGAGGAGATGTCTAGACTAGAAGTCTGCATTTGGGAGCCATCATGGTATAGATGAATACTGAAGAAATTGTCTAAAGAAATTTTAATGAGTGAGAAGAAAAAAAAAACCCTAAAGAATTCCAGCAATGTCATAGATCCAAAAGAGTTTCCTAAAAACTTTAACTTCTTAAGAAATTGAAAGTCTATTTACACTGAGTTACAAACTAATTGCTAGGAAATTACTTAAAGAGAATTTAAAAAACTTCCTCAAGCTAGTGAACTCACACAAGGTGATAGAAGGCTGATTTTGTGTTTAATGCATGCAAGTTTAAACTGTACAATCTGCCTAAAACATTAATTCCATGTCAGTGTAAACTCCACAGTGTAGCACCATTATAGGAACCACCACAGTTTAAACATTGACCATGCTTGCCTTTGTCACCCAGGTCCTGCTGTAGGCTTAAAGTCTATAGCTGGAGAAATGATGTGGCTGGTACCTTCCTTCTTTCTTCTTTCACCAGTGGACCACTGATTACTATTTTTGACTCTGAGGGGCTTGGGGCCAATACTATGGGAGGAAGGAGAGGGAAGGAAGGAAGCTAGAAAGCTGCTACAAAATGGTCTATGATACAACTCAGTTTGGTATTTGTTGTCCATTATCTTAGAATATTGACCAAACTTCCATTTTAACTTCTATTATAAAAGACTGTAACACTCATGTCTCTAGCCTGAGGCATGATTCCATAAATGCTTTACCTGTGAGTTCCTGATCAGGAACTGCTAATCTTTGACTGAATTGCTTAGGTAGTTAACTCATTCAAGTAAAAGATGCTATGGGATCAGGGAGATCAAATCTAGTCTCCACATTGGGGAAGGCTTTCTGCAGCATGGATGTTACCAGGTGAGGAGATGGGAACAGGAGTAATAAGGTTTGGGCTGAGTGTCTTGGATATAGATCTCAGCATGTTCAAAGGCCTGGGTTAGGGAACAGGAGTGCTCAGGGAATTCAGAGGCATTTGGTTGAGCTGACCAGGAGATCTGCACAGGGACTGTGGTGGAGCAGGAGCAGGGCCATGAAGGGCCAGGTAGATGTGTAAAGGAACAATGGGGCATCATTGAAAGTTTACAGCAGGGATGTAATATGATCAAATTTGCATTTTCAAAAGATAGCCCAGGATCCAGTATAGGGAATTTCTCTGATTAGAGAAAACAGGGAGAATAGTTAGAAGTTTCTTCTAGTCATTTCACTTCTATCAGTTTACCTCATTAATTATATTTATTAAACTAGTTGATTTCCCATTCAAGATGGTGTTTAAAAAATTCTTTCTATGCACTGTGTTACTTAGCTACCTTCATTTCCTGAGAAGTGCTGGGAGAAGTTGGCAGGCATATGGATGTACCCAAAGGGTCTTTAGAATAGAGATGAACAGAAATCCAAAATATAGAGGGTTCTTTTATCCCTTACTTGACATCTAGAGCCCCCCAAGGACAGAAAATCAATGCCATTGATAAGCTATGGCTTGCACATGTGACCTCTTCTTATATTAGAAACAGGTAAGATACAGCAAATTCTTTTGCATTAATATAATTCCCTAAAGCTGAAGGAAGATGGACGGTAGACTTCAAAGTAGTAATCAACAAACAAAAGCCATAATTCTATTCTTCTGATTTTGAAAACATGCTTATTAGCCAAACTTTATCTTTAGTCTCTGTTACTCAGCCTTGCTTGACTAACTGTTCATATAAGAAATATTTCCTATCCATGGAGCCCAAATTAATGATAGTCTCAATAACTGAGAATATCTTTAGTGAACTTTCTATCTTTACACCATTTGCATGCTCTTTGGAGTAACTTTTTTCAAAATATCTCTTGGATAATTCCCCATCCTTTATATTGATCTTGTTATTACCAATTCTTTTAATGAGTCTTAGAATATTATAATTTTATTTTGTTCAGTTAATTTTTATCAGATTTTCTCATTTCTTGGGTAGGACAAGGCAGCCCATATATTATTATAAAGTATTGGTTTATTATGCCGTGTCTCAATTCAGTTGAATTGGGTCTTTGCCATTAAATATTTTTAGGAGGTCAGCAACTGGAATAACATAACCCCAAGCTCCAAAAAGCAAATGGTTGCATTTTATTTCTGATGCTGAGTATATATTAGTATATGTATCCAATGGCTAAACCTGTTCTCCATATCTGTGCACCCTCAGGCCCATGTCCCTCTGATTCATTCATTTCTCTCAGTATGTGTTCAGGAAACACATATTTTCTAGACTATTTCTTTATTACTTTTGATTTTAGCTCAACAGGATCCCATCACTATTGATGGAGAATATTTGGGTAGAAATAGCATAAAGAAGTCATCAAAAATAGTCAAATAAATTGCTTGGGATTAACAACATTCTGTGTGTCTCCAGAATACAATTGCTGAATTCAAAAGGAACAAAACACCAACATTGTATCATGATCATGGCAACCCCTGACATTTATAGAAAGCACATATTATTTTGGGAGCTTTGAAACTTATCTTTATTGAACCTCTGCTCTGTTAATCCATAGAAAAATCTCAACTGGATAGTTGTTTTCCAATCGCCTACTTCTCTGGAATAGCTGCCTCTTAGAGAAGAAATTAGTGGCACTTACTTGGCATAAGAAATAATAAAGATTAACATGACAACCTGAGTTAACTAAAATCCACTAATCAAACTCCAATTAATAACACTTCAAGAGAGGATTATTATGTTATTAATAAAAAAAGATTACATTTGCTTATCAGACGAGGGTACCTTTTACTACTAACATGGTTTTTCATACTTCCATACTCCCCAAATGTTCAAAAATTACAAATTAACATTTTAATGTTAAAGGAGTGAGTTTCATTTTAGAATAAAAATAAACTAAAGGATTTCACAGTTAACAATACTTGCTTTTACTTTGATTTGGTGCTTTATTTCAGATGTCTTTTCTCTATGGAAGATTTATATCTTTAGCTATGTCCGCTGGACAACCCTATAGAGTTTCCGAGGGATTTATGATGAGTAAATTAGAAGACTAGTGAAAATATTGAGAAAAACAGGGAATCAACCCAATATAGGGGATAGGATTTTGAAGAATGCAGTTCTAGTCATGGCTTTGCTGACAGCTAGCAGTGGCGTGATCTCGGTCAAGCTGCAGGCACCTCAGTGCACTCAGCTAGCAGCCTCCGTCAGAACCCACCTGAACTCACCAGGAGCTGGAGGGTGGTGGCCCTGGCCGGGGGCCCTTCAGTGGGCCAGTGAGACAAAAGTGGCTCTAAATCCAGCCCGTGTGCATTGAAGCAAGTTAAAGGATTTAATATGAAACACAGAAGCAGATATTGCCAAATAACAAGCAGTAGTGGGTACACATTTCTGGAATAGCAGTGTCTGTGTTGTTATGTACAGCTCCAAAACAAATTCAGATCTGTAAAGTAAACTGAACTACAGAGTAGCAGGATTTTAGTAGCTATTGTAGATGTGTATTTACCATATTAAAATGAACAAAAGAACAGGCAGTGACACACCACTTGCCACTGGAAGGGTGAGTGAGGCAGCATTTCTTCTCCCACTGCTGCTGGGATGCTGGAAATTAGTGGAATTCAGTATGAAATGGAATATACCAAAGGTACTAGTCAGTGAATGAGGGTCCTGGAAAAGTTAAAAGTAGCACCAGTAAATGCTGACCTGGAACAAGGATTCCAAGAAGGAGCTTCAAATGCTAGTGTGATAATGCAGGCTGCAGGGAAGATTGCTCTAGCGGGAAATAATGAAGACACTTCATTTTCAAGACCAGCAGATCTTGACCTTATTCAATCAATTCTCTTTAAATGTCTGGCACTAAAATCACTACCTCATATACTTATGGTAAGTGAAAGTCCACTAGATTTTCTGGATTTAGAAAGAACTCTTCCAACCCCTCAAAATGAAGACATCCGTGCAGTTGCAGGCTAAAAATAGAGTGCTCTATCAGTGAAAATGCTGTTCCTGAAAGGGGACAGCTGGTCAGAAATGATTCCATACCTGTGTTGCATGATGGGTCTGCTGTCACCACTTCTGATCCTCATCGTGACAACGTCAGGTATGACACTAGGAATATAGAGACAACAATTGAAGGAATGTCAGATGACATGACTGTTGTAGAGGCAGCTTCATTAACATGACAGATAATCAAACTAAATACACATCTGCAGCTTCTAGAAGAGGAGAACAAAAAATGTGCTAAAAGAGAAATGGCCATGTATTCAATTACTGTAGCATTCTGTCTGCTTAATAGCTGGCTCTGATTTTGCCACTAGAGGTAACACCAGCTCTCAAAAATATTGTCTCAACAGTGGAAATATAAAAGACTTGCCAAAAAACAAAACAAAAGAAAAACAAATAAAAAAAAATGAGAGATTGCAGTTGAAGGATGCCCTCCACCTCTAACACATCTCAAATTCTATGTTTAAATTGGTTCAATCTTTCTAACTCCAGAATTCAAACACTCTAGCAATGAGAGAAGATTTATAGAAACATGTTGAATTATTTTGTTGCTAATTACCTTTGAGAAAAATTAATAAAGATGATCGTTAACACCATGAAAGGTGGAAGAGTACAGGGCTAAGCGCTGGGCCACAGTTAGGAGTTCTGAGGAAGAACATACTTTGGTGAGATTATGCTGGAAGGTAGGGAGGAGAACCAAAAAGTGAAGGTGCATTTTAAAAAGAGAGAGTCATGGAGAGTGCAATAGTTACTGAATAGGATGAGAACTGAGTAAGAATGGTTGAAGCCTATGAGAGGGTCCTTTGAGTGGTTAGAGAGCAATTGAAATGCCATTCTGATGAGTCAGACAAGAGGGTGTGTAGATAGATCATCTGTTTAAATATGAAACTGTAAAAATCTAGGACTACAAAAAGGGTGGTGATTTTAATAGAAAATAGAGTTAACCAAAATTTTTTCAGTAATATGAAAATTGGAACTGGTTGGATGGTTGAAGGTATTAGAGAAGGAGGGGATAAGGCTTGGAACAAGGGCTCTCAGAAAGCTATAGGGGTTAGACTCCAGAGCACAAGCAGAGAAAATATATGAGACAAGTAATAGTCAACCCTTTGTAACAGAAAAGAATTAGTTTGGCCACGTGATTTGTTTTGGAGAATAGAATGTAAACAGAAATGATCTGTGTCACTTATGGAACAAGGTGGTTTGGTAATTGGTATTTCTGCCCCACTCTCTCCCTCTCCCCTGTCTATGTGGCTGGGAAGAAAGGACTGTAGGATACTGAAGCAATGTGAGGGAAGGAGCTCCAATTCCTAGGCAGTAGTGGAAAAGAGCCACTGGACTACACTCAGGAGTGACACTACACCATGTGGGACATTGTGCAAATGAGAACTAAATTTTTATTGCAGGCCACTGTGATTTGTAGTTTGTTTGTTATAGCAGTAAAACAGGTAACCAAAACAGAAATTGGTACTAGGAATGGGAGCTTTGCAAATATGCAGTATTGGCTGTAATATTGCCTGCTCCACACTAGTGCTAACACCTAATGTGGTCAGTCTTTTTAAGTTTAGCTCTTCTGGTAGGGGTGTAGTAGTATTTCATTGTGCTTTCAATCTGTGTTTCCCAAATAACCTCCATCATCTTTTTGCTTATTTGCCATCTTTGTCTTTAAAGAAATGTCTGTTCAGATCTTTTACCCATTAAAAAAATTGTGTTGTTTGTTTTCTTGTCATTGAGCGTTGAGAGTTCTCTATATATTCTGGACATATGCCTTCTGTGAGATATATAATTTGCAAGTATTTTCTCCCAGTCTGTGGCTTGTCTTTCCATCCTCTTAATGTTCAAACACAAACATTCTATCTCAAAACACTCTCTCAGTGTGTTTTGAAAAACAAAAGTTTTTAATTTTGATTGATGAAGTCTGATTTATTATATTTATTGTGATGGTAGATGAGGGTCAATGAATATTTAAAGATGATAGATGAGGGTCAGTGCATATTTGGATGCATCTTACCCAACTGTACGCTTTAAATATGTGCTGCTTGTTTGCCCATTATACTTCAATAAAGTTGTTTAAAAAAGTGAGGAGGAATAGAGAGTTCAGTAATTCAGGGTCTTTAAGTGCCAAAAGCTAATCACTGCTATATACCACCACCAAGAGGAACAAAAGCTCTGTAAACTTTTCTGTTGAATTAATTTTCAGAGGAAATTAAGGATGTGGTCTTCCCATTCATTGTGCTGTAGTTTCAGATAATCACAGTGAAATGGATAAGAGAGATGGTGGGAACCCAGGGTGAGGGGTAGGGAGACATAAACAACATAAATCAGGCTGAGAATCATATCTAACATAAACTTTAAGTGTGGCTCTTAGCACATGGAACTAATTGCAATCAGAGTTAAGAAGCCTACCAGGTTTTTGGAGGAATTATATTGCCCAAGAAACCTAGAACTTGAAATTAAAAGCTTTTTACTGTTTAGGACTTAATTATTATATCCCCAGCCTTCTATAAACAGAAGGAAACTTTTACAATTTTACAGCTCCCAGGAAGGGCATGTTCTTCAACATTCATTCCAGATGTGGCCCAGGAGGATAAAGGAGCTCCTAGAGAGTACAGCCCTAGGGTCACAAAGAACAATAGACCGGCACATCCTTGCAGCAGGCAAGGACAGCGGAGTGTGAAAGTTTCTGTCCTGCAGGGAGACTTCACGGTGTCTTCTCATCAGAATTCTGAATTGCTATAGGTGAGTGACTGCTCTCAGTTTCCCATTCTTCCTCTTTCTCTAGGGGCAGCCGGTACTAGTGTCCTGTCCCTGCACTACCACTATAGACTGAACTTGTGTCTGGAGGGATAGAACCTGCATTTTAGTTCACAGGAGACATCAGGAAGCACCATATCTGAATCTAAGGCATAGGACTTGGAGAGTGGATTCTCATAACCACTCTTTGAGGAGTGAATGATGATTTCCGCGATTTTATATAGAAGAGAGGGGGTAAGCAACAGGCCCAACATTCAGACATGAACACTGGGTGCTGAATTTATGCTGGCTGGGTCTTTGAGGAGAGGTGTTTTCTGTAAGTGGGAAGGAGGGAGCAAATGAATATTTGGTAACTAAAGGGCAGATTGTGATAGGGACTATTCATGATGCTGAGTGACATCTGTGTGTTGAACCTCCATTTTCCAGCTTCCCTTGCAGCTAAGTTGGCCATCTGACAAGTTTGAGACAATAGAATATGATCAGAAGTGACATGTGCCACTTCTGGGCTAAGCAGGTTAAGTATCTGGTGCACATTCCCCAGGTGCTCTTGCTCATTCTTTCATTTGTGATCCTAGAAGGAAAAAGGGTCCAGGATGACTTGACCACGTGATGGAAGAGCCTGGATCCCTGAATTTTGGCTGGAAGAATGCTGCCCTGCAGGGCTGCCAAGCCTTCTTCCTTGGACTTTATATGAGGGAAAAATAAACCTGTGTTGTGTTAAGACACTGAGATTTGTGGCTATTTATTGGAGTGACTAGAATTAATTACTCTGACCAATACCAACGCCATAGCAATTGGATAAAGGTGCCTACCACATTCTTTCTCCACATTCTACCACACCCTCTGTACTCAATCACTTGGAATATAATGGCTATCAAGTCTTCACATTTTCTAAAGATTTATGACTTAGTTGTTTTTGTTTTCAAAGGGGAAAAAGATGATAAACAGCACTGATTTAAGCTACATTTTCCTTTTGAAAACACAACAACTTGAATGTTGTTATCTTGAAGTTGGAAAGTATGATATGGTAAATCAGAGAAGAATTATTTATGACTTGGGGCATGTAGTTTCTTGATTGGATTTCTAAGCAAGGGCCAAATTACTGAAGGAGAAAGTATATATCATTTAAAAATACAAGGTCTGAAGTCAAATTCTCTGTCCAGTCACTAGCTGTGTGAACTTTGGACAAGTTATTAATACTTAGCCACCCTCTGTCCTGTATGATTGTGAAAAAAAATTGTTCATACTTCAAAGAGTTGTTATGAGAATTAAATGAATTAATGTTGTATAATAAAGAATTTAGCTGGCCTAGTCCCTGGTTCTGAGGAATCCCTAAACCCTTGGAATTTCTTGAGTGATAAGAATGTGTTTGTTATTCATAGTGAGCCCTTTGGACCACACCTGAGTTTGTGCTAACAAGGTGACACATGGTGGGCCCACGGAGAGTCTCAGGGTGGGGACTTCATGCTGAAGACCAACCATGTGATTAGAGGTGGGTGGGGAGGGGAGGAGGGTTGGAGATTGAGCTCATTCATGTGGCCAATGATCCAACCAATCATGCTTATGTGATGAAATCCCAATAAAAACTCTGGACACCCAAAGCTTGGATGAGCATTCCCGCTTGATATTTATATAGTGATGTGCCATGAAGGTGGTACACTCTGATGACTTGGCAGCTTCATGTTTAGGACCTTTCCAGACCTTGCCTTATGTGTCTCTTCTTTTAGCTGGTTCTGACTTGTATTTTTTGTAATAAAACTATAATCTTAAGTATGGTGACTTCCTCCATTCTGTGAGTTGTTTTGGGGAATTATCAAACCTGAGGGGGTAGTGGGAATCAAAACTGTGTCTAGTTGGTCAGAAGTGAGGGGAGCCTGGGAACCCCTGAGCTTGCTGGTGTCTGGAGTGAGGGCAGTCCTGTGGGGGACTTGCCCTTAACTTGTAAAGTTTGACCTAGCTCTAGGTAGTTAGTATCAGAACTGCATTACAGATAGCGTATGTAAAGCTTTTAGAATAGTGCCTGGCTCAGAGTCACTTTGAGAGAAAATTAGCTAATATTATTAAGGCATAAAATATTATTCATACAGGAGCATTGACTATTTAAAGGGCCAATCTCAGAGGCACATAGAATTACTGTATTTAATACTGGAAAGAACCTTGTAAATTATAGAGTCTGAAATGATTTTAACTTGTCTTGTCAGTGCCAGAGCAAAGGCTCAGATCCCAGTCTTTTAAAACAAGACCATTATATATAATGTGCTTCCGTTTTCACACACTTAAAATGGGGCTAGTTCAGCGAAATCTATATCCCAGTAGTAGGAACATTTTGGGGGATCTTTTCAGCACATACCTATTTTCTCTGACAACCTTCTTCCCTGTGCCCCCAAGACGGGACCAAAATAGCCATGTTTGCACTATGTGACTTTCAATCCTTGGTCACAGTCAAGGGAATCAGGTGCATAGCTGATCCACGATGGGTCCATTAGGGTTTTATTTCTCAGAATTTGGAAATTGATTTAAAAAATACTAGTTGGTCTTGTGACCTGAAGAGAGGCAGTTGAGGACCATGTGCAGCTGGACTCCGTGAAGTCCGGTATGAAGAGAAAGATGAAAGATGAAAGTCCCAGTCTCTTCAGGGGCCATACTTCCCATCTCTTGCTCTTGGGTTTTGGGAGATACCCTCGTCTAATAAATTCCCCTTGTTTGCTTCTGCTTGTTTGGAGTAGATTTTGTTAGTTGCAACTAATAGTCTTGATTAAGTAATTCTTTGAGAAAGCTCTTAAAAGGATGTAATGAAAACAGAAGGTGCAAACTACTGTTACCCTGGTAGCTACTGTGGATAAGGGGAACAAGGGGGAAGGATGGAGGGAGATAAAAAACTCAGGAGTAAGGTGGGTCAAGGACTTAGGTTTAATAGGAGCATTTTTTTTTAAATTTTCTTTTATGTCTATTCTTTTTTTAATTTATTTTTATTTTTTTATTTCAGCTCTTCATGGGGATACAAAAGCTCAGGTTACATACATTGTCCGTGTCCTGCCCATCCCCCCAAGCCAGAGCCCCAGGCTCGTCCATTCTTAATAGGAGCATTTTAATGGGCTCTTGTAGAAAGCTTCAGTGTCTTCAATTGAAATATAATTACATTAGGCTCCTCTGAATGTGGCTGAAAGAATGGTGAAGTGGAAGAACAAGGTTAAGCAAGCAATTGACAATTCTGCTGTCTTGTTCAAGACAAAACTGGGTTAAGCAATAACTGTGGTGCGCCAATGTCATTATAAAATATAACAAAATTGTTGGCAACAAATAGAAAACATGACAGGAGCGTATCTCGGGTGACTGTACTGAATCAAAAATAACATTTTTACAAACAATTTTGTTATTTTGAAGGAAAAACCAATAGCCATCACAAAGCTCATGTTTCAAAGCATGTTTGAAAAGAAAATAGATTTATCTCCTCAAGTGGTGGGCCCCATCCGGCTGAAATCACCACTGTAAACAATGGATCTGAGAATCAAATCTGAGAAGGTGGAGATTTGCCAGGCTGCCTCTCTTGACTGCTGGAAAAGGGTCAGATCTTAATTTTGTTTGGTGAAAAAGAGGTTCTAACAAAACACACAATTAAATAGCATTCACAACGAAAGGAACTGGTTTTATGGGGACTTGGTCTACTAGCAGAAGGCAAGAGAAGCACACCTTTATTTTTATTTTCATAGCATGAAAGGATCACTTTAGAAAGTGCAGCCAGAGAAGGAAAGCACATAATTGTATGGTCTCCCTTTCCCCTTCCTTGCTTCCTCCCTCCCTCCCTCCCTTCCTTCCTCCCTCCCTTCCTTCTCTCTTTCTCTCCTTTCTTAAATTTTTTTCCCCTAAAATATAAGTGAAAACTATGAGGTTCAATCAATATGAAGATATCTTGACAGAGTGGCAAATTTTAAGGAGAGCATTTCTTTCTCACATGGAGATCAAATAAGGGACCAAAAATTCTGAACATCTTAAGCTCCATAAATCATATAACTAGACAGTTCTCTTTGTAAATATTTTGTCCACTTTGCCTCATGCAACCAGGTCTTAGAATGAAATATATAGGAAATATGGTTACCTATCATTTTCTTAAAGAATTCTAGAGAAAAGTTAAAAAAATCTGCTTGGTAGGGCATTCTAGTCAGAAATATCTTTTTTATAAATAACTCCTATACTTCTTCCTATCATCAAAGTGCATTTATTTAATACCAGGAATATATCTTCATTGTAGCAAAGCAGCCTTCAATTGTCCATACTGTTGGAGGGAACCACTCCTTAGATAATCTAAAATAATGTAAAATCCCCCCATACTCTTGCTTTAGCAATATAAGTTTGCATTTTACTGGGATAAAGTTGAGTTTGATCATCTGAAAACCTAGAATTCTTGAAACAAAATAATAAATCCCACTGTGAAAGCTCAGCTTAGGGGTTCAGGAATTTTGCTTACACAGATTTCAGACTTAGAATTCTCCCTTGTTTCATTCTCTGAGCATTGGACACAAAGGAGACTTTTCTCCCTATATTTATAGTTACACACCTTCCATCTTCCTTGGTTGGGGGAGAAAGTTAATGCTTTGATTTAAGAAACTTCTTGTTGAGCTCTTAGGAAATTAGAGGAGAAAATGAAAAAAATCTTAAATGTTTTCCACAAATCATAATTTAAAATTGAAATATAACGAAAAATAGCTATATATTACTTTCCTGTTGTACACTCTATAGGCCATATAATGCCAAATTTTCTTGTCTTTTTTCATTGTTCCTAATTTTCTGTACTTTCCTGTTTTCTGTTGCTGTTTACTTTAATTATCTTAACATAAAAGAATATGGCTTTTGAATGAGGATCTTGCTAAAATCAAGAATAAAGATAATTACTTTATAGCCTTTCTATGGTAATCCTGCTAAATACAAAAGTCTTAAACTTTTCAAGAATGATAGATCTGTATTTTTGAAATTCACATTGAAATTATTCAAAGTGAAGTCTATATTTAACATTATTGAAATTAAACATTTATATTATCTAATGTGAAATTAAACAAAGTGTTAAACATTTTAGAAGTTTTGGGCTGCTGTGTTTTTTTTTTCAGGGTACCTTTATATTATGAAGAACATGATTTTCACAGATAATGATTGTTGAAGAAGTGGAAGCAATGAATTGGAGGGAAGGAAAATGTATTACATAATATACTGAGTCCTATCTTTTTGCAAATTATCCAATTGAATCATAAAAATCCAGGTTCTAGTTAAATTATTGTA
Source organism: Lemur catta (assembly GCF_020740605.2). Lineage (NCBI taxonomy): Eukaryota > Metazoa > Chordata > Mammalia > Primates > Lemuridae > Lemur > Lemur catta. Next base: position 67,846,873 of record NC_059133.1, on the reverse strand, counting down.
GCTCTTTCACCGAAAAGGACTCCCACAGAGGTAGCGGAATTTGCTTATGTTCACATGACTAATAAGAATTGGAATTGTGATTCAAACCCAGGTCTGTTTGATTCCAAAGTCAATATTTTTTACACTGTACAGTTAATACATGACCTTATGATTTAATTTGCATTTATTCTTTTACAATGTTTGGGGTGGGCTTCTATGTGTGGAGAAAACTGCTGATAATGCGATGAGTGGTGGTGAACTGATGACCAGAAAGATAGGTTCTAATCACCAGCAACATGAATGAACGGATACATGGATTCTTAAGGTATATGTTAGAAAATTAGATTCTCAATAGTGACATGGTGTGTGCCTGTGCTTAGGTGCTCTCTCTCTCTTTCTCTCTCTCTCGCCATTTGCATGGAGTGATAACTTTTGCCCAAGTTTTCTAGTTGGGTTTTTTTTGAAAACAAATGGTGATTATTGTTTCACTTTCCTCCCTTGTAATCTATTCAGAGAATTGGAAAGGAGTGTGATCAGTATTGAAGTGGTTAACTTAATGAATAAATTAACAGAAGTTGACAGAATTAGTATTTTAACCTTCTTGTCTAGGGTTTTCTTTTTCTTTTTTACAGGGCTGCAAAACCCATTTCTGAAAATCTTTTATATCATTGCCTCTGACAGACAGCCTGCTGTCCTCATGTCTCTCTCTCTCCGTCTAGATTCAATAAAGAAGGGCATAAAGGTAACAAATGACAATTGTTTTACAGGAAGAAACATGGCATTCAAACCCAGAATAACAAATGGATTCAATATAGTTGAAGTATTCCAGAGAGGTTAAAAGTTTTCCATGAATTCTATTAAAACTGAAAAGAAAAAAGGCCATATGTCTACAAAATAATGTCTACAAAACCCCTTAACAAATATTCACTGACATATTATGATACTTTCCCTTAGTGTAAAATATGAGTGAAAAATGTGTTACCTCAGGTATACAAATATTCTTTTGTAAAAATAAAAATGGAATTTTTTAATGAAGTAGTTTATAGAAAAATAATACTACTTTATGGTAAGCTCAGGAATTGGCTCTAAACATCTTGGAATTGCAAATATGAAGGTAGAAGTCTCACTCTGTCATTGAGGTTACATTGTCAATAGCTAATGAAAATATTTTGTATTTTTTAAATTTTGGAATTCTTATGTTTTTAATTTATTATTATTATTATTATTATTTTAAGAAACTGGGTCTCTCTTGTTGCCCAGGCTGGATTGCAGTGGCATGATTATAGCTTACTGCAGCCTCAAGCTCAAGTGATCCTCCCACCTCAGCCTCCTGAGTAGCTGGGTCTACGGTGCAGGCTATCAAGCCCAGCTAATTAAAAAAATTTTTTTTAATAGAGACAGGGTCTTGCTATGTTGCCCAGGGTGGTCTCCAACTCCTGGCCTCAAGTGATCCTCCTGCCTTGACCTTCCAAAGTGTTGGGATTATAGGCATGGGACACTACTCCTAGCCTATTTTCAGAATTCTTGTGAAAATTTTTAAATAATCAAATGTTCTTTGAACCATCAATACTTATTTATTTTGGCTGTTTTATTGAATCTCTTAAAAATGTATTTCTTAAGTTTCTGTTTCTTTAGTATATGTAAAAGTCCTAGCTCAATTTTTTAAAATTTATTTTGCAACTCAGGTTTGTTATTACAAAAGTCAGATGTTGCATTACATGGAAATACAGTAATATAATCAGGTGCTCCTAAGGTCCATTCGCCAGACTGCTTTGTTTTGAGCTTACTTGTTATTTTGACAATATTCTTTAAAGATTTTTTTATAGCTCTTTCCACCTACTCTTAGATCTTTAACCTTGCTTCTTGCTGCTGTCAGTGTAGCTGTGTCTAGTAATTCGGTTGAAGTCTTTTTTTTTGTCCAATATGATTGGGAAAGATAGTTGATTGTCAATAAAAAAATTGATAAAATAGGACTTATAAAAATGTTATATATATGCAATACATATTTTATTTTAACCTAAAACATATAAACATATTTCTGTTGGCCAATCTTTTCATATAGGGCCAAGGCTTACCCCTTGTGCATAGGTTCTCTGACTGGAATTCTTTATCGTCTTTCTTACATAAGCCAGACACATAATGTATTATCGAACACTTCCATTTTGATGATTAAAAATTTCTATTGGCCAGATATGAAGCTAACTAAATTTTTTGTAATTGTGTTTAAAATAAGAATTAGCAGGTCATAGGTAAAGCAACACATCATCAAGCAGTACTGGTTAATGTTGGATTCAAAAACCTGTAGTCATTTTCTGTTGCTATTATGATAGTTTGCCACAAACCTAGTGGCTTAAAACAACACAAATTTATCTTATGGTTCTTCATAGGTTAGAAATCCAACACATCTCACCGAGCCAAAATCAAGGTGTCAGCAGGGGTGGTCTTCCTTTCTAGAGGCTCTAGGGGACAATCTGTTTTCTTGCTTTTCTGTAGCTTCTAGAGGCTGCTCATGTTCCTTGGCTCATGCCTCCCTTTCTCCACCTTCAAAGCCAACAATGTTGCACCTCTCTCACCATTTGTCCATAGTTACGTTACCCCCTTTCCATAGCTGGGAGAGTTTTTCCACTTTTAAAGAGCCATGTAATTAGACTGAATTCCCCTCTGCCTCCAAGTTATCCAGAGTAATCTCCCCATCTCAAGGTTCTTAATCACATTTGCAAAGTCTCTTTTGCCATGTGAGGTACCATATTCACAGGCACAAGGATTAGGACATGGACATCTTTGGGAGGGGTCATTATTCTACCCACCATAGTCTACCCTCTGGGCCCCCAAATTCTTGTCCATCCCACATACAAAATAGATTCACTCCATCTCGAAGTCCTGCAAATTCTCAACCAATTATTGCCATCAATTCAGTATAAAATCTCATTATCTCAAAATTCCAAATCTCATTATTTAAATCATCTAAATTCAGTATGGGTGAGGCTATTGGTATAATCCATCTGGGGGCACCATTCCTCTCCATCTGTGTACCTATGACATGCTAGAAACAAGTTATCTGCTCCAAAAATACAATAGTGGGATAAGCACAGGATAACAGTTACAAACATTTCAGTTCAGAAGAGAATATATTCTTTTATCCTTTTGTTTTATTCTTCCATTTGCTTCTCAGTAGTTTTCTAGCCTTTGCTCACTGTATAAGGCACTTTCAAATTTTTAGGTATTAGTTAGAGCAGTACCCCACCAAACATACCAATCCTCCACCTCACCCTAGGCAACCTATACTTTTTATAACTATGTATTAGTTTTGCTTATTCTAGATCATGCCAATCAAGTCATACAGTGTATACTTTCTGTTTGGTTTCTTTTGGTCAGCATAATGTTTTGGATTTTCCTTCATGTTTTTGATGTCAGTAGTTAATTTCTTCTTATGCTGAGTAGTAGTCTGTTGCATGAACATGCCACAATATGTTTATCTATTCTTTTGTGGGACATCTGAGTAGTTTTCAGGTTTTGTTTGAAACAGGTTGCTATGAACATTCTTAAATAAATGAATTTGCAGACATATATTTTTATTTCTGTTAGGTAAATGCATAATAATGAAATTGCTATGTTGTTTTGATGTATATTTAGCTTCTAAGAAATGGTTTGTATGATTTAAACTTGTGAAATGGTACTGTAGAAGAGGTTTGGTTGCTCTACATATTCACCAATGCTTGCGCAGGTCAGCCTACTTCTTTTTGTCTTTTCTAGTAGGTATATAGTGGCGCCTCATTGTGATCTTAATATGCTTTGCATTGATGACTAATGATGTTGAGCAACTTTTTATTTGCCTTCTTCTACCCCCCCACCTTAAGACTTTCTCATTATTATTGCCTTTTATAAATTTGGTTACGTTGTACTTTGATGTAGTTTTCTTTGTGCTCATCTCACTTCGGGTACATTGTGTCTCTTAGGTCTGTGGATTGAAAATTTTTCAAGAAGTTGGGAAATTTTTCAGCCATTATTTCTTTAAATATTTTAATTGTTGTTCTCTTTTTGGAACTTCACTTATATATATGTTAGGCCATTTGATGTTGTCTCACAAGTCTTGAGACTCTTTTTCCTTTTTTTGGCCTTTTTCCTCTCTTTTCTTTAGTTCGTATAATTTTGATTGCTTTGTCTTCAAGTCTGCTGATCTTTTCTTACGCAGTACCTAATCTATTGTTAATTTTATTCAGTGATTTTCTTTTAGAGTTAGGTTTATGGAACTATAATTTACATGCAGTAAAATTAATTTATTTTGGTGCCATACAGTGAATTTTAAGTTTCAGATATTGCATTTTTCATCTTGAGAATTTCCACTTGATTTTGTTGTTTCATTTTGTGCTCATGTTTTGTTTAAAAATTTTATTATCTTTTAATAGGTATTTTAAAAATCTTTGTCTATCATCTTTATTATCTCTATGTTTCTTGTTTCTATTGACTGATTTTTCTCCTGGTTTTGGTTCACCTTTTTTATGTTTCACTTGTCTGGTTGTTGAGTGTTTGGATTTTGTATCCATCCTTTAAGGAGTCTTTGTTATGGTCCTTGTGAATTTATTGAACAACTTGATTCTTTTGGGCTTTTCTCCTCTGAGTTTTGTTAGGATACATCTAGAGTTACCTTTACTTTAGGGCTAGATTAACCCTCCTCCTAAACTGCAGCCTTTCTAGAGTTTCTACTGAATGTCCTCAGTGAGGTTTTTCTCCCTGTCTGGATGGAATTTTAATATCTCCCAGCCCTGTGTAAGCTCTAGTAGTTCCCTAATATGTGTTTTTTCCCTAGTAGGTGTTCTTAGCCTCATATGTCTTACTCTCAACTTACGTGCAGCTTATTAATTAGGCAAGACTCAAGAGGATATTATGCAGATTTCTGGAATTCTCTTTTCCATGGCTTTTTCCTCTTGGATACTCTGTTCTCAATAGTCTTGCTGTCTTTGCTTCTTGGAACTCTGTGCTCTGTCTCTTCGGTCTAGTAACACCTCCATAGTCTGTGTTTCCTTTTGTGCAACTGTCCAGAAAGTGACTTCAGGCAAAAAGTTCAGGTAATTGTATGGCTTATCTCATTCGTTTCCTTTCCTTCAGAATTCTAATCCCATGCTACCTGTTGTTCAATATATGAAGGCAGTTGTTTCATATATTTAGTCCAGTATTGTTTCATACGACAAGAGGGCTAATCAGGTCAGTTCCTCCATTATGGAAGGAACCCGTGAGGAATTTTTGTATGCCTATGTCAAACTATTAGTAAATCAATCAAAAGTCATAGCACTTACTATGAACTTTTGTTTTTGAGGTTTTGGAAATTCAGATTAATTTAGAGTCCAAATTTTCTTCATAAGTCTTTACTAAAGGTATTAATAATAAGATAAAATCACTATTAAGGTAATTACTGCATCATTAATGAATAGTGCAATGTAATATTTCTTTATACTGATTATGTTGAAGACATCTGTGTTCCCCATCTAAATGCAGATGTAAAAAAATTTGGCAGGGTTTAGAGACAAGTCACTTAAATGCTCAAGCAATTATATTAAATGATCTACTTGACATACATGAAGAAAAGTAAGTAGAACTGAACTTATATAGCTTTTGAAAGAAAAAATTTAGGAACAGCAATAGTTACCAAAATAGTACAGGTCATGATATAAAGGCTATAACCTCTTATTCTTGAACTCCACTAAGGACATAAATGGGTTTAAAGCATAGAGGGAAGATTTGCATAATGTACAAAGCTGAATGTCCTCCATGAGTTTGCTAAATAGTTGTAATTATTTGGGATTTTGTGAAATCTTTCTCTGTTTGGGAGATGAACAAGCAGCAGGGCTGCTTCTCTGCAAAATGATTGAGATGTGAGATTAGCAGTAAGTTAAATAAACTACCCAGGTTCCTTTTAGGCTCTCATTCCAACAATATTAAGGAGACTTTTCTTCTGCTTCCTCACAGCAGCTCCTTCTTAGATTTTATGGAATTGCTTCTCTTCTTCTTCTTCTTTTTTTTTTGTGGGAAGATGCTTTTTTGTTATTCTCTGTTCAGTTGCCTGGGGTCTTTGTCAAAACAGCAAAACAAGAAAGTTTTTGGCATTAGTCGTTTCTTTTTCTTTTTCTGAACAGGAAGGTTCTTACAAAAATAAATACCAGAACCTATATTTGCATGCAAAATCTAATATTTATGGAGTTCATTGCAGTAGAGTCCAGAACAACCTGTCTCTATAATTTAATTTTCAGGGAAAACTTTTTCTTAAAAGAAAAATAATAAATTGATATGAATTATTTTTCTAAATATAAAAACAGGAATAATGTTTCAACATCTGCAGAATAGAAATTCCTTTAACTTTTTTATAATGAGACATCTGGTTATGAAAGTCACTTTCTTTTAGTGCCCTTTTGAAAATTGTCTCTTTAAATTTTCTTTTTAAGATGTGTCTCAAAAATTATATTGGCACAAAATATATATTTCTCCAGGAATAGAGCTCAATAGTTCTTTTTCAGCCAGACGGTGTTCTTGACAATTGTTCTAAGGAAAGGATCAAGTTCAAATCCTTGGAGGATATATAAAGCTGTATTGGATTTACCAAAGAAAAGGCTTTTAGTCAGGACAAAGGATAAAAGCCCTTGACTTATGACTGTCTTCTTCTGGTTAGTATTTATTCTATATTGTTACACATTCTGTATACATGTTTATTGGGTATTTATTTTACATAATATAATAGGAATGAATGGTGAAACTCCAGGTCCTCTCAAATATCTCTGTAATTAATCACTGTAGCAACAGAAGCTCTCTATTTAACTCAGAGAGAGTTCAACCATTACAATTGGTGGGGCGGGGGGGGGGGGGGTTAGTGGTGGTGGTAGAACGCAAGTGGACTGGCTTTTAGAATGCATCCTCCCGCTTTGGAAGAGGAGGTATTGGGCAGGGAGTAGGAGATACTGGTAAATGCCTTCATTATTTGTCTCTCACAGATTACTTTGTTGGATTAGCTAATTGTTACTTAGCAAGTCATCTGTAGACATTAAGCCTGAGGGGTAATATATATTTAAGACAGGCTTATTTTGGGAAAAGTCCTAACATAAAAAAATACCCCCTGTAGTGCTTCTTTACGTGCCTGCGTAGGCTAGGAGGAAGCATGGCTGCCCCTGGGCAGGACTGGTAGGAGGAGGGAAGAGGAGATCAACGTGGCACTGATTGAGAAGATTTGACAAATCTAACATTTGGCTGACAGTGGTAACACCTTCCCATTTTACCATTTTTTGGCTCTCTCTTGTGGCTTTATGGACTCAGTTGTAAAGAAGAACATTCCCAGAGAGAAGGCAGAGTGTTAATTATTATTCTTATTCTTTTTTCAAGAGTATAGAGTATACCTATCTGAGTTTCTTCTGCTAGTACTGCTAAAATAATGGCCACTGGCCATGGTGCTGGGCAGGTGTGGAGGAGATGGGTGTGGAAGTCTATGGCACATTTGGAGTGTTGATGCAGATGAATTTCCAAAGGACTATGGTACTGAAAACAAACTCATCTAGTTTTGGTAGAAGCAATTTTTCCATACTATGGTTAGTTGACAATCACAAGGGAAGCCCTCTGGGTCAGGACCTGGACAAAACATATTAATATTTAGGATACCTACTCTGATGGCAGTACAAATATGACATTCCATTTGAATGTCTGATATATAATTTAAGACATGCTGTCCTGTATTAGAGCTATTTAAAAGCTAGACTGTGAGCTGCTGGAAGGCAGGAATGGTGTTTTATTACTGCATTTGCAAAATGCTTCCTCCAGTGCTTTATTCCTAGAGGGAGTTCAGTCAATGCTTTATGAATTGAATTGAATATATTATGCTGCCTCCTGAACTTTAGGTCCAAATAACTTATGTAAAGTGAAATAATGGCATTTGGTGCATCCTATTGCAATAGAATCCAAATTGAACAACAAAGATTACTCAAGAGATGTATAGTATACAATAGTGACTGAATGTGTAGCATAGTGTTTAGTTGATTTTTCCCCAAAAGATACAACAAATAAGACTCATAGGAACTTCTCTTTAAAAGGAAAAACAAAAGAAAAACTGTTTTTCTTCTTTTGTGAACATAAAAATGGGTGAAATTCTCTGGAGCATGGAGAAAAAAGTTTGGCTTCATTATTCTCCATTCCTCCATTTAATATAAAGTGAGGCAATGAATAAACTTTATATATTATGAAACTTTAAAGAAGATTGAAAAAAACCACTTTGATCTATCTTAAAGTCTTCCTCATTAATTTATCTCATTAGCTTTTCAAAAGGGAGGTAAAGAATCTTGGCAGTCATCTCAAAACCAAAACATATTCTGGCTTTATAATAGATTTTAGGAGAGCAAAGAAATGAAGGAACACAACATAAAACCTGGGAATGTTATTTACATCTTGAATGAGAATAACCATTATATATTTCATGAACAACAGTATATTCCCCAAAATCATGTTTCAAGTCTTCAAGCAATTACTTAATGTATAGAGCTGAAAGCCTATATTATACTAATTGACCTATGTTAAAATGTAAATTTAACAAAATAGTCTATATTTCCTTTTCAATATTAAATAGCTGTAAATATATAACCTAGGAAATTTGTTCACTTAGAACAGAATCAAGTGTTAATTTACTTGCTTGCTTCAACCTAATTAATTATTTGTACATTATTTAGGTACTTTGGCAATAACTATTCCGTATTTTCAGGTTCTCCCCAATGAAGAGAGAACTCAATTATTTTGTTTCCTCATTCCCTGAACAAAATAGATCCACATTTAAATTCCACAGAGGTCTGCACTCATTAGCTCTGTGGTCTTGGGCAAGTTATTTGACTTCTTTGAGCTTTAGTTTCATCATCTGTAACATGAAGGTAATATTTAATTTGTAGTATATTTACATGGATTAAACAATATAATATTTAAAATACTTAGAGCACAGAAACAATGATTCTTAGTAAATGTTATAGTCCCTCCAAGTCTACATTTTACCTATTTAAACATTTTTATCATTTTTCCAACATAATTTGGCTCAGCCATTTGAAAAAGATTGTTAAACCACAGCACATGGGTGTGGTTTACTTTTCTCTCTGAGAAGTACATCTTCATATTTGAGAGGAATAATTTGCACAGCCTTTCAATGAAATTTTTAGGCACAGCTTATTCCCTCAAGAGACATAAAACTCCATTGAGAAGCCATCAGATAAGAACATGGAAAATGGAAACCAGCCTGCAAAATTTGCTCTCTGCTACTCTCACTTATTTCTGTTCACCACCTTCCTTTGCCCCACAGCTCCTCTTCTCCTCCTTGAATTATTACAGTAAGAAATGTCATGTTTCTTCAACATGGGAATTCTCATGAAAAAGTACAGAAAGGATTTGAAGTTCATTGTACATAGGGGAGAAGGGTAGAAATTATTTTTCAGAGGTTGGTGGGTAAGTTAAACATCAAACCAACTCTTCCATATTAGGGCTAATATTAGAAAAAAGATGGCATGGAGAAAGAAATTCTCAAATATTTCATTTTGTGTTAGTTAAGTATTTTCATCACATTTTTTTACCAGCAATTTTCCCTAGAATTGTGAAAAAATCTCTCTCTTTTTAAACATGTCAATGGAATGGTTGGTTTCGTGGGTGGTGGCAATTAGAAGGAATGCATCTGGTTGTCCCTTTACCCTCTTCTGATGTCTGTGCCATCTGCTTACTTATTTTACAACAAAGAAATAATAATAATGGTAGCAAATATATACTTACTATGTACAAGGCACTGTTCAAAGTGCTTTCTTCATACTGACTCCATTAATGTTCAAAACAATCTTAGGCAATAACAGCATTATTCTCATTTCCATTTCACAGGTGAACAAACTGTGTTATAGCAAGGTTAAGTTACTTGCCAAGGTCACAGTGTAAGTGACAAAGCCTGGACTTCGCTCCAGAATCTTGTCTCTTAATTTCGACCTTATTCTGCCACAAAGTGGCTGACAGGTGGGAGTAGAGGAGAAAAAGATGTGCAATATACATAGGCTATGGGAAGTGCAGTGGCCTTTTTTGGACTTCAGGTACTATGCTACCTGGGTAGACTAAATGACAATTCAAACTTTGGAACAATGAAAGTTATTTTCTCTGTCAAGGTAGAAGAGTACTATATTAAACACAGGTATTTGGAAACATGTGACCTTGAATAAATGACTTAATCTTTGTCTCGTTCCTTTATTTTTCTGATTTAAATGCCCACTGGAAGCCTGGGCAATAGTGAGACCCCTGTCTCTACAAAAAACAAAAAATTAGATGGGCATGATGGTGAGCGCCTGTACTCTCAGCTGCTCAGGAGGCTGAAGCAGGAGGATCGCTTGAGCCCAGGAGTTTGAGGTTGCTGTGAGCTACGGTGACACTACTGCACTCTAGCCTAGGCAACAGAGTGAGACCCTGTCTCAAAAAAAAAAAAAAATGCCCACTGGGATATTTGGGAATAGCAAATGTGAGAGTGCTTTGAAAAGTAGAGTCTATGTGCAAACTGGGAAATTGATTTAATATAAAAAAGTCTAACTAATGGATTGATTTTGCTTTTGTAGCTTAAATCCAGTTTATTGATTTCTTTGTTCCTAAAAGGCATAAATTAAAGATATCTAACCCATAGGGCCAATAAGAGTATACATATATAGATATTTCTAGGTACTTTATCCCTTCACCTTTCCATAATTCAACCTTATTTAATTTCAGTATTAATGTTATTATAATTTATATCAGCTGTATACCTTGAAAAAAATTGTGCTTAATGTCTCCAGATCTTAATCCTTAAATTGTACTTTAACCAATTAGTGTCTGGGTTTCCTTTCCACTAGACACTATTACTGTTCTCACTAAGGTCACCAATGTTCTCCTAACTGTCAGATCCTATAGAATTATTTCAGAAACCATTCACTTTACCCACTGGCAGCAGAGGTAAAACACCCCCTCACTGCTGTAGTGCCTGGCATACACCTCTAACATGGGTTTTCCTCTTTGTTTAGCTTTTGTTTATTTATATATCTCATCCCTCTCACTAAATTCTGAGCTGCTTGAATGCAAGAGTTATTACTTTTCTCCCCGCTCTTTGTAATTTTTGCTTAATTCTTGGAACATAGTGGACATTTGCTAAATATGGATAAATGAGTAGTCAATTGGTAGGGGGTAAATCATGTATCTGCTTCTTATTCATAATCTGTTTGCCTAGTATCACTGAATGGCCCCAGGAAGCCATAGGAGGGCTATTGTAAGCAGGCTCTTTTTCGGATAAGGCTGAGGTATACAGAACTAAAGCTAAGGAAAAACAGAGACAGCTCAGTACCTAATCAGTTTGAATCAATTGAATCTTGTGTCAAGTTAAAATTATGCTCAACCAAGAAACCACAAATGCCTCACCCCGAGTCTCTCACTCCCCGTCTTTGTATTGATTTATGAATGTTGCTTACAGAGAGATGTTGCTAGGGGACAGATTTTCTCAGGTTTCTGTTAAAGATATATTCACAAAGAAGCCATGCAATTTGCAAAAAATACCAACAAAAAAATATTGCATGGAGCCCTGTTCCATTATCAAAAACGTAGCATATCACTAAAAATTAGAAGATTCAGTTCAGTGGTACCTTGATCCCTTTCAAGGGCTGAGCAGCCCCTGAAACTAGCTTGAATTGGGGCTCAGGATAGTATTAGGAGTATCCTTGAAATTTCTGTGATTGTTTCTAAATTATTCATTCATTCAGATAAACAGTTCTTGGGGGTCCATTCTGAACAGGAAGCGGACGCACAGTGACTAATAAGACCCTCCCCCAAAGGAGTTTACAGCCTGGTGGTAGAGAATGACTCATCATTTTTGTAGGTCAATATCAACCAAATAAAGGCAATTTCATTATTCGATTCAATCTAATGTTACTAATACAATGTGGATTGCATGGTGAGAGAGATGCTGAGGCTATTGAGTAGAAAATAGCTTGGAACATGGGGTGGTGGTTAAGGAAAGGATCCTGGAGATGTCTGTGCTGAAGTTTAAACAATGTGTGTAAATAAATAAGAAAAGAAGTGGAGAAGGGAGAGACCAGCATTCCAGGCTGAGATAGAAGAATGAGCATAGACAGAGAAACAGGACAACAAAATATGTGAAGGACATAGCACACAATTTAATATTGTTGAAACATAAAGTGTAAGGCAGGGAGTAAGAAAAGAAAAACCTGCAAACGAGTCAGGCCTTGAAAGGGCTTGTATTCCATGGTATGTGTTGTCCACCACTCCTGGACCCCCAAATTGGCATCTTTCTGATCTTCTTGGGCTGGGACCCACATTTCCCTTTTTTTCCTCCATTATTATGGAGGAAATTCATTCTCCATATTCATTCTCTTGTCCTTTAAACAGTGGTTAGAAAGAAACGCACTGACATAAGAGCAGGGAAGATCTACATTTCAGTTCTAGGCTGTTCATCAATTAATTGTCTTAAATATAACACTTAATCTCAGTTTTTCCACTTGTGAAAATGGAACTTTTAATGGTATTTTGGGGATAATTTTTCTGTGTGAATAGACAAATGATAATGCTTTCACTGATTTCTTGTAAATTGAAACAAAAAATCTAAAATAGGAATTGCTTGTGCATACAGTGTCTACTACTATCTGTGTCTTTAACCTCAAATGTTACTATAATTTCATGTGTTCAAGGGTTCTTCCAGAAAAGACACAAATAAGATGAAAGTATTGAGCATTTTTATTAATCAATTAAACATTATATATGTATATGGTATATACACATATAGAATTTATGTTTAGAAATATATGTGTGTGTGCATACACATACAGTAATGGAAATACAAAAGTAAACACTTAGAGATTTTATCAAATGTTTGAGAATAAAAAAAGTCTTAAGAAATCTTGAAGAAGTCTCATTAAATATAATACAAATTAAGTAAACTATAAAATCATCATCATTCTCTAATACTACTCTGTGATTCAAAACTTGTCATTGACTGAGTAATACTCATCATGGTACCTAACAGCTTTAGCACCCAGCATGGTGCTTCTTTTATGTGAAGAGCTCAAAAAATATTTGTATGAATGGATGAGAGATATTGTAGTCTTCTTTCACTTCTCTTTCTTTTTGGACATATTAGTCTTTGTTCTAAAGCACCTCTTCTGTTTTCTCATTGCATGTTTTGCATTACATTTTACTCTCGTATTCTTTAGATGACTGTGTGTTTCATTATGTGAATGAATTAATGTGGAAATATCTTAAGAGATATTTATTCTCATGAATTCACTTCTGAAGCTAATGTAGTTGTAACTGGAGAAACTTTGTTTTAAAAACATTTGAAACAGAAAGGATGAGCCTTCCAGGCAGATGATGTGAAATCAATCTAACAGCCTATGACTTTTCCAGTCTGAAGACTTTTCTGTCTTTACCAGAGTTCATGTCACAATCCGTCGTAGCCAGTACTGTCTATTACATTGTGGTTGTTTGTTTATTTTGGAAGGTGATACTCTTGATGTATAGTCAGTGTAATACCTGCTGTTGTGGTTTTTAGAACAGGTTGCATCCCTAAAAAGAATGTTTCATATAAAAATACTTAGAATACATCGTAGAAAACAAGACTTTTTTTTACATGTAACTAAATATGCAATTTTTATTTTTCATATAATTAGATAGGATTTACTGTGCTTCTAAATTCAGTTAACACTGAAGCTGCAGGGTTTGGTTTTGTTCCCTGCTGTATCTCCCCAGGCATAGACAATATTCTTGGATATAGTAAGCACTCAATAAGTATTTGTTGAAAGCATTAACAAGTGAGAGACAAATATAGATCATAGAATCCTCAGGCTGGAAAGTCAGAGAAAGAACTAGCGTTTTGCAAATGGAGAGAAACTGTTTCTGGATGATGAATATCTAAAGGTAGGCATTCTGTGGATTTTGTTAATAGCAGAGGAAGAATCGCCCCTCATCCCTACCAGCTTAAGTTCTTTTCAGTTTCAAGCACTGATAGCAAGCCATGTAGGAACACAGTCTGAATCCTAAAAGCCTGAACTTGGTACTTGTAGTTGGAAATATCATAAATTGTCTGCAATCAGTATTAAAAGTCCTCATACAATCAAGTGCCTATTCTAGACTGGCATGGGACCAGAATGTGAAGGAGCAGAAGAGATTAGCCAACGATTCAGAATCCGGGTGAAGAAAGGAGAGAATTTGAGTAAGATCAGTTAGATACGTTTTCCTTCATTATGTCTGATGAAGGGTTTCTGATTTCTCAGTGAGGAAGGTCTGAAAAGCAATAGAAGAACCCTATTATGCATACCTACGGTTTGTTGTACGTATGTTAATGCAAAAATCCTCAGTTTACTAAACTGTATACAATTTTCATTTCACAATGTAGTTTGCATTATTGTCAATTAGCACTCTCATTGTCTTTACAGACATTTACAGAAATATAAAAAAATTGAATTTAAGCATTATTTTAGAAAGATAGTCTCTAAATAATGGTCTCAATCTCATGCCCAGGATAGACAGATGGAATATATGGCTTCTCTTCAGTGTGGTGCCTTAACAATGCTGATTTCTTTTTGGGTGTGCATCGTTCCACACAGAGAGCTCCTGGGCTTGAACTGGACTCATTAACATTTCTTTTGTCTGGTCTCTATATCAGAATTTGCCAAATGGCAGGCTAGGAATAGAGGTTTGGATGGTGATAATGTGACTATTAAAAGTTACCATTTGCATTAGCCACTATGCTGAGCCCTTGGCATATATTACATAAATCATCTCATTTCATTCTCTTGAAAATTTTGCAGTACTAATAGTAATCATAGCAAGGTATTACAGTGTGTACTATGTGTCAAGCATTGGTCTACCGACTTTACGTATGTTAAATTATTCACTTCTTGGAGTAAACTTAAGGAGAGTATTATTTTCCCCATTTTGTAGATGGGAAACTAAAACACAGAGATGCTAACTATTCGCTGGAGGACACTCAGGTGATAAATGGCAGAGCTAGGATTTGAATCCAGGCCATCTGGTTCCATAGTCCAAACTCTTAATGTGAATATACCTCTCATATTCTTTAAGGTGACTCTAGCTTAAGAACTGCTTTGTTTCTTAAATCTCCAACTGAGGTTTTCAGGTATTAAAATGAGCCAATCTATTTTTATTTCAGGTAGATCAGAAAACCTTTTTCTTATAAGTTTGCTTCACAGAGTTGGTCAAATGAATGTAGTATTTTTAGCTGATGTATAAAATAAGGCTTTTAAGCATAACTTAAAAGGCTTATAATCATAACTCTGTGTTAGTTGAAATCAAGTGCAAGTTCTGTTTTGAGCTAAAGGTTCAAACTCTTGATTTCTGAAGTGCAAGAGAATGGATTGATTCTGAGTGGATTAGTCTGCTGAATCTGTCTAACTCCTTAGCATGAATACATCCACTTTCAAAACAATACAATTAAAGTTTGCCAATTTTCCTTCCTGTATCAGTTTTTTTTGCACATTCAGAATGGAAATGAAAATTATAAACTTTTAAAGTAAAATTTAAAGATATTAAATCCCTAAACATTTAATTCCCTGACAAAATTAAATGTCACTCATGCACATTTGCAATCTTTTTCTCTTCTCCTTCATCCTCATCTTGTTGTTTGAATGTATTGCTTAAAAAGAATATAAGTACCTATGTAACATAGTGACCTACAGTGTGTCTATGAAAAGACATGGATACCAGTGACAATCTGCCCTCAGTTTTACTTCTGCGGATCACACATGTGTGTTGCTAGTCCTAGGACTTCTCTCATTGATGAATATTTTTCATCGTGCGTGTGTGTGTGTGTGTGTGTGTGTGTGTGTGTGTGTATTCTGAGCTGTCTTGGCTATTTCCCTCTGATAGCTTTGTAGATACTATAGACTCAGGATATAGAATATTACTTTTAATATCAGTACATATAATCTGTCTCTATTAAAATTCCACTACTTCTCTCTGTATATACTGATAAGAGTTCAACTTGAGAATATCAATCTGAGGTGGGTACAAAATAAGTAGGAGATGTCTTTAGGGACATTGTAATCTTACTGGGTAAGGAAGATGTCCAGATAGGGTACGCATCTTGTTGTGACCCTCTCTGCTACAGGTTGCCCCACTGACCACCAAATTTCTCAGCAGAATGTCTTTTGCCACATGTCAAACCAACTCAACTCCTCCTTGGGGAGGAAATTCCTCATCTATTGCTTTCCATGGCTCCCGATTTCACCCATGTTTTCCTATGACGTGGGCACTGGAAGTGAATCCTCCAGCAGGTTGGTTTCTTGCTAGCATAAATCTGGAGAACCAAAGTTTAATGCTTAAATATTTTTAGGCTTACTTGCTAAAATCAGTAAGTAGATAAAAGCCAGCACAACTTCTGGTTCTTTCTATCCACTTTCAATAGGCAAATGGTATGCCTTCTAAATTATTGTTGATGAAAATTATTAGTTTTTGTCACACATCACATGGGGCACTAACTTTTTAGTTTATGATATGTATTTTCATGGCTTGTGTTATCTCTTTCTAGTGTTAAGCTAATTGCCATATATGTTAGATTATTAAGGCAGAACTCCACTTTAATTTTCTAATCTCTATGCTAAGTTATAAAAAATATTTGAGAGATTGCTTTCAATTTTCTCTTGTGGCTTCTCATCCTGCTCTCTTAATGTGATTAACAAAATGTATAATGTCCAAATTATAGGCAGGAGAAAGAGAAAGAAAATAGAAGAAACATGAGATGACATTCTAAATGGATTATCAATTTCTAAATTATGATGAAATGTTGGAAAGCTATTTTATTAATAATTGTCTTTTAAAACTTCAAAAGCCAAAATAACCATAATATGTGAAATATAGAAAGGCGTCTCATCAAGTACTATAATTGGAAATTCTAAGATTTATAGATTTATAGCAAGCATTCATTAAAAAAAATTTATTTTCAACATACTCACTAGTTAAATTTACTTTTGATGATATGTCTGAGTCACATGAAATGGACACATATTTTGGGTTCTAATTGCCTTTCTCCTATGCGGGAGAAATTCTGTGATCATTCAGTCACTAATCAACAGCTTGAACATGCAAAGTAGAAAATGTGCTTATATAGTCTCCATAAATTTAGGATTCTTCTCTTTCACCAGTACAAATACGGTGCAGTGTAGAAGTGGGGTTATCAGGTCCAGTCTTGGTGGCTGGTGGAGTGAGTGTGGAGGAGGGGAGTTGTATTTGATTTCTAGTATCAGGTGTCCGCAAGGATGTCTCCTGAGATGTATGTCATCCTTTCTGGTTCTTAGCCATCAGTCTGTGCAGATTGTCCTGGAGTCCTTTGCTTCTATCTTCCTGATTCCTTCAGGAACCTGGCTCTTTCTATCCCATCAGTGTCACACTCGAGGCCATGGGAATCTCTGCAAGGCCGTCCAAGTTCTTGCTTACCCAGATGGGACTCTGCTGTCTTTGCCCTTAGGCCTCTTCCCAGCCAGAGAGTGCAGATTCTTTCCTTCTCTGAGAGCTATAAATATCTATAGATATTATCCCTGGTCTATCTTCTCCATCCTGGCTCACGGGAAACCTCTCTATCTAAGGGACTGTCTTCTGTCCTATGGTTGTTCCCCACAAACTTAAAAAAAAAGTCTAGAGCCCTTTGCTCTCTCACAAGGAGAATGCTTTTGGAGCAAAAATGCCAAAAGGATCCTTCCTAGCTACTTTGCTTACCTTGCTTCCTAGGATAAAGCACACCTGGATGATTGGATGTAGGCAAAGCCCAAGAGGAGGAAAAATGGAGGGAAAAAATGTATTAGGTCATTAAATATGAAATGTCTGATTTCAAATCAAAAGTGTAGTTTATTATATCTTAAACAAGAAGCAGTACAATTAATCAAAGTATGCGCCTAAACTATTGACACAGTTTTGCCATCTTAACAGTAGCTTGTTTATGCCAGCAGCAAAGAAGCCTAAAGAGTGAGTGGTGATGAAATTGTGAAAGGTATTTTCCATAGATTGTTGAGAACTGAACATTTTTCCTGGTAAAAAGTGGTCCAAAGCCTGAGAGAAGTGGTAGTTGGTTGGTGCAAGGTTTGGTGAATACGGTGGATGACAAGAGAGTTTCCAGGTCCAGCTGCTGTAGTTTAAGCAGCATTGTTTGTGTGACATGCAGTTGAGTGCTGTCTTGCAAGAGGATTGGCCTGTCTCTGTTGACCAATCTTGGCTGCTTAATCGCAAGCATCCTCAGTATTTAATCCAGTTGATTGCAGTAGATATCTGCTGTGATCCATTGACCAGATTTCATGAAGCTGTAGTGGATAATACCAGCCCTGGACCACCAAACAGACATCATTAGCTTTTTGGATGAATATTGGGTTTGGGACTGTGTTTTGGCACTTCATCTTCATCCAGCTATTGTGCCGAACACTTGAGATTGTCAAAAAGAATCCGTTTTTCATCACACGTAACAATACGGTATAGAAATATTTTGCCTTTTTGTTGTGACAGCAAAGAAAGGCAAGCTTCGAGATGATTTCTCTTCTGACGCTCATTTAATTCATGTGGTGCCCATCTCTCCAGCATCTTTACCTTGCCCATTTGTTTCAAATGGTCCAGTATTATTGGAGTAGTAACATCAAACCTTGCTGCTAATTCATGTGTAGGTTGAGATGGATTTGCTTCCACTACAGCTTTCAAGTCGTCATTATCTACCTTGGTCTTGGGTTGCCCACGTGGCTCATTTTTAAGATTAAAATCTCCAGAATGGAACTTCTCAAACCATTGATGTACTGTGTGCTCATTAGCTACATCCTTCCCAAACACTTCGTTGATATTTTGAGCTGTCTGAGCAGCATTGGTTCTACAGCAGAACTCACATTCAAAAATAACAGGAATTTTTGCCTTATCCATGATTTCACAAAAATTGCTCTAAAAAATGTGAAAGAAAATCACAAGCCACAACGCACCACAATGTTCATTTGAAAGACTAAGGCTGTATCCTCACAATAAAAATAATACAAAAAGTGTCAAAGTGAAATGTCAGAGATATCAACTGTCACACTTAGCACTTAAGGAAATTAGACATTTCATACATAACAACATAAAATAAATGAGGTAAACAACAACATTGACCTGCCACAGTTACTTTTAAGTACTTATTTTATGGTTGTTTCCTATCTCTCTTCTTCCATCCATTACCTAAAAGCTCTTAGTTCTGATTATTTCCTGCATTTCTCTGTTAGTCTTTCCTTATCCTGAATGCTTTAACTCCTAGTTCTTGCCAATGAAAGCCAGGATACAAACTTTGATGGATAGCTTATTGTCTGGCAAGTTTGGCTTCAAGTTTTATGTCATATAAAATCATGAAATTGGTTATATTTGGGGTGATTAAAAGGTTTATCTTATAAGATCTGGTTTTTAACTTTGTTCTTATTGGTTGGCCTGAGGATCCCTAAACTGGAGTAACAATTTTCTTTTCTTTTTTAAAAATTTCATTTCAGAATATTAGAGGGGTACAGACATTTTGGTTACATGAATTGCTTTTGTACAGTTTGAGTCAAAGGTATAAGTGTGTCCATCACCCAGATAGTGTACATTGTACCCGTTAGGTGTGAATTTCCCCATCTCCTCCTCCCACCTGCTTGATTTCTGTGGAATTTTACTACCAATGATTTATCAAACTATTTCTTTCCTTTTAAACCAATTTTCTCCTCAACAGGAATTCTTGCAGGTAAAATTATACATATATTGATATATGTAATGTGTCTCCTTTTATGTCTATTGCTTAAGGAAGTTTAATGAGTATTTTGGCCTTGTGGAAGAATCTGAGTTAGAGTGCGCTTTCTTCACAAAGTGAAGACCAAGGTTGCATCTATTTTATAATAAAAAAATAACTCCAATGAGCTTAAAGACTATCCGGTGCTGTTATGCTTCTATGTGTCTAGTCACTTTTTTTTCTGACACTAAATGTGTCTAGGCTGTATGCGTCCTTGATTTTTGGCATCAACATGTCTCTCTTGTATTTTCAAAACCTTCCTTGAAAGTGGAAATATGCTAATTTGTTTATGCCATACTGCAAATAAATATTTAAGTCACATCAAATCCTTTTAGAAATGAGGCAGAGTATAAGTAAATAAATACACACTTATTAGGAAATAAACTAATGTGTATGGATTTTTCTATAAGCATCAGTATCAATTCTGATCAAATTATGTCTTTGCTTAACAACTTCCAGTAACCTTAGAATAAAGTCTAAACTCTTAGCTTTATGAGGCCCTTGATGACCTGGCCCTCCGTATATTTCCATCTTCATAGCTTCGGTTTATTGCTTCATCCATGTTGTACCTCTTCCAGCTCTTTGAAACCACCGTGCACTCTCTTAACTCCAGGTTCTTTCTTAACTCTGCTTCTTCTGCTGGGAACACTGTATCTCATCTTTTACAACTTCAGACTGCTTGGTACTTTTACTATGCTGCAAAATAGCACCTATGTGCTTCCACTTTATTTTAATTTCCTGTTTACTTTTCTTTATCCCCTGCTAGATGGCACATGCTTTGGTAGGACAGGGACCTCTTTTGCTTGCTTAACATTCTATCTCTAGGGCCCAGCACAGGACAATACATAGTAGGTATTGAAAAGTTACATTTTAAATATTAAATAAGAGGAGGAAAGTGAAAAAAGCAATATTTGATTGACCAAAGTGTTTAACCTAAAACATCTTGCAATTTTATCCAGAGATGGTAAATACATACTCAACAATACAACAAGGTTACATGGAATAAGCTAAGTGCCACAGCAGAGAAGAAAAATTCTGTGAGAGTTGAAAGGAAGGAAAAACCACATCCCATGAAAGATAATAGAAAGAACACGAGGCAGGAAATGATGTGTGAAGTGGGCATTGAGAGAAGGGAAGGATAAAGTTTTAACATATAGAGATGACAGTGGGAAGGTCTGGTGCATGTCAGAAAATGTGAAATAATTTCTTTTTATTGGAGCAAAGGGTATGGATAGGGTGGGTTTGGATTATAATCCAGAAAGACACAATTCTGAGTGCCATAATTCCGAATGTTAAAATCTCTAATGATCAAAATCTCTGAAGTATAAATCATTAAAGTCCAAAATCCCAAAAATCACAATTGCAGGATAGTTGCATCATGTTAGGTGGAACTATTACCTTGTTATTGTCTTTATTTGGAAATTAATTATGGTTTAAGGAGATGTGTCTGGGTGCCAAGATCACAGAAGTGAAAACACAGGCAAAAAATACAAGGAATCTCCCCTGCTAAATTATTCAATCATGGATGACTTCTGCCCCTTCACACATAATGCCTTTCTTGCCTTCAAAAAATATCCTTTATCAGAGAATAAAAAGAACTTGACAAGCTGAGTGACTTTCTGAACCAAAGATGCTTGTCAATATTGAGGTTCTTCCAGGGTTACAAAACACATTAAATGGTGATCTATTCTTGCTCACAGATTTAACTGTTGAAGAAGATACAATTTTTAAATTTACCACCAAATCTAACATAGAAAAACTCAGACATGCTTTATTTTGGCTAATGGATAGCACTTTCAAAACTGTCCCCATTGTTTTTTTTTTTATCAACTATATATAATTCATACCCTGTTGTATCTGAAAATCCTAGAATTTATCCACTCATTTGATGTATTAATGACTGGAAAAATGAAGCACTTCATAAACACTTATCTGAAGATTTGGTGGACTTTGCAGAAGAAAATTGATTTCGACTGAATCCCAAACCATAATGACAGATTTGGAATTAGCTGTAATCAAGGCTTCTAAAAGTGAATTTCAAAGTGTTACCAATAAAGTTTGTTTTTCCCTTTAGCCCAATGCATTAGGCAGATAGTTCAAATGAGTAGATTGGCCTCATAATATGGCAACAACAAAAAATGTGTCATTTGCCTGCATTGACATTCCTTCCACCTGATGACGTTCCAGGAGCTCTTAATAAATTAAAGCTGCATTTGCCTAAAGAGACCAGAGAGTTACTGAATGGTTTGAAAATACTCATGCACATGGTAGGATAAGAAGAGATGCAATTGTATGATCACCAGTGTTGTTTATGCCAAATATGTTGTCTGTATATAAGTGCATTTGGAATTGATTTCCTTGTACCCAAAACAACGTAGAAGCAAAGCACAGAAGATGACAAAATTTAATAGAGAATGCTTATCAGTGTATATTGAATTATAGAAGAATTTCAAAAAGAGCAGTGCCATATGAATTTGAACAAAATGAATGTGACTATATTCTTTGAGGAGAGCCATGGAAAAAAAGCAGCTATTTATTGTCATGTTAGTCTTCAAAATATAGCTTATGAGTGTGAAAGCTGGCCATTTTTTATGGACTATTTCCATGCAATTGCTTACAATGCATCCTTATAATATCCTTGTATTATATCCTTTTTCATATGTTGAATTTTCTTATTAATTTTTCTTCTTTTTTCTTTTTAATTTTTTCCACTATTCTAAATTGTCAGCATTACTTTTTACAATTTGCTATGCTATATATTTAATGTTTGCATCATTTCCAGTCCTGGAGGTATAAATTGTGTAGAGACTTTTAGAGAATTCTTATTCATTTTATGCATTTTTTTTGCAAATTTGACACCATGAAA
Organism: Lemur catta; assembly: GCF_020740605.2. NCBI lineage: Eukaryota > Metazoa > Chordata > Mammalia > Primates > Lemuridae > Lemur > Lemur catta. Next base: position 67,824,242 of record NC_059133.1, on the reverse strand, counting down.
GTGCATTATCACAATGTTGACTTTGTGTGGAAGCCTTGTGTGTGTATGCAAAAATGTTGAAACTTCCTCAATAAAGGAAGCTTTTTTTGTATGTTTGCATTTATGAAAGGTAAAATGTCTCACGATCTTGACTCTTGGATAACTACATTGGTGACCCATCTAGGTTTTTGATTGCTCTCATCAAAAGACTTGGGTTGTTCCTCATGGTATTTCAGATGACCAGAGTTATAAAGCTGGGTGCACACAATTACTGATCATAGTAATATGCGTTTATTATTTCTTTTTGACCTATTTCTTTATTAATATAGTTCATCTGTTCACAACTGTTATATCTATGCAACTGTTATTAGTATATCTCAGTGTAATTATGCTTGCAAAAATATGTATTTTATATAAATGCTTTAAAATATCACAGGTACCCTGAAGATACGTGCATCTGTTATGTATCAGTAAAAAATACTAAAAAAAGCTAAATCTAAAAAAAATCATGAATACATTTACCTTTTTAATGTGTATATGTAAACCCGTCAAAATTAGGCCTCAGAAAGAAAGTGAAGAAATATCTTTCAAAAGTATGTTCTCCACACATGCTTAAAGCATTCTCTCTTCGGGAAACATTTCCATTCACTGAAAAAATACAGCACATAATGCATCCCTAAAGAGGCATGCTTGGATTTAGCTTTTTTAAAAAGTATATTATTATTGTCTATTTTATTGTGTAAAGTGGCCTATGACATAGTCTGTCATGTTTTTCAAATAAATCCCCTTTTTAAAATATAAATAAATGTGTTTTAAAGAATTTTTAAAATTATTTTTTCCTGAATTATATTTTGGAGGTTTTGGTCTTTCAGGATTTCAACATTCGGGCTTATGGTATTTGGGATGATGATTGGCTCCCGGATAGGTCACATGTAGAGCATGAGCCCAGAGAAGAGGGCTGGGGCCACATTTGGAAGGGCCTTGAAGACTAAACTGAGGAAACATCTTTAACTTGGTTACCAAACCAACCACTTACGTCTTTGAGCATCCTAAGAGTTGGTTTATTCTTTAGTCTTTGTTTCTACCAATTTATGATACATGATAAAGAGTTTTTTTTCTTAACAGAAAATACTTGTAATAGATAGTAATTTGTGTTCTCACAGTACTTTACATCTTTAATCCTCATTCTGGCTCCCCCATCCCTTCCCTAACAATCAGTAATAGGCCAAAATAAAAAAGTATAATTTGTGAAATTTCGATTTTTGTGATTTCAGCCTTAGACTTTTTCTATAAAATTACCATTAATTTGTTTTAAAACAACTCATTAACTATTATGTGTAGATAAAATAATTCTTTAAAAAATTAATTATTTATTTTAATTGACAAAATTGCATATTTTTATTATGTACATGATGTTTTGAAACATGCATGCATTGTGGAATGGCTAAATCAAACTAATAGACATATGCATTAGCTTACATATTTATCATTTTTTGTGATGTATACTTAAAATATTCTCTCTGCAATTTTCAAGAATATAATACATTGTTATTAACTATAGTCACCATGTTGTATCATAGATCTCTTGAACTTTGTCCTACTATCTAGCTAAAATTTTGTATCCTTTGACCAACTATATAAAATAATTCTTGATATTTTATTGAAGTAATTCACTGAATAATATTTTAAGCTCTTTTGATAGTATCATTTAGACTAAGATCTTAAATTTCAATACAGTAACTGAATTTCTTTTAAAGTTCTTTAAATGTTTATAAAATAAAAATTTAGAAATTAAAAAGCCCCAAATAAAAGGGAATGATTATATAATTATACATACACATGAGGGCATATTTGTAAATATGACCTAATTTAAAAATTCTGTTTGCACACCTAATTTATATTAGGTATTACATTAAAATAATAATATCCAGAATTAATTTTTTTCTTTCTACATAATCTTGACACTGTTTACTTCTCTTACCTCTTTCAAAAATCAAAATATCCCTGAAATCAGCTCAAATTATGGTATGGCAGTAAATTTTAGAAAATGACAGCTTGTCTTCAGTTTTTGCTAATCATTTTTTGTTTACCCAGAACTTTCATTTATGCCGGAGGATGAGATCAAGATGAACATTTTATGCTATTAAAAAAAGCTCTAGTATCTTTTAAAAAGTTTGACATTTAGTGTTTTTTGAGCTTTAGAGATAAAGATAAATGTGTTCCATACATATACATTTTTGGCACTAATTATATGACAGCACCACATTAGCGATCAAGGATTTGTAAATATAACTAAGGCACAGCACTTGGTCTTAAGGAAATTATATGTGTACAATAGATACAGACATATTAGCAATAGTGATTTTGCCAAGGAAGATGAAGTAATTGCTATCATAAATGTAAAAATGATTCATTTTAATAGTTTGTGGGAGGGGACTGATGTTTTATGAACACCTATTCTGTCTCTGACACTGTGGTAGATGTCCTTGGAAACATACATGTGCCAATTTTATTTTGAGGTTAAGAGATGTTAAATAAAATGTACGAGTTTATATATAGAGTGTTTGAAATTGGGATTTAAATTCAGGGTTATTTGACTAGTTCTGCCATAGCATTGTGGGGCTAGGGGAGGGACAAGACGATATTTTAGTTGGACTCTAATGGTATTATATATTAACAATAGAATTTTGATATGTGGAAAGGGGTTTGGGAATTTTCACGTTGAGAGAATTTATATCTTTGGTACCTCTTTCACTTATTCAAGTTTCTATTCCTCTATCTAGTATCCTGTGCTTTGGTGACAATCTATATTTCAGAATGGCAAAATATACACATGGCATCTTAGAAATTTTTCCTTTGAAGAGTGAGTCTAGCCCTCTCAAATTGTTTTTCTCTATTGATTAACCTGATCCTTATAAAATGTTATGAATGAAAATAAACTAATATGAGAAAAACAACATTTTATAAGTCACAGAGATAGCATTTTTAAATATTTTGGGAGTGGAGTTATGCTCCAAATTTATATTATCGTAGTTCCATACTGTCACTGCTAAGCAGGTTCCATATAATGTAAGTGTTAGATTAGGGCAACAATGAATTAAAAACTTTAAGACATCACAGAAATGTAAATCTTCCCAAGCAAACAGCTAGAGCAGCCTAAGGATTTTCATTGCATGGGAGCCATCTCTTCAGTCTTCAGTCTTTGAAGATTAGAGCATCAATAAACATTGTATATAAAGCTATGAAAAATGGCTCCTTGGAGATATGTCCTTTGCCAGAAATCAGTTTTGCTCGGCAGAATGTCTCTAACTGCTATCATAAAGGATAAAATCTTAGGGTGGGAAAAGAACTCAGAAGGTCATCTATTCTACTAACCTGTCTTCTGATAGGCCTACACCCAATCCTGTTTTGAAATATGATATTGCTTTGTTTTATAGGAACCCAAGGAAAAGAAATAATATAGTTTTGGGGTGTGCGCAATTAATGTTGAACTGTCTGTTAGGTAGGAAACCTTTCATTCTAGTTTTTTAACCTTTTTTTTTTTTTTTTAAGAGACAAGGTTTTGCTATGTTGCCCAGGCTGGTGTGCTGGTCTTGAACTCAAGTGATCCTCCTACCCCAGCCTCCTGAGTAGTTGGGATTACAGACTAGAGCCACCACACCTGGTCTCATTCTAGTTTATATTGTTCCTTGTTTCTTAGCAGATATTGAGTGTTTATCCTTGCTTTCTTTCCCCTCCCCTCATTCATACCTGTTAGATGCTGGGAGGGGCTGAATGTTTGTGTCCTCCCCAAATTTATACATTGAAATCCCAAGCCCCAGTGACACAGTATTAGGAGGTGGGATCTTTGAGAGGTAATTAGGTTAAGAGGGTGGAAGCCTCATGAATCTGATTAGGGCCCTCATAAAAGGGGCCTCAGAGAGCTCTCTAGCTCCCTCTCCCCAAAGTGAGGGTATGATGAGAAGATGAGCACAGTCTGTGACCTGCAAGAGGGCCCTCACTAGAAACGAACCATGCTGGCACCTGATGTCAGACTTCCAGCCTCCAGAACTGTGAGAAATAAATTTCTTTTATTTAAGCCACCCAGACTATGGGGATTTGTTATAGCAGCCCAAGCTGACTAAGATAGATGCCCTTCACATCTTTAAAGAAGATTGTTAAATTATCCCCAAACTTTAATTTCCATCCCAAATAATCCTAATTTTTCTAATATGTCCTCATAGACATTATTTTCCCATAGATGTTCTTCAAACATCTTCTTGAATTAGGAAGACGTGATTTTCAAATTTCACATGCCATTCATTAATCATGATATCCAGAAGAGTGTATGCAGTAGTCCCCCCTTATCCACAGTTTTGCTTTCTGCAATTTCAGTTGCCCGTGATCAGCCACAATTGGAAAATATCAAGTGGAAAATATTAGGAATAAACAATTCATAAGTTTTAAATTGCATGCTGTTCTGAGTAGTGATGAAATCTCACACTGTGCCACTCTGTCCCCCCTGGGATGGGAATCATCCCTTTGTCCAGTGTTTCCACACTGTCTACACTCCTTACCATGAGTCACTTAGCAGCCACTCAGTTATGAGATCAACTGCCATGGTATCACAGTGCTTGTGTTTAAGCAAACCTTATTTTACTTAATAATGCCCCCAAAGTACAAGAGTATTCGAATATTCCAAAGAGAACCCGAGAGCTGCTTTTTTTTGAACTGAAAAGGTGAAAACTCTTGACTTAATAAGGAAAGAAAAAAAATTGTATGCTGAAGTTGCTAAGATCTATGGTAAAAATGAATCTTCTATCCATGAAATTGTGAAGAAGGAAAAAAAAATTTGTGCTAGTTTTGCTGTTGCACCTCAAACTGCAAAAGTGCATAAGTTTTTAGTTAAGATGGGAAAGGCATTAAATTTGTAAGTGGAAGACATGAACAGAGATGTGTTTCAATTGACAGCAATTGGGTTCACTGCGATCTGTGGTTTCAGGCATCCACTGGGGTTTTGTATAATAACATATCCCTCGAGGCTAGGGGGAACTACTATATTACAGAGGCGGAGTTATATGTAAAGAGTTGGAGGATTTGGGATCTTTGCAGAGGAAGAGAAAAAGGAAAATACATGATTTTCCTACCATTTTATATATTGAAACAATGTTAAAAAGAACAAGGAGGGGATGTCATGAGAGGCAAAAATAAAAGTGAAGTGTCACAAATAACAACTTTATGAGAAGAGTATGCAGGGAACTGGGGTGGGCAAGAGGGAAGTAGGACTTTTCATAGACCTTGAGTTGTTGGGCAGGGTCCTCAGATACTCACTGTGCTTCACTGAATTGGTGTTTTTAGTACAGAACATGATGAGAACTCCTCTTTGGGGAAGTGTCTTCCTGTCACCTTACAGCATGTTCATAATCCAACCAACCTGGCTGTAACGAGAAACACATGTCAAGGCCCCTGCACTCTACTTCATGTTAGACACTGTAACATTGTGTTGTGCTTGTTTACACACCTGTCAACTTTCTATTTAGGATTCATTTTGTCATTTATAGGCATGCTTGCAGGTCATCCAGGGTTTGTGGGTGTGGCTTTTCCCATCTTTAGATGCACCCACAACTTACATCGCTGAAGATAATGGTTAAATTGCACACAGCTTTTTTATACTACTGAATTCAGATTTATAATAAACGAAACTATATACAGAGCAAATAATTTCTGAATGAATGAGTAACCAGAATGAGTTGATGTTGGGAGTTACTGCTGCCAGGGTGGGGAAAAGTTCACAGCGAAATGTTGGAAATAATCATAGAGGAAATAAAACCCCATTTAATTAATGGGAGAAAGGGAAGAAAAGGGAACTAAATATAGAATAAAGAACCTCAAAGTACTGAAAAAAAGAAGTATTATCTCAGTGAGTTGTGGCAGGATAGTATATAAAAGTGCAATGTGCACTGTCTGGGGAATGGACATGCTTGAAGCTCTGACTCAGGGGGATAGGTGGGGCATGGGCAATATATATAACCTGAACTTTTGTACCCCCATAATAAGCTAAAATTAAAAAAAAAAAAAGAAAAAAAATATATAGTAACAGATTCTTATCCTCCAATCTCCTCCTATTTTGTTTCTCTTCTTTGGACTTCCCCAGATTTAAGGTGTTCTTTACTCTGTTGAAGGAAAATAGGTGACTAAATCTAAAATAATGTAGTGCAATGGATGTCAAAGGGTGACCCAAAAGTGCACCCTCAGGACTCCTTGGGAACTTGTTGGAAAGGCAGATACTCCAGCTTGAACCCAGACCTGATGAATCTGACTCTGGAGGTGAGCCTCACAGCCTGTGTTTTAACAATCCCTCGGCCGGGCACGGTGGCTCACGCCTGTAATCCTAGCACTTTGGGAGATGGAGGCCGGCAGATCGTTTGAGCTCAGCAGTTCGAGACCAGCCTGAGCAAGAGCAAAACCCTGTCTCTACTAAAAAAAATAGAAAGAAATTAGCTGGACAATTAAAAACATATAGAAAAACTTATCCGGGCGTGGTGGTGCATGCCTGTAGCCCCAGCTACTCGGGAGGCTGAGGCAGGAGGATCGCTTGAGCCCAGGAGTTTGAGGTTGCTGTGAGCTGGGCGGACGCCAGGGCACTCTAGCCTGGGCAACAAAGTGGGACTCTGTCTCAAAAAAAACAAAAACAAAAACAAAAACCAAAAAAATAAAAAAAACAACCAACCAAACCAAAAAACCCATTCCCTCCAACCAAGTGATTCTGACGCAGCTGAAGTGTGAGCCTCTCTGGTGTGGTGGATACCGAGGTGTGCCACCCACATCCCCACCTCAGGACTGAGACGCTACCTCAGCTAATCGGAGTGTGCCTTAGCCCTGGCCCCAGGAGTCGCCCGTGACTGATGGGAGCAGCCTTGTCCAAGGTTACTTTCCTCTCTGGGCAGCACTTACTCAATGACTTACTAGTGAGGGGGCGCCAGCCTCGGCCTTCACTTCAACGTGGGGCGTCTCCGGAGCGCATACCCGCGTCAGCACTCTCCGTCCAATCAGCCGCGGCCTCCGTGACCACTGTACCCTTGTGGAACCGCCCCTTTTCCTCAGTCTGCTGCTCTCTTTCTTACAGGTGTTGTTCCTGAAAGCACCTCCACATATTCACCTGAGCGTCAGTTCCCTGAGGAACCGAAAGCCTTTCTGGCTTTCCAGTTCTAAAAGCCCACACGCTCACGTAGGAGTGGGAAGGGGTCCACAGATTAAAAAAACAACAGCTGCAAAGGCCCGTGAGGAGCGCCTCAGCTTAGAGGAGTTTCTGCTAAGCCGGCGGGAAGAAGAGAGACCAAGGGGGCGCGATAAGTCTGTGGATGTTGGTCGACCCCACCGAGCGCGGCCCCACGCCAGTCTCGCGGGGAGGAGCCCCGGGAGCAGAGGCAGCGGGGCCACAGCCGAGGAAGCGGGCCTCGGTCGGCCTTGCAGATTCCCGTCTGCTCAGGTGTGTCACAGACGGAATACAGAGCAAGGTTCCTGACGGGACCAGGCAGCTAGAAACAAAGGAGGTTTCAGGGCGACACGAACATATTGAATAGCAAAGACAAGACGGGGCGGCGTACCTCTCTGTGGGCGTTCTCGTGGTCATGTGACTTCGAAACTCGGAGCGGGGCGGAGCAAGATGGCGGAATAGAAACCTGGAGCGGTCGTCCCTCCGCACGAACACCGAATTCGACAATTATCCATGCAAGGAGGCATGTTCAGAAGAACCAAAAACCAGGTGAGTCATCATACTAACTGGTTTTAATATTATATCAAGGAAAGAGGCACAGAACAGGGCAGGAAAGAGTCTCGTCTCGCATGGCCTACGCCAGCCCTCCCCCATGCCCCGGCATTGCCGTGCCAGCACGCGGAGTGGAAAGGGAAGCTGCGTGCCCAGGGGAGGGACCGTGAAGTGATTGTGGGGTTTTGCATTGAAACCCAGGGCTGCCTTGGCACAGGGTAACACAGCGCAGGGCAGAATTCTGGGCCCAAGGAGGGAGCATTTGGACCATTCCTGTCACAGGGAAATCCTTCCGCCTAGAAACCCGCGTTCCAGGTAGACCCGCCACTGGCTGACAAAAAGCAGCCAGGCTGGACTAAATTCATAGGGCAGTTGAGCCACAAAGGCTGCAGGCCTTGGGCAATTCCTGTGGCTGTGCTGGCTCAGAGCCAGTGGACTTAGGATGCATATGACTCAGTGAGACACCGGCAGTGGTGACCAAGCCAGTGCCTGTGTCACCCCTCCCCCAGCTCCCGGCAATGTGGATCAGGAGAGTCTTGATCCGCCTGGGGAAAAGAAAGAGAGGAGTTCAGAGGACTTTGTTTTGCAACTTGGATACCAGCTCAGCCACGGTAAAATAAAGTACCAAGCAGACTCCTGAAGCCACTGAGTCTAGGCCCTAGTTCCCGGATGGCATTTCCTGACCTACCCCGGGCCAGAAGGAAACATGCTGCCTTGAAGGGGAGGACCCAATCCTAGCAGGATTCACCATCTGCTGACTAAAGAACACTTGAGCATTGAACAGAACATCAGAGGTAAGGCCAGGTACGGTGGCTCACGCCTGTAATCCTAGCACTCTGGGAGGCCAAGGCGAGTGGATCGCTCGAGGTCAGGAGTTCGAGACCAACCTGAGCAAGAGCGAGACCCTGTTTCTACTAAAAATAGGAAGAAATGATTTGGATAGCTAAAAAAAATATATATATATATGTGTGTGTGTGTATATATACATATATATAAAAAATTAGCTGGGCATGGTGGCGCATGCCTGTAGTCCTAGCTACTCGGGAGGCTGAGGCAGCAGGATCGCTTGAGCCCAGCAGTTTGAGGTTGCTGTGAGCTAGGCTGACACCACAGCACTCTAGCCCGGGCAACAGAGCGAGACTCTGTTTCAAAAAAAACAGAAAACATCAGAGGTAGCCAGGCAACAGTCACCACTGGCTTTGAGTGAGACTGGGCAGGCTTTAGGTGTGACATGGCACTGGTAGCCACAAGTGAGAGCCCATGCCATTTCTCCTACAACTCCAGCAGCCCAGATAACAGAGTGAGGGATTTTACTTGGTATCTAGGAAAGTCTCCTGTATGTATCCCAAGTTCACCAAGGCAATACCACCAGGAGTTTGCAAGAATCACAGCATTACTGGGCTTGGGGCACCCTCAGGGCTGATAGGGCTGCAGTGATCAAAGACTTAGACTGCAACACTCAATTTCCTTTGAATATCTGGAAAGGCTTCTCAAGAAGGGTTCAGAGGAGATGGAAAAGTTGGTGAGGCACCATCAGGATGGGTGGCTTGGGGCCTCCACTGGTCTGGTGGATGCCCCCAAGGGCCCCTGCTATGGTCCTGCACGTGGCCTGGGGCCAGCCCCTCCCCTTCCCTGCCTCAGTTTCCCTACCTGTGTTGCGGGTCAGCATGAGGGGTAGAGCCCTGTGCAGCACATTTGAAGCCCACAGGTGTAGGAGGAAGAGAAGACTCTGGCCCCACAGTGGTGTGCACTGGCATACCTGGTGCCAAAGCCCAGGGGCCCATGAGGCCTTGGCCAGGGGATTTTTGCCTAATCAGGAGAGGCAGGGAGGGTCCCCTGTGGAGAAGGTTGGGCTGAGCCCTGGGGAAAAGAAAGGAGTGGGAGCTAAGCTATGGCCACACAAGCGCAGAACGGTATCATGGGCACTGGAGACTGAGAACGGGGAGCCTGTGGAACTTATGTCTGAGAAAGGTGCCAAGAACATACAGTGGGGAAAGGACAGTCTCTTCAATAAATGGTGCTGGGAAACTGGATATCCATATGCAGAAGAATGAAACTAGACCCTTATCTCTCACAGTATACGAACATCAAATCAAAAGGGATTAAATACTTAAATCTAAGACCTGAAACTGTGGAATGACTAAAAGAAAACATTGGAGAAATGCTTTAGGACATTGACCTGGGCAAGGACTTCTTGAGTAATACCCTCAAAGCACAGGCAACCAAAGCAAAATTGGACAATTGGGATCACATCAAGCTAAAAAGCTTCTGCACAGCAAAGAAAACAATCAACAAAGGAAAGATATAACCAACAGAATGGGAGAAAATATTTGCAAGCTACCTGTCTGACAAAGGACTAATAACTAAACCATATAAGGAGCTCCAACAACAAAGTAAAATAATCTGATTAAAAAATGGGCAAAGGATCTGAATAGACATTTCTCAAAAGAAGACATACAAATGGCCAACAGGTATATGAAAAAGTGCTCAACATCATTGGTCATCAAAGAAATACAAATCAAAACTACAATGATGTATCATCTCACACCAGTTGAAATGGCTTTTATCAACAAAATAGCCAATAATAAATGCATGCCGGTGAGGATATGGAGAAAAGGGAATTTTCATATACTGTTGGTAGGAATGTAATTAGTACAACCACTATGGAGAACAGTATGGAAGTTCCTCAAAAAATTAAAAATATAGCTACCATATGACCCAGCAATTCCACTGTTGGGTATATTTCCAAAGGAGGAGAATTCAGTATATCAAAAAGATATCTGCACTCTCATGTTTATTGCAGCACTATTCATAATAGCTGATATTTGGAATCAATCTAAGTGTCCATCAATGGATGAATGGAAATTGTGGTACATGTACCCAATGGAATGTTATAGAGACAGAAAAAAGAATGAAATCCTGCCATTTGCAACAATATGGATGGAACTGGAGAAGATGTTAAGTGAAATAAGCCAAGCACAGAAAGACAAATCTGGCATGTTCTCACTCACATGTGGAAGCTAAATATTAAAAACAACTGATCTCATGGAGACAGAGAGTAGAATGATGGTTACCCGAGTGAGGGAAGAGTAGTGGGGAGGGGGAGATAAAGTGGGGATGGTTAATGGGTTCAAAAATATAGTGAGGTTGTTAGAGAGAATGAACAATATTTGATAGGAGAACAAAGTGACTATAATCAACAATAAGTTATGGTATACTTTAAAGCAGGGGTCCCCAACCCATGGTGAGTTGTATAATTATTTAATTATGTATTAATATTACAATGTAATAATAATAGAAATAAAGTGCATAATAAATGTAATGCATCTGAATCATCCTGAAACCATCGTCCTGCTCCCTGGTCCCTGAAAAAATTATCTTCCATGAAAACGGTCCCTGGTTCCAAAAAAGGCTGAGCCCACCGCTTTAAAGTAACTAAAAGAGTGGAACTGGGATGTTCCTAACAGAAAGAAATGATAAATGCCTGAGGTGATGGATACCCCACTTACTCTGATTTGATTAATTCACATTGTATGCCTGTGTCAAAACGTTACATGTACCCTGTGAAGATATACAACTATTATGTACCTATAGCAAGTTTAAAAAAAGGAGACATGGAGCAAAGATGAACAAATGTGATGACTGTTATAAAGAAGATGCCTTGAGGGCTGTGAGCACGAATAACGTGGGCAACTAAGTCTGGGATAAGTGGAAAACTTGTCTCCAGAGGAGATATTTAGACCAGGAGCTGAGAAATAAGTGACAAAGGGAGGCAGGAGGTGAGAAGGAGTGTCCCATGCAGACAGCTGTCTGGGAAACACTGCACCTTGCTCTTTGGGGGGCAGTTGGGGTAATTTACTCAGGAGTCAATCCCCATGTCACCTTTCTGCCATGTCTTTCTTCATCTCTACTTCTACCTGGTTTTATTTACTCAAATCTCACAATCATGTTTGCATTATGTATTGCATTTAAGTTTATTACTCTTATTGAATGTTAATTTCAAAGTTATATAAAGTATTATAAATATGCTTTTTCTAAAAATAAGATAAAGTTGCTTTTTCACTTAAAAAAAAGAAAGAAAATCAGATAGAACTCTTCTCCCCCTCACTGCATCATTTGCCAAAGGCTGGGCACTATAAATATCCAGTCCTAACTGGACCTTTTTTGTCATTTGGCGAAAGAAGAAAAATCCTAGTTTTAAGGAGACAATGTTTATTTTTCCATGTCACAATGTGACACAAAATATTAATTAAATTGTTACAAAATAAAATCGTAATTTTTTGCACTTGATTGTGAACTAAGATTTCTATTCCACAGTACAAAGTAGAGACTTTTTTTTTTTTTTTTTTAACATTGAGTGTCTTAACAGCAACAAAAATCCCTTTCCTGAGACTCAGAGCAAAGGTGTTTGTAATGGACAGCTACAGAGGACTCCATTTTATTTGATCACGGTAGAGATGCAGCTAGAAGGTTCGAAGACTGTTCTTTAAGCAGCTGGGAGCCCAGACTACTTTCAGAATGCTTAGACATAGGCAGTTTTTGTAGAGAGACCAATTTCAGGTAGACTAAAGTGGATCACAAGGATCAAGGCCATGCAAGTAGTTAATGTCCATGACCAGGTTTAGAAAAGATCTTGTCCTTTCATGGGTTTCACTAATATTTTAGTGAAGTGGGATTAGTTGTCCTTAGAGCATGACAGCTGTTGATTTAGGCATATGATTATACTGAGAATAACAGCAGCTATATTTATTGCATGCCTGCCATGTTCCAGGCGCTGGTTCTAAGTTAAAAGTGTGTATCTACTAGTGTTAATGAAGGTTCTCTGAATCAGGTGGACTCACCTGTCAGATGTACTTACTACAATGTTGCCCAAAGTGAGTAGACCTTGTAAGACCTTTACAGAATAAAGCCTGAACATGTATGGCAAATTCTTAATTTTAAAAATTCTTTTGATTAGTAAAATGATCAGTAAAATTCTATTGCATAGAACCAAAGCTTGTGATTATTTGTTAGATTTGTATTAGATATTATTAATGTAAATGTAAATGATTATGAACATGCTAAAAAATGAAAGCTGACTACATATTTATGAATCATTGCTTTTGTAATCATAGTCTTTGGAATAGTTTTCCAAATTTCAAATACTTAAATTGCTTTTACTTTTAAATTTTAAAAATATAATGTCAAAAGAAATATATATTCTAGTATTTATCCATTGTTTAGGGATTGACAATCTGTTTTGAGTATTATCCCATTCTTTTGCTTGGAATATAGACATTGAACATTCTATTACTCTCACTTAGAGAGTAGGATAAAAAGGCACAAAAATCCTTAAAATGAACAATTTTTACTTTTATTTTTTGGTAGTTTCCCCATGCTTCACTTAGCAAGGGTAAACATGAATTGATAATAGTGCATTATTATTTTAAATACTCCTTAGGTCCTTGCTATTTTAATTAATTTATTATTAACATTTTCTTTGTGCCTTTGTTTTGGTGTCAATTATTTTGGTGGTCAATTATTTCCAGAATATTATTGTGACTTTTTGAACTTGATTTTCTCATTTTTCCTACAAGACAAATTTTTGAAGTTATATTCTTGCTTTAAGAGCCACAGGTAACCAGTTAAACATATTTTATAAAGTGTATGAATCATTCTACAAATATTCTCTACTTTCCTGTTATGGACTTACCACTATGCTAAATACTAGGCACTGTAAAATGTCTACAGGACATTATTCCTACTTACTTTGATGGAAAAGAAATGTTTTTAATTATGTTATAAGCTTGTTTTATAATGCTTTAGGTAATCATTTTACTGAAAACATTATTTAAACTCATTGTACATAAGTTACTATGTAAGAAGGCAAAACTGAAAACTAAAACACAATCATTTCCCTCAACTCACAGTCAGATGAAGAAAAATGCTAGTATTTACATATACTTTGCAATTTCCTTTTTATAAAGGTTGACTTCTTTGAACTGCATCACAATCCAGTAAAATAGATTTTATCATACCTTTTTGTAGATGATGAAGTGGAGACTTAATAATGATAATTATGATAATCAACTATACTTACTGATTGCTGATGACTAGGTCCTGTGCTTTGCCTCCTTAGACCAGGCTGTGGTGGGGATGAGTGGAATGAATACAAAATCCTGAATGTTCGGGTGGATCTGAAAGAGGCAAGGGCATGCCACGCCCCTTTCCTGTTGCAACCTGAGGAAACAAGACCTGGGGAGCAGTTTTACAAAATTTCCTGTACTGCAGCAAGGGGCAAGAATGATGGAACAATTCCCAGGCAAGGAGGCTGGGTCCATAGTGGGCCCAGTATGACACATAAGAAGTAGACTGATTTCTCCATGCTGGATGGAGGTGTGAAAGTGACACAGGCTTTAGACACCTTCATAATTTCTTTTGTGTCAGTGTGTTTGGGTAGCTTCATGGTAACTTTCTTGCACCTGAAGTAACATAATGGAGAAAATTCAACTGTGGGAACCCTTTCTGACAAGTTTGAGACCAAATAAATGGTAGCCCCTGTATGGGCTGACACCTGAAGATGAGATTTGTGCAGATGCCAGAGTAGCTAGCTGCCTGTCTGGACCTGATGCCTTCCTCTCTGAGAGCCTTGGTGCCACATGAGGCCAAACCCTCCTCCCCATCCCCACCCATAACTTAGGCCCCACACTGAGGTAAAAGGGGAACCCTCTGGATTGACTGGGATTAAGTTTCTATCACCCACTTGTTAGAAAAGGCATATTATTAGGAAGACCATATAATTTATTGTCCAAATGTGACATCTGAGGGTGAAAAGGGGAGCTATTGATAATTACACCCAGATAGCACATGGGAAGTGGAGCTTTCCAGAGCAAATTGGAAAAATGGTCACATATAAAAGGAATTATGATGCATTATGTAACAAACAAGTTATATTTTTCTGCACATATCAAAATATGTACTGAAATTCACACCCACCACAAAAGGCAAACGTACTTGGAGCAGAATCTGTCTTTACAGATCACTGCAATATGTCAGGGAAAATGATTTTTTTCCTTCTCTCCACATTCCATACTTCTGAAAGTATGGGGCTAAGGCTTCTATACCCCCTTACACTTCTCACTAATCCTTCTGTGTGCAAAGCAGAATGATTCATCTCTTGGTGAGATGGCAAGGATCTGCTCTTTGGCAAGGGATTCATGCCTTATATTTCTTAGGTTTTTCAGGTTATTTTCATGAGCTTACTTTCTCCTCTGAGAGGGAACAGAGTTAACATCTTTTGAACAACATGGCCTGTCCTACTTCTCTGAGTCAAAGCACTGAGTGTTTCTTCTATTGTTTTTCTGCCTACGTACAGACAATTGCCTGGGTAGGCTTTGGTCCTGCTGAGAAGGCACCTGCAGTTTGGGGTGGCTATATTCAATTTGGGGAAAATGAGTGGGAAGCTTAATTTTGGCCAGAGCTCAAAGTTGTATTTTCTTTTGTTTTTAAATTAATTTTAAAATGGACACATTGTAATTATATTTACTTATGGGGGTACAATTTGATAGTTCGATACACCTATGTTGTATGAGGATCAAATCAGGGTATTTAATGTGTCCATTGCTTCATGCATTTATCATTTCTTTATAGTGAGAACATTCAAAAACCTGTTTTCTAGCTATTTTGTAATATAGAATACCTCACATTAACCAAGGTCACCCTCTGGGCAAGAGAACACCAGAACTTATTCTTCCCATCTAATTGTAACTTTGTACCTGTTGATAGATCCTTTCCCTCCTCTCTCATTGCTCCTCTCCTCCTTAGTCTCTAGTAACCACTGTTCTACTCTCTGCTTCTATGGTATTAACTTTATTTTTTTATAAGATTCCACTTGAGTGAGATCATACAGTATTTGTCTTTTCAACTTGTATTTTCTATCCCATCTCTACCAGTAGAAAAGTATTAGTAGCTATTTTGATTCCTGTCTAGCATCTGTGTGCATTTGTAAATTTGCTCCGAACTCATTGGGAGAAGGGATCTGTCTAGATCTTTAGACTCACAACACGCAGCAACAGTATGTCCTGAATGATTAAGACTATGACCCATGTGAATGATGTTCTACTGATTCTGCTGAGGATGGTTCTTATAATATGCTTTGCTTAAAGGATGCAAATGTCTTCCAAAATTTTTATTATTATGCCTGGAGATGTGTTTAAATAGAATTTTAACTTTTGTAAAATATGACACCTGTTGGGAATTGATCCTACTCTTTGGCAAAGGATTAATGCCTTGTATTTCTTAGTTTTTCCAGTTTATTTTCTGGTTGTGGATATTAGGAGAAGTTTTCTCCCAGTTAAGGGAATATGATATTAATATGGGAATACTGGCCACTCTCCATGCCTTTTATCGTGCCCAGAGTAACTCATATAAATTTGGAAAGGATAAACTGAGCATGCCCAGTTCAGCTCCTGCTTTTTTCTTTTGCAGTAAAGCTGTCTTCATGGAGCAGTTCTCTTCAGGTCCTCTATGTTTTAAGTCCTGTCTGCTCTTGTCCGGCATTGCCTGTGACTGAGTAGGTAAATCTACTTAACACTGGGTTCAATCAGCAAGCCAATTTGGTTCTTATATGAAACTATGATCTCCTCTATAGTCTTTATCAATCAAAAGATGATATTTTGATTTGCTATCTTTTTTTATGTGTATTAGGCCATCTCAGTGTTTCAAAAGTAGAGTGATGATTTCTGAATATATTTGAGTGAACTAATTTTTGAATATATTTGGGTATTTGCATAAAATGAAAATTGTTTTTATGGTATTTCTTAGTAACAGTTAAACATCATCAGCCAGATAGCTGTGCATAATTAAAGGGATCTTTATTATCCCCTAGAGGAATGGTAGGATTGACAGGCTATTCCAAGTGGAAAAGAGAATATTAAAATGCAATTAGACAGTTCAGAGAAGAGGTGTTAATGTTTTGATTAAGTCATGTGTTTTGGCTATGTCCATCTAGGTTTCTCTGTTTCGTCCTTCTCCTTCTTCACAGCTGAACTTAGTGAAGCGTCAAGCCTCTGTCTCCAGGGAGGACTCTGGATACTCTGGGTGCTCTGAATGGAAGAGCCCTATTCTCACCCTCCTCTTTTGGTAGACATTGATATCTCGTCTGATCTTTCCTCATTAACAAGAGCTACCATTAATTTATTTAAATTTTATTTTGATAGATGTAGGGAGTACAAATTTTTTTTTTTGTTACATGGGTGAATTGTATAGTAGAAAAGTCTAGGCTTTTAGTGTACCCGTCACCTGAATAGTGTACATTGTACCCAATAGGTAATTTTTCATCCTGTACTCTCTCCCACCCTCCCTCTTCTATGTCTATTATGTCACTCTGTATGACTGTGCATACCCATTGCTTAGCTTCCACTTATATATAAGTACATGTACTATTTGGTTTTTTGTTCCAGGGTTACTTCACTTAGGACTTTAGGATAATGGTCTCCAGTTCCATCCAAGTTGCTGCAAAAGACATTTTTTTTTATGATTGAGTAGTATTCCATGGTGTGTGTGTGTGTGTGTGTGTATGCACCACATTTTCTCTATCTACTCATCAGTCGATGGGCACTTAGGTGGTTCTGTATCTTTGCAATTGTGAATTATGCTTCAATAAACATAAGAGTGCAGGTGTCTTTTTTATAAAATGACTTCTTTTCCTCTGGGTAGATCTCCAGTAGTGGGATCCCCAATAGTGGATTGAATGGCAAGTCTGCTTTTAGTTCTTTGAGAAATCTCCATATTGTTTTCCACAGGGGTTGTAATAATTTACATTCCCATCAAAAGTGTATAAGCACTCCCTTTTCACTGCATCCATGCCAGCAACTATTGTTTTTCTTTTTGTTTGTTTGTTTACTTTTTAATAATGACCATTCTGATAGGGGTAAGGTGGTATCTCATTGTGGTTTTATTTGTGTTTCCCTGATGATTAGTGATGTTGAACATTTTTCATAGTTTGTTGGACATTTGTTTCTCTTATTTTAAAAAAATGTTTGTTCACATCTCTTGCCCACTTTTTAATGGGGCTATTTATTTATTTATTTATTTATTTTTTTGCTGATTTGTTTGAGTTCATTATAGATTCTGGATATTAGTCCTTTATTGGATGTATAGGTTGCAAATATTTTCTTCCATTCTGTAGGTTCTTTATTTACTCTGCTGAGTATTTATTTTGCTGTGTAGAAAAATTTTAGTTTAATTAAGTCTGAATTATTTATTCATTTATTTTTTGTAATTGCTTTTGGGGCCTTAGTCATAAATTCCTTACCTAGGCCAACGTTTAGGATAGTTTTTCCTAGGTTTTCTTCTAATATTCTTATGGTTTCAGGTCTTACATTTAAGTCTTAAATCCATCTTGAGTTGATTTGTGTGTGTAGTGAGAGATAAGGATCCAGTGTCATTCTTCTGCATGAGCCTTTCCAGTTTTCCGAGCACCATTTATTGAATAGGGCATCGTTTCTCCAGTGTATGGTTTTGTCTGCTTTGTTGAAGATCAGTTGGTTGTAGGTATTTGTCTGGGTTCTCTATTCTGTTGCATTGGTCTGTGTGTCTACTTTTATACCAGTACCATGCTGTTTGCATTACTATCACCTTGTAGTATAACTTGAAGTCAAGTAATGTGATGCCTGCAGATTTTTTCTTTTTGCTTAGGATTACTTTGGCTATTTGTAAAGAGCTACAATTTATTGAGGGTCTATTATGTTTAGAGACTTTAAATAAATTATTTCATTTCATCTTCTTGACAATGGTACAAGGTAGAGTTTTATTATCAGTATTTTCATTGGTGAAGAAATTGAGATTAATGAAGACCACAAGACAGATGCCGGATTTGAAATTATGTCTCTCAGACTCAAAGATTCACACTCAGATGCTATCTAGGAGAAAGTAATCCAATGAATTTTCATTATCTGACTTCTGCAGTTATGACATTATGTGGGAAAGCAGAAACTAATGAGTGTTCACTAATGAACTGGTAGTAGAGTTTGGAAAACTGGTGTTTGAAACTCCTTCCCTTTAAATATGTAGGCCTAGAATAACAGTTTTGGATCAATAGTACAAATTGTGCTGAGAGACTGTATTGCCATGAATGTTGTCTTGGTGGTAGAAGGGCCTTGATTTTCTTTTTGCTTAGTTCAAATCCTATATATTAAACACAGTAATATTCAAAATATTTATTACATAACAGTAGGGAGCATGGAACTGTTAAAATTTTTGTATGGTCACCTAAGGCAACAGTAGTTGGGTATGGCAAACATTGATTTAAAAAATCTGAGCTGTCAAAGCAAATTTTTAAAGATACAGTCACATTTTAGCATTTATGATATGAAAAAAGATAAGGCAGTGTTCATTGTCAACACAATTACATTTCGTTCCTGAGATGGAGTTCTGCAAACATATTTGCTTGCATGGATCTAAGAAAATACATTTCACCCTTGAGGAATTTTTATTTTTTCTTGCCCATCTCATTATTGTTTTCTCTGTTGTCTTAAGGAGATCAATCTAGAAGCCTTGTGTGGAATGATGTTTTCTATTTTATTGTACTATGTACTTAAAGTAACAGAAAAAGCATCTGGTGTTCTGACCAGCAGCTTGAAGTAGATCATATGAATCTGCAGAGGGAAGTCAGGCAAGGACAACTGGCATAAATAAACCTGGCATTTGGGCACCTGTTGTGTTTTATTTCATTAATAATTTATTTCTTTTTTTCATGAAACACAGCTCCAAATCCTGGAGGCATTAGCTCTTGCTGGTTAAATCTCTTATTGCACAAGACAGAGCTGGAAAGAAAGGTTGTAAAGGAACTAGCTCCCATTTGTGACTTTGTCAGAGAAATTGGCTTCTAATACCTAGCACAGACCTGGCAGAGGAGGTGCTCACAAAATATGTTTTGAATAACAAATATAATACATACCTCTTATTGAGTGCTTACAGGATCCCAAGCCTGTGTTAAGCATTTTGGAACTAGTGTTTAAAACATAAATACCTCTCAGCCAAAATCTCTTATGTGTCATGCTACAGCAAATGTATACCTTGCCTTATAAAATGAGCTCCTAAAATTTAAAGAATGTGTAGGTCAGACCCTCAGTCCTGTCCTAACCCCTGGCAAGTAGATGATAATATTCTAATTCTGCTGTTAAAGAAATAGAGACTGAGATGAGTTCAGTAACTTATCTTTTTACCAAGATCCCAAGCTGGTAAGAATTTACCCTGGAGCTCTTTGACAACAAACTACTGTTTTTCCTGCTATACTGTATTCTATATAACTGCGGTTTTATAAATCCAGCCATCTTTTAAATGAATGAGAGGACTCCTATGTAAAGGATTCTTGGAGTAAAATAGTCCTTTAGGGAATGCATTTAAAAACAATGTACATTATACTGTTATTTATCTTTTGTAAATTTGATTTTTATGCTACTTTAAAGGATACATATATCTCTAGCAATATTATTAGTATTATTTTCAAAAAATATATGGTTTCTTTATATATAAGTATATATGACTATGCAATGTATTTGGTCCTCATGCATACTCTTTCATTTAATTTTGACAATAATCATATATAAAGTGAGTATATTATCCTCATTTACATGTAGGGGAAATAAAATGCAGTGAAGTTAAAATACTTGTCCAGGAATACACAGCTGATAAGTTGGAACACTCTATGTTTTTCCCCACTATAATATGCTGTCTTTATGATTATTTTTAAGGCTAAATTATAATATTCTTTTTTGAAAAAGTGCCAGTGATATCTCAGGTTTGTGTAAATATCTGTGTTTAAACTATGAAAACTAAATTGGGCTAATTGTTATTCTATTAAGAGAATTTGATACAGTAGAGCTGATACTTTTTGGTTAGAAAAAAATCATTGTATTTCAATGTTAAAACAGAAATTAAAGAAATATGCAAACAGAAAAAGTAATTCATCAATTAAGGAAAAATTAGTTTAATTTCAGAATTTTTATATGCAGGATAACTGGGGAGCAATATCTCCAGAGTTTGGAGGGAGAAGAGATTTCACCCGCAGAGGCTATACCCAGCCACATTGTCATCAACTTGTCAAGGTAACAGAAAGATACTTTCAAATATGCAGACTTTTCAACTGTATGCCCTATGTACTCTACATGAAAAATCTACTTGAATGCCTAATCTGTTCAAACAGAAGAGTGAAACTATGAGAGGGAAACCTTGGTAGTAAATACTAATGGTTTTAAACATAATCATTGCAGTTTTAAACTTTAAGTTTAGTTATAAAACTAACTTTAATGATTATAATTCATGAGAAAAGCTATGTAATACAAATAGTTAATAATCATTAAAAACTCAGCTATAATACACAAGGGAGAACATCTTAGAATATGTCACCAAAAACCAGGAGAGAAATAAAAGGGAGAGGTGGTAAAATTACACAAATTTGTGCATTGTTCATAGATGACAGTAAGTAAGTAGCATAGCATCTAAATATGTAAATAAAAATGTAGAAAATAAGAAATCAAAAGAAATATAATAATAGCCCAGGATTTTTAATACTTCTTTCATCCTTGACAGATGGAGAAACCTAAAATTCATTAGCATATAAAACCTCTAATGATATATTAATAATTTAATGTAATTAATAGGATTGCTATAAACATTTTTATACCATAGAGGCTCCGCCTTTTTTGTAAGTCCCTATGAACCCACCAAGAAAATCTTCATAAATTCTAGAAAGTAAAATAGCATAATCTCTTAATATAATTTAATAAAAATAGATTTATCTAGCAAAAGTAAAAACAAATGAAAAAGTAACTTTAACCAACTCTTGGGTCAAATAGAAAATAAAAACTGAAATTGCAGAATATTTTGAAAATAAGAAAACTGTATATAAAAATCTAAGGAAAAGAAAACAGAATTAAGCATTCAGTATAAGATATTGAAAAAATGTGTTCAAGGAAAGCAAAAGAAAGAAATGAATGCATAAAGATGAAAACATTAATTAACAGTTAGAAATAGAAAAATAGTAGAATTGAAATATCCAGGAGATTTAATACAATAGTAACAAAATAAACCTATTCAAATAGGTTCCTTTCCACTTAGCCTCATCAAGAGGGTGGGTGGGAAGAGATGAAAGCACAAATACATACACTTAAGCGTGAGGCTAGGGAATGATTCACCAATATAGAAATAATTAATGGAGCTATAAGAAAATTGTTTTCAAAAATCTATGCTAATAAATATGAAAAGCTCCTTTAAATGGATGATTTTCCAGGAAATATGTTATCCAAATTAGCTCCTAAAGGGAGAGAAAAATCTAAACACTCAGTGACCACAAGGAAAATTAAAAAGTTGTGGAAAAACCCACTACCTTCATCCCCATCTACCATTTTTGAAAATAAGGACTTTGCATGTCCACAGTGTTGTGGGAATCATATTTATTATCAATAATATTGAAAAACTTATGTCCATTGGTTATTCTGGGAGATATTTCATCTGGTTTGGTTATTTTAATTGGTTTAAAACATTCATTTGTCTGATTAATATTCTCTTTTCTCTATGGAATACAATGTCTGGTTTGAAAATTGTTCTTATTAATTACAAAATCCGGAATCACCTTGCTGAAGGGAATCCTGTTGTTCAATTTCCTCCATTTCCAGATTAAGAAATAATACCATAAAGGTGATAAGATCTTTTTATTCTCATGGTTACCAAACAAGCACTAGAAAGAACTGGTTACCTATTCAGAATAGAAAATGTAGGAAAATTCACAATTGCAAAGATGTGGAAACAACCCAAATGCCCATCAATTCATGAGTGGATTAGTAAATTGTGGTATATGTATATCATGGAGTATTACTCAGCTATAAGAAATAACGGTGATATGGAGTCCCTTTTGTTCTCCTGGATAGAGTTGGAACCCATTCTATTAAGCGAAGTATCCCAAGAATGGAAAAACAAGCACCACATGTACTCACCAGCAAATTGGTTTCCCTGATCATCGCCTAAGTGCACATTTGGGAATAACACCAATTGGGTATTGACTGAGGTGGGGGGTGGGGAGAGGGGATGGGTGTATACCTACATGATGAGTGCGTTGTGCACCATCTGGGGAATGGTCACGCTTGAATGTTCTGACTGCGGGGGATGGGGGTGGGGGAGGGGATGGGGGTATAACTACATGATGAGTGCAGTGTGCACTGTCTGGGGAATGGACACGCTTGAAGTTCTGACTCGGGGGGATGGGTGGGACATGGGCAGTGTATGTGGCCTGAACTTTTGTACCCCCATGATGGTAAGCTGAAATAAAAAAAAAAAAAAAAGAAAATGTAGGAAAAGTTGCTTTCCCAGATGTTGGATGAAGGGAAAGTTGCTATCATATGTAATTCACGACAGACTTTTCTCCTACAAGTACTTTAACTGTAGTTAACAATATGAAGTGCTTTCAGGTTCTTAATCCTTACATATACCTTGCTTTAAAACAGAGTAAGGAAGCAAATTTGTAAAACTACTTTAAAAACTTCCTGAGTTAGTAAAGTATGTTCTGAGGAGTTTGCCTTCAAAATTAGAGCTGAGGGTAACAGATGTCTCAAAGGTTGCAAAGTTTGAGCAGATGTACAAGAATTTTGAAGTGGTCTGCAAGAATTACTAAGGGCCTTGTTGTTTATGAAAAAATGAAATTGTAAGTGCACAGCCTGGGTAAGTAATAATGTCACATCCTGACATTACCCCACTATCAAAGCTGCTGAGAAAAAGCAAGCTGGGAGGCAACAGCTGTATTTCCAAATGATGAAAATGTTAAAGGTGTTTCAGAATCTGTGCAAGTTGTTTATATTCATCAGAGAGATGCATTGATGAAACGGGTTTCATTTAATTAGTATGTTCCGAGAACCAGGTCCTTCAAGATTTAGAGTGTCGTGTGAATGAGGGGTTCTTGTCTTTCTTTTTCTCTTCTGACAAAGACTATATTTTAGAGCTGGGCCGAAAACATTTTGAAGGTCAGTCTTTGATTACAGAAGTAAATCAGTATTATTAATCCCTAGACCTGGAAGAACTTTAATATCATCTTGTAAATTCTATGAGCCTAGGGGTTTTTGTTCATTTTGCTCAGTGTTATTTATATCCCTGTGGCCAACACAGTGTCTATAACATAGAACACTCTCAATGAATAGTCATTAAGTGAATAAACACACTATTTCTCTGATATTACTCCTTTCATATATCATGTGCTTCATGTAGGTTCTTACCATCTCTTGCTTGGGTTATCACAGCAGCCTTCAATCAGGTTTCTTTGACTGCAATGTTATCTCTACTTCATATCCATCTTTCAATCTAGAGCCAGATCTAAAATGTACTGCTGATTTCAGCACTCTCTAGCCTAAACTCTTAAAATATTCACTATTATGATCAAGTTAAAGGTTTTTAAGATGGTGTATAAGGTCCTCCATGATCTGACCATGAGGCTCTCTCTGTTTATTTGTCAGAACTCTTCCTCACACTTTATGTTCTAGTAACCACAGCTGGCTTTATTGTTTTCTACACATACCAGAGCTCCCTTCCCATTACTTGTTTTTTTCTGCCCATGTTTTACCTCTACTTGGAATGTCCCATCTCCCACTTCCCTTTAAGATTCAGAAAAGGAGTAGCCCCTTGTGAAGCATAACTGATCTGTCTCTCTCTTTACCCTCTGGCTGGGTTATTCACCCAGTTCAATACCCCCATGGTACCTTCTGAATACAGTTGTCCCTAGATATATGCGGGGGATTGGTTTCAGGACCCCTGGGCATAACAAAATCTACGTATACTCTAGTCCCGCAGTCAGCCAGGCAGAACCTGTGTACACAAAAAGTTGGCCCTCTGTATACTCAGGTTTTGATTTTCTTGCCTTTGGTTGAAAAAAAATCCGAATATAAGTGGATCCACACAGTTCAAACACATGTTCAAGAGTCAACTGTACTTGTATTGTAAAACTTTCCACATTGCACTATGATGGTCTGTCTCAGTCCCAAAATGATGAACTTCTACAGGGCAAAGACAATTTCTTCCTCATTTGGAGATTCCCAATGCCTTTCACAATAAATGGGAGTTAGTGGGTTCCTTAAATTTATTGACTGACTTTGTAGATGTAAGGGAAGAAAGAAAAAACTTATGATTCTTGGAGTAGTGCTGGAGATGGAAAGAATACATATTTTATCCACATTGTTTTGTACAAAGGATTTTGGTTTAAGAACCTTATCCTATTTAATTAAAAAAAAATCAAGATTAAAATAAAACAGTTGCATCCCCTGCCCCCCCCCCAACAAAAAAAGGAAAAAACCGGTTGCAGACTAGGAGGAAGAAATGAAAGCAGCTTGGTGGGGAAAATTACCCTGGTTGGAGAGAGGGAAAAGTTAGGCAATCTAATCTAGTCTGGACGTCACGAAGGTGATGTAACTCTCTGAGGTACAAGGTAGACATATTCCATAATTTAAATGCTCATGCTGTGTGAAGTGATCCGTGAATCTCACATAGAGATCTCGTCTATCTTGGACCAAAGGGAATGTCTGGTGAGAGTAACCTGGGGATCTGCTCTTGACATTTCAACCTCTCTCTGCTTTCTCGGAGCTTTTTGGTTTGCTTGAACCCTTGATGGAATATAGTACGCTTGCTACTTGGTAAGATCTCAAATTTGTATGATTGGTGGGCAGCTCATGGATATTTCTGTTTGCCTACCAAGTATTCATTCTCTTTTTCCTTACTAAGAGAACTCTAATTTTGTACGCACTCTTGTAGAGTGGTGGGTGTGTAACACAGGTGTGGTCAAGGAAATAGAAGCTGATAATTTTGGATGGGGCTTCCAGGTAGGTCTTTTAAAAGGGATAGACTTGGCTGGCTTGTCCTTTTAGATTTCTTTTTTGTTTTTCAAACATTTGCCCTTCATCCTGCCTGGAAGTGGAGCGTTCATATTATGAGCCTGAGGGAAAGGAACACGTGGTAAAAGGCTGGTGTTGCTGGAGTTAGACAAGCTTGGGTCACTAATGGCCTTTTGGAGCCACATTATCATCCCTACATTTCTCACTTTGGGAAAAAACATATTACTGATCCCCTTCAATGTGGGGAAGCCACTGCTATTCACAAAGCAGGATCTATTCCTCACTGAGACACTCAGTGTTATTAAGGAGACACGCTGGAGCAGATTACTTTTATGTGTTGGACAGCACTTTAAACAGTCTTTTGGTTAGGGAAAGTTAATGGCTTAGAGCTGCAATGATGAAAATAAAATTGCTTTATGTAATAACTAATAAAATACCAGGTGTTTGGGAGTGAGAATAGGATGTGTGGGAAGACAAGAGAATGAGAAAGAAGAGAAGATACTGAGAAGGGCCATCTGCAGAGAAGGGTCCTAAGGCACAGGGTGGCAGCCTGGACCATGCTGGGGAGGACAGTCAAAAGAAAAACAACAATAAAGCAATAAACAAACCTGTACAGAAAAATGAAGAGGGACTTCAGAGGTAGAGATGGCTAATATTAAATTTTACATTGTTGCTTTCTCTACACCTGTGTTTCCCTTTTTAACTAACTAATTTCAGTAAAATTCTCTGTTCTCTTGAGAGTAATAGAAGAGGGAAGATATCTATGCTGGACTAAGTTATGAAGGAGAAAAATAGGTTCAATGGGAGGCAAATCATTATAAGAATGTGATCGAAATTTCAGATAAAACAGGCAATCAGAGAGGCATATGGGAGCAATGCAATCCCTTAATAATTTTTCAAGAAAAATTTGGGGCTCCTAAGTCCTCCAGACTCCTCAGTGTATGAAGAAGAGGCTTGTTGAGATCCTGAAGGAGAAAGTCCAGGATCTTAAAGTGTTGAAGAACTTGGGAACATGCAGGTGGTTGATACTTGGGTTCTATAGAAGAAAAGTGGCACATTTTCCTTAGAGTTTTTCCAGAACGCACTAATGTTTAGACCAGACTCTTCCATTTACGCAAGTGAGTGCCATGGGAAAAGATTTTCTTGTAACTTTCACAGGGTGTTTCTAAAGTTGCTAAATTGGAAATCTATCATGCACTATTGTGCTTAACCCAAGGCACCATGTTTTGCAGAAAAGCTAATCCATTTTCTCCATGAGAAACCTACTGACATTGTAGAAAATCTGAGTAACACTCCTTTTGGATATGTTCACTAATTTGTGGTGGCCTCTGATGTATAAGGTCAAGAAAACCTACAGATTATTTTTAAAGGAAAAGTGTAACATTTAGCTTGTTGTATTTGGAAGTACTTGAACTCCTTACTTTTTCCCAGAGAAGAGTCCTCAACTGACCAACTGAAAAGTCAGTTTAGAAGCAGCACCATTACTACAGTTATATCTCACCTGCATTCGACTTTGCATATTTCTGCACATATTCATTTATTGAAACTCCAGAATAATTTAGCTTTCTATAAACTATCTGGGATTGCTGTGGCACAAACTTCTGTTTGTTTTCATTTCCATTTCTCTAGTATTTGCACCTGTGTCAGACAGGGTCCAAAGAGGAGATAGAATGTGCTCTTAAGAATTTCAAGCATAAGCAATTAATGCAGAAAATTAGGGCTTATAAAGCACATGGATGGAGTGGAATTTATAAGTGGAATGGAATTCACAGGGCTTCTATTGGATTTTTGGCTTCAGAGTCAATTCACCAAAGCTGTGATTCAAAGGTCATGATAGTGCTTTTATGCAGCTTCTGTCCCTGTTGCCCATGGCAGTCCTGTGCCCTCCAAGTGGCTGAATAGACCATGGAAAGTGGAGTCTGCCAGTGCAGATGCTCACATCTGTTTGAACTTGCTTATAGGCCAGCACTGCCACAAGTTATCTCCACCCACTTTTGGCTTTCTGTATTTCAAGGAAACCAATCTCATTAGTAAACTCTAAAGTGCCCCCATACATGTAGCCATGTGTAACAAGTTCTGATAGATAATGTCTTGCAAACTTCCTTTGGATTTCCAGGATTTTACTAGTCCAAGATTTAGGGTAGAATCAGTGTCATTGTTTTTGAACAGCTAAAGAATGTCTGTTGTGGATGGTCTTCCCTGGGCTAGCACCTAATAAATGGCATCCCTATTTTGCACCATAGGGATGCCATTTATTAGGTCCCCTCAAACCTTCAATAGTCAACATTGTTAATATTCTATGTGTTCTTAGTTGTCACAAAGGAAAAATATACCTTTACCATGGAAAATTCTGGTGGTCATCACCTTAATAAAATGTTCAAATTCAACCACAGCAAAAGCGGAACACCTTGATGTTATATGCTTTCTGTTGGGATGCTAGAAGAGGTGTGCTACATCACTGCTCAGGTGTTTGGGCCAGAATCAGTCTGAATGTATTTAGGAGACAAGAGGCAGATCCACAACTTGGGAATTGTACAAGATAACTTCCTGGACAATTTTTACAAAGTAGATATCCTGAAAAACAGTCAAACAAACAGGTGGATAATGTTGATAATGTTCTGTATCAAGGAGACTGAAAATAACAAAAAGCCATGATTGAATTCTGAGTTAAAAATGTGTGTGTGTGTGTGTATGTGTGTGTATGAATGACATTTTTGAGACACTTGTGTAGATTTAAATATGGATAGCATACTGGATGGTATTATAGAATTAAGGCTTTCTTTTTTAGGAGTGATGATGGTCTGTGGTTATGTAGGAGTTGCATGTTGAAGTCTTTGGGGTGAGGGTCATGATGATTTTCAAGTGGTTTCACAAAATAAATCACACACTCATACAGAAGGCATATGTAGTAAATCTAGAAGAAATCTATATGGGTGTTCATTGTACTATTCTTTCAAATTTTATAAAGATTTAAAACTTTTAAGAATAAAAGATGGAACAAGGTAAAAGAATTCTGCACATTCATTAAGCTCATCCCGTTAACACAGCAGATGCTATTTGCACCAGCAT